>NC_133136.1:25407045-26032045 GCF_048418815.1 Hemitrygon akajei
TGTCCAGTTTAACACTCCTATAACTGAGCCGGCCTTTCTAATCTCTTTATTGAGCCTATTGGTATCACCTGTGTTGATGATAATATTGTCCCAGCACACCACTGCATAGAAGATTGTACTGGCAACAACTGACTGGTAGAACATGTGAAGGGGAGGCTGCATACCACAAAGGACCTCTGTCTCCTCAGGAAGATGAGACGACTCTGGCCCTTCTTGTACACAGCCTCTGTGTTGGTGCTCCACTCAAGCCTGTCATCCAGGTGCACCCCCAGGTACTTGTAGGTCCTCACTACATCCATGTCCTCTCCATCAATAGTAACAGGGAGCAGTGCAGGCTTAGTCTTCCTAAAGTTCATCACCATCTCCTTTGTCTGACTGATGTTGAGCTGCAGATGATTCAGCTTGCGCCATTTGATGAGTCCTCCACCAGGGCTCTGTATTCATCCTCCCATCCTCCCATTATACACCCAGCTATTGCTGAGTCATCAGAGAATGTCTGCAGGTGACATGACTCTGTTTTACCTGAAGTCTAGTCTATACATCTTAAACAGGAAGGGAGCTAATACAATCCCCTGTGGTGCCCCAGAAGCCGCACAAACTGTTGTCTGCCACACAGGTAGTCCATTATCCAGGATACAGTGGAAGTGTCAACCTTCATTGAATGGCGCTTTTCCCCACAATGAGTGTTGTATGATATTATATGGTATTAGATTCTCCTTCTCAAATTTCAGGGTAAATTCAATCATGTTATGATCAGTTGACTCGAAGAGTTTGTTTACCTTGAGCTCTCCAATCAATTCCAGTTCATTGCACAACACCCAATCCAGAATAGCTGATCCCCTAGTGTGCTCAACCACAAGCGGCTCTAAAAAGCCCTTTCATTGGCATTCTAGAAATCCCCCCCACCCCCCTTGGGATCCAGCACCAACCTGATTTTCCCAATCTATCTGCATCTTCAAATCCCCTTTGACTATTTTAACATTACCCTTTTGGCATGCATTTACTATTTCCTGTTGTAGACCACATCCTTACTACTGTTTGGAGGTCTGTATACAATGCCTGTCAAGGTTATTTTATCCTTGTAATTCCTTAGCAGTACCCACAAGAATTCAACACCCGCACATCCTATATAACCTCTTTCTAATGAATTGATTTCATTTTTTACCAGCAGAGCCATACCACCCCCTCTGCCTACCTGCCAGTCCTTTCGATACAATGTATATCTTTGGATGTGAAGCTCCCAGCTATTATCATCTTTCAACCTTGCTTCAGTGAAGCCTACAACAACATACGTGCCAATCTGTAACTGTGCTGCAGGTTCATCTCCCTTATTCCATATACTGCCCACATTCGAATATAACACCTTCAGTCCTTTTCAGTTTTGTTCACCTTTCGCATTGCAACTCATCTTGTTGATTGCAATTTTGCCCTATCATCAGCCTTTCCTTGCTAGGAATCTCAATACTCATTGCCTTTATTTGTAAACCAACTACCTCATCTTCAGCACTGTCACTCTAATTCCCACCTCCCTGCCAAATTAGTTTAAACCCTCTGGAACAAATCTGCCCACAGGGATATTGCTCCCCCTCAGATTCAGTGGTGACCAGCCTTTTTGTACAGGTCATACCTTGCCCAGAAGAGATTCCAATGATCCATAAATCTGAACCCCTAACCCCTGCGCCAGTTCCTCACCACGCATTCACCTTGCCAGATCATCCTATCCTTGCCCTCACTGGTGCATACAGTAAGGACCTTGCAGGAAAATGCTCAGGCCAAAGATCACCTGTAAGCTTATTGAATGGCAGACGAGGCCTGATGCTTTGTGACCCACTGCTCCTAATGAATACGCTCCTGTGTTTCCTCTAGTTATTGACTCTGATACCATTGGAAGTAGTTTTCCTCATAAACATTGCTGTTGGATCTCTTCCTAGTTTACTTTGCTCTAATAATAATGCTTCAGTTTTCATTGTCTGAGTGAACAGGCTCCGCATTCTTCATAGTTTCCTGGAGCATAGCAGGCCGTCTTTGACTGGCCATTTCGGTTCTACACAAACTAATGTTTATGGGGGTATTACTCTGAACTGTTACACCTTTGCCTTTATTAATATCATGTAAGATCCCCAGACTTGTCCTAATTTTAAAAACTTACCTTATTTTAAAGATTTACAGACCTTACTTTTGATGTCTGCTACGGCACTTGGCAATGTTGATAATCAGGCAAGTTACATTCTTTCCTGAAGTTGTTTTCCTATTTGGGAGCAAGGTGATCTCATGGTCTAAATTTGAAGCTATTTTCAGTTGGACTAAACATTAAGGAATGTGTAGAGGAAGGGGGAATCATTAAAAATAGTATGGCTTTCAGTCTGATACAAGTACAATGAAAAGAAGTCCGAATGGTTTCTTGACAGTGCATTGATACTGTAAGGCAGGGAAAATAAGTATTAACATATCATTGGTGGTAAGAGCTGAATAGTAATAGCAACTAACAAACCATCCTGCCACATTACAGCAAAATCTGTGGTAGAATCTGCACAACCTGTATTGATCTCAAAGGTTCAAAGTACATTTATTATCAAAGTATGTATGCAGTGTACAACTCTGAAATTTATCTTCCCCACAGACAGCCACGAAACAAAGAAAGCCATGGAACCTGTTCAAAGAAAAATATCACTCACCCCCCCATGCGTAAAAACTAAAATCGTGCAAATGGCAACAGAAAAGAAAGAGTAAAAAGCACAGAATATAAAACACAAAATCGGAAGAGTCCAGACATATTCAGTTCAGCTCAGTGTTCCTTATCTGCAGGCTGTCCTGATTCAAATTCCCCCAAAATAACAACAGAAAAAGGAGTGACCAGAAACAAGAAACACATTATAACAGGAACGACATAGTCCAATCAGCAAATGTCAATTAAACTTGCCCTAGATCCAGAACTCAGGCACCATTCTCCAGCAGCATTGAGGGAGAGAGACCATTTGTATACAGGGACCTTCCTTTGGAAGCAGATGGTAGACAGCTGCTCACCTTCTGCATTCGATGCTTTCAATCTTCCTCAGTGTTTTAATAGATAGATAGATAGATACTTTATTCATCCCCATGGGGAAATACAACATTTTTTTTCCCAATGTCCCATACACTTGTTGTAGCAAAAACTCATTACATACAATACTTAACTCAGTAATAATATGATATGCATCTAAATCACTAACTCAAAAAGCATTAATAATAGCTTTAAAAAAGTTCTTAAGTCCTGGCAGTTGAATTGTAAAGCCTAATGGCATTGGGGAGTATTGACCTCTTCATCCTGTCTGAGGAGCATTGCATCGACAGTAACCTGTCACTGAAACTGCTTCTCTGTCTCTGGATGGTGCTATGTAGAGGATGTTCAGGGTTTTCCATAATTGACCGTAGCCTACTCAGCGCCCTTCGCTCAGCTACCGATGTTAAACTCTCCAGTACTTTGCCCACGACAGAGCCCGCCTTCCTTACCAGCTTATTAAGACGTGCCTCTTCTTAATGCTTCCTCCCCAACACGCCACCACAAAGAAGAGGGCGCTCTCAACAACTGACCTATAGAACATCTTCTATCTCTATCTATCTCTAATCTCTAATCAACGTGATCAGAGAGAAATGGAGTGAATCATGGGCTCAGGCCCCATCTCCATGCTTCTTGGCATTGAGGCCGCACCCTTCGCCTGAAGCCTTGCAGAATACTCTCAGAGAGAGCAAATTGCCAGATCGCTCAATCGGCCCAATAACACACGACCAAAATGTAGATCACAGGCTCCAGTAGCAGCAGAACCACATTTGAAAGAAGAAGACGACGACGTGAAAGAAGTAGTTTCATGATCCACCTGAAGATGTCACACTTGGTGGTGTTGTTTGCTGGCTCCATCTTCTTCTGGAACTTGCCAGGCACATTGGACTCCATAGAGCCAGAGTGGAAGTAAGACATCTTTGATCCTGAGGGATCGCATGAAAAGAGGCAATCTTTTAAATCTTAAAAAAATTTAACAATCTTTTGATGTTTGTTAAAGTTCTTTTAAGATTTTGTCAGTGCCGTTGAAATGTCATCACTATGATTCCTTATCATATAATAGTTTTATATGGTATCAATCTAAATATGCCACATCCAGAGATTTCCTCTTTTCCTACTATTTACAAAAAAAACTAAAAGATTGTTAAACAAGTCTTCCTCTTCAGAAAATTATGTTGACTTTGGCCTATCATGTTCCACTTTTCAAAGATTTCTGTTACCATTTCCACAATAACAGATCCAAGTATCTTCCTGACAATCAGTGTCAGTTTAAATGAGCTGGGACTCTGTCTTTCTCTCCCTCGTCATAGGTAGTCACATAGCATTTATGGTCTCCTTATTTTTCTTCGCAACATTGGAGTCCTTGTTGCACTTTGAGACCTTGTCTGCTTTCAGAGTGTTCATATAGGATCCATACTTACAGAGTCAACATCTTCACCCTCCATTCACCCATCTACATTCGGGTAATATAGAATATAGAACAGTATAGCAAGGTACAGACCTTTCAGCCCCCAATGTTGTACTAACATTTTAACCTATTCCCGCCATTACGGACATTTACACTACACGCTGCATCCGTAAAGCAAACAGCATTATGAAGGACCCCACGCACCCCTCATACAATCTCTTCTCCCTCTTGCCGTCTGGGAAAAGGCACCGAAGCATTCAGGCTCTCACGAACAGACTATGTAACAGTTTCTTCCCCCAAGCTATCAGACTCCTCAATACCCAGAGCCTGGACTGACACCTTACTGCCCTATTGTCCTGTTTATTATTTATTGTAATGCCTGCATTGTTTTGCGCACTTTATGCAGTCCTGGGTAGGACTGTAGTCTCGTGTAGTTTTTTTTTCTGTGTTGTTTTTTACGTAGTTCAGTCTAGTTTTTGTACTGTGTCATGTAACACCATGGTCCTGAAAAAACATTGTCTCATTTTTACTATGTACTGTACCAGCAGTTATGGTTGAAATGACAATAAAAGTGACTTGACTTGATCAATTTAAATATCTGCCTGTATCACCATGCCCTAGCAATGCCTTATACGATTTACACTCTCTGCATTAAAAACAAATCCTCTGATATGCCCCCATACTTTCTTCCAAACACCTTAAGTGTATGTCCTTTCATGTTAGCATTATCCCCTGGGGGAAAATGTCATTGGCTCTCTATCTAAGATTCTTATCATCTTACACCTCTATCAAATGGCATTTCATCCTCCTTTGCTCCAAAGAAAAAATCCCTTGCTTGCTCAGTCTTTCCTCATAAGACATGCCCTGTAGTCCAGGCAGCATCCTTATAAATCTCCTTTGCACCCTCCCTAAAGCTTCCACATCCTTCCTATAATATTGGCCAGAACTGAACACAATATTTCAAACATGATCTACCCAGAGTTTTATAGAGCTGTAATATCACCTTGCTGCTCTTGAACTCAACCCCCCCCCCCCAACTGATGAAGGCCAACACACCATATGCCTTCTTACCCACCCTATCAATTAGCAATTTGTATGGGATCTTTGAGGGATCTATGGATGTGGACCCCATGACCCCTCTGCTGTTCACCAGGCTGCCAAAAATACTATCATTAACTCTGTACTCTGCTTTCAGTTTTGACCTTGCCATAGTGTATCACTGAACACTTTCTAGATTGAACTCTCTGATATTTCTCAGCCCAACTCTTCATCCCATCAATGTTCCGGTACTAACCTGAGGCAATCTTCCACAATAACACTAACCTCTGAGTCATCTGCAAACTCACTAAGCCACTCACTTATCCCAGCCATTTATAAACACAGCTGGTCGTGAACTGCTACCACATATGGGCAAGTGAGTTCTGAATCCAGCAGCCAAGTTTCCCTGGATCCTGATTTTCTGAAGAAGCTGACCATGGGGAATCTTGTCAAACACTTTAAGTACATTGAATTCAGGAGCTGAAACATGAATGAACCAGAGAAATTGGCCTGGTTTGACCTCCAGGTGACTCAGAGCAACACAGTTAAATTTTAACACTTGTCTGAAAAGGACTAGCAAGCCACTCCATTGAACAGCAAATTAGGTTGGATAATGACTGTGTCAGCAATACCAATGTAACATGATTGAGTAAAGCCAAGTGGAGACCACAGACTTTGTTTGGTCTATAGATCATCAGTATTAGTGCTTGAGTGATATGAGTTAATGAGAGAATATACAGTAGAACTATTGCCTTGAGGCCCAGTGATGAGATGATGTGGAGATGGTGGAGAGAGAGGGAAACCAGATGGCAGCTGACTTTTAAGCTTCTATGCTGTTAGTGCTTTATTTCCTTACTGCATGGGAAAAATAACGATTTGATGTGAACCAGAAATTTTACAAGAATTATTTGCCTTTCTACAATGTTGTTTACTGAATAAAGACCATTAACACATTCCCAATCACTTATTTCATTCTGACATTATACTACCCTACAGGCTATGAACAGTTACTGAATATAATTGATATATTGTTCTTGAATAAACTTTCTTAAATGTGCTGCTAAAATAACATACTTTTAGAGCACCGTCATGTGTATGCAGATCCAGCTCCCAAAAACCCAAAGCTTCACTTCCACAAGGATGAAATTCTTAGCGGTGATAACATCATTTTCTCAGAGTCAGAAGGTTCATTGTTCACGTTCCCTTGAGCCTAAAACTTTTGGCTGCTGGTTCAGTGTATATCTAGGGAGTAAGTACTGCATCCTTTAAAATCCTGCCCTCTGGATAACGTATTAAACCAATGACCTCTCTGCCCTTTGCCCTCAGAGACTGATGTCAAAGGTTTTATGGCACTAGTTTGAAGAAATGTGGAGGTAATATCCCTGGTACCCTAGTGATTCAACATCTCAAATCTAGTCATTTTCATACCGATGTGTTAGGAACTTACCTTGTGCCAATTTGTTGTTGCAAGAACCCTGAAGGAGACGTAAAATGTTTTTGCAATCTGCTGTTCAACCTCGAGTGGTTGAAGAATGTCACAGAGCAGATATTAGAGTTGCTGACAAATAATCTACTGTGGCCACTGCTCCCTCTAAACTGTGCGGGTGCGCTGCTGTGGAGCTGGAATTGGACGCAGCTAGAAAAAGTCTGTGAAATGTGAAAAATTTTCTTTGTTATTCTGTATTTCATTATACGCTTCAATCAATAAATAAAATTGAAAGTGTGATTTCTAAATGCTCATAGTATGCATATTACAAACGCAACATTTAAAGTGCTGTGAAGTTTTCAGACTGTGTTTTTTAAAAAAAAAAAAATTCCTGCTCAAAAGCAATGGTTGGTCCATGCAGCTGTTAGAAAAACTGTTGACTGTAGGTATCTCAGTGGGTCAAGAAGCATCTGTGGGATGTGTGGGATGTAAGGAATTGTCGACATTTCAGGTTGAAGCCCCGAATCAGTGCTGAAGACTGATACTCTGCTGCCTTAGGTGCTTACTGTATCTGTACACGTTCATGCTGGCTTTCAGTGATTGTTGTACAAGGATATCCAAATAACCTTTGTGCAAAAGCATTCCATGCTAACTTGATGGCGAGGACATTAAGAGGACTCAAGACTGGCTTCACATGTTAGCAGGATAGGTTTATATTTCAGATGAGCAACCACTGTGGCATTTTCTGCACTGCTGCCTCTGCAGTCCTGCTCAGTAGTGATCTGGCAAGCAGGAGAAGCCAAGGTTAAAGAGAAAAAATTGATGCCAAAAGATGAGGTGTCAGAAGGATCTATCACTAACCCCACCAACTCTTGTTCCTTCACAACTGCAGGTTATTAGTAATTGATTGGTGACAGGATAGGGTTAAAAGTGAGCCTCATGCTAAACTCACCCAACATCTAGCAAACTGCTGTGGTTACTGGATAGGAATTATAAAGGGGAACCCTGGAAATTTTCCTTTAACTGTAGAAAATTATAAAACACTACTGATCTTTCAGTGGAATCTATTAAACCTTTCACTGACCAGGTTTGAGGTTGGTGATGATTTCTCTTGATCGTTCAGCATGATTTTCATGAAAGATCAGCACTGGGAAAATTGCAGTGTTTCCAAAGGCTGGAGAGATCCCCTTGCATAAATATAATGCCAGGGATCAAAAGACCGAAGTGGAAAATTAATTTTGCTCTTTTGAATCAGCTTTTAAAATTAATTTGGCATTAAGACTGCACATAAACAAATCTGCCTTGAACAATTCCTTGACTTTAACATAGCCTTTTGGGTTAAGGAAGGGAATATCTATCAGTGATCACAGGAACCTCCAGTGCTACAGTGTGAAATGCTGTGTTTATAGATAACGGAGGACACAATCAGGCTCAGCTGATAACTGTGCCTTTCTATACCTGTTTTTTGTTTATAGATTTAGGTTTATTTGTCACCTGTACGTTTGAAACTGTGAAATGTGCTATTTGTGTCAACGACCAACACCATCTGAGGATGTGCTGAGGACAGCCTGCATGTGGCACCAACACACCGTGTCCACAATGTGCTGACCCTAACCCACAACTCTCTGGAACACAGTTATAAGGAGAAGGTACAAACAGAATTTAACCCCGATAGCTGATGCTGAAAAGTGTCCATGCCAGCCACTACACTATCGTGACATCCGCTTTTGTCTTGAGGAATGTAAAACCTACCGGGGTCCCGAGATCCTGAGATCCTCCACTGTTACAATGTGAAAGGCTGCGTTTGTAGATAATGGAGGCGGACGCAATTAGTCTTGGCTTTTATGATTTAAATGTGCTTTCTATACCTACTGTCAAAGCTTGAAGGATGCATGCATGAGTGACTGGCGGCTCCACTCAGAAGTAGTGCGGGTCAGAGTCACAGTTTAGGCTGACTTCCAACATTCACTTTATCTCTAGTATGGTGCCTCTTGGCGGAGAAGAGTTGGCAAATTTATCCGATGAAAGCTTGCCAGACGTTAAAGCATTGTTGTCTTTAATATATTGCATTCCAGCATATCTCAGCAACTTCTGGGGGGGGGGGGGGGGGTTGAAAGGTAGATTAGGAATGAATCAGATAGTGATCACTCGGAGGTTAGACCTGATATCAAGCCAAGTCCTCAAACCTGATCATGCTTAAAGGGCCATACACAGCTTGAAGGAAAAAACAAATGCCGTTTGCAGATTAATGTAATGTGATAGTATCAAGCCTTAAAGGCATACGTCAGCATTCATCAACGATCTTCCATGCCACAATTATAAAAGTGATTCTTGGGCAAAGACTTAAAAATGAATGAATATCCAAGGAAGTAAAGGGATTCTCATTCCTGAATTCTATTTACCCTGGTAGGATAACTCAAGAAGGAGCGAGATAGGTATCTTATGGATAGGGGAATCAAGGGATATGGGGACAAGGTAGGAACCGGGTATTGATAGTAGATGATCAGCCATGATCTCAGAATGGTGGTGCAGGCTCGAAGGGCTGAATGGTCTACTTCTGCACCTCTTGTCTATTGATTGTCTATTCTGTGTCTTCCTGTTTTCTATTTGCTGACGTATTTTGCAACAGACATGTTGGGGGAGCTGTGCCTTTGAGCTTGGCAGCATCCAGCATCTTAGGAGATACTTTATTAGGTATCTACTGTACTTATTTAAAAAAAAAATGGTTACTGAGTGTATGTCTGTGCTCTTCTGCTGCTGTACCCCATCCACTGCAGGGTTTGACATGTCTGTTCAAAGATGCTCTACTGTAGACCGCTGTTGTAACAAGTGGTTATTTGAGCTATTGTCACCTTCCGGTTAGCTTGAACCAGTCTGGCCATTATTCTCTGACCTCTCTCATCAACAAGGCATTTTTGCTCGCAAAGCTGACGCTCACTGGATGTGTTTTTGTTTCTCGCACTATTCTCTGTAAATTCTGGAGACTGTTGCACGTGAAAATTCCAGGAGGTAAGCACTTTCTGAGATACACAAACCACCCTATCTGGCACCAACACAATCATTCTACAGGCACATTCACTTAGATCACATTTTTTCTCCATTCTGATGTTTGGGCTGAGCAACAACTGAACCTCTTGACCATGTCTGCATGTTTTTATGCATTGAGTAGCTGTCAAGTGATTGGCTGATTAGATACTTTAATTAACAAGCTGGTGTACAGGTGTACCTGATAAAGTGACCTCAGTGTATGTAGATTATATTGTATGTCTATCACTTTTATTTCAGTGAACAAGGGGATGTCTTGGGTGCCTCAGGGTGTATATGCAAAGGCATCCTCTGCCTGTTATAGCCCAGTTACTGAGGTTTGGGTCACATTGGTCCTGGAGTGTGGTTTCTGTGGGTTGAATGGTTTCCTACTTTGAAGATTTACTCCATCACCACAGGAAGTTTATTAGAGGTGAGGTATACCACTGCAGATTGAAAAAACTATTAGGGCAATGATGCTGCACACAGAAAATGCTGGAGGAACTCAAAGGTCAAGCAGCATTTATGGAGGGGAATAAAGAGTTGATGTTTCAGGCCGGGTTTCTTCTGCATTTTGTTTGTGTTACTCATAATTTCTAGCATCTGCAGAATCCGATATATTTAGGGCAATGATGCAATCTTGATTGACACTAGTGTTCACTGACAATGATTCTGTTATAGATTTATTTATTTAGGAACACAACATGGTAACACGTCCTCCTGACCCAATGAGCCCACACCACCCAATACACCCATGTGACCAGTTAAACTACAATACTAACCTGTGCGTCTTTGGAATATGGGAGGAAACCTGGGCACCGAGAAAAATCCCATCCAGTCATGGGAAGAACATACAGACTCTACAGACAGCAACAGAACTGAACCTGGGTTGCTGGTTGTTTGGTTTCATTACATGAGGGACTATGTACCCTGCTCTTCATCCTGTTTTCCTGTGGTAGCTATTTGTTGGCCAACTATATGGTCCCAATGCAGAGCAGACTTAAATGGAGGCAGCTTTTGTGTGCAGCTGTATTTCGGGTGTTCTGCAGGCCCTCTGATTGATGGAGTTCAAGGCTTTAGTGAGGTTGAAAGGGATTGGCGACAGAGACTGCAGCTGCTGCCTTCAGCCATCCTGCTCCCACGTCAGGAGGAGGGATTGAGAAACAAAAAGGAATTTGAGGAAAAGGAGGTAGTACTGTGAAATAGAGGACCTTTTTTCTTCGGCCTCTATGTCAGGGGTTCCCAACCTTTTTTATGCTATGGACTTCTACCATTAACCAAGGGGTTCCATTAACCCCAGGTTGGGAAACCCTCTTCTATGTAAAGAATTAATTGAAGTCTAATTCCAGTAACACCAATTCCTCATTCACAAACAGTTGATTACTTCTGATGCCCAACATACAATCATCTGGGCCCCATTGTGAAGCAAAAAGCAAAATACCACATAATGTGCACATTCCAATTATGATAGAGCAAAGACTACAAAGAATTTCTTATCTTTTGGATCAGAAACCATGAATAAATGTATGAATTTCTATTTATCTTATAGGTAAGTATATATTTAAAACATTTCAGAGTTTTCAGAATATTCATCACACAAGGATTTGAGGGGTATAGATGCAATGTTCCCTCTAATTTGTAATGACCAGTGTGTACAAAAGTCTTGTGCTGTGCAGTTTTTTTGCCCAGTGGCAACATGTGCGCACTATTTTATGTATAGAGGTGTTCATTGTAACAGCTAGCAAAGCACTGTCAATAAGAACTCCGATATCCTGTGTTTTCGCTCTCGTTCATCTGCACTCTCACAAAACATGCGTAGTAGCCCTTAACGGGTAATGAAGGATTTTCTCACTGGAGTTTTTGCACACTGTCCATATGTGACTTGCTTGCTACATGGCTCTTTAAAAAGTCAAGTTTCCAAATATCACTCCACTTCTTCCCACTTGCAAATTCCCCAGCAACTTTTGCATCATGACAATACACGCAGGTATCACCAGTTTCTGTATTGTTCATAAATATTTCTCATAGCTGCACGTTCCTGACCTCGCGAGCTTTCGGTGTAGCAATTTTTACTGTTTCGTTAAGCCATTCTACGTTAGATGAACTAGCAGTGCATTTGCACTCCACACCCTTTGTTCATTTGGAATCCAACATAGTGAATCGATAAAAACAGTATAAGTAAACCAGTTATAAAGTCTGCAGACAAACCATCGCACACTCCACGTTGTCAACATCCACATTAGAAACTGGAAAAGGAAATGTGGTTGTGTACAATCATGAGGTATACTTAGCATGCCATTGGGGTAGAGGGTGACAACCTTTTGTGTGCTAGTAGCAAAAGATGTGTATGCATGCACACCTTAGAGGAAACATTGCATCGAGGGCTATGGTCCATTTGCCAGTCAACGGGACTGGGCTGAATAACAGCTCAGCACGGACTAGACAGATCGAAAGGCCAGTTTCTTTGCTGTAGTTCTCTATGATTTGACTCTGTGGCTTCAGATTCCAGATACACCACTCAAAGGTATTTTAACTACTACTGCTGCTATTGTTTCTGACCTAGAGGGGAAGCTTGCAAGCTCCTGGCAATTTGAAAACTTCCTCAGCAATGAATAAATAAACTCTGATTGACTCCAGAATCTATTCAAGCAGCTTCCTCACAGGAAATTCTTCTGTAGGAACTTTGAAGCAACAGGTCAGGTTGGTGGTTGCATGTTAAGACCGTGAGGCAGAGCTTATACAGCACTGAGGTAGAATGTGATCAGATGGTAGGTTAGCATGACACTGTATATAACTCTTAGCTCTTACAGTGCCAATTCCCATCCCAGGTTGAACTCCTGTTTGTATGTTCATCCCGTTACCAGATGGGGTTCTTCTGGGTGCTCTGGTTTCCTCCCACACTCCAAAGATATACTGGTTAGTAGGCTAATTGTTCATGTGGATGCAGCACAGGCTCGTTAGGCTGGAAGGCCGTTTTACTGAGCTGTATCACTAAATTAAAAATTTTTTTAAAATAATAAATTAGAGCTTGTTTTGTGCTATTTTTTGATGAGGAGCAAAGGACACTTGGGGGCTGAGCCTCCAAACATACATGGATTCTAAATTAATAACGCTTGACCTTCTATTGTATTGTGCTAACAACTGTATGGAGAAATTGATCGTGCTTTGTGTGGTGTAAGTTAATACAGTGGTTGTACACATAAGATACGGAGGAACTCAGTAGGTCAGGCAACATCTGTGGAAAAGAGTAAGGGGTCTTTGTTGCAGCCTGAGTGTTACCAGGTTTGGATATGACCCAAGTGCGGAGTGAGAGACACTGAAACAGGCTGATAGTTCACAGACTTTAATACGAACAGTGTTAAAGGGAAAATAAACAATAAACGCTCGGCCAAACAGGGCCGTTAACTAAGATTCGCAAAGAAACACGAAGCCTACACTGCGGCTGAAAAGAACATCTAAACATTAAACGAATACCGCTGGTCTTCAGAGTCAGTTGACTTGAAAGTCCAGTGTCTCAGGGAAGGCCGAAAGCAAACAGCAGCAAAGTATTGCTGTGCTTTGTCCAACTCTTGACGAGCACTACGATGACAAGAATGGAGTTAAATACTATCACGATTAAATAATTGGTTGACACGTGCAAATTCACAAGCACAGTTGGCGTATATACTGCACTGCCATATCTGTGGTTGTGACATGGCCCCCCCTTTCTAAGTGTAGCCCCTGAGGTGCCACAGGTCTGTGTCCACTGGAAGTCCTGGATCAGCGACTTATCCAAGATGTCCTTCACCGGGATCCAAGTACGTTCTTCTGGACCATGCCCTTCCCAATCCACAAGGTACTAGACCTTACCACGTACCCGGCAAGATGCCAGTAGGCGCCGCACAGTATAAACAAGGGAACCATCTGCCAGGTAGGGAGGAGGGGGAGGTGGGGTGACTGTGCTAGGGGAAAGGTAGTAACTGCCTTGAGCTGGGAAACATGGAATACTGGGAGTATCTTCAGTGATGCTGGTAGACACAGTCTATAGGACACCTTGTTGACAGCCTTTTCCACTGCAAACGGTCCTACATAGCACGGTGCCAATTTCCAGTTCCTGACTTAACCTCCTCTCCTGGTTTGAATGGCCTTACATGTTAGCGGAGCCGATCAGCCTGCCAAGAATGATGTTTCTGGGCGTGCAGCAGAGAAGCCCTGGCTCATCTCCAGGTGTGCTTGTGGCGCTGGATAAACTGTTCAACAGCAGGATTTCCTGATCAGGGAAGAGCAGGGGCTGGAATCCCTTCTGGCATTCAAAGGGGGACATACTGGTGGAGGACGACTGGAGGTTATTGTGGGTGATCTCTGCCCAAACCAATTGGGAGCTCTAGGACGTGGGGTTGGAAGAGGCAAGACACTGTAGGGTTGTCTCCAACTGCTGGTTCACTTTCTCAGTCTGGCCATTAGATTTGGGGTGGAAGCCATGGCTCCTACAAGAGAGCAGAAAGACTTCCAAAAGTGGGAAGTGAACTGTGGTCCATGATCAGGCACTATGTCTTGAGGAAAGCCATGGAGCCTGAACACACGTTAAACCATGAGTCTCACAAGCTGATGGGAACTTGGGGAGGGCAATGAAGTGGGCAGCCTTGGAAAATCAATCCACAGCAACCAAAATGGTGGTGTTTCCATTAGACAGGGGCAGACCAGTGGCGAAATCCACTGAGAGGTGGGACTGGGGCACTGAGGCACAGGCAATGGACGTAACAGACCCGCAGGATGCTGGCGTGATGTCTTGTTGCGAGCACAGGTGGGACAGGCAGATACAAAGTTGTGGACATCCTGGTACACAGATGGCCACCAAAGCTGTCTCTTTATAAAACTCCTGAGTCTGTGAAATTTCCGGATGTCCAGCCAGACGGGAGGAGTGACCCCATTCCAACACTTTGGAATGCACCGCAGCAGGGACAAACAGCCAGTTGTGAGGAACCTCCATCCGGGTCTGGATCTGATTGTTTGGCAGCCCTCACCTCTGCCTGTATTCCCAGATCACCAGAGCAGCGATACACAAGTGATGAAGAATGGGCTGTGGATCGGCATTGTCCTCAGATCTGTCGAACTGCCGGGAGAGAGCATTGGCCCTTGTATTCTTGCTGCAGGGATGATAAGTGAGGATGAAGTTAAACCATGTGAAGAAGAGAGCCCACCGGGCTTGACGGGTGTTGAGTCTCTGAGCATCCTGAATATATGAGAAGTTCTTGTGATCTGTCCAGACCAAGAATGGATGTTCTGCCCCCTCCAGCCAGTGTCACCATTCCTCCAGGGCCTCCCTGACAGCCAGAAGCTCCCGGTTCCCAAAGTCGTAATTCCTCTCGGCCGGAGTCAAGCGACGTGAAAGAAAGGCACAAGGGTGCAGCCGGTTATCCTCTGTTGAGCGCTAAGATGCTCCTGATGAGAGCGGGAATAGATGAGGATGTCATCTAAATTCACAAACACAAACTGGTTCAACATGTCCCTGAGCACATCGTTAATCAACGCCTGGAATACTGCAGGGGCGTTGGCCAGACCAAAGGGCATCACCAGGTATTTATAGTGGCCATTAGAGGTGCTGAAAGCCATTTTCCACTCATCCCCTTCTCTTATGCAAATCAGATTGTAAGCATTGCGCAGATCAACTTTGGAAAATATTGTTGCTCCCTGGAGATGTTCAAACGCAGACGCCAGCAACGGAAGAGGGTAGTGGATCTTCACAGTGATGTTGCTCAGGGGCCGATAATCGATGCAGGGACGGAGCTTGTCCTCTTCCTTGCCCACAAAGAAGAAGCCTGCTCCTGCCAGCGAGGTTGATGGACAGATAAACCCCATGCTCAATGCCTCCTTAATGTATTCCTCCATGGCTACCATTTCAGGACAAGACAGGGAAAAGAGCTGGACCTGGGGAGGTCTAGTGCCAGGTAGGATGTCTATGGCACATCGTCTGGCCAATGTTGGGGCAGGGTGGTGGCCTTTCTTTCACTGAAGACCTCAAGGAGATCCGGATATTCAGCCGGAATCCCAGACAGGTCAGCATCCGGAGCTGACACAGGGGGGATTCATGGAATGGAGCTTGAGCTGGACCCAGACAGGTAGACAGGCATATGCCGGTCCCCACTCTTGGAGTACCTTCAGAGATCAACCAATCCATGGGTTATGTTGGGATAACGGGGGAGACCAAGTACCGGTGGCAGTCCAGGTGAATTAACCAGATTGAAAGATATTTCTTCATGATGGTTGCCTTTGAGCACCAGTTGGAGGGGTTGGATGGAACGGTGGATCTGGCCGGTTCCCAGAGGTCGACCGTCCAGCTCCTTGACATTAATCTTTTCTCTCAATTTCTGAGTTGGAACACCTCATCTTTGAGTGAGAGAGTTGTCCATAAGATTCCCGGCTGCACCGGAGTCAATAAACACCTAAAGTTCATGGGTCTGAGTCCTCCACGACAAGGAAGCTGACTGAAGAGAGAACCGACCCGTCAGGATTCCCCTCCCTGCTGACGGGTATTCTCTTTTACTGGACACTTAGAACATGCCGCCCGGAAGTGTCCTGGATTACCTCAATAGAGGCAGGAATCTGTTCTCCGGCGCTGCTCTTGTTCCTCCTGAGGCAGGCGCATGTGCCCCACTTGCAATGGCTCCTCCGTGAGCTGGGTGGTGAGGGAGGGGGAGAGGGCAAGGAAAGACGGTGATCAGGTGAGGGAGAAGGAGAAGGTGAGGAAAGACAGTGATCTGGCATTGCGTAAGATGTTTGAAACATTCTTTTCCTGTGCCACTCAATTACCTGGTCATCAACTCGAATAGCCATATTAATTAGGTCATCCAGACTATCCTGTTCGTCCTGGACAGCAAACTCATGCCGGATCCACTGCTGGAAGGCAGTGATGAGAGATCTCTCATTCCATTCCGTCTCTACTGCAGGGGTGTGGAATTGGACTGCATAGGCTCTCACCTTTCCTCTGCCTTGGCACAGGTCCAAGAGGCGGTGGGCAGCCTCCTGATTCCGTACTGGAAGATCAAAAACTCTCCTTAACTTCGCCACAAAATGTCAGAATGACTGGCCTGCGGAGTATCCTTGCTCCCGTAAAGCGTTGAACAGGTCTGTCAAGAAGATTGACCATTAAACATCAATTTTTGCGCATCATCACCAAAGCGACCAGGCTGGGCTTGGAATGTCAGCTCGTATTGGGTAATTAAATTACTGCAACCATCGGGATCACCAGAATATCTGCCTAGTGGTGGAATACTGTGTTCCTGTATGATCGTGGGAGTCGGCCATTAGTAGCAGAGATTGTCGGGGCAGCAGAAAAGGAGGTCCTGCGAGATGCTGGGCGTGGGACTGAGGCGGCCTGAAGCTGCTGCTAAATTGAACTGGCGAGAACGTTAATGGCTGTCAGCTGATGCTGGTTGTTCACAGTAAGTTCGCGGATGGTGGCTGTGAGTGCAGAACTTGCAGACACCCGAGTCCGATTGTCTGTAGTGAGCTATTGAACAATTGCGGCTAGGGACGATACCTGTTCCTCCAAGTGAGACTGGGCTTGTCGGCATGAGGTTATCTGCCTTATTGCCTCTGTAACTTCACTGAGAACAGATTCCATTGCCTGTAGCTTGTCTCCTACCTGACCAATGAATCTCACAGCCAAGGTCAGCTGCTCTCTCTGTGCTGGGTCCGTCTTTGTTTTCGAGGCTTGCTGTTACCAGGTTTGGATATAGCACAAGTACGGAGTGAAACAGGTCAATAGTTCACAGACTTTAATACGAACAGTGTTAAAGGGAAAATAAACAATAAACGCTTGGCCAAACAGGGCCGTTAACTAAAACTCTCATAGAAACACGAAGCCTACACTGTGACTGAAAAGAACATCTAAACATTAAACGAATACCGCTGGTCTTCAGAGTCAGTTGACTTGAAAGTCCAATATCTCAGGGAAGGCTGAAAGCAAAACAGCAGCGAAGTATTGCTATGCTCTGTTCAAGTCCCGACAAGCACTACGTCGACAAGTATGGAGCTAAATACTGTCATGATTAAATAATTAGCTGACACGTACAAATTCACAAACGCAATTGCCATATCTACTGTGCTGCCGAATCCGTGGTTGTGACACTGAGACCTTTATCAGGACTGGAAAGGAAGGGGAAAGAAGAACCGCCGGTGATTTTTCCCTCTTCCAACTTCTCTCTTTTTCCATATTCCATTCTGGCCCGTCTTACCCTTTCTCTTCTTCTTAGCTGCCTATCACCTTCCTCTAGTGTCCCTGCTCCCCTCTCTCCCATAGTCCACTCAACTGTCCAATCAGATTCCTCCTTCTTCAGCCCTTTACCTTTTCCTACAATCACTTCCCAGTTTCTTACTTCATTTTTCCCCTCCTGCACCCACCTAGCTTTGCCCATCACCTTCTAGCTTGTACTCCTTCCCATTCACCATCTTTCTATTCTGGCTTCTTCTCTTTTCCTTTCCAATCCCGGGGCTCAACCTGAAACATCGACTCTTTATTCCTCTCCATAGATGCTGCCTGACCTGCTGGATTTTGTGTGTGTTACTGTGGATCTCCAGTATCTGCAGAATCTCATTTTTACTCACGGTAGTTACTTTGACAGCAGCAGTAGTTTGCCAGTAGAGCCACAGATATCAGTATAACCGCATAAATGGAAAACTTAACTGTTTCATACTCCCCTGGTTAATGTGGTCATTTATGTGTTTGCTAATTACAAGAATTTGCATCAAAGAAAGAGTCCTTGATAGGGGCTTTATTGCTAATATTGCACAGGATGTTTTGGAAAGATTTACACAAGAACACAATAGAAATATTAGACTGTGTGGTCCCTCAAGCCAGCCCCATCGTACAACATGATCAATGCTGATTTGCCTCAGGCATTTTCCCTTCAGTGACAGTTCCCCAGATATCTCAATTCCCTGACCTTTCAAAAATGTTTATTTCCTCTTTAAATATTCCCAGTCATCTGGCTTCTGCAATATGCTGGGGTAGAGTGTTCCAGAGAGTTGCCACTCACGTTACGATCACCTCAGTTTTCAATGATTGTCATCCGATCTTTAGTAGTAGTTGTGTAATAGTTCACCTAGGGGGTTTTCTGTTGGTGGGACCAGGTGGCCATAGAGACCAATCTGGGATCAGCATATTCTGGGATGTTAAAATGGATTTCAATGATGAAGAGTGCCCTTGTTTGACATGGGGAGGCTGATGCGTGGGCAGCCAACACACAGTCCTTGACAGCTTGTGCTCAGGACCTACTGGCATGGAATGCAAGATGACTGAGGACCCTTCACTGCTCTAGCCTTCTTTCACATTCACTGCCATTGTCACGTGTCATTGTCTTCCTCCAGCTCCACTGTTGAGGCCTTGGTTGGATTGCTCTTTGTCTGCAACCTCCCCCTTGACTTTACTGCCCTGGGTGACCCTACCAGGAGCTAAGTGCCAGATGACTAATCTCCAGGCAGGATCACTCTGGAGATTTCAGGAAGTCGCTGGCCTCTACATGACAGGGAGACGGTTTTTGAAGAAGAATCCAATCTGTAAAGTACAAGGTCTCCCCTGAACTTGTACGGTTTCTCATGACCCGTTGCTGGCCTTGTTTGCTAGCAACAAATGAAAATCCTGCTTTTCATTTTGAGTGATGATAGTGATGGGGACCAAATGGCTGATACTTGGCATACTTGTATAGACTTTAATGTGTGGTTGTTATACATAGTGACACGAGTGTCTGCATTGGAATAAGAGGGCGCTTGGAATAATGAGTCACTGGCCAAAATTCTCAAAATTCCCAAGACCACTTAAACCTAGGTGCTTGACCCAAGGAATTTTAATCCGCAGGAAATGAAAAGAGAGGGTAATCATTGAAGAGATTCTTTTGTGCCCTGAGACCATCTTTTAATGCTTCCATTCCTAAGGTAATGCATAAATACTGAATTACTGCTCCATGATACTTATTTATTTATTGGAGATGCAGCACAGAATAGGCCCTTCCAGCCATGCTGCCCAGCGACTCGCGACAACCCCCGATTGTCCCTTACGTCATACACCTGGGTGCTCTCTTCAGTTACCGGAAGAAGCAACTGCAGCCTTTGGCCAGGAACAGATATCATCAGGTGGTGTCTAACCTTCACATTTCGACTCTTAACCACTACACTGTCCAGCTGGTGGTCAGTGGTAGTGGCCAAATCACTGCCCATCTGCTCCTGACTTCCAGCTCATAGAAACATAGAAAACTTGCAGCACAGTACAGGCCCTTCAGCCCACAAAACTGTGCCAAGCATGTACTTACGTTAGAAATTACCTAGGGTTACCCATAGCCCTCTAAGCTCCATGTACCTATCAGAGAACTTCTTAAAAGACCCTATCATATCCGCCTCCACCGCAGTCACTGGCAGCCCATTTCAAGCACTCACCACTCTTTGCATGAAAAACTTACCCCGGACATCCCCACTGTACCTACTTCCAAGCACCTTAAAACTGTGCCCTTTTGTATTAACCATTCAGCCCTGGGAAAAAGCTTCTGACTATCCACACGAACAATGCCTCTCATCATCTTATACACCTCTATCAGGTCAGCTCTCATCCTCCGTCATTCTAAGGAGAAAAGGACAAGTTCACTCAACCTATTCTCATAAGGCATGCTCCCCAATCCAGGCATCATCCTTGTGAATCTCCTCTGCACCCTTTCTATGGCTTCTACATCCGTCCTGTAGTTAGGCGACCAGAACTGGGGTCTGACCAGGATCCTATTTAGCTATTACATTACCCCTCGGCTTTTGAACTCAATCCCATGGTTGATGAAGGCCAATACACTGTATGCCTTCTTAACCACAGTCAACCTGCGCAGCTGCTTTGAGTGTCCTATAGACTCGGACCCCAAGATCCCTCTGATCCTCCACACTGCCAAGAGTCTTACCATTAATACTATATTCTGCCATCATATTTGACCTACCAAAATGAACCACCTCACACTTATCTGGGTTGAACTCCATCTGCCACTTTTCAGCCCAGTTTTGCATCCTATTGATGTTTACTGCAAACTCTGACAACCCTCCACACTATCCACAATACCACCAACCTTTGTGTCATCAGCAAGTTTACTAGCCCATCCCTCCACTTCCTCATCCAGGTCATTTATAAAAAGCACGAAGAGAAGGGGTCCCAGAATAGAATCCTGGTCACTGACCTCCATGCAGAATATGACCCATCTACAACCACTCTTTGCCTTCTGTGGGCAAGCCAATTCTGGATCCACAAAACAAGGTCTCCTTGGATCCCATGCTTCCTTACTTTCTGAATGTGCCTTGCATGGGGAACCTTATCAAATGCCTCACTGAAATCCATATACGCTACATCTACGACTCTACCTTCATCAATATGTTTAATCACATCCTCAAAAAATTCAGTCAGGCTCATAAGGCACGACCTGCCTTGGACAAAGCCATTCCTGATCATATTATGCCTCTCCAAATGTTATGAAATCCTGCCTCTCAGGATCCTCTCCATCAGCTTACCAACCACTGAAGTATGACCTGCTGGTTTATAATTTCCTGGGCTATCTCTACTCCCTTTCTTGAATAAAGGAACAACATCTGCAACCCTCCAATCCTCTGGAACCTCTCCTGCCCCCATTGATGATGCAAAGATCATTGCCAGAGACTCAGCAATCTCCTCCCTCACCTCCCACAGTAGCCTGGGGTACATCTCGTCTGGTCCCAGTGACTTATCCAACTTGATGCTTTCCAAAAGCTCCAGCACATCTTCTTTCTTAATGTCTATATGCTCAAGCTTTTCAGTCCACTGTAAGTTATCCCTACAATCGCCAAGATCCTTTTCTGTAGTGAATACTGAAGTAAAGTATTCATTAAGTACCTCCACCATCTCTTCCAGTTCCATACACATTTTTCCACTGTCACATGTCTCATGTCTTATCCTCTTGCTTTTCACATACTTGTAGAATGCCTTGGGGTTTCACTTACTCCTGGTCGCCAAGGCCTTCTCCTGGCCCCTACTGGCTCTCCTAATTTCATTCTTAAGCTCCTTCCTGCTAGCCTTATAATTTACTAGATGTCTATCATTACTTAGTTTTTTTGAACCTTTTATAAGCTTTTCTTCTTGACTAGATTTTCAACAGCATTTCTACACCATGGTTCCTGTACCCTACCATCCTTTCCATGTCTCATTGGAACGTACCTATGCAGAAGACCACGCAAACATTACCTGAATATTTACCACATTTCTGCTGTACATTTCCCTGAGAATGTTTGTTCCCAATTTACGTTTCCTAGTTCCTGTCTGATAGCTTCATATTTCCCCTTACTCCAATTAAATGTTTTTCTAACTTGTCTGTTCCTATCCCTCTCTGATGCTATGGTAAAGGAGATAGAATTATGATCACTATCTCCAAAATGCTCTCCCACTGAGAGATCTGACACCTGACCAGGTTCATTTCCCAATACAGTACCAGATCAAGTTCAGCCTCTTCCCTCAAAGGTTTATCTACATATTGTGTCAGGAAACCTTCCTGAACACACCCGGTCTAAACCCCTTTCTCTAGGGAGATGACAATTAACACTGGTGAAACTAAAATCTCCCACTACGACAACCCTGTTATTATTGTATCTTTCCAGAATCTGTCTCCCTATCTGCCCCTCTATGTCCCTGTTACTATTGGCTGTTCTATAAAAAACAGCCAGTAGAGTTGTTGACCCCTTCCTGTTCCTAACTTCTACCCACAGAGACTCAGTAGATACTCCCTCCATGTCTTCCTCCTTTTCTGTAGCTGTGAAACTATCTCTGATCAACTGTGCCACATCCCCACCTCTTTTGCCTCCCTCCCTGTCCATTCTGAAACATCTAAAACCTGGCACTCTAAGTAGCCATTCCTGCCCCTGAACCATCCAATTCTCTGTAATGTCCATGACATCATAGCTTCAAGTACTGATCCACGCTCTAAGCTCATCTGCTTTTTTCATGATACTCCTTGCATTAAAATAGACACATCTCAAATGACTAGTCTAAGCGTATCCCTTCTCTTTCACCTGCCTGTCCTCCCTCTTGCACTGTTTCTAAGCTTTCTCAATTTGTCAGCGAACCACCCGTTCCTCCAATTCTTCAGTTCAGTTCCCACCACCCAGCGATTGTATTTCAAACTCTGCCCAATAGCCTTAGCAAACCTCCCTGCCAGGATATTAGTCCCCCTTGGATTTAAGTGCAACCCATCCTTTTTGTACAGGTCACTCCTGCCCCTAAAGAGTTGCTAATGATTGAGAAATCTGAATCCCTGCCCCCTGCTCCAATCCCTCAGCCACGCATTTGTCCTCCACCTCACTCTATTCCTATTCTCACTGTCATGTGGCACAGGCAAGAACCCCGAGATTACTACCTTTTGCGGTCCTTCTTCTCAATTGCCTTCCTAACTCCCTATATTCTCCTTTCAGGACCTCTTCCCTTTTCCTGCCTGTGTCATTGGTACCAATATGTACCTCTACCTCCGGCGGTTCACCTTCCCGCCGCAGGATGTCATAGACACGATGAGAAATATCCCGGACCCTGACACCTGGGAGGCAAACTATCATCCGCGATTCTCACCTGCGTCTACAGAATTGTCTGTCTGACCCCCTAACTACAGAACCCCCTATCACTGCTGCCATCCTCTTCCTTTCCCTACTCTCCTGAGCCACAGGACCAGACTCTGTGCCACAGGCACGGCCACTGTTGCTTCCCCCAGGTAGGCTGTCCCCCTCCCCCCTAACAGTACTCAAACAGGAGTACTTATTGTTAAGGGTGACAGCCACAGGGATACTCTCTAGTATCAGACTCTTGCCCTTCCCTCTCCTGACTGTAACCCACTTAACTGTCTCCCAAGGCCCTGGTGTGACTACTTGCCTATAGCTCCTCTCTATCACTTCCTCACTCTCCCTGACCAGACGAAGGTCATCGAGCTGCATCTCCAGTTCCCTAACACGATCCTTAAGGAGCTGCAGATTGACGCACCTCCTGCAGATGTGGCCATCCGGGAGGCTGGGAGTTTCCCAGACTTTCCACATCTGACACCCAGTACAGAACACCAGCCTCACAGACATACTTCCTATTCCTATTCTTCACAAGTAACTTACCTCGCCGAAGTCCCGTTGAGCCAAAGCCCTCCTACTCTGACTTCCTCTACTCTACCACTCGCTCTATAAAGCTGTCTTCTTTTTATACTCTTCCCGCTGGTCTAACTCGCTGACATCCAGGCACTTGTGCAGGCATTCCTTGATCATACCAACAAAAAGCAATTTATACCTTTTATATTTTTATATCTCCTTTTATTCTTATTATTTGGAATAGATATATATTCCAAATAAGAAATTTTCAAAGGGATTAAGGACACTACCGTGGCTGACAAGTGAAGTCAGAGCCAAAGTAAAAGCAAAAGAGAGGGCATACAAGGAAGCCAGAGCTAGTGGGAAGATAGAGGATTGGGAAGCATTTAAAAAATTTTCAAAAGGAAACTAAGAAGGTCATTAGGAAGGGAAAAATGAATTATGAGAAGAAGCTGGCAACTAATATCAAAGAAGATACTAAAAACTTTAAGTATATAAAGTGTAAGAGCGAATTGAGGGTAGATATAGGACCAATACAAAATAACACTGGAGATATCGTAATGAGAGTTACAGAGATGGCAGAGGAACTGAATGCGTATTTTGCATCAGTTTTCACAGCGGAAGTCATCTGCAGTATACTGAACGTTCATGAGTGTCAGGGAAGTGAAGTATGTGCAGTGAAAATTACGACTGAGAAGGTGCTCAGGAAGCTTAGTGGTCTGAGGGTGGATAAATCTCCTGGACCTGATGGAATGCACCTTCGGGTTCTGAAGGAAGTAGCTAGAGAGATTGCGGAAGCATTAACAATGATCTTTCAAGAACCAATAGATTCTGCATTGTACCAGATGACTGGAAAAATGCAAATGTTACTCCACTATTTAAGAAGGGTGGGAGGCAGCAGAATGGAAACTACAGACCTGTTAGCCTGACATCAGTGGTTGGGATGTTGTTGATATCAATTGTTAGGGATGAGATTGTGGAGAAATCCTGTCTACCAAACCTACTGCAATTCTTTGAGGAAATTACAAGCAGGGTGGACAAAGGAGATGCAGTAGATGTGGTGTACTTGTATTTTCAGAAGGCCTTTGACATGGTGCTGCACATGAAGCTGCTTAGCAAGATAAGAGTCCATGGAATTACAGGGGAGTTACTAGCATGGGTGGAGCATTGGCTGATTGGCAGAGAGACTTAGATCGTTTAGGGGAATGGGCAAAGAAGCGGCAAATGAAGTACAATGTTGGAAAGTGTATGATCATGCACTTTAGCGGAAGAAATAAGTGGGCAAACAATTATTTAGATGGGAGAGAATTCAAAATTCAGAGATGCAAAGGGACTTGGGAGTCCTTGTGCAAGATACCCTAAAGGCTAACCTCCAGGTTGAGTCGGTTGTGAAGAATGCGAATGCAAAGTTGGCATTCATTTCTAGAGGTATAGAATATAAGAGCAGGGATGTGATGTTGAGGCTCTATAAGGCACTCATGAGACCTCACTTGGGGTATTGTGTGTAGTTTTGGGCTCCTTATTTTAGAAAGGATATACTGACATTGGAGAGGGTTCATAGAAGATTCACAAGAATGATTCCAGGAATAAAAGGGCTACTGTATGAGGAACGTCTGGCAGCTCTTGTGCTGTGTTCCCTGGAATTCAGGAGAATGAGGGAGGATCTCATAGAAACATTCCAAATGTTAAAAGGCCTGAACATATTAGAGATGGAAAAGTTATTTCCCATAGTAGGGGATTCTAGGACAAGAGGACATGACGAGGATTGAAGGACGAATATTTAGAACAGAGATACAGAGAAATTACTTTAGTCAGAGGGTGGTAGATCTGTGGAATTTGTTGCCACGAGTGGCTGTGGAGGCCAAGTCACTGGGTTATTTAAGGCAGGGATAGATAGGTTCTTGACTAGCCAGGGCATCAAAGGGTAGGGAGAGAAGGCAGGGGAGCGGGGATGACTGGAAGAATTGGATCAGCCCATGATTGAATGGCGAAGCAGACTCAATGGGCCTAATGGCCTACTTCTGTCTCTATATCTTATGGTATATACTCTTCCCGCTGGTCTAAGTCACTGACGTCCACACACCTGTGCAATAGATCCTCGATCAAACCGCCAAAGAAAAAATTGATCCTCCTTTTATACACTTACTGCCGGTCTAAGTCGCTGACGTCCACGTGCCTGTGCAGTCATTCCTCGTTCCTCTCAACTCCTCTCGCCTGCTCCATATCCAGCAAGAGGGTCTTTCTGCTTCCTCCCCCATCCTGTGAGCTGCTTGGCTCTTGTTCTTTTCATCAAGGCCCAGTGCTGACAGCAGCCTCCATGCTGAACTTGCTGGGAACCCTCTACAGCTGATCTCCATGGAGATCAGCCACGTCTGCCACTCTCTGCCCTTGCACTCCTGCACTCATGAGTCTCCTTGCATCCTTCCTCCCATGGTACCGTGAGCTCCAGCAGGGTGATTTTCCCGTCTTTGGTGGACGATGTCTGGTCAGAGTGTGGTTTGCACCACCTCTGGGAACTGCAGTTTCCTCCCCACATCGACCCTCATCCCCCGTGATTTGGCAGTTTGCAGCAGATTGGATTTAGCCCTCTTTGATAGGATTGGTATGGCCTCCTCCTTGATGAAAATGACTGCTCCGATTGCCTCTCTGCCAGCTGGTCTCGTTTTACACCTCTCCCGCTCCAGTCTGTCAGCATGGGACAGCAGGACCTTGCTGTGACGCCACCTATACCATCCTTGTATTAAAGCTGTTTTGCTTCCTGACAGTATGTGCCAGTGAACCCCACTGGCCACAGTTAGAGCCTTCTCTCAGCCCCCATGTGTGCAGCTGTGATGGTGTAGGGAGAGTGTCATATATGGACTGCAGGAGCAAAGAAATGCGGAAGGGCTCCAGTTTCCAAAGCTCTGCACAAGTGACTTTGTGCTTGGGACGATCCCATTTCAGCCAAACAACCCCCGATTTTCCCTGAACTAATCATGGAAAAATTTACGGCCAATTAGCCTACTAACCAGTACATGTTTGGCAATGGGAGAAAACTGGAGCACCCTGAGAAAGCCCACGGATTCCACGGGGAGGAAGTAGGGACTCTTTACAGAGGATGCTGGAATTGAATTTGGGCAGTGTTTTTCTTGAAATATCGTTATGTCAACAAGTTCATACAGAAATTAACATATTATTATTCTAAAAGGGCCTGCAATCATTATTACTAAAGAGTTTGTAGAGTTCATTTGATTGCAGCAGTTTCAAATCTGGAAGGAAAACATATTCAAAACCTCATTGTGGGAAAGGATAATGCTTTATTAACACATCTTGCAATTGTACTCGGGGAAAATGCTGGTGGAGATCTGTAGGTCAGGCAGCACCTATGCAGAGGGATAAGTGAGTGATGTTTCAGGCTGAGGCCCTTCATCAGGACCGGAAAGGAAGGGGGAAGAAGCCAGGTTAAGAAGGTGGGGGTAGAGGGGAAGGAATACAAGCTGGAAGGTGATAGGTGAACCAGGTGAGGGGGGACTGCAGATGAGTGGAGGGAGGAGGGATGAAGTGAAAATTTGGGAGATCGTAAGTGCAAAAGGTAAAGGATGGATGAAGGAATCTGATAGGAGAGGAAAGTGCACCATTGGGAAAAGGGGAGCAGGGGGAGCACCAGAGGGAGGTGATAGGTGGGTGAGAAGAAGAGAAGAGATGAGAGGGGACCCAGAAAGAGGAACGGAAAAAGAGTGAAATGTGAGGGGAAGAAATTATGGAAAGATAGAGAAATTGTGGTTCATGCGGTCAGGTTGCAGTCTACCCAGACGGAATATGAAACATAGAAAACCTACAGCACAATACAGGCCCTTCAGCCCACAAAGTTGTGTCGAACCTGTCCCTACCTCAGAAATTACTAGGCTTACCCATAGCCCTCTTTTTCTAAGCTCCATGTACCTATCCAAAAGTCTCTTAAAAGACCCTATTGTATCCGCTTCCACCACCATTGCCGGCAGCCCATTCCACACACTCACCACTCTCTGAGTAAAAAAACTTACCACTGACATCTCCTCTGTACCTACTCCCCAGCACCTTAAACCTGTGTCCTCTTGTGGCAACCATTTCAGCCCTGGGAAAAAGCCTCTGACTACCCACACGATCAATGCCTCTCATCATCTTATACACCTCTATCAGGTCACCTCTCATCCTCCGCCGCTCCAAGGAGAAAAGGCCCAAGTTCACTCAACCTTTTCTCATAAGGCATGCTCCCCAATCCAGGCAACATCCTTGTAAATCTCCTCTGCACCCTTTCTATGGTTTCCACATCCTTCCTGTAGTGAGGCGACCAGAAATGAGCACAGTACTCCAAGTGGGGTCTGACCAGGGTCCTATATAGCTGCAACATCACCTCTCAGCTCCTAAATTCAATTCCACGATTGATGAAGGGTAATACACCGTACGCCTTCTTAACCACAGAGTCAACCTGAGCAGCTGCTTTGAGCATCCTGTGGACTTGGACCCCAAGCTCCCTCTGATCCTCCACACTGCCGAGCAAGATGAACCACTTCACACTTACCTGGGTTGAACGCCATCTGCCACTTCTCAGCCCAGTTTTGAATCCTATCAATGTCCTCCTGTAATCTCTGACAGCCCTCCACACTATCCACAATACCCCAACCTTTTTGTCATCAGCAAATTTAATAACCCGTCCCTCCACTTCCTCATTCAGGTCATTTATAAATATCACGAAGAGTAAGGGTCCCAGAACAGATCCCTGAGGCACACCACTCGTCACAGACCTCCATGCAGAATATGACCCATCTATAAACACTCTTTGCCTTCTGTGGACAAGCCAGTTCTGGATCCACAAAACAAGGTTCCCTTGGATCCCATGCCTCCTAACTTTCTCAGTAACCCTTCTATGGGGTACCTTATCAAATCCCTTGCTGAAATCCATATAAGCTACATCTACTGCTCTTCCTTCATCAATGTGTTTAGTCATTCGTACATTAGCCAATATGAGACATTCGTACTCTCCAGTTCCTGGAATCATTAGTATGAACATGTTCCACTTGAAAGAAAATATACAGAACTGCCCTTCCAAACTGGAATACTAGTAACAAAGCATCACTTCAACTTTGGTCAGTGCTTTGCCATTGCTTTTTCCCTAATAATTCTGTTTGAATTTGAAAATAACACTTCTCAGTGTTCGGTGTAACTCAGCCTGACTGTGGCTCAGAAGGCTGGTATATATTGCCCATTCATGAACAGCTGCAGTCCATGTGCGAGGCACTTAACCCTGTTCACTGCTCACTGCTAACTCAGTATTTTGACCCTGCAGCAATGAAAAAGTGGCAGAGTGTTTCCCTGACAGCATCCTGGGTGACTAGTGAAGAACTTGTAGGTGATGTTCCTGTCTGATTGCTTCCCTTGTTCCTCAGGCCTTTAGAAATCACTGGATCAGGGGATTTGTTGGAGAACATAGAACAGTATAGCACAGTTCTGAGCCTTCAGCTAATGGCCGAGATAAACCTACTCCATGATCAATGTAACCTTTCCCTCTGGCATAACCCATAACCTTCCATTTTTCTTACATCCGTATGCCCATCGGAGAGTCTCATAAATGTCCATAGAAGAAGCTTTAGTAGTTTTATTGAAATGTATTTTATAGATGATTATGACACTTCCACGGTGAGTCAGTAATGTCCAGGATGAACTCGAGCTTTTATCGGCCAAACTGGAAATTCCTGGAAATGCATAGACTGTTTCTGGGGATGTGAATAATCTTTCTTTATATATTAAAATAAACTTTCTGGTAATAAAAAAGAGGAAGAATAAGCCAAGCAATGATTTTTCATTCTTACATTCATCGCCAATGCTTACAGTACTGTTCTATTACATTCCTACACAGCAATAGTAGTGCTGCCACTCATGTGGCCCTCTACTACCACAATAATTGAGAGGTTTCCTCACTCAGCCTGGCCCCTTCCTCTCCAGTAGTGGCCCTACACTATACTGCAGTCCTTCCCCACCGTGCCAAGCTTCAGTATGTCACTCTGCAAGTGCTCTGGCAGCCTGGAATATGCTTGTCGGCAGTGTTTCCTCCACAGTAATCCTGAATCTGCCGTTCTTTCACTAGAGTTACATAACTGGAGAATGGCAGGGGTCCCGGGCAACACTAATACCAAGGTTTTTGCAGTACTCAATTGAGCTTTGCTATCATTTACAGTATACATTCTTTTGCTTAGGCAAAATAGTCACAAAATGTGCAGTCTTTGAAGGATGTAGCAAAGCCAACTTGTTACTTCTGTCAAACAAACTGACCAGTAACAAGAATTTATAATGTTTATAGTTTCATTCAGATCAGACAATATCTATAGCGAACAGTTTTTATTAAGAGTCAGCCTGTCCATACATATAAATGACAGTGGCAATGTTAACCACCTGGGGGAGCTCTCACACAGCTGTTGCTTGTCAAGCAAGAAAACAAACTCATTATTAAACCACTAAGTCAGATTTCTGTAATTGAGGATATGTATGTTTTTGAGCAACAAGATAGATAGCATTGATCTAAAGTCAGAATGAGAGAGCGCTTTTTGAATTTTCTTCCTCTTGTGTAATAATTACAGCTGCACAAATGTGGTACCAACCGAAGTTATGTACCAGAAACACATGATTTGCACAGACTATGTGTGTGTGCATTTGTGTATACACTGTGTGTATTTCTCTCTGGACTCTTTACTTTCATTCCTCTTGCTATACTTTTTGCAGAGCTCATAAATCACCAACACCTTTATCAGCTTTCTTAAGTGTTGATGACCTAAGCAGAATTCATCTGGGTAAGCTCAGTCTATTTCATACAATTTGCAGCCCACAATGAAAGTAAATAAATTTCTTGTTATGCTGCACAAAGGGGGAAATGGAAACTGTTACACTGGCCACAGGCAGGAGGCTATTCATAGGTTGTTGTGACATCTCAGACACTGTTGACATGGTGTGAAGAAAATCCCTTTATGTTGTCAGGTTGACTCGCTGTCACCCCGTTGTTTCTAGGTTAGAAGGTTATAAATTCAGAACCCCTTACAGACTCTGGACTAAGAATCTAGGTCAGCACTTACTTTGCTCTTCTGAGGAATCCTTAAATTTTTATTTGTTTACAGATACAGTGCGAAGTAGGCTCTTCCAACCCACAACCCTGAGTTAACCTTAGCCTAATCACAGGACAATTCACAATGACCATTTAACCTACCTGGTGCCTCTTTGGACTGTGGGAGGAAACCAGAGCACTGGGGGGAAACACATGCATTCCATGGCGTGAACATACAGACACCTTACAGATGACGTCAGAATTGAACTCTTAACTCCAAAGCTCTGAACTGTAGTGGCATTGCACTAACCACTATGCCACTGTGACACCCATCACAAATATTGACTTTCAGATGCAACATTAGAAGTCCCATCACTCTGCTCAAATGTATGGAAATCACATGAGAACACTTGGAAGAAATTGAGCATTCTTTAGGTATTCTGGTCAGAGTTTATCCCAAACCATATAACTAATGTTATTGAATGCAGTTTGGTTTCACTAGCAGCAATTTAGCTCCCATCCTTGTGACTACACTTTGGAATTATTTATTTGGCAGTGAAAGCCTTTTGATCATCTCCTCAATTGATCATTATCCATCTGGTTCCCCTCCTCTTTCTCTTTGTCCCATGGTCCACTCTCCTCTCCTATCAGATTCCTTCTCTGGCCCTTTACCTTCTCCACCTATTGCCTCCCAACTTCTCACTTCAGCTTCCCTCCACCACCCACTCACTTCCCCTCACCAGGCTTCGCCAATCACACGCCGGCTTCTCCTCCTCCCTCCCACCACCTTATTCTGGCTTCTTCCCCCTTCCTTTCCAGTCCTGATGAAGGGTCTCGGTCTGAAATTTCAACTTCTTATACCGCCCCTTGACTTGCTGAGTTTCACCAGCATTTTGGTTGCGTTGCTCTGGATTGCCAGTATCTGCAGGATCTCACGTTTTTGACTGACCCAGGGTCAGTCATTTCCTTTCAGGAGCAAGTTGTCTGTGAACTGGCCCCCAAGCAATGATCCTCCTTTCAAAAAGGACAAGCCAGTTTTAGCAATGTAAATACGAAACACCAAATGAGGTAATGTCGTTGCCAGATTTGATCGCAAAGGACTTTATCCTTACATTTCAGAATGAGGACTATTCCGTGTTCCCACTCACCTAACAGTAACAAAACAGGGCAATTTTTAAGGAGTTTAAAGTTCAAAATAAATTTATTATTATGAGTACATGTATGCCACCAAATATAGCCCTGAGATTTGTTTTCTTGTGGATGAACTGTAAATACAAAAAGCACAGCAGAATCAATAAAAGACCACACCTAACAGGACAGGCAGCAACCGTGTGCAAAAAAATCAACAAACTGTGCAGATACAAAAGAGAAAAAAATAATAACAGATAAATTAGCAATAAATATCAATAACATGAGACGAAGAGTCCGTGATAGTGAGCTTTAGGAACAGTTTGGTGATGGGGTGAGTGAAATTTACCCTCTGGTTCAAGAATCTAATAGCTGAGAGGTAATAACTGTCCTTGAACTTGGTGGTGGGGATCCAGAGGCCCCTGTACCTTCTTCCTGAGGGCATCAGTGGGAATAGAGTGTGGCCTGGATGGTGGGAGTCCTTGATGATGGATGCTGCTTTCCTGCACCAGTGTTCCGTGTAGATGTACACAAGGGTAGGAAGGACTTTACCCTGGTGGACTGGGCCACATCCACTACTTTTTTGTAGGCTTTTCCATACGAGGGCATTGATGTTTTCAAACCAGGAAATGAGGTTTAGAACCACTTTCAAGAATATTCTAGATCAAGAGTGACCTGAACTCATGCAAAAACCTTAATGATGCCAAAAGCCATGCCTCCAAACTTCTCCACACTGGTCTTTGTTGCTAGCTGAGCATTAATTTGAAATGCATCTTATAGTTGATGTACTGTAGATTCTAAAATCAACTAACACTGGGAACACTGTGTTTAACAAAATTTAAAATCTACCTTTCACAAAGTTCCTGTTAAGCAGTGGACTGGCTCACTTAAACACAGCAATGCCAAAACAAAAGAAAACTAAGGTGGGCTGTCAAGTATTCTTAATTTTCTTCAGGTGGGTCATCTTCTAAGAATAAGAAATTGGAATGTTTGTTTGCACCAGATAATTAATATTTGTGAATGGAAATGTTTAACTCTGACACACATGTTTTCTTGTACTAAATCATTACAGTTCACCTGACAGGTTTTACCTGTTTATCTTGGCAATAGTTTTGTTAATCAACAGTCAGCTATTTCACTTAATTATTCCCCAGGATATTAGAGCTGAATTAGAACTGTGTTTCCAAATATAATTGCCTCTTTGAAAGAGGAATGTTAAAGCCACATAATGGGAAGAGAACAATGAAACTGTAGTTCTCTCTCCTTTCCTTTGCATATGTACATGTATATGTCGACACAGTAACACAAGTTGGGTCAATCCACCCTGCATTTGTGCCCATAGGTTTAATTAACACTGTTCTTCAAATGAGCTTCAGGTGGTATGTCCAACTTTTCCTTCTATCTTTCCAGAAATCAAACACTTTGTCAAAACTATCTGTAGTGCACGTGAGAAAGTAAAATTCAATTAAGGCCAAATTCAAACCTGAAAGCTGCTAACCCTAGCTAGTCCCGTCAACCAGTGCTTGGACCATAAGACCTCCATAACCCTCCCATCCATGTACTTTCTCTTAAATGTTGAAACCGAATCTGCAGCCACCATTTGCGCCAGCAGCTCATTCCACACTCTCACTGCCCTCTGAGTGAAGTTGTTCTCTTAAACATTTCACTTATTACATTTGTTTGACCCATGACCTCTAATTGTAGTCTCATCCAACCTCAGTGGAAAAAAAACCTGCTTGCATTTACCCTATATATACCCCTTCAGAATTTTGCATACCTCTATCAAATCTCCCCTCAATCTTCTACGTTCCACTGAATAAAGTTCTAACCTATTCAATCATTCCCTATAACTCAGGTCCTCAAGTCCCGGCAATATCTTTGCAAATTTTCTCTGGACTCTTTCAATCTTATTTACATCTTTCCTGAAGTACACCTTTGCCAGAAAACAGCCTGTCCCAATCCACATTTGCCAGATGCTTTCTGATACCCTCAAAGCTGAACTTTCTCCGATTTAGACTTTCAACCTGCGGACCAGACCTATCCTTTTGCATATTTACTTTGAATCTAATGGCATTATGAATCAGAAACAGAATCAGAATCAGGTTTATTATCACCGGCATGTGTTGTGAAATCTGTTAGTTCAGCAACAGGTAACCCTAACCCTAACCCTAATGCAATACATGATAATACAGAAAAAAAGTTAGTAAATCAATTTCAGTAAGTATATTTGTATATTAAATACTTTGACTAAAAACAGTGCAAAACATAAATGGTATATATTTTTTAGAAAGTGAGGTAGTGTCCAATGTCCATTTAGGAATCATACTGCAGAGGGGAAGAAGCTGATCCTGAAGCATTTCAGGCTTCTGTACCTCCTTCCTGACGATAACAGTGAGTAGAGGGTATGTCCTGGGTGACGGATAATGGACACCACCTTTGTGAGGCAGTGCTTCATGAGGATGTGTTGGATACAGTGGAGGCTGGTATCCAAGATGGAGCTGACTAGTTTTATACTTTTCTGTTGCTTCTTTTGGTCTTGTATAGTAGCCACACCACCACCCCCACCCCCCCCCACACCCATGCTGCCCATATCAGACAGTGATGCCACCTGTCAGAATGCTCTCCATAAGAACATAAGAATTAGGAGTAGGCCATCCGGCCCATCGAGCCTGCCCCACCATTCAATAAGATCATGGCTGATCTGTCCGTAAACTCAGCTCCATCTACCTGCCTTTTCCCCATAACCCTTAATTCCCCTACTATGTAAAAAAAACCTATCTAACTGTATCTTAAATATATTTAGCAAAGAAGTCTCAACTACTTCCCTGGGCAGAGAATTCCACAGATTCACCATTCTCTGGGAAAAACAGTTTCTCCTCATCTCCGTCCTAAATCTTCAGCCCTGAATCTTGAGGCAATGTCCCCTAGTTCTAGTCTCACCTAACAATGGAAACAACTTTCCTACTTCTATCTTATCTATCCCTTTTAAAATTTTGTATGTTTCTATAAGATCCCCTCTCAGTCTTCTGAATTCCAGAGAGGTCCCAGGTGACTCAGTCTCTCCTCATAGGTTAACCCCTTCATCCCTGGAATCAACTTGGTGAACCTCCTCTGCACTACCTCCAAAGCCAGTATATCCTTCCTCAAGTATGGAGACCAGAACTGCACACAGTACTCCACGTGTGGCCTCACCAGTACCCTGTATAGTTGCAGCATAACCTCCCTGCTCTTGAATTCAATCCCTCTAGCAATGAAAGCCAACATTCCGTTTGCCTTCTTAATAACCTGTTGTACCTGCAAGCCAACTTTTTGTGATTCAAGGACAAGCACTCCCAAGTCCCTCTGCACAACAGCATGCTGCAATCTTTCACCATTTAAATAATAATCTGCTCTTCTATTATTCCTTCCAAAGTGGATGATCTCGCATTTACCAACATTGTATTCCATCTGCCAGACCTGAGCCCACTCACTTAACCCATCTATATCCCTCTGCAGACTCTCCACATCCTCTGTACAATTTGCTTTTCCACTCAATTTAGTGTCATCAGCAAATTTTGCTACACTACACTCAGTCCCCTCTTCCAAATCATCATTATAAATGGTAAACAGCTGCAGGCCCAGCACCGACCCCGTCGACACCCCACTCAACACAGACTGCCAACTGGAGAAACACTTATTTATTCCAACTCTCTGCCTTCTATTGGTTAACCAATCCACTATCCATGCCAATACACTTCCTCCCACTCCATGCATCCGTATCTTATTTATAAGTCTCTTGCACGGCACCTTATCAAACACCTTCTGGAAACCCAAGCATTCAACATCCACCTGTTCCCCTATATCCACTGCACTCATTATGTCCTCAAGGAACTCCAGTAAGTTTGTCTAACAGGACCTGCCCTTTCTGAATCCATGCTGCATTTGTCTAATGGAACCGCTCCTTTCTAAATGTTTCGCTATTTCTTCCTTAGTGACAGCTTCAAGCGTTTTCCTGACTATGGATGTTAAGCTAACTGGCCTATAGTTGCCCGTCTTTTGCCTACATTCTTTTTAAAAAAGTGGCGTGACATTTGCTCTCTTCCAATCTGTCGGGACCTGCCCAGAGTCTAGAGAGTTTTGATAAATGATTACCAACGCGTCTACTATAACCTCCACGAATTCCTTCAGCACCCTGGGATGCATCCCATCTGGACCGGGGGCTTATCTACCTTCAGGCCCTCTAGTTTGCTCATCACCATCTCCTTAGTGACACCTCTCATTTCGTCTATAACATCTTTCTTCGGCATATTAGACTTGTCCTCCACTGTGATGACTGACACAAAATAGTTGTTCCATGCCTCATCCATTTCCTTATCACCCAATATCGATTTCCCCTTCTCGTCTTCCAGGTGACCTACATTGACTTTAGCCACTCTCTTCCGGTATAAAGTTTTTCCCAATCCTCCAGTCTCCAACTACTCTTTGCGACTTTGTACACACTAGCTTTTAGTTTGAATCTATCTTTTATTTCCTTAGTTATCCAAGGCAGGCTCTCCCCACACTTTCTGTCCTTACTTTTGACTGGAATATACTTTAGTTGATCACTGTGAAAAATCTCTTTGAAAGTATTCCATTGTTCCTCAACTGTCCTACCAAATAGCCTGTGCTCCCAATCTACATTAGCCAACTCCTCCCTCATCCCATTGTAGTCTCCCTTGTTCAAGCATAGTTTTAGATCTAACTATTTCATCCTCCATCTGAATGTAAAATTCACTCATACTATGATCACTCTTTCCAAGAGGATCCCTGACTACAAGATCATTAATCTTACCTGTCTCATTGCACAGGACTAGATCTAAGATAGTATTTTCCCTTGTAGGTTCACTAACATGCTGCTTAAGAAAGCCATTACGGATGCATTCTGTGAAGTCCTCCTCAAGACTTCCTTGACCAACCTGATTCACCCAATCTATGTGGAAATTAAAATCCCCCATGACAACTGTCTTTCTGTTCTTACAAGCCTCAGCTATTTCTTGGTTAATTGCCTCTGCCACTGCAATATTTTTATTAGGTGGCCTATAGACAACACCCACCAGTGATTTTTCCCTTTACTATTCTTAATCTCTACCCAGATGGACTCCATTTCCTGCTCTGTAGATCTTATATCGTCTCTCACAATCACCCTGATCTCATCCCTAATTAAGAGCGTCACCCCACCACCTCCTCTGCCTTCCTGCCTATCTTTCCATATTACCTGATACCCTTGGATATTTAATTTCCAGTCATCTCCACCTTGCAACCAGGTTTCTGTAATGGCCACTAAATCATATGCCTTGGTACTGATCTGTGCCACAAGTTCACCAACCTTGTTTCTAATACTATGGGCATTTAGATAAAGTGCCCTTATACTCATTGTCCTTCTAGAATCTAGTGACCTATGTGATTTTTGCTTTTTACTTTTATACACTGTACTCTTACTTTTTTCTTCACTCACTCTAGCTTTGGTCTCTGCATCACTTCCATCTTCTTTTCTGTGTGGGTGCCCCTTCCCCTGCCATATTAGTTTAAAGCCTCCCCAACAGCAAATAATCTTCCTAGGGTATTGATCCTGGCCCTGCCCAGATGTAGACCATCCGGACGGATCGGGTCCCACCTCCCCCAGAAGCGGTTCCAATGCCCCAAGAATCTGAAACCCTCCCTCCTGCATCACCGCTCAAGCCACATATTCATTCTAGCTATCCTGCTATTCCAACTCTGGCTAGCATGTAGCACCGGTAATAATCCTGAGGTTATTACCTTTGAGGTCCTACTCTTTAATTTATCTCCTAGCTCCCTAAATTCAGCTTGTAGGACCTCTTCCTGCTTTCTTCCTATATCATTAGTACCTACATGCACCACGACAGCTGGCTGCTCACCCTCCCCTTTCAGAATGCCCTGCAGTCTCTCCAAGACATCTCTGACCCTTGCACCCGGGAGGCAACAAGCCATATGGGAGTTCCGAGCTCCTCTCCATTCCCCTGACCATGGAATCACCTACCACAACAGCTCCGCCACTCTTTTTCTTGCCCTCATGCGCAGCCATGATGCTGGCTACTGCTGCCTTCACCTGATGAGCCATCTCCCCCAACAGACTAGAAAGCGGTATATCTGTTTTGGAGGGAGCTGACCGCAGGAGACTCCTGTACTGCCTTCCTGCTACTACTCTTCCTGTTGGTCATCCATTCCCTACCTTTCCTTAGATCCTTACACTGCGGTGTGATCAACTCACCGAATGTGCTATCCACAACATTCTCAGCATCTCGGATGCTCCAAGGTGAGTCCATGCGCAGTGCCAGTGCCGCCATGCGGTCTATCGGGAGCTGCAACTGGACACACTTCCTGCACACGTAGTCTTCAGGGACACTGTCAGCCTCCCTGAGTTCCCACATGTCACAGGAGGAGCGTGGCACGGGCCTGAGCTCACCTGCCATGACAGAGCAACCGATGTTAGCGGAAGGGGACCACGGGAGAAAGGGTACATTCATGGTACATTTGCAGACGTATACAAGTGTTTTAGGTGACAAACCAAATCTCTTCAAACTCCTAATAAAATGAAATGTTGCCACCATCTTGCCTTCTTTATAGCTGCATCAGTATGTTGGGATCAGGTTAGATCTTCAGAGATCTTGACTTCCACTCTCTCCACTAGCTGCAAAGTGTTCCCCTACACAAACTTCTGTCATCTGCCCTGCCTCATTCCCGAATAGCAGATCAGGAATTGCACACTCTGTTATTGGGAGTTCTATGTATTGATTAAGGAAAAATTCCTGAACACATTTGACAAACTCTATCCCATCTAGTCTTTTTACAGTATAGGAGTTCCAGAGGATATGTGGGAAGTTAAAATCACCTACTATAACAACCACAAACAAGAGAATATTTGCAGATGCTGGAAATCCAAGCAACACACACAAAATGCTGGAGGAACTCAGCAGGCCAGGCAGCGTCTATGGAGAAAAGTACAGTTGACGTTTCGGGCCGAAACCCTTCAGTAGGTCCTTTGTTCCATAGATGCTGCCTGGCCCGCTGAGTTCCTCCAGCAGTTTGCGTGTGTTATTATAACAACCTTATCTTTCTTGCAACAGTCCACGATCTGTCTGCAAATTTGTTCCTCTAAATCCTGCGGACTGTTGGGTGGTCTATGATATAGCCTCATTAGCATGGTCACACCTTTCTTATTCCTCAGTTTCATCCTTAAAGCCTCACTAGACGAATTCTCCAGTCTGTTCTGACTGTGGACTGCCTTGATATTTTCCCTGACCCGTTACACCACCCCCTCCCCCTTTAATCCCTCCCACTCTGTTATATCTAAACCAATGATCAGAATCCTTTCCCAATATCTAGTGAACTTGCCATGGGTGGTATTGTATTTCAAGACTTCATTATTTAAAAGAATGTTAAGATAACAATTTTGTTTGCCTATTTAGCTTCCCTGCATTAAAGTAAAAATCTATTCGGCTCAGAAAACCAATGACAAGATCTCCGTTGTCAACTGAATAGGGTGCATAGTTCTGTAACTTCTGTGGTTGCACCGTGCTTTGGAAAGGGGACTAAATACGCGGATAAGAAGTTTCCCAATGTTCTTTAATGTTTACATTCATCTCTCAACTGAACATCCTCTACATAGCACCATCCAGAGACAGAGAAGCAGTTTCAGCGACAGGTTACTATCGATGCAATGCTCCTCAGACAGGATGAAGAGGCCAATACTCCCCAATGCCATTAGGCTTTACAATTCTACCGCCAGGACTTAAGAACTTTTTAAAAGCTATTATTAATGCTTTTTGAGATAGTGATTTAGATGCATATCATATTTTTTACTGAGTTAAGTATTGTATGTAATTAGTTTTGCTACAACAAGTGTATGGGACATTGGAAAAAAGTTGAATTTCCCCATGGGGATGAATAAAGTATCTATCTATCTATCTATCTATCTATCTATCTATCAATTGAAACCATCCTTATAGTGCCTGGATCCCTGATCTTCTGGGCATTCTGTCAACTTTCAGTCTTCCTAAACTGCAGCTGCTCCAGAGCTGTGCTGTCTTTTATTTTCCCTCACACCATGTCTTTTTCCATATCAACTTAATGCTTACTGCTGCTGGAGATTTTGTCTCTTACTTGCAATACCAGCTTTTCCAGGCTTACAATTATTCAAAAGCTGTGCATCATTTCTGCTCCAGTCTATTCTGCATCACTAATTTCCTTCAACGCTCGATTCTTCAGCAACCTTGGTTTTAGCTCTTATCATCACTCGTACCTCCACAAGACCATCTCTAAATGTTCTACGTCTCAGTCTATCATAACACACAAACTCTCCTTCCATAGTACATTGTGTCAGTGAAAAATGGTGATTCGAAGTGTTTCAATTTATATTTTTTGAAGTGGAAGGTCAGTCAATATGCACAGATATATCTAGTTAGTTTTTATAGGCAAAGTTAATAAAATCAGCCGGATCAGAGGATACAATAAACTTCAAAGCACTTTTCTCATCCTGAAGACATTATTTACTGCCTTTGGTTTAACTAATGATCTGAGGGTGTATTACTTATTGAATGTCCATACAGATCCCTTGTTTAAAAAAATATGGATGCTTTCATATAACAAAATGTTAAAATTAGATAATTTGCGGCAAACTCTTGTGGTGTGATAGTGGGCTGGATGAGAATGTGTGTTTCACTGTACTTTTGTGCTCACTTGAAACATTTGTATAAATTTAATAGGTACGAATGAAATGAAATGCTTGTTGATATTGTAAAAATAATAAGAAATTTTAAGTTTACAGGATGAAAATGACTTCCAACTCTCAGCAAATATTCATTGCGGACTTAAAGCAGTTCACTTATTAAAAATGCTGCCATTTTGTCTCAATGCCAATGCACTGATACTCAATTGACCAAAGAAAGCATAAAAACTGAAAAAAAAAAGTTTTGTGGGAATTTTGCCAAGGGTGGAGCCAAAGATTTTAGTAACACTTTGTTTTATTATTTTTTCTCTCTGCTTTCTGCTGTAGTGAGAAAACTGTTGCAGGCCAAGGCAAAGAGAAATCTTCAAACAGGTGATTCCCAGATGTCTGCAGAGCCTCGGAATTCTCAGGTGTGTGTTCTCAATTCTTTTGTAAGCTGTTGGTGAGAACAGATTTCTGGCCATTTTAAAGGAGGCCTGCATAATGTAATGTCTTTTTCTGTAACACAGAGCAACTATGTTGCTGCTTTAGTTTTCAGAATACAAAAAAGGCCTTGTTATTGTGTTATTCTAACTGCTGTGATGTGTTCAATAGGGAACATGGAAAATAACTCCAAGCACAAAACCCAATAATCCCCATTAAACTTGCAAAGCTCATGAGGTACTGTTATTTCGTCCTAAGCTGATACTTAACAGAATGTAATTTAGTTGAGTGATAGATATGGCACCTTTAAGTAGTCCACAGGCAAAGTGGTGAACTCTAACTTCTTGATGTTACTGATAGCGTTGTAGAACTATATTCACAGAAAAGAAATGTGGAACGAGACAATCAAGGAAAAACTGGTAGTAATATTAGCCATTCTACTGTTGATGTAATAGATTTCTGTTTGGATTGTAATGATAACATTTTGCACGCGAATTGAAGTTTCTGTATTGGTTCCTGATTTCATTATTTCCTCCTGCTCCACCATCCTTGTCTCATTTTCTTGTCTTCACATTTGTCTTTAATTAAGTTCTTCATTGCCACAACTGGGAATCCCCATTGAGAAATTCCACCTTCGCTGATATTGGGACTGGTGGTCATGCAAAACTGCCCGGTGCTTCAAGGCAGACTGTTGGACACATGGTGGTGGAACAGGGGAAACTACTTCAAAGGCAGTAATGCATTTACAAAATCCGTATTATAATTAAACTAAGCTGTACTTAATAGAACAAGTGGAGAGTTTCCTTTCCTATTCTGACTCCCCTGAGGAATCACTTAAACATGTTTGAAAATTTTTTTAATGACGATCTTAGCTCTGTAACCCAACCCCCTCTACCATACTTTTACAATTGTCAGTGCCACTTTGAAATCTATACTCCTCTTCCAATCCCCTGGCAACCTTGAGCCCATCTTGCATCCTACAAGGAATACAGACATGGAAAAGACAGTCCAACTGCTGTCTATACTCCAACTTCCCTATTTATCTTCATCAATATATCGTATAATATAATGACCTGCTGCAAACATAATATTCCACGTGATGCCAGACCCGTGTTTCATAGAAGTTCAGCATGACTCCCCCAGTATTATAATTTATTCTTCTCATGGTAAAGCCTAGAAATATGCATGTCATGTTTACCGCTATCTCAACTGCTTTCTGGTGTTTTCGATCATTTGCGTATTTTCCCTCTGGGTCCCTCAGCTCCTGCACCTCTTTATTCTATCTTATCTCATTTTTTCACCAAATGCATTTTCTCATGCGTTTCTGTATTAAACTTAAACTGCAGTTCCACCAGCCTGTTCATAACCTGCTGCGATCTGTCACCATCTATCCTCATTCATTTTCCAATAGTAACAAGTTTTGTGACTTCTGCAAATTTTGAAATTGTCCCGGTCATTAATAGAGATGAAGTTCAAGTTTAATTGTCATTCAACCGCACACGAATACAGCCAAACGAAACAGCGTTTCTTAGGGGCAAAGGTGGAAAACCCAGTGCATAAAGTCACACTCAGTACAAAGAACATATAGAACATATCATTAAGATATCATTAAAACATGTAGTCATAAAAAATATATAGCCCAAGTCTTTGTGTGTAATGGCCTGTAGTTTGGTGGTGCGTGGGATGTTGACCTGGATCCACGTTCCTGCAAGAACCAGCACGTAGCAGTACTCATCATGTGCTACTGCAGCCACAGGTGACTGCAGTCCAGCTTGTATTCAAGGTAGTGAACACTAGAGGGCAATACTGAGATGAGCCAGACCCCCAACCCACCTGTTAGAGGCCCGCCTTGCGGGGCGCGCCTTCTTATCTGGCATCTTCTCCACGGGGTGGCTACAACCGGTGACCCCACAGCATGAAGGCCTGGTTCACACAACAACTAAGGCCACACGACTGCCACCCCACACTTCATTGGTCTCGCCAATGAACCAGTGAACTGGACTTGCAGTATTCTACAATGTCCAATGGGGTCTTGCAATCACAAGAAGAACGTCCAAGACATTTGTCTTCACTGTTTGTCTGGCCATGCACTGCCTTTGGTCCTTTCTGCTTGGGTGGCTGTAGCCGGTAGCAGTATGGTACAAAACAAGTCCAGCTCCACTGCTATCAATCAGCTTGCTTATGGGCTAGACCTGTATCTTGATGTTCTTCATATCCGGCAGTATCTTGCAAACGTAATTAAAGGCATAACAAACGAACAATTAAACCTTTGTTTGGACTCAGAGGGGCTGCTGCAAATGACCAATTTGCCATCTTAGTGGAAGAATGAAGCAATGACCCCATCACAGACCATGGGGAATGCCAGTGTCCTTCCACTCCAATTAAAAAAAAAAGATATTCACCTCCCCTTATATTATTTATACAATTTTGTATTCATACTATCAGTGACCCTTCTAGACTATGTACTTCATTTTTTTCCTGATAAATGGCACTTTATCAGAAACCTTCTTGCAAACAAGGTATATCATGTAGACTGTATTACCATGTCAAAATATCCTATCTCTCAATCAGCAACACTTAATCTTAACAAATCTCTGCTGGCTTGCCTTAAGTAATTCATTTTCCTGCAGATGACCATTAAACCTATTCTGGACCACTGTTTCTAAGTGTCTTTTCATCATGGAGATTAAACTAACTGGCCTATAGTCGTTTTGCTCACCATTCTGCTCATTTTGGAACAAGGAATCTGAACTCCAGTCTTCCAGCACCATCCTACATCCAGTGTGCTTTGGTAATTTGCTGATCCAGTTTACCACATTATCATCTAAGTCTGTAATGTAGATGATAAGGAACAGCAGATCTAGCACCAATCCCTGCGCACACCACAGTCACAGGCCTCCAGTCAGCGAGACAACCACTTATTACTGTATGATCATTTACAACTCTGTTACTATTGGCGTGCTTTCCAAACACTTTTGGATTCCCATTTACACACTTTTAATGCAGATCTGTTAAGCAAATACTGTCTGGGAACACGTAACTGCCTTTAATGTGGAACCAGATTGTCTTTAGCTACTTAATCTAATGGAATTTTGCAGTCTGAAGGAAGTATTGGGGCTGAGTCCCAAAGGCTTACAAGCACTGACAAAATCCAACCATTTTTAAATGGTGAATCCTAGTTGTAGATTCTCCCATATGATGAAACACCCTCTACATCCATCCTGTCAAGATTGCCCAGGATCTCTTATGTTCAAACAAAGTACACTTTCACTCTCCAACCTTTCCTCATAAGACAGCCAGCCAGGTATTAGTTTGTTAAATCTCAAAAGACATTTACATCCTTTCTTATGTTGCAATATTGTTCTCAGCACTCCTTAACGTGGCCTTGCCAATGCTGCTCTATGACTGATGACTCATAAGGAAGTCTACTTTCTGTGTGTCTGCCTCTGACCTGTACACTGAGGACTACAGTTTTCATATTCAGTTCTGGCTCTTCCTTCCAGCCTATTGTTCTCAGTTCAAATTCATTGCAGACCCTTATTTATTTCCCCAGGGAATCCCACTACATTTCCCTTCCAGCTTTAACAATGTTAAAAGTATTGTTGTAGTTGTTCTTTTCACACCTTGGGGTACATCGGGTGGCATTTGACTATTTATCTTTCCAATGCCAAGTTGCTAGCTCAGCGCGCAACCCAGCAGGGGTGGAAAGCGTGCAACCCAGCAGGGGTGGAAAGCGTGCAACCCAGCAGGGGTGGAAAGCGTGCAAGGAGCCGGCTGGATTCGAACTCCGGATCAGTTGCCTCGAAGTCCGGTGTTGATGCTGCTACACCACCGGCTAACTTAACGAAAAATGTACAGTTCCGAGCAATTCTGGACCTTTATTCCCTTGAGCCAAATTTTGTCATGATACCCGATAAGGCAGGAGCTGTGTATCCAGATGGTGCTATGGCCAGGATGCTCCTCCATTATTGGTATTGGTTTATTATTGCCACATGTACAGCTCATCTTGAAGATAATATCATTGCACAGTGAATTGAGCCAGAATAAGGTAAAGCAATAACAATGCAGAATAAAGTGTAAAAGCTACTGGAAAAAGAGCACTATAGGTAAATGATAAAGTAAAAGTTCATAACGAGGTAGATTGTGAGGCCACGAATCCATCCTGTCTTGGAAGAGGTCCATTGAAGAGTTTGATAACAGAGGGATAGAAACTGTCCTTAAGCTGGTGGAATGTGCTTTCAGGCTTTTATCTTTTGCCCAATGAGAGAAGTAAGAAGATTGTTCAATTGATTATACTGAAGTCGCAGTGGTCTTCAACTTACATATCTATAAATGTCTTGCTTAATGTTGACTCAGATAGCAAATAGACAGAGAATCCCATGCAGGTTGGGTGTGGTCATTAATAATGCTATTCCAGCTGCAATTCTTTACTTCAGTGGTTCTAAGTGAAGTTTATGTCAGAGGATCATCAAAAAAATGAAACAGACATTTCAGTAAGAAGGTAATAGAGTAAGAGAACTCTTCACTGTGGAAGACACAAGCAGTATGGTGGAATTTCCAGGTGTCAGGGGTCATGAAGTGTGTCATGTTACCATAACTAGAGAGAAGGTTCTCGGGAAACAGAAAGATCTGAAGATAGATCAGTTACCCGCACCAGACGGTGTACACCCCATGGTTCTGAACGAGGTGGCGGAAGAGATTGTGGAGGCGTTAATAATGATCTTTCAAGAATCACTAGATTCTGGAATGGTTACAGAATACTGGAAAATTGCAAGTTTCACTCCAATCTTCAGGAAGAGAAATAGGCAGAAGAAAGGAAACTGTAGGCCAGTTGGTCTGATCTATTGAATGGTGAAAGGCCTTGATAGAGTGAATATGGAGAGGATGCTTCCTATGGTGGGAAAGTCAAAAACCTGAGACTACAACCTCAGAATTGAGGGTGTCCTTATAGAACGGAGATAAGGAGGTATTTCTTTATCCAGAGATTGGTGAATCTAGGGAATTTGTTGCCACAGGCAGCTGTAGAGGCTGAATCTTTATGTATATTTAAGGCAGAAGTTGATAGATTCTTGATTGGTCAGGGCATGAAGGAATACAGGGAAAAGGCAGGAAATTGGGACCAAGAGGAAAATTAGATCAGCATTGATGAAATGGCAGAGCAGACTCGATGGGCCAAATAGCCTCATTCTGCTCCTATATCTTATGGTCTAAGGTCCTGGGGCCAAACATGATCATCATCTTCATACAATGGGTGTCATGTTAAATTGGCTGCAAGCTGCTAATTAGAAAATACATATATGAAGAAAAGTATCAAAAGAGACAGACAGACAGACTTTATTGATCCCGAGGGAAACCAGGTTTCGTTACAGCTGCACCAACCAAGAATAGTGTAGAAATATGGCAATATAAAACCATAAATAATTAAATAATAATAAGCTAATCATGCCAAGTGGAAATAAGTCCAGGACCAGCCTATTGGCTCAGGGTGTCTGACACTCCAAGGGAGGAGTTGTAAAGTTTGATGGCCACAGGTAGGAATGACTTCCTATGACGCTCAGTGTTACATCTCGGTGGAATGAGTCTCTGGCTGAATGTACTCCTGTGCCTAACCAGTACATTATGGAGTGGATGGGAGACATTGTCCAAGATGGCATGCAACTTGGACAGCATCCTCTTTTCAGACACCACCGTCAGAGAGTCCAGTTCCACCCCCACAACATCACTGGCCTTACGAATGAGTTTGTTGATTCTGTTGGTGTCTGCTCCCCTCAGCCTGCTGCCCCAGCACACAATAGCAAACATGATAGCACTGGCCACCACAGCCTCGTAGAACATCCTCAGCATCGTCCGACAGATGTTAAAGGACCTCACTCCTCAGGAAATAGAGACGGCTCTGACCCTTCTTGTAGACAGCCTCAGTGTTGTTTGACCAGTCCAGTTTATTGTCCATTCGTATCCACAGATATTTGTAATCCTCCACCATGCCCACACTGACCCCTTGGATGGAAACAGGGGTTACCGGTGCCTTAGCCCTCCTCAGGTCCACCACCAGCTCCTTAATCTTTTTCACATTAAGCTGCCGATGATTCTGCTCGCACCATGTGACAAAGTTTCCCACCATAGCCCTGTACTCAGCCTCATCTCCCTTGCTGATGCATCCAACTATGGCAGAGTCATCAGGAAACTTTTGAAGATGGCAAGACTCTGTGCAGTAGTTGAAGTCCGAGGTGTAGATGGTGAAGAGAAAGGGAGACCAGACAGTCCCCTATGGAGCCCCAGTGCTGCTGACCACTCTGTCTGACACATAATGTTGCAAGCACACGTACTGTGGTCTGCCAGTCAGGTAATCAATAATCCATGACACCAGGGAAGCATCCACCTGCATTACTGTCAGCTTCTCACCCAGCAGAGCAGGGCGGATGGTGTTGAACGCACTGGAGAAGTCAAAAAAACATGACCATCACAGTGCTCGCCAGCTTGTCCAGGTGGGCATAGACACGATTCAGCAGGTAGATGATGGCATCCTCAACTCCTAGTCGGAGATAAATAAACAATATATTGAAAGCAAAAGTAGTGAGTAATGATGTTAAGGTGCATCTGTAGAGGAAAACATGAGAAATTGTACAAAATGAGAGAGTATAGCTTTTTGGAAAGCTGTTGATACAATCAAAATAAGATTAAAATGGAAATTGTAACCAAGTATGTCAGTCACAGAAAGGAAAGAATTGCCACACACAAGGATTGAGATCCAACTTCTGCTGCCCCCTAGTGACTGGGAGACCAATCCAGATTTCAGCTGTAGACACGAGAATGTAGTTACTGAATTTTGAACAGCAAACAAGATGCTGGAGGACCTCAATGAGTCAGGCAGCATCTGTAGGAGGGAGGTGTGCCATTGACATTTCAGGTCGAACCCTTCAATTGTTCTTATTCTGCCTAGACCTTGTTGAATGTTCATCAAGCTACAATGGTCACTGTAATGAAACAAATCACATGTATTTCCAAGTTCAAAATAAATTTATTATCAAAGTGATGATGATGAGAATGATACAACCCTGAGATTCATTTCCTTGTGGGCATGCTCAATAAATCCATAATAGACTGATAACCATAACAGGATCAATGAAAGACCGCACCAACAAGTTCTGTAGGTATCAGTGTCAATGTGAGGACTGGGAGATAGTACTTTTCAAACTTTGCTGTAAGATATATTGGAATAGTTAAAAAGATTAAAGCTCAAAGATTGGATTAGGTGACGGAGGAGTTATTAAAATGTCAAGGCTGCATATGGAAAGAGAGACCTCATACTCTAGGAATCAATCTACAATTGCAGAGGTCAGAATTAATAGCGGTTTGCTGGACCTATGCACATTCTATGTGCAGAATGTTCTGGGAAATACGTACAAATCCATTTCGTGAAAGTCTCACCGAAGTGGTACAAAATATGGCTTGTGCACTCCAGCAGTGAGAAGTGGAAATTGGGTTGCATTAACGGAAGCACATGCTGTGATTTTATGGAGTCAGATTCAGTGCCCTTTTTATTTAAAACACCTGTACCCTGAAGACAGAAGCACAATAAAGTCTAACTTAGTTTCGTATTTAGTACTAATAAAAACACACCACAATTAGATAATACTGAAGAACAGCACAAGAAAATGTAGAAATTGTTACCAGATTACACAGCCTCACTTAAAAAAAAACCTTGATTGCGCAAATTGCTTTCATATGGCGTTAAGGGTTTAAGGTTTGTTTGTTTGTGTTCCCACATTAAGGCAACGGTATTTTTTTCATGGTAAACCAAATGAAAAAGATTTTCAGAACTGAATCCATCAATTGTTCCCAGACAGTGATTAAAATAAGACTTGCTGTAGGAAATGAGCAGTTTTCTCCTCACTGTCCCATTTGTACCATGGGTTCTTCTCCACTAATTAGTCAGCTGTATGTTGTCAGCATTTTTCCTGTAATAAAATGCAAACCAATTCATTCTCAAACTAAATCACTGCAATAAATATTGCTTCCACAGCCGTATCCTAAAGATTCATAATAATTCACATGCCCTTCGTTATAAACTGTACTGTTGGTGATTCACATAAAAATACTGCTTTAAAGTGTTACTTGGATTTTGATACTCATTTTTCTGACTCTGGACAGAAATGAAGCCAAGGCAGACACATTTTTTTCATAGAGATGATAACTTGTTACATGTGATACGGGGATATAATGCAATCCAACTTTTGAGGTTTGCACACAGGATATATGTCTTTTGCATTTTTGAGCTAGTTACTATGAAATGAAATAATATAAAATACTTTTTCTATCCTTTTGGCTTTACTAAATGCATTCCCTAAATGTTCTGCAGGTAATGGATGTTTCTATATTCACAGGACTATTTGGTATAAATAGCCCCGTGAATTCTTTTAAAATATAATATTCCAAATTACCTTGGATATTTGTGCTGCTGTGGTTATATTGATAGTATCAGATCTCTTGAACAATTCATATTAAAAGAAACTAAATAGTAACTGAATTACACCTTTATTTTACAATTCCGTATCTTATTGTGACTTTGCTAACACTCAACCATTAACCCTCGCAAAATTACTGAGATCTCATTATCTCTCTCCAATTAAAATTATTGGCACTTAACCATAGTTAAACATGTTTCCATACGCTAACGATAGTTGAAGTAATTTAGTGACTGCATATATATTTATGTTATAGTACATTCATCATTTTTTCAGAGTTACAACACAGAAACAGGCCTGTCGGCCCATCTCATCTGTCCTGAACTTTTGTTCTGCCTAGTCTCATCGACCTGCATTTGGACCATAGTTCTCTATACCCCTCCCATCCATTTATTTATCCAAACTTCTCTTGAGAGTGTTGCAATCTAACTCGCATTTGCCACCATGTATCATCTTGATACTTCCATGTTACAATGCTGCTTCAGCCTTAATTATTGTGCTGGAAATGCCCGTTGAATTCATATCTTGTCTGCTCCTTGACACTGGCTGTTTTCAGCTGAATAGTACATCTCATGCTAGTTTACAGTATATTCATAACATTTTATCCATGTCTTATCAGCATGTCCAAGCTTAGCATTTTGATGTACCTGTCAAGGTGTTGATGTGAATTCCTTTTATCTCAGCTTTTTGTCTCAACTATCTCGAAGTGGCTGATTATGTTCCCTGTCTGTTTGCCGACTTATCTAATGTTGAACACGGCATTTCTACATACACAAGATGACATCCACTGTGAGCTCGGTATAATCAACTGAAGTCTGTGTGAACTGTGGTTAATTTCAACAACATGTCACTTCAAATGGATACGACCCATGTACTGTAAGCATCACAAAGCTCTCTCCCCCTCTAATTGATGGTGATCTTTGTTGCCGCAAGAATATCCTGGTGATTTCAACTCTTGATCCTGTCCTGTAACATCACTACAAGGCTGGGGGCATTGTGATATCATTACAGGTGCAATAGAATTAGGATAAGGACTTGTTTATTATCAATGTTTCCTATCAAATTCTGTACTCAGGATACGGCTCTCTTTATCTCTTTTTATCTCTCTCTCTCTCTCCCCCCACTCTCTATTCCCCAACCTTCCTCCTCCCCATCCCCTCTGCCTCTCCTCCCTTTCCCCCTTTCTACCCCCTCTCTGCCTCCTCTCCCCCTCTCACCCCTTCTCTCCCCCTCCCACTCTCTCCCCTCCCACTCTCTCCCCTTTCCCCAACTCCCCCATCCCCTCTCTCCCCCTCTCTACCCCATACCCTCTCCCCCACCCCTTACCCCTCCCCTTCCCCCTCTTCTCCACTCTCTTCCCCTCCCCCTTCCCCCTCTTCACTCTCTTCCCCCTTGCTTCCCCTCCCCCTCCTACACACTCCTACACCCTCTTTCTACCCTCTCTCACCCCTTCTTTCTACACTCCCCCTCCCCACCTCTCTCTCTCCCCCCTCCTTCACCCCCATCCTTTCTCTGCCTCTTCCCTCCCCCATCTTTTTGTGCTCCCTAACACCATGAATTACTCTGTTGTCTGAAGAAAATTGACTGCATTCAAATAAGATTGACAAGTATTACTTGAATATAATTGAAACTTCCATCAAATAATTCTTGAACTGACTTACTGTGGTTTGAGCTGATACTTGAATTGTGTTTTTCTCTTTTTTTAAGATGCAAGTAAAAATTCTTCGGCGGCATTTCAATTCGTACTCTGCCATTGTCATTTCCTGGTTGTGAGCTGTCTCTCCCCACAAATTCATTTTGTTCATTTTGCCGAAGATTCTTTCCCAGCACTGAAGATTTCTTGTTATTCTTCGATGCCGTTTTGAGTCTAAGCTGATTTAAGTTCCCAAATGAGAACAACCACAGTTCCCTGAAGATTGATAACCTGACAAATATTAATATGTTTTCCAGCGGCTAGAAATTTGGATAATGTGGGGATACTGGCTGGCCCCACAATGCCAATAACTTCAGAAAGTGCCAAGCTCTTTCTCCCTCTCCTAGAACACTGGCTGGACATCAGACTGAAGGAAGAACAAGAAACGCCTGGACTTCAAATGTGCCAGTCAGCTATTCAGATGCTTTGTGAATACATTCACCTGAATTTTGGAGTGGAAGCAGGTGTCAGACAACCACATCAAAAGGAACGAGACAATTTTGAAATTTGTGTCGCTTACTTGATCAGAGCAGAAGGAGACAAGAATGATCTTGGAGTGCGCTTTGGGAATGTCCCAATCTATTTGGATTCTCCAAGTGACCGCAACAGTAAAAAGAGTAGGAAGAAAAAGAAAGATAGCAAAGGGCCTATGTTGGATGTCGGATACATCTGGGTTACAGAAGTGGAAAAGCACAGTCCTGCTGCAAGGTGCGAGAAGATTAAAATTCGAGACGAAGTGCTAATGCTGAACGGACAATTGATGGTTGGTGTTGATGTGACAGGTGCCAGGTAAGAGCTTGTTTAAGAGAAGTTTGGATAGGTACATTGATAGTAGGGATATGGAGGGTGATGGGCCCAGGTGCAGGTCGTTGGGAGTAGGTAGTTTAAATGGTTTTTGGCATGGACGAGATGGGGCCTGTTTCTGAACTGTACTTCTCTATGACTCTAAGAACTGGTGTAACTAATAATACAGTTCAAACATTTCCAATTCCAGATCTTAATTACACAACGGTTGAATATTAGGATAATATACGAGGGGTGATTGATAAGTTAGTGGCCTAAGGTAGAAGGAGTCAATTTTAGAAAACCTAGCACATTTATTTTTCAACATAGTCCCCTCCTACACTTACACACTTAGTCCAGCGGTCGTGGAGCATACGGATCTTGGACCTCCAGAAAGTGTCCACAGATGGGTGATTGATAAGTTCATGACCGAAGGTAGAAGGAGATGAGTTATACAGCTCTCGTTATATGTACATGTAGTTCAGCTCTTTGAGTGCTTTTGCAGGAAGTTTGAAGTTAATAACTCATCTCCTTCTACCTTAGGCCACAAACTTATCAATCACCCCTGCTGTGGACACTTTCTGGAGGTCCAAGATTCGTATGCTACACGACCGCTAGACTAAATGCGTAAATGTAGGAGGGGACTATGTTGAAAAATAAATGTGCTAGGTTTTCTAAAATTGACTCCGTCCACCTTAGGCCATGAACTTATCAATCACCCCTCGTATTTTTAAGGTTTAATATGACTATGTAAAAACAAAAAAAAACAAACCGAAGAGCCAAGTGATGGGAAGTTAATTTATCTGATTTTCTATGTTGAGTTCCCTTAGTTTTAATGGTAGGAACTAAAGTGGAGCTAATAGTACAACTGTTAACTTCCCTGAAAGAGTAATTTACACTTTAGTTCTGGTGTACAGTTTGACTCTGAGGTGTTGACAATGGATTGTTCTCACATTCTTGGTGTTTGTGAGGGAGACTTGTGTGTCAATTATGAAGGAAAGCATGTGTGAAAGTACTGTTTTGCATTTAATGAGAAATGGAGTTGGAATATATCCCAATGTTCAATTTGCTCTCTCTGTACAATGTTAAACCTTGCTGTTCTCTCAATGTCAGCCACATTTTATTCATGATGTGCTGAATTATATCATCATTTTCTCATTTGCAATATTGAGTACGTAATCAAAGTACATTCCATATCATCTGTTTTATTGGATCCTTTCATTTGCAATCAAACAAATCTACGATCTTGAATACTGTTTCAGAGATGAAAAAGTCTCGGAGTAATTAGAATGTAGATCAAAAACAGACAATGCTTTAAACACTTGCAGGTCATGCGATATCTGCAGGAAGAGAAACGGGTTAAAATCTCAGGTCAGAAATCTGCAATAAATGCTGCGAGACACGAACTAGAGAAAATCTGCAGATGCGGGAAATTCAGGCAACACACGTATAAAACTGGAGGAGCTCAGCAGGCCAGGCACTATGTATGGAAAAGAGTAATCAGCTGAAGTTTTGGGCCCAGACCCTTCAGCAGAACTCAGAATAAATGCTGCGAGACCTGCCAAGTGTTTTCAGTATTTTCAGTTATTTCAGGTCTCCAGCATTTATGTTTGATTTTAATGTTCGCCTTTTGTTTGGAATGTGAAACTTGCTATTTAATCTGGAGTAGTTGAAACAGAAAGCATACGTAGATTTATCTGGTGGTCAGATCTATAGATAGATAGATAGATAGATACTTTATTCATCCCCATGGGGAAATTCAACTTTTTTCCAATGTCCCATACACTTGTTGTAGCAAAACTAATTACATACAATACTTAACTCAGTAAAAAATATGATATGCATCTAAATCACTATCTCAAAAAGCATTAATAATAGCTTTTAAAAAGTTCTTAAGTCCTGGCGGTAGAATTGTAAAGCCTAATGGCATTGGGGAGTATTGACCTCTTCATCCTGTCTGAGGAGCATTGTATCGATAGTAACCTGTCGCTGAAACTGCTTCTCTGTCTCTGGATGGTGCTATGTAGAGGATGTTCAGAGTTTTCCATAATTGACCGTAGCCTACTCAGCGCCCTTCGCTCAGCTACCAATGTTAAACTCTCCAGTACTTTGCCCACGACAGAGCCCGCCTTCCTTACCAGCTTATTAAGACGTGAGGCGTCCCTCTTCTTAATGCTTCCTCCCCAACACGCCACCACAAAGAAGAGGGCGCTCTCCACAACTGACCTATAGAACATCTTCAGCATCTCACTACAGACATTGAATGACGCCAACCTTCTTAGGAAGTACAGTCGACTCTGTGCCTTCCTGCACAAGGCATCTGTGTTGGCAGTCCAGTCTAGCTTCTCGTCTAACTGTACTCCCAGATACTTGTAGGTCTTAACCTGCTCCACACATTCTCCATTAATGATCACTGGCTCCATATGAGGCCTAGATCTCCTAAAGTCCACCACCATCTCCTTGGTCTTGGTGATATTGAGACGCAGGTAGTTTGAGTTGCACCATATCACAAAGTCCTGTATCAGTTTCCTATACTCCTCCTCCTGTCCATTCCTGACACACCCCACTATGGCCGTGTCATCAGCGAACTTCTGCACATGGCAGGACTCCGAGTTATATTGGAAGTTCAAAGTAAATTTTATTATCGAAGTACATGTACGTTACCATATACAACCCTGAAATTCATTTTCCTGTGAGAATACTCAGCAAATCTATACAATGGTAACTGTAACAGGATCAATGAAAGATCAATCAGTTGATAACAAACTGTGCAAATGCAAATATAAATAGACAGCAATAAATAACAAGAACATGAAAAGACAAGATAAAGAGTCCTTAAAGTGAGATCATTGGTTGTGGAAATATCTCAATGGATGGGCAAGTGAGGGTAGTTATACCATTTTGTTCAGGAGCCTGATGGTTGAGGGGTGTTTACTGTTCCTGAACCTGCTGATGTGAGTCTTGAGGCCATTATACCTTCTGCCTGATGGCAACAATGAGAAAAGAGCATGGCCCGGGGGTGGTGAGGAATCTGAGGATAGATGCTGCTTTCCTACAGCAGTGTTTCATGTAGATGTGCTCAGTGGTTGGGAGGCCTTTACCTGTGATATACTAGGCCGAATCCACTACCTTTTGTTAGATTTTCTTTTCAAAGGCATTGGTGTTCCCATACCAGGCTGTGATGCAGCCAGTCAATACATGAGAGTGATTACTCAGAGCAAATCTGTCACTATAGTAAGTTAAAGTTAAGGCAGGTAATGCTCTTATGGAAGGCTGAACATGCTACAGGCCCTACCGTTCGCTTTCCCATGTCCAGCATGTTTGATGCAGTGATACTGACCCAGGGGTTCTTTGGAAGTCAAGAATGAGGAGTAAATCTTGTAATTATAGCCATTTTATTTGGTGTTCGCAACAATAAAAATTGATAGTAACCACCTCACTGTACTGTAAGGGAGAGATAAAATGAAGGAGAATGAGGAAAAGAAAAAACCTCTGAAGTTGTAGTTGTTTTATACCAAAATGTTGCTCACTAGAGAGAGAAATCATATTGCAGTGATGAGAGGTAACCTGTGAAGTAGTCAGCTTCAGTAACATGACACAGGCTGCAGAGAAACTTCTAGAAAAATACAGAAACAACTGTACTACAATTACTGAAAATATACTGAAAAATTATACACCTATAGGTGATTATATAAAATTATGAGCAGCATAGGAAAATTAAAATACATGAACAGTAACAATTTTACACTAACTCCACAAGTGTTTATGTCTCTTTTAAATCTAAATATTCTGCTGAGGCACCAACCAAGTAATACTGCACATGTAACAGACCTTAGTAATTATTTAAAAGCTTCTATCTGAAGAAAAACATTAACTCTGAACTGAGGAACATTTCAGGCTGCACAGAATAAAAGATATCACTCTCAGGGTGAGCTGATTTTGTTTCTGACTGGTGACAATTTCCCTCACAGCTACAAAGCTCAGTCTTGCGACACAGGGGACAGAAGCGCCTTGTTTCCTGATGAGCTCAATGTCTTCTGTGCTCGCTTTGATCACCAGAACGGGGAGGAACCATCACGCACCCCCACGTCTCCTGATGATCCTTTGGTCACGGTATCTGATGATGACGTGTGGGCTGCCTTCGAGAGAGTGAATCCAAGGAAAGCATCTAGTCCGGATGGAGTACCTGGCTGAGTACTGAAGACCTGTGCCCGGTGTATTCACGGGTATTTTAACCTCTCACTCCGGCACTCTGTGGTACTCATCTGCTTCAAGCAGGCTTCAATCATACCAGTGCCCAAGAAGAGCATGGTAACCTGTCCAAATTGACTATCGCCCAGTGGTACGTACACCTACAGTGATGAAGTGTTTTGAGAGGCTGCTGTTTGAAGCATATCAGCTCATGTCTGAGTGGTGAGTTAAATCTGCTCCAATTCTCAGACCAAAGCAACAAGTCTACAGCAGACGCCATCTCGTTGGTTCTTCACACAACCCTGGATCATCTGAACAGCAAAGATGTATACATCAGGATGCATTTTATTGGTTACAGCTGGGCATTTAACACCATCATCTCCTCAAAACCAATCAATAAACTCCAAGTCCTGGGTCTTAATACTCCTTTGTACAATTGGATCCTGGATTTCCTCACTTGCAGACCCCAGTCAGTTCAGATCGGCAGAAACATTTCCTCCACAATCTCCATCAGCACAGGAGCACCGCAAGGGTGTGTATTTAGCCCCCTGCTCTACTCACTTTACACCTATTACTGCGTGGCTAAGCACAGCTCCAACAACATATATAAGTTTGCTGATGACACCACTGTTGTGGGCTGTATCAAAGGTGGTGATGAGTCAGCATACAGGAGGGAGACTGAAAACTTGGCTGAGGGTGTAATAATGGCCATCTCTTCATCAATGTCAGTAAGACCAGGGAACTGATTGTAGACATCAGGAGCAGTAAACCAGAGGTCCATGAGCCAGTAACCATCAGAAGATCAGAGGTGGAGAGGGTCACTAACTTTAAATTCCTCAGTGTCACCATCTCAGAGGACCTGTCCTGAATCCTTCGTATAAATAGAATTACGAAGAAAGCATGACAGCACCTCTACTTTCTCAGGAGTCTACGGAGATTCAGACAAGTGTGCTGACTGGCTGCATTACGGCCTGGTATGGGCACACCAATGCTTTTGAGTGGAAAATCCTACAAAGAGTAGTGGATTCAGCCCAGTACATCACCAGTAAAGCTCTCTGAACCATGGAGCACATCTACGTGAAATGTTGCCGTAGAAAAGCAGCATCCATCATCAAGAATCCTCACCACCCAGGCCTCACTCTTTTCCTGCTGCTTCCACCAGGTAGAAGGTTCAAGAGCCTCAGGACTCACACCAACAGGTTCAAGAACAGTTACTACCCCTGAACCATCAGGCTCTTGAACAAAAAGGGATAACCACACTCATTTAAGGACTCTTTTATCTTGTTATTTCATGCTTGTTATTTATTGCTATTTATTTATTATCTGAATTTGCACAGTTTGTTTACAGTTGCTGATGTTTACAGTTTACGGTTATTGTTCTATAGATTTGCTAAGTATGCACACAGGAGAAGAATCTCAGGGTTGTATGTGGTGACATGTATGTACTCTGATAATAAGTTTTACTTTGAGCTTTGAGCCTTTCTAGTGACAGTATTTCATTAGCCTAAAGAGTTTTTTTTCCCTCTGAGACAGTCCCACAGAATCGGAAACGATTTGCTCCCACCACATGTCAATGGTTTCTGAGGAGGCGGACATGGTCATTGGAGATCTACAGTCTCCCAGTGAGGCATTGTGGGAAGCAGCATGTTCCTTCCATCAATTTTGGCCTTGGCTCTCTTTAGCTGTCAATGGAGGGGCTTGAGTTTCAGCTTGCAACCCTGGACACACAAACTTCATTACAGACAGTCGTGGGGCAGGGAATCTTGCGAGCTGGTTTTGGTATTGGTTCATTATTGTCACATGTACCATGATACAAAGAAAAGCTTGTCTTGAACACTGTTCATACAGATGAAGTCATGCTAGAATAAGGTAAAACAACAACAATGCAGAATAACTTGTAAAAGCTACTGAGAAAATGCAGTACAGGCAAATGGTAAAGTACAAGATCATAGCAAGGCAGATTATGCCGTGGAATCCATTTTATTGTACCAAAGGTCCGTTCAGAGTCTGATATCAGTGGGAGAGAAGCTGTCCGTGAGCCTGGTAGAACGTGCATTCAGGCTTTCGTATCTTCTGTCCGACGGGAGAGGGGAGAAGAGCAAATATCTGGGGTGGATGGAGGTTTGATTCTGCCAGCTGCTTTACTGAGGTAAGAAGTATAGACAAAGTCCACAGAGGGAAGGCTGGCTTCTGTGATTTGTTCAGCTGTGTCCATAACTCTCTGCGATGCCTTGCAGCTCGATGCAGTACAATTGCTGAAGCATCCTGTCAGAATGATGATGTTACATGCTGCATTTGTTTTCCCCCAAAAAGACTTCGAGAACATTCCAAGAAAAAAACCTTTCCTCTGTCCTGTGGTGACCATGAGCTGTGACAGACCCTGGAACAGAGAGGCTCTTTCGGGCATATGCAGATGACGCGGCCTGCCCATCAGAGCTGATGTCATTCGAGCCTCGATGCTGGGGATGTTAGCTTGGTAGGAGATGCAGGCATCGGTCTGGTTATCCTCCAGTGAACCGGGAGCATCTTACAAAGGCAGTGTTTAGTTACCTCATCCGTGCTCTTAGATGCTCACTGTCTGCAATCAATGTGTCTGAAGCCTGTGGGAGAGGGGCTTTCTCTGCCGCCTTGTGCGTTTTATGTTTATTTTAATCTCAACAGTCCAGGGAGCCTATATATAAGTATTGGAAGGCTGTACGCACACAGTTCCTTTGGCCATGCTGGATCAACTCCACTCAGAAAACAGATGTTTATGATCTTTCCGTTGTCATTTCATCGAGACCAGACTCAAGGGAAGAGCTATTATTGTTAAAATATGTTTTTTATTTTAAGATTTTGAACAGAGGTTTTTGCTGCTTCTGTGTTTGCTGCAGATTGCCACCATTTATTAGAGTGACAGAAGCTGCTGTCGGTGGCCACTTTATTGAGTATTTCTTGTACCTAATATTGGCCGTCGAGTGGACATTGGTGGTTCTCTGTTGCTGCAGCACATCCACTTCAAGGTTCGGTGTGTTGCTGTTCAGAGGTGCGTTTCACCACACCACTGTTGTAACGTGTCGTTCTTTGTGTTACTGTCACCTTCCTGTCTGCTTGAACCAGTCTGACCTTTCTCCCCTGACCTCTCTCATTAATAAGGCGTTTTCTGTAAACTCTAGATACTGTCGGGTGTAAAAATCCCCGGAGATCAGCAATTTCTGAGATGCTCAAACCACCCTGTTTGGCATCAACCATCATTCCACGGTCAAAGTCAATTAGATCATATTTCTTCCCCATTCTGACGGTTCGTCTGAACATCAACAAAACATCTTGACCATGTTTTTCTGCATTGAGCTGCTGCCACAAGATTGGCTGATTAGATATTTGCATGGTAGCAGTTACTGCAATACTTTACAATAGAGGTGACCGGGGTTCAGCTCCCCCCGCTGCCTGGAATGAGTTTGTATGTTCTACCTGTGACTGCCAGGGTTTCCTCTGGGTGCTGCCATTTCCTCCCACAAACTAAAGATGTACCATTTGGTCGGTTAATTGGTCATTGTAAATTGTCCTGTGATTAGGCTAGGGTTAAATTGGGGGATTGCTACGTGGCATGGCTTAAAGGCCCGGAAGGGTCTATTCCTCAATAAATAAATAGATGTTAATAAGCAAGTGTACAGCTGTACCCAGTAAAGTGGCTACAGAGAATATATTCACTAATGTGCCACATCCTCAAATCTCCATCTCCCACACCGCACCATGCGAGTTATTTTAAGGACCAGCTCTATTTGTCACATGTACATTGAAACATACACTGAATTCTCTTTCTGCAGTGTGCGTTCGGCAAAACGGTTTGGGGTTTTGCAATGGTCTTTGTGTAAGTTCGTCTTGCACAGCTGAGTTAGATCTCTATTCTGTATGGGTTGTCTGTTAAGAAGATAAAAAGAAAGATTAGTTTTATTGATCACACGTACATCAAAACATAGAGCGATATGTGTCATTTTGGCATCAATGGCCAGCGTAGTCTGAGGATTGTGCTGGGGCCAGCCTGCAAGAGTCAACACGCTTCCAGCACCAGCGTGGCATGTCCACAACTTGCTAACGCTAAATGTACGTCTTTGGAATGTGGGAAGAAACTGGAGAAAACACATGTGGTCACAGGGAGAACATACAAACTCCTTACAGACTGCTCACACTGTGCACGAACCGCTGCACTACTGTGCCACCCCAATCTGGGACAAACATCAGCTGCTACTGGCAGATCATCCCAGTGAAAGATGCCCTTTAGTCCTCCTGTAACACAGTTGTTTTCAAAGACAGAGCCCTCCATCATGGAAGAGTATAAACTGGCAAATTCCAAGATGCAGGAATACGTGGTGAAGGACACGCTAAAGTTTGGTAAAGCCTCTGTAAAAGTTCTAGGGTACCATCTGAGAGAAAGAGAGAATTTGTAATTGTATGAGATCCTGAGAACATCACAACATACTTCGCAGTCAACCAATACCTTCCTCTTCATTTTTCTCTTCTCTCTTAAAATGTTCCTTTAAAGTCTGCCCTTTATCTATCTTTTCTGTAAATTTTGGTAATGCTTTCAAAGTCAAAGTAAAGTTTATTATCGAGTACATATATGCCAGATGCCAGAGAATAGTGGTGGATAACTGTTTGTCAGGTTGGAGGCCGGTGACTAGTGGTGTGCCTCAGGGATCTGTACTGGGTCCAATGTTGTTTGTCATATACATTAATGATCTGGATGATGAGGTGGTAAATTGGATTAGTAAGTATGCAGATGATATTAAGATAGGTGGCATTGTGGATAATGAAATAGGTTTTCAAAACTTGCAGAGAGATTTAGGCCAGTTAGAAGAGTGGGCTGAGAGATGGCAGATGGAGTTTAATGCTGATAAGTGTGAGGTGCTACATTTTGGTAGGACTAATCAAAATAGGACATACATGGTAAATGGTAGGGCACTGAGGAATGCAGTAGAACAGAGTGATCTAGGAATAATGTTGCATAGTTCCCTGAGGGTGGAATCTCATGTGGATAGGGTGGTGAAGAAAGCTTTTGGTATGCTGGCCTTTATAAATCAGAGCATTGAGTATAGGAGTTGGGATGTAATGTTAAAATTGTACAAGGCATTGGTGAGGCCAAATTTGGAGTATTGTGTACAGTTCTGATCACCAAATTATAGGAAAGGTGTCAACAAAATAGAGAGAGTACAGAGGAGATTTACTAGAATGTTACCTGGGTTTCAGCACCTAAGTTACAGATAAAGGTTGAACAAGTTAGGTCTTTATTCTTTGGAGTGTAGAAGGTTCAGGGGAGGGGACTTGATAGAGGTATTTAAAATTATGAGGGGGATAGATAGAGTTGACGTGGATAGGCTTTTTCCATTGAGAGTAGGGGAGATTCAAACAAGAGGACATGAGTTTGGAGTTAAGGGGCAAAAGTTTAGGGGTAACACGAGGGGGAACTTCTTTACTCAGAGAGTGGTAGCTGTGTGGAACGAGCTTCCAGTAGAAGTGGTAGAGGCAGGTTCGATTTTGTCATTAAAAAAAAAATTGGATAGGTATATGGACAGGAAAGGAATGGAGAGTTATGGGCTGAGTGCAGGTAGGTGGGACTAGGTGAAAGTAAGCGTTCGGCACGGACTAGAAGGGCCGAGATGGTCTGTTTCCATGCTGTAATTGTTATATGGTTATATATATGTTAGCTTATACCACCTTGAGATTCATTTTCCAGTAGGCATTTACAGGAAAGTAAAGAAATACAATAAGATAGGCAAAAAAATCTCTACATTGACAAGGACACACAAGCAACCACTGTGCAGAAGAAGACAATCTGTGCGAGGAAAAAGCTACTGAGAACATGTTGTAAAGGGTTCTTGAAAGTGAGTTTGTTGGTTGTAGAAGCATCCTGAGACAATTTTCTCAGCTAAAAGTGCTATATACATGTAAATTATTGTTGTATATTCAAGGAAATGAAATACCTAATTAATGCACAACAAGATGCTGTATTCTTAACAATGCCAGCCCCATTTAAGCCTAAATGCAATTAAAATATCACACCATTTAATAATTTTTTTTGTGTGATATTGGAAGTGACAAGTTTGTTAGTCACAACATTAGGAAACAAAAAGTCCAAATGTTCTTTGAATCACAGGGATAAACGGATGAGGTCTCAGTTTTCAGGGGTTTTTTTTAGAAAATAACTCACTACATTCTCTTGAGATCATAAGGTGGAATGGTCAAGGATAAAGTGGCATTTATTTGGTGAGACTTGTTGCTGTTAAACTTCCCAATCTCAGCCTCTCCATCGCAGCAGTGTGTTAGTTTCTGCTGAGACCTGTAATGCTGCTTTGGGTGCCTCTTTGCCTTTAACCACATGGTTTTCTGGTGCATGTGCTTTAATATGACAGGGGGATGTTGTTGGTTTTCCTGTTAGTGGTGGGAGGTATCACCATGTATTTACAGTAAATTACGGAGTCTAGAATCTGTTTGAGGAGTGTGTATTTATTTATGGAAATTCAGCACGGAATAGGCCCTTCTGGCCATTCGAGCCACAGTGACCAGCAGCCCCCTCCCAATTTAATCCCAGCCTAATCACTGGACTAATTAACCTACCAACCGGTAGCACTTTGGACTGTGGGAGGAAACCCAGGGTGAAAGTGCAGACTCCTTACAGGCAATGGTGGGAATTATAACCATGGTCACTTTACTGTAAAGTGTGCTAACCACTACACTACCATGCCACACAGAACATAGAACAGTACAGCACATGAACAGCTATATCACCGATGACCAGGATGCCAATCCAAACTTTCCTGTATATGGTCTCTATATCTCCTCTCTGTGCCTTTCTAGATGCTGCATAAATGTCACTATTGTGCAGAATTCCTATTCAATGAGATTGAAATTAAAATCCGTACCGCTATCTCTAACGTTGTACATTGGCCATCAGCTCAACTCCTGGAGTAGAACTGAGCCGGTGATGTGTGAATAAACCAGGTTTTGTGCTTGAGAGACTGAGTCCAAAATATTACTGGAGGTTAAAAGCAGAACAGTTCAGAGTTATCTGTGGATTGTTCTCTTGCTCACTTCACAATTTGACAAAACATGCCTGGCCCAAAGAGATTGTAGGTTAGATTTGTAAATGCCCTGGCAACACACATGAAATGTTGGAGGAACTCAGCACGTCAGGCAGCATCCATGGAAATATTTCCATTTTTGCACGTTATTTTTAGTCTATTCAATATAGGTAATTGATTTACTTGTTTATTATTATTATGTTTTATTTTATATTTTTTTCTCTGCTAGATTGTGTGTTGCATTGAACTGCTGCTGCTAAGTTAACAAATTTCACATCACATGCTGGTGATAATAAACTTGATTCTGAAATGAATAAACAGTTGACATTTTGGGCCAAGACCCTTCTTCAGGGCTGGCATTTGTGAATGCCATTTTATTTTATTACAATGGAATTTATTAAAATTTTGAATTTATTTAAATCTTACATTCATCCCACAATGCAAGAGAGTAAAAAGTTTTACGATACGACTCCATCGCAATGTATAGCCATGTGACTTTATAAGTCTAATGGCTTGTAGAAAGATGCTGTCCCATAGCCTGTTGGTCCTGGCTTTAATGCTGCGTCACCATTTACCAGACGGAAGCTGCTGAAGCAGTTTCTGGTTGGGGTGACTGGTGTCCCTGATGATCTTCCAGGCCTTCTTTATGTGTCTGCTGCTGTAAATGTCCTCAATGGAGGGAAGTTCATATGCACAGATGTGCTAGGCTGTCCATACCACTCTGTGCAGTGGCCAGCAATCAAGGTTGGTGCAGTTCCTGTACCAGACGGTGATACAGCCAGTCAGGATGCTCTCAATGTTGCCCCTGTAGAAGGTCTTGAGGATTTGGGGTTTCCTGAACTTATTTAGTCACCTGAGGTGGAAAAGATGCTGTCGTGCTTGTTGTGTAAGAATTGTTTATGCTCTCTCTGAGCACCTGCTGGATTTGAATTTGTGACCAGTTTGAATCTTGCCACTTCTGTGCAGTTTTGAAATAAATTATATTTAAATTTATAATTATTTTCAGTAATTCTCATCACTCAGTTGATTGACCCAATGCCAGAGTAGGAAGGAATATTGGGGGGGTCAGAACATTGAACTTTGAGTTATTACCGTGTTGAGAAATTATCTTGGCTCAGCAGATCATGATGTAGAAATAAGATCAGTCAGCCACTGAATATTAGTTGAAATATTGGTTATGGTATAATGTGGGGTGGAGGATTTGTGTAGTGAACGGGCTGCAAAATAGTGTGGTAGCACAGCGGTTTAGTGGTTAGCATCATGCTTTACAGCCAGAAGATCGGGGTTCAATTCCCACGGCTGTCTGTAAGGAGTTTGTATGTTCTTCTTGTGACTGTGTGCATTTCCTCCAGGTGCTCCAGTTTCCTCCCACAGTCCAAAGATGTATAGGTTAAGATTAGTAAGTTGTGGGAATGCTGTGTTGGCAACGGAAACATGGTGACACTTGCAGGTTGCCCCAATATATCCTTGTACTGTGTTGGTCATTGATGTAAATTATGCTTGTTAATGCATTTTTAATATAAATATGACAAATAAAGCTAATCTTTAAATCTTCAATCTTTATTTAACACATTTCAAAGTAATTAATTGTGTTTTTTTTAAATCATTAGGTACTTTGCTTAATTTTGAGCTATGGCATTATGAATGAGGGAAACCAGCACTCTTGTGTTTACTTATTTGTTGATAGTGGAGTAAGCAAATGGATTAATAAATCCTTTAGAGCGAAGGACCTCATACCTCATCAACTGATGTTCCAGCAGCTGTTTCTAATTTATTATGAGTTAAATCATAAGCTATTTATTAGGAGCTATATTATTGTGAGTGATGACAGGTTATTTTTGGCACTGACATGTGAAGAGCTGGCAGGCCTTGTTTTCAACTGGACCCACTACAACCACATCAATGGTTTGTGGGAACATAACTAGTTCAATTAATAGCCCTCATTAAGTAATCTCATAACTTGGGTAAACTTCTTTTAATAGTATTGACCTTGATGCAACAAGTTTATGCATCTGATTTCTTGGCTTTCTTGACTGACAGGAACAACTTTCAGAATTTAGTGTTAAAGGTGCATGAGTACCCTTCACTGTGGAAGAAGTCATGGGTTTCAGAGATGCTGTCTCAATAGGGCAGATGTCAAACTGCAGTACACAGTGCAGATGGGTCTGTGCACCCTATACAGACGGTACTCACTGCGGCCACCCTGTACTTGCGCTGGAGGAATCAATGCATAATGTGAAGGATGGGGTTTCTTTGTTACTTTGTCCAGATGGCACTGAGCCTCCTGTTGGAATTGCACTCATCCAGGCAAGCAGAGATATTTAACCTTCTCCGTGGATTGTCACTTTGTCGTGGTGGAGAAAATAGTGTGGTCCTGAGATCCCGAGAGCGATGCCGTCTGGAGCTATGCTCCTGGTAGGGTCACCCATGGCGGTAAGGTCGAGGGTGAGGTTCCTGACAAAGAACAATCCAACCAAGACCTCATCGGTGGAACAGGCGGACGAAGTTACTTCGAACTCAGCGGCTGTGAAGGCAGATGAAGGCTGCGACAAATCCATCAGCTCCAATCGTCGTGGTTTCCATGCCATTGGAATCAGTTGGTTGATTTGTGAAGTATCGTGTGCTTCTTGGAGTGCAACATCAAGTACACGTTAAACAAATACACGCACAGGCGTCTTCGCTCTGTGATAGATCAACGGAATGAAGACCATCATCCTCGACCTCGAGGGATAGCCACAACGACAGTATTCAACCATTCTCCTGAATTGGAATCTTGTAGATGATTGAAAGACTATGGAGTTTCCAGATGGGAGGATACTCAGCTTCTGACATGCTATTATAGCCATGAAACTTATATGGCTTCACCAGTTTGTGGTCGATGGTGCCCCAGAATATTGACAGTGAGAGATTTGGTTATATTAATTCCGTAGCTGGAATTCCTGTTCCCTGTCTTCCTACTGGGATGACAATTTTTTTGTCTGAACCTACATACAACAGAGAATATCCTTCATTTGAATTAGTATTTCTGACCTCATTTACAATCACACTTTTATATAACCTCCCTTCGTTTATTCACTGGTCAAATCTAAATTTAGCTTCCAATATTTAAGTTTTTAAACTAGATAAATACCTACCAGTAGATGGAATGATCCGAGGAATATTAGGGTTAACGTAAGAAGATCGTTCAATGACTCTGGGCCTACACTTGCCTCAGACAGCTGTGGAGACCAAGACAATGGGTATATTTAAAGTGGAGGTTGATAGGTTCTTGATTAGTCAGAGTGTCAAAGGTTACAGGGAGATGGCAGGAGAATGGGGTTGAGAGGGATAATAAAGCAGCCATGATGGACTCGATGGGTTGAAAGGCCTAATTTTGTTCCTATGTCTTGTGATGTCATGCAGGTAGACAGGTCTAGCTCCCTGGGGAAACCTAGTCAATATTCATTCTTTTATTCATTCATTGAGATACAGCATGGAATAGGCCATTCCAGCCCTTTGATCCACACTGCCCAGCAACCTCCAACTTAAACCTAGCCTAATCATGGGACAATTCACAAAAGACCAATTAACCTACCAACTGGTACGTGTTTGGACTGTGGGAGGAAACCCACACGGTCACAGGGAGAATGTGCAAACTCCTTACAGGCAGCCGCAGGAATTGAACTTGGATCACCTGTATTGTAAAGCGGTGCGCTAACTACTACGCTACTGTGATACTGTATGGTTGAGTTGGGCTGTCTCCATGCTGTAAGACTCTGTGGCTCTGATATTGATTTTGCCTCATTCATTAACCCAGGGATTAAATTTGAACATTGTAATGATGCCTTTTCATTCTAAATCTGCTGTGTTTAATCATACATGTACGAGGGCCACTGTTTTACAGGTGCAACACTACTTCTTCTGAAGCAGTGGTATTCTCATTGATCATAGTCAGACTTTCAAAGATAATTCTGATGTCTAGAAATCTACAATCAATGGAACAATCTCCAAAGTATTAAACACACATTTTATTCTAGCAACAATCTCTTGATAGATATTCAATGAGGGACTTCGACCAGTTGAAAACACTGACTCAGAGTTCATTTGTAATTACTTGGCTTGCAGTGGTGGTTCAGGTGTTATTACAATAACAAATTTCATCTTTAATGTAAATTAATACCTCAAGATACTTCACAGATTTATTCCTGTTCCACCCATATAGCCTAAGCAGAAAAGCTCGCCAGTCTGTCCTGTCTAAGCACTGCCATGGCATTTTCCCTGACTCCCCCTTTAATCCCCCCTGCTCTGTCACATCTAAAACAACGAAACCCTGGAACATTGAGCCGCCAGTCCAATCACTCCTGCAACCAGGTCTCACTAATGGCTACGATGTCATCATTCCATGTGCTGATCCAAGCCCTAAGCTCAACCACCTTTCCTTCAATACCCCTTACATTGAACTATACACAACTCATAATTTTACCCCCACTATGCAAAACTCTGAAGCTCTCCCTCTTGCACCATTCCCTTAGTCACGTGTTAAACTATATGATCATCTTATTTTTGGCCTCACTAGCATGTGGCACAGGTAGCGATCCTGAAATCACAGCCCTGGTGGTCCTAATCATTAACTTAGCACCTAACTGCCTGAACTCACTTTGCAAGACCTTGTCACCCATTCTACCCATGTCATTGGTACTACTGTGCACCACAACCTCTGGCTGCTCACCTTCCCACTTTAAGAATGCTGTGGACTAAAACTGAGATGTATCTGACCCTGGCACTTGGGAGGGAGCATACCATCTGGGAATCTCATTCTCATCCACAGAACCTCCTGCTAATCCCTTGTCGCTACAGCTCCCTTCTTCTCCCCCCTTCCCTTTGAAGCCACAGTTAGACTCAGCTGTAGAGACATGACTGGCTTGGCTTTCCTCTGCTAGGTCATCCCCACAACTGCATACAAAGTGGCATGTGTTCGTTGAGGGGAATGGCCACAGGGGTACTATGCACTGTCTGCCTATCCCCTTTCCCCCTCCTGACATTCACCTGGTTACCTATTTCCTGCACCCTGGGTATAAAGGTATTTCCTGTTGGATCAACCCATCAGCCTCCCAAATTATTCGGAGTTTATCCATTTCCAGCTTCAATTTCTTAATGCAGTTTGAAAGAAACTGCAAACAAGAGAAAATTTGCAGATGCCGATAATCCGAGCAACACACACAAAATGCCGGAGGAACTCAGCAGGCCAGGCAGCACCTATGGAAAAAAAATACAGTCGACTCTACTTTTTTCCACAGATGCTGCCTGGCCTGCTGAGTTCCTCCAGCATTTTCTGAAAGAAGCTGCAACTGGATGCACTTCCTGCAGGTGGAGTTGTCAGGGACACTGGAGGTCCACCTGCCTTTTAAACTTATTTTTATTGGCTGTTGCAAGTGCCTGATAATGTGCAATCCACTGTTTCCTTGGGAACTGTGGCATGCAGATTGTCCCGAATGCCCTGCTCGCTTCTTTTGAACACACTCTTCCACAACGCACTAGTGTCTCCTTGGGGACTGTGGTGCGCAAAATGGCCCAGCTGCCCATGAGTAACACACATTTTGTGCATGTTACTCTAGTAATCACAGAGTGTGTTAGAATAATAAAGGGAACTGCAGCGACTAGATTCTGTGTGCCTGATGGGAACACAAATACACAAGAGGAGCTGGATCTGGAGGTGGAGAAGGATAAGACTATAGAGGCTAAAGATTTTTTTAAAATTATGAATCGTACCTGGTTCTGAGAATCCTGGTGGATCACTGAGGATGTTAAGATGGGTTAGGAGAACTTGCAGTACAATAGAGTATGGAAAAGATTTAATTAAGGAAGACGACTGATTTGAGTCTAGAGGTGAGAGGGGCATGAATGAAAGCTTCAGCAGTTGGTGGACTAGTATCAGGGTAGAAATGGGCAACACCAGAACAAAGTTTCAAATGCAGCAGTTGAACCACATCCACTCTGTTTATGGGTTTTGTTAGAGTTATCAGGAGGTTACAATGTATTATTTTACTAAGTTAGGGCAGTTAGGTAGGACAGTTTGAAGTGGGTTCCTAAATCTGAACATGGTCATCATGGGAAGATTCCCTGTTAGGCCTTGGGCTTCATATAAAGGTTATATGAATTATAGTCTAAACTATGAGGGAAGTCGGTAACAAATGAGAAAATCTGCAGATGCTGGAAGTGTGAGCAACACACACAAAATGCTGGAGGAACTCAGCGGGCCAGGCAGCATCTATGAAAAAAAATAGTCGATATTTCAGGCTGAAACCCTTCAAGTCAAGTCACTTTTATTGTCATTTCGACCATAATTGCTGGTACAGTACATAGTAAAAATAAGACAATGTTTTTTCAGGACCATGGTGTTACATGACACAGTACAAAAACTAGACTGAACTACATAAAAAAACAACACAGAAAAAAGCTACACTAGACTACAGACCTACCCAAGACTGCATAAAGTGCACAAAACAGTGAAAGCATTACAAAAATAATAAACAAGACAGGACTAAGGGAAATTGGTAACCATTTTCTACATAAATGGGAATTACTGTCATGTTTGTTATGAACTCAAATCTTATGAAATGTGACACGATATAAATTAACATGCCTTTTAAGGTTATTTATTTTAAAATTGTTTTTACGTTATCTATTTTTGACCTGTCAGAGTTTTTAAAAACTTGCCAGCTTTTCCAAGTTTTGTTGGTTTTTATTTGCAATCTATGATGCTATTTTTGATAAATTTAAATACAAACAGCTGTTAAAGGAGCAATGAAATGGACTGTGCTGGTAGTCACGGTTACTGCTGCTGGTTGGCAGTGTGGGAACACACACTTGGCATTCAACCCCTCCAGCCTCGTTTGCCATCCAATTTGATCATGATTGATCAGCGTTTGACCTCCACTTAATATAACACCCACGCTAACACTACCTCATAAAATCTCTGTCATTTCTTGGAGAGCTCAGGATGGGAATTAGATCTTACATCTTTATTATTCAAATTACATTCAGAACATGGATGGACTCCAGATGTTCGACAGCATAATTAACCTCCACATGACATGGAAGCAAGCGATTGTAACCAACTTCTTTCATCAAGATCAGGTTCAGTACCACTGGCTTTTGTCATAAAGTTTGCAATACATAATAAAATATTAAAATGACAATAAAAATATATTTTAATATTTAAATTAAATAAGTAGAGCAATATACAGAAAATATTGAGTTAGTGTACATAGGTTCATTATCAATTCAGAAATATGATGGTGATGGGGAAGGAGTTGTTCTTAAAATGTTGAGTGAGTGTTTTCAGGGTCCTTTATCTCTTCCTTGATGGTAGTAATAAGAAGAAGGCATGTTCGAACTGTTGGGGGTCCTTAATTACAGATGCCGCCTTTTTGAGGCATTGCTTTTGCAGCAGCAACTTCCCTCGATGCTGGGGAGGAGTGTGTCCATGATAGAACTGAATGAGTTTACAAATTTTTGCAGCTTTTTCCAAGCCTGTGTAGTTACCTGTCCATACCAGACGGTGATGCAACCAGTTTGAATGCTCTCCACAGTAAATCCATAAAAATTTGCAAGAGTCTTTGTTGTCATACCAAGTCCCCTTAAACTCCTCATGAAGTAAGCCTCTGTCATGCCTCCTTTGTAATTGCATCAATCTGTATGGTCCAGCATTATCTTAAAAGACATTGACACTAGGAACTTGAAACTGCTCAAACTTTCCACTGCTGATCCCTTGATGTGAACTGGTTTGTGTTCCCTTGACTTCCCTTCCTGAAGTCCACAATCAATCCCTTGGACTTACTGAAGCTGAGTGCACATGGGGCAAAGAAAATTAACAGCACAAGCAAAACTTGAAAACAATTGATTGCATGTGAATTGATTATGTAAACTCTGGAGAAGTTGGTCGTTCCATGTTAAATGTATTTCAAAGTTAAGCTTTACATTCATATCCAATTGTTTGTGGCTGATATTATTTCAAGCTACCCTAAATTCTGAAGACTTTCAGCACTATTTTATTTCTTAAATTTAAAATATGAGATTGATTGTTGTTGGGTTAATTGGGTTTTTTGGGGAACCTCAAATGCTTTCGTATAGTCACATACATCAAAAATTACGCACAGACATCAGAAATAAATTAAAAGTATACTTACTGTTAAATGAATTATTAAGGCCCTGGCAGGGAATTACTTCAGAAACACTGAGGCTGGCCTGTAGAATATTTAACAAATGCAAACGAGTTCAGAAAGCGTTCAGGCTTTCTTTTTTGGCCAATCTTCTCAATCTGTTGGAATTTTAATTAATAGCCTCATGCTTTTTTACATCACTTCAAATACTGAACAACTCTTCAGTATTATTACAATTTATTCTACAGTTTGAATGGGTAGGAACTTTGGAAAGATAAGCATTTAAAAAATTGATAGTAGGGCAGAAATCGTTTAATTATTGGCAGCATGATCATTACCTGATGGCCCCATGTAAATCAAAATTAAGAACATTGTTTTTTTTTACTTCAGTGAAAGCTCAGAAGAAAATGCAAATTTCCTGCAAAGTGCACATTTTTCTTCAAAGACTGATCTGGCACGTTACGTTTGAATAAGATCGTGACAATCTTCTGCCTCATTTTCCCCGCACTCAGTGCCCATCCTCTCTGAACTAGCTGTGTAATTGTCCTGCAGCAATAAAGATGAAGGTGCTTAGAGGCTGTGTAGTGCAAAGTTAGCTGATGGAATAGTGATGAGATGAGGAAAGACCCTCACCAGGAGGCATTCTCTACCGATTGCGTTCCTGTTATAAGTATTCCTGGTGAAGAGCAGTGTTGGAGGTGCCTGTGTTTCGAGAAGGATGTGCTTAGTGAAAAATGCCAGTGCTGCAGCCAGAGGTGAGATCTCAGAACAGGGCAAGGAATGCAAGGTCTGGCTTTTAAAATAACTGTGCAGTGAATTTCTTTTGCTTCTTTCCAACTGTTGCTGGAGAACTTAATTCAAACTCATCAAACTAGCACCCTCTTGAAAATTAAGAAATGGCAGATGCTGGAAATCTAAAATAATTCAAAAAATGCTGGAAACACTCAGCAGGTCACCTGAGGAAAGAGAAACAGTTGACATTTCAGGTCCAAGATACTTTGGTTCTGTATGATTCATTTTCGATGTTTTCTAAAGAGAAGATTAGCTTTATTTGTCACATGTATATCAAAACATCGAAACCTTGAAGCAGGTTGTTCGAATGCAAGCGGCCATTTGGTGCCACAGAGGAAGCTAAGTGTCTGCTGGGGACCCAAAGTGAGTGAGTTATTGCAGAATGGACATGGCAAGCCTTTCACTGGAGGTGCTATCAAATAGAGCTGAAGGCAGAAATTCAACCAACTATAATCTCATTAAATGGTAGACCAGGATCAAGGGGCCAAATAATCTCCTCCTCCTCTTCTTGCATTTTCTGAGCTTAATAATTTCCTTTTCAGTTAGCTTAGATCTTCGGCTGTTGTGCTACTGCTGAGTATCTTTCTCAGCTGCAGGATGCACTTCAGAGCCTGGTGTGTGACCACACGTTATTCGAAGTTGGTAATGGGGCAGGGCAGAGGCAGAGTATTGGAGGAAAATCCCGACGTATACTTTTAACAGGACACTAATAGTAGTGTGCATATTAGCAAAGAAAGGAAAGGAAAATAATGTAGGGATGCCAATCGAATATGGATAGTAATCGAGATTCCAGTTATTATTTCAAAAGGCTCTGTAGTTATGAACAAGACTCTGGAGCTTTAGTCTGGAACTTTGGAGTAGAAGGTATTTACCAGAACAAGGTATTTCATACTCCTTATAGCCCCTTTCTACAAAACCAGCATTTTCTATTTTAATTTCAGATTTCCATTGCATTTTTAGTGTGCAGTTTTAGCCCTCAGCTTTATTAAATGTTTTGTTTTCCTGCCAGTGATAATTTGGACTGATGTAGTTCGAAATCTCGCCAGAAATTGATTTCTAACATTGCCATACTATGTATGTTGGTTGGGCAAGCAACAAGAAACAACCCAGATGTGCACTAATTTCTTACAATAAAAAGATCATCCGTATTAATTTGCTTACTTACTTCAGCCCATTACTCTTACGGGGCATAGGCCACTGTCAAAGTCCGCTGTCCTGGGCTAGTCTTTCAAATTTTCCCAGGTGTAGTCCATCTTCAAAGATCCTTCCTCTTCCAGAGAAGAGGCTTTGAAGCTTCTGTTGGCATTTCCATAGCTGTAGATTTTTACAGGATTCCTTGTCTGCCCAACCCTCTCCTTTCACTACCGGGTTTGGGACCGTCCACGGTGGAGTTCTCCAGATTAATGACTGGCATTAATTCACTGAGAAAAGTGAACATAATTAACTTAAGCAGTATCAGAGAGACAACAGATTCTGCAGATGCTGGGAATCTTGAATAACACACACACACAAATGCTGGAGGAACTCAGCAGTTCATGCAGCATATACGGAGAGAAATAAATCGTCCACAATTCTGGCCGAGACCTTTCTTCAGGACTCTTCAGCAATATCAGTAAATTTTTTGGCTGAATGATGAAATTAATTAGCGGTTTGGCTAAATGAAAGTCCAGGACTTTACAAAGTTTCTTTTGGCCAAAGAAGCATTTTTTTGCAAGCACAGTCTCTGGAAATACATCAGTCTTAATGCGCATAAAATGCTCCTTCAGACATACATATATATATATATATATATATATATATAATGTGTGTGTGTATATATACAAAGTATATATAAATATACCATCTGATAAATTTTTTTAATAACAGGATTGAGAAAAAAATTAGAGAAGAATCTTATTATAGTATCCTTTGGGTCTAGCTGAGAGAGGAAATGTGATTTTTCTTTAACTTTGAATCTAAAAGTGCCAGTGCTGAGATCAGTTGGGACTGTTTGGTAGCAGATTATGTGCTCAAGCCTCTAGACTGGAACTTAAACCCAGGACGATGCAGCTAGAGGAGTGACCATATGCTTTAGATACCTTGTGGATTTGCTGTTCTTGGTTGCTGGGCATAGGTAGTGCCAAGATTGTAGTGGATAGCTAGATAGTGGATTCTTGATCATGTTCATCACACTCTAGCTAGGCCATATCTGAAGTATTGCATTTAATTCTGATTACCACATTATAGGAAGATGGTGGTATGATGGATATTTACAGCCCAGGGCCAAAGGGGCCTTGCTTTTTTGTCAAGTTCATCTCTCTAAAAGCAGCAGTTGACACTTCTAAATATCAGCGTGCTGTTTTTGAATGTTAAACTTCTTTGTTTAGCTGCTTGGCCTAAACAGGAGCCAGTCTTTAGTTCTTAATGTAATTGGCAAACAATGATCAATTTGAAGTTAAAAAGACAGCTTTGCAAACAAACACCGTCTATGGACTCCTAGAATAGCCGGCCCCATAGCACCTGGGCTTACTGCTCAAGAGGAGCAGTGTAAGTCAGTGGGTTATTTAATTTGGCTTGTTTCAAACAGACTACACTGGCTAAGTCACATGTATTTAAAATATTCAAGGAAGCTTGCAGACTAGATTGATATTATCACTTAGCATACCAATCATTGATCTCTTAATAAGATGGAAGATTTGTGTGCTCAGAATCAACATCACAGCATTACTTTTGTGCACTTGGGAACTCTGCCTGCAGAAACTTTTAGATTATTTGTGTTAAAAGGCATCTGGAAAAAAAACCACGCGTCTGAAGTCTCCCAAGTGGCAAAAAGACAGGATAAATCACAAGAACAGTTCAGTTTAGGAATGGGGTAAAGAGCATCAAAAAAAATGACAGAAACATGGGGTGAACTAGAATCTATTCCTCTGCCTTTGATTTCTGCCACTGACGACTGGTTCATCTGCGGCTCGTGGGTATGGCTTTTTAGCTTATTGGAATTGTATCTGTGATTTGGAAATCCTTTGTGTTTTAGAAATAGTTTATAATTTGGAAGTCTTTTACAAAATAGAAGTCCTCTGATTGTTTTAAATGTGGTTTAAGAATGTTGTTTGGATTTAAATGTGCATCACTGAAAATTAATGAACTGTGTTTAAACTATTTTCTTAGCAAGAAGTTTTCTTCTCCATGGTAGGAATGGTGGACTCACAGCTCAAATAGTGGATGCTGGCAGCAGAACCCGCTGTGGATGATAAACAAGGAAATGAACTAGTCTTTGAAGGTTATGTACAGTATAACCTCCCTTTAGTGAGGGTAACTGTGGTTATTGATATTGAATGGGTTGTAAATTTAGTCAGCTCCAGCTTGGGTACTAGTCTACAAAGTACCCAGGACATCGTCAAGGAGCGGTGTCTCAGAAAGGCAGCATCCATTATTAAGGACCTCCAGCACCCAGAGCATGCCCTTTTCTCACTGTTACCATCAGGTAGGAGGTACAGAAGCCTAAAGGCACACACTCAGCGATTCAGGAACAGCTTTTTCCCCTCTGCCATCCGATTCCTAAATGGACATTGAACCCTTGGACACTACCTTACTTTATTAATATATAATATTTCTGGTTTTTGCACAATTTTTTATCTATTCAATATATGTATACTGTAATTGATTTGCTTATTATTATTATTTTAGTTTTGTGTTTTTTTTCTCTCTGCTAGATTATGTATTGCATTGAACTATTACTGCTAAGTTAACAAATTTCACATCACATGCCGGTGATGATAAACCTGATTCTGATTCTGAATAGTTATAGAGAGAGTGGAGAAGACTGTCTGGATTAGAGGACATGTGCTATAAGGAGAGGTTGGACAAGCTAGGATATTTTTCTCTGGAGTGGTGGGAACTGAGGAAAGAGCTGATAGAAGTTTATACAAATTATGGGAGACAGAGTAGGTAGCTGATCTCACTTGCCCAGGGTCAAAATGTCTAATACTAGAGGGCATGCATTTAAGGTGAGAGGGAGATGGGTAGAGCAAGTTTTTTTACACAAGAGTGTTGGGTGCCTGGAATGCACTGTCAGAGGTGAGAGGGAAGACAAGTGCAATAGGGGCCCTTAAAAGGCTCTTTTAATATGCGTGGCCATGAATGTGCAGAAAATGGAGGGATATGGACCATGTGCAGAGAAAAGGGCTTTATTATAGACCTTTGAAGTGCTTCTTCAGCAGATGCTGTCTGCTACATTACCCTTAATAAGTTCTCAAGTTATCTACTCTTAAAGGCAGCACTTCCAATAATGCAGTACACTTTTGATAATGTACTGTCATGTTCGCTCATCTTCCTGGAATAGCTTGGAAGTTTGGTTGATTGCCAAGCTTGGCAAAATAGAATAGTGTTTGTTTTTTAAAGTTACAAACAAAGTTGAATTACACAGAGCAACACACAAAATGCTGGAGGCACTCAGCAAGTCAGGCAGCATCTATAGAGGGGGAAAAACAGTTAACAGTTTAGCTGGGTTCCTTTATCACAGACACAAAATGCTGGAGGAATTCAGCAAGTCAAACAGAATCTATGGAGTGGAATAAGCCATTGGTGTTTTGGGCTGAGACTGTTTATCAGCCTGAAGCATTGACTGTTTAGTCCCCTCTATAGATGGTGCTAGATCTGCTGAGTTTCTCCAACATTTTCTGTGTGTTGCTCAAGATTTACATCAGAATCCTTTGTGTTTACAAATGGTATGGATCCATACAAATGGTATGGATCTCAATTTTGAGTGGATCGGAAAACCGAGGATAAGCAATTGGGTTGCACTTTTATGACACGGAGTCTTCAGAATACATATTGAAAATACATCTGTGGAATTTTACAGTACCTGGTTGTTCTGTTTGCAAACCATAAAAACTACCACATTTCTTAAAAGGAATGGTAAAATGCCAGTAGATTCTTTGGATTGCAACAGACTTAAAAGAATTACAGAAACATGAGCTAAATTTAGGAATCAGTTTAACAGGTGAGTACAGGAGTTTGATATAAATTTCGAGGCCAGTCTTGAGTATTTTCCCCTCTTAGAGAGATTCCTATGTGAATATTTGGGCTGGTTTGCGACATTACTTCCTACACCACCTTTTTTTAAAATTTGAGTAAGTGTCATTTTTGACTAGGTAGTGTGAAATCTGGAGGGTCCGTTCCTTCTGAAACTCTGTGTATGTGATATCCATCTCAGCAACGGTCTCTTAAGCTATATAAATTTGCCAAACAATGCAGAAAACTAGAGTAAGGATCAGGAAGACTTGTATACATAGATGTAGTTGAAGATTTTGATTGTGCCTAAATACCTAAATTGCTTTTCATTCTTCCATTCTTCACTCTTCCTCCTCTCTGTCTCTATACACTCTACGAATAAAAGTTTGGAATGTGGGAACATATTGAACTAAATGAAAAATAATATATCATCGACAGAAAATCTGCCAGAAAGTCTTTTTTTGAATGTAAAGAGTATTGGGTGAAATAGGATGAAAAATAACACGGAACTGAATCCAAGGTTAATCTTCATTCGGACTGTGGAACTCCTTTGTAGCCACTTTCTCCATTCATCATGCATGGGCGTGTGACATTTCATAATACATTACTGGAATTTTGGGGCATTTTGAAGTGATGTCACCCAGTCTGATTTATAGATTTTCAGTAAAACTCATTCCTGTTAAAGATGAGGAGAACTTGCAGCTGTAGTCTTGTGTGTGAAGGAAATATGCATAGAATGCAAACTGGACAGAAATCAAACACATAGACTTTGGCACACAGACTTCGACTCAAATATTGACTTGTATGTGTTGTATTTATCTACAACGATAGTGGCAAAGCTTGATATAACACTGTCCTAAATATTTAGCAGTTCGAAGAACAGAAACCCATGCTCCTCAGGAAGGGCACAACCTTCTCGCTCTTCAGAATATTTACTGTTAGTTTTCTAATTCGCTGAAACAAAATTTCTCCCCAAACAAACCCAACAGTTGTTTTACATGGTGGGAGGTCTAGGCTTGTATTACAGTGATATGTGGTGATACAGGCCCCTATCTGATGACAGTATAGTTGTGGAATTTAATACTACCTGGCTCATTTACCATACTGGAAGAATTATCATACTACTTGGAATGTGTGAGGGTGATAAAATACCAGTATCCCCTGCATTTGACAGCAAACAAATTTTGAGAGGTAATTTAAGTAAAAGAGTTCATTATTAATTTAAAACTAATTCTGAATGATTTTCCTACTGCCTCCGCTTAGGAAAATTCCTATATGTACCTATCTGACCTCTGAAATGGGGTGTGCGTTACTGTTGTTCATTACTTTCTGATTTTTAATGAACATACCAAGACAAAGACGTGATCCATTTTGCCACTAGTTCAATGTGGAGAATTTCAAGGTGCTTTGTTTTAACAAGTTTCAAGTAGCTTCATTAATGGACTATCTATAGAATGTGAAAATGATGTACTTAATTGCACATGAAGGCACTTTTACAGAATCAGTGTTTCACAGTCGGGTGTCGCGCTGTGCTGGAAGCCGCATTACAGGTGGGTACCCCATACTTTGCAGTCAATTTGTTAAAATAACTAAAATCTTCCAAGCTCTTCTGGAAGTTTTGGTACATTTTCTTAAGAGGCTAAATTTCTTGTTTCAAGAGTGATTTGTTAAATATTTGCTATTTATTTAGTCTCGGAGAGAGAAAAAAAATCCTTTGAAAGGTTCAGGCTCCAAGCAATGTGAGCACGAGCCTCTATTTGCACATTAAGCCACATTATCATGGTTTCTATTTCTCTGTTAGCTTAAGCCCAAATTATAATTATGTAAATAGTTTTATATAACTAGCAATTATGATGGGTTAATTATATTTTACATGTAATTATTACAAGATACATTATTTGCCTGCTGAGTTATTCTCATTATTCAGATTTCAGATTTATTTATTTATCACATGCGCTTATAAACATACAGTGAAATGCATCGTTTGCATTAACAACCAACATAAGTTTGGGGCAGCTGCAACGGGGCATCATCAGATTCAGGTTCAGATGTATTTATCACATGGACATTGAAACATCCAATGGAATGTGTCATTTCTATTAACAACCAACAACCTAGGGATGTGCTGGGGGCAGCCCACAAGTGCCGCCACACATTCTGGTGCCAATATAGCAAGCCCACACTGCTCAGCAGTTGAACACAGGATGCGCCAAGTAGAACACAACAAGCAACAAAATCAGCCACGGGCTCCCTTCCTTCCTCGCACCCACTCTCACGCAAGGACCGTCCTCCAACTCCAGGACAGGACTTTATTCACACTGCTGTGTTAAGTTCAGCTTTTTAAATTCTTCCTAGTTATTCAATTATCATATCAAGAATTGTAGGATTAATTGAGATGGACAGATAAATTCTCCAGTGGTTTCACGTCACTAAGGAAGGCCCACTATGAGTCCTGGATTTTGATTTCAGTCTGAGTGATAGCAATGGAACAATAAACTGCCTAACTTTTAGGATGCAGGGATCCAGTCCTTCAGGGTTTCAGTCTTTGTCACCGTCCTACTGGAAACCACCCAACGTGGATGCTTTCGAATGAGAATGTATGTGAAAGTGAGTCTGGGCACATGTTCCTTCTAACAACCCGGTGCTTAGGAAGCTTCGGGATGTGGTTACCTCATTCTCCAGAGTAGATCACCCTTGAACTGCACATAATTATATCATAAAAACAAAAGTGCAATTGGAAGCACTGGAAATCTGAAATAGAATGTTTGAAGGTTGTAAGAAGTTCTCTTTAAATGTGATAAATAAATCCTCATGGTTCAGCTCCATGACTCTCTGCCCTGAAGCAGGCAGTTTGCTCCAACATCAGAAGACAGAAAATACATTTATATAATAGACTCTTACAACCTGATTTCTTGCTGACCCAAGGTGATCAAGCTCGACTTCCGTTGTTCCGTAACCTCTGCCATTCCTTAAGCTTCTATATCCAAGACTGTACCCTAGTAGGCCCCACACCACCAGGTTCAGGAACAGTTATTACCCTTCAAACATCAAGCTCCTGAACCAGTGTGGATTACTTCACTCACCTCAACTCTGATTGGATTTGCAACCTATTGTTATCAGTATTACTTGCTTTATAGAATTTGCACAAGTTTGTCTTCCTTTTCACATTGTTTGTTTCTCATTGTCTTGGTGTAGTTTTTCATTGATTCCATGTTCTATGTGAATGCCTGTAAGAAAATGAATAGTATATGATGTCATATACTGTATGTACTTTGATAATAAACTTACTTTGAAATTTGAACTTTATTATTAAGCCATTATTAGAGCTTGTCTAGCAAAGTCCATAATGAAAATTTTTGGCATCAAATCAGTTTTCATCATACTTCAAAATGGACGGTATAATGGGATTCCTTTGTCTGAACCACTAACCTCTGATTTTGCAACCATTTCCGTGCAACGCAGGAAAAGGAGATGGACTGGTTCTTGGGTTAATGCAAATGTTAGAGAGTGAAAATAATGCACTCAATTTTATGGCATGACAGTAGTTAGAAAATGACAGTAGGGAGAAAGGAATGTGAAAGGTGCAAAATGTGGGTCTGAAGGACTTACCGAGCTGGTCTGACTGTCCTCCTGAACAGACAAAAACGATCCAGTATTACAGGCGGAAGTGGCCAGTCCGATACACGCACAGAAAGTGAGTATAGAAGTCAATATTAAGTGTGGAAGGCAGCAGCATTCTTCAAGCTTGCATTCGGCATCATTATAGGAGTGCTGGAGCGGAAGCCACAGATCAGTGTGAGAGAAGACAACTCAGAGGCACCTCTGGAAAATCTCTCATCGCCAGAGCAAATATCACAGAAATGGAGGAACTGGGGGAATAGTGTTATCCTAACTCTGGTGAGGGAGGGGGTATAATCAAGGTGGTAAGGGATGTTTTTCACGGTGCATCTTCTGATAAAATGACGGAGAGATCCAGAGCAGTAAGAGATAATCGGAGATGGACATTGTGAAGGTGAGACAGGGAGAAAATAAGCTGCAAAAGCAATGGATCTATGTTATTGAAGGAGGCAGCACCAGTTAAGTTATTGATATAACATGATAAGAATTGAGCAAAGGATCCTGAGTAGGATTGAAACAGAACATGATTCACATTTCCTACAAAAAATGGCCATAACTACACCTTTGACTTGAATAAAATGATTGGTATTGAAGGAACAATTGTTCATTGTGAGGATGAGTTCAGCTCAGTAAATGAGTGCATTGGTGGAGGGGATCTGCTAGTCCTACATCTTATGGTCTTATCAACTTATTTACCATCCTACTGATTGTTTAACCTAATGACTTGTAGTAGGCTTATAATCTAGATGGTGTATCGCTACACCTATCTAATCATAGTTTACCTGGCAGAAAGTGAGTCATCTGATTAAATTGCAAACACGAGGAAATCTGCAGATGCTGGAAATTCAAGCAACACACACAAAATGCTGGTGGAACGCAGCAGGCCAGGCAGCATCTATAGGGAGAAGCACTGTCGACGTTTCGGGCCAAGACCCTTCGTCAGGACTAACTGAAGGGAAAGATAGTAAGGGATTTGAAAGTAGGAGGGGGAGAGAGAAATGATAGGAGAAGACCGGAGGGGGTGGGGTGAAGCTGAGAGCTGGAAAGTTGATTGGCAAAAGTGATACAGAGCTGGAGAAGGGAAAGGATCATGGGACGGGAGGCCTAGAGAGAAAGAAAGGGGGAGGGGAGCACCAGAGGGAGATGGAGAACAGGCAGAGTGATGGGCAGAGAGAGAGAAAGAAAAACTAAATATATCAGGGATGGGGTAAGAAGGGGAGGAGGGGCATTAACAGAACTTAGAGAAGTCAATGTTCATGCCATCAGGTTGGAAGCTACCAGGCCAGTATATAAGGTGTTGTTCCTCCAACCTGAGTGTGGCTTCATCTTGACAGTAGAGGAGGCCATGGATAGACGTATCAGAATGGGAATGGGACGTGAAATTAAAATGTGTGGCCACTGGGAGATCCTGCTTTCTCTGGCGGACAGAGCGTAGGTATTCAGCATCCCATGACCCTTTCCTTTCTCCAGCTCTGTATCCCTTTTGCCAATCACCTTTCCGGCTCTCAGCTTCACCACATCCCCTCCGGTCTTCTATCATTTCGCATTTCCCCCTCCCCCTCCTACTTTGAAATCTCTTATTATCTTTCCTTTCAGTTAGTCCTGACGAAGGGTCTCAGCCCGAAATGTTGACAGTGCTTCTCCCTGTAGATGCTGCCTGGCCTGCTGTGTTCCACCAGCATTTTGTGTGTGTTGCATCTGATTAAATGAATGTTTTATTGTTTAAAAACTTATAGAACTTCCAAAATTTTGCTGGAGAAATGAAAAGGACTAGAATATAATGGCAAGGATGTAATGCTGAGGCTTTATCAGACATTGGTTGGACCACGTTTGGAGTATTGTGAGCAGTTTTAGGCACCATAGCTAATAAAGGATGTGCTGGCATTGGAGAGGATTCAGAGGAGATTTCCGAGAATGATCTGAGGAATGAAAGATAGATAGATAGATAGATACTTTATTCATCCCCATGGGGAAATTCAACATTTTTTCCAATGTCCCATACACTTGTTGTAGCAAAAACTCCTTACATACAATACTTAACTCAGTAATAATATGATATGCATCTAAATCACTAACTCAAAAAGCATTAATAATAGCTTTAAAAAAAAAAAAAAGTTCTTAAGTCCTGGCAGTTGAATTGTAAAGCCTAATGGCATTGGGGAGTATTGACCTCTTCATCCTGTCTGAGGAGCATTGCATCGACAGTAACCTGTCGCTGAAACTGCTTCTCTGTCTCTGGATGGTGCTATGTAGAGGATGTTCAGGGTTTTCCATAATTGACCGTAGCCTACTCAGCGCCCTTCGCTCAGCTACCGATGTTAAACTCTCCAGTACTTTGCCCACGACAGAGCCCGCCTTCCTTATCAGCTTATTAAGACGTGAGGCGTCCTTCTTCTTAATGCTTCCTCCCCAACACGCCACCACAAAGAAGAGGGTGCTCTCAACTGACCTATAGAACATCATCAGCATCTCACTGCAGACATTGAATGACGCCAACCTTCTAAGGAAGTACAGTCGACTCTGTGCCTTCCTGCACAAGGCATCTGTGTTGGCAGTCCAGTCTAGCTTCTCGTCCAACTGTACTCCCAGATACTTGTAGGTCTTAACCTGCTCCACACATTCTCCATTAATGATCACTGGCTCCATATGAGGCCTAGATCTCCTAAAGTCCACCACCATCTCCTTGGTCTTGGTAAACATTTGAGGAGTGTTTGATGACTCTGGGCCTGTACTTTCTAGAGTTCAGAAGAAAAAGGGGGCTCTTGTTGAAACCAACTGAATATTGAAATTTCTTTCGCATGGGGGTGGTGAATCTGCCAGATCTCTGGAATTCTTTGCCAGAGATGGCTGTGGAGGCCACATCGTTGGTTATGTTTAAAGAGCCGGTTGATAGGTTCTTGATTAGTAAGGACATCAAAGGTTGCAGGGAGAGGACAGGAGAATTTGATTGAGAGGGAAAATAAATCAGTCATAATCGAAGTGTGGTGGACTCAGTGGGCAGAGTGGCCCAATTCTGCTTCTGTGGAAAAATATACCCAATCCCCCAAACCCGGTGATTTTTCAAAGGATCCTTAATGTGTGTAATTCTATTCTTGTGTCTATACCACTACTTCTGTCTTTTGAAATCTCCAAGTGGTTTTCACCTATTGTGAACATGTAACTACTTGCTTACCTTGACGTGCATACTCATGGGGACTTACTTTCATTTGCATTCTGAACATGCTTCATCTGGTTTTTTCACTGGGTTGGTGTACGATTGTTCATAAACATCTGAGTGCACTACATCTAGATGTAAAGTGCTGACTCCAATGTCTGCCGGCTAACTCATTTTCTGGTCCTGAAAATTATATGAGGCCTACAGTGTTCCTTAAGCCGCCTGCAGCAAGAGAAATGTTGTACAGGTTGTAGTGCTGAAGGGCGTGTTACATGGCAATGATAATTTCTGTGAACTTATCCTAAATCCAGTGTGTGGATTCATTAATATTGCATTATTCTGGAGTTCCCAGTTAATGGTAAGTGCCGCAGAATTCTATGCTTGATTATAATTTACGTAAAATACTGATGCAGGAAATTTAAAAATAGCTGTTCATGTTGTTGTATCTAGAGGTTATCTAGCATGTTACTCACCACCTTTTGGTTGTTATATCGTGAACATATAAGTAATTTTTTAAAAAAAAGCTTAGGAAGTATTGCACAAAAACTGATTAGCTCTTTCAGAACCTAGCAATAACCCATTATCAGAGAAAAACACACTTTGATTGTTACTGACTTAGTTGACTTAACAAAAGAGATGGTTGTTGACTTCAGGAGGGCATGGAGCGACCACTCCCCACTGAACGTCGACAGTTCCTCGGTAGAGATCGTTAAGAGCACCAAATCTCTTGGTGTTCACCTGGCGGAAAATCTCACCTGGTCCCTCAACACCAGCTCCATAGCAAAGAAATCCCAGCAGCGTCTCTACTTGTTGCGAAGGCTGAGGAAAGTCCATCTCCCACCCCCCCATCCTCATCACATTCTACAGGGGTTGTATTGAGAGCATCCTGAGCAGCTGCCTGGTTCAGAAATTGCACCATCTCGTATCGCAAGACCCTGCAGCGGATAGTGAGGTCAGCTGAGAAGATCATCGGGGTCGCTCTTCCCACTATCACGGACACTTACACTACACACTGCATCCGCAAAGCAAACAGCATTATGAAGGACCCCATGCACCCCTCATACAAACTCTTCTCCCTCCTGCCGTCTGGGAAAAGGCTCCGAAGCATTCAGGCTCTCATGACCAGACTATGTAACAGTTTCTTCCCCCAAGCTATCAGACTCCTCAATACCCAGAGCCTGGACTGACACCTTGCCCTATTGTCCTGTTTATTATTTATTGTAATGCCTGCACTGTTTTTGTGCACTTTACACAGTCCTGTGCAGATCTGTAGTCCAGTGTAGCTTTCTCTGTGTTGTTTTTTTGACGTAGTTCAGTCTAGTTTTTGTACTGTGTCATGTAACACCATGGTCCTGAAAAACATTGTCTCATTTTTACTATGCACTGTACCAGCAGTTATGGTCGAAATGACAATAAAAGTGACTTGACTTGCTCAACAAACAAAACCTTTGCTATGTTTAAGTCTGCCTCTGGAACTCAGGCAGACTCAGGTGATGCTGACATCTTTTATACTATTGTCACCTTGGTTGTTGATGAAAATAATTTTCCTAACATCAACATCAAACAAAACTATTGAGATTAAGTGCAGAATCTCACTAAAAACTCAAGTATTGTTTATGAATTGGATGAGCATTGATTAATCCAGGATTCCAAGAAATATGATATGCAAGATAAAATCTGGCAGAATCACCTACCAATTTACTGGGAAGAAAAGCAGTCTAGAATTCTATCATGAATGTGCTCCTAAATGCATAAGCTTGCAAAAGGCTGATGATTTAGTTATGAGAACAATTCTATCCATGATTAGCATGGTGTTGCTGTATGAATAGTAACACTAGTGTGCAGCAAGTGACTTACAACTTAGAGTTTTACTTGATCAAATTGTTTGATCATAAATGGATTAATTTGTTTTAACAGAAGAACTGAAATTATTTTAACTGTGTATAAATGCAGTGACTTGCCACTTAGTAAAATCTAGTGGCATCTGCAATTAGTGGAAGTTACTTCAGTGTCTGGTAGGCAATGGACGAGCTAGGTTACAATTTAATGACATCCAAGGTGATTTTTTTATTTTCTGCCTGCTCGCTACTGTGAGCACATTTACCCTGTTTTTGTGCAGGTACATCCAGGAATGGGTTGTACCTTTAATTGCCATTTAGGGGAAGATGATTTAAAGGAAACATTGGTCTCTTAACCTCTAATAGGAGAGCTATTGTTCAGTTCAGTGTATTGTCATTCAACCTCACACATGTACCTCTCCAAATGAAACAATGTTCCTCCAGACCAAAGTGCACAACACAGTACATATAACACACACACAACACACACAAAATAATATGAATAAATAACAAAGCACCTTAACAAAACAAGTTAAAAAGTAAACAGTATAACACTACTGGCGCTTTTTCCATGATGAGATCTGAGCGGTAACAGGAAGTTCAGTAGTCTTATGGCCTGCGGAAGAAGCTGTTTCCCATCCTAACAGTCCTTGTCTTCGTGCTCTGGTACTTGCTGCCTGATGGTAGGGGGTCAAAGAGATTATGGGATGGGGGGGGGGGGCGATCATTGTCGAGAGATGTCCGTCATCTAATTAATGCCTTCCATTGCTCTGTATCACGCCACCCAAATATACTTGAAGCTACGGTGCTGCAGTGATTTCCAGATGCTTCTGTTAAAAAAAAAAGATACCAATTTCAAAACATTGTCAAATTGCCCTGGAGATAAGGAATTGCACTCTCGCTGCCTCTAAATGATGTTCCTGGGAAATATAAACACAAGAGATTCTGCATTTGCTGGAAATCTTGAGTAACACACACAGAACATGCTGAAGAAACTCCGCAAATCAGGCAGTGTCTACAGAGGGGAATAAACAGATGATGTTTCACCTGAGACTCTTCATCACGACTGGAAAGAAAGGGGGCGGAAGCCAGAAAAGGAAGGTGAGCGAGTTGGAGGTGTACAGCTAGCAGGTGATAGGTAAGACCAGATGAGTGGGTATTAATTACAAAGCTTGGAGGAGATAGGTGGAAAACATAAAGGGCTGCAGAAATGAACAATCTAATAAGCCAATGGAAGAAGAGGAAGGAGGCAGGGAATCAAAGGGAGGTGTTGGGCAGGTGAGGAGAAGTGAAGAGGTGAGATGACAACCAGAATGATAAATAGAAAAGAGAGAAGGAGGGAAAGGGAAAAAGTAGCGGAAGTTAGAGAAAATAACTTATTTACATCATCAAAGTTTGCTTCTTGAGAACTTTCCTGTTTATCTGAACCAGGAAGCAAGATAGAAGAAGCTTTAGATGTTACAGAAGGTGAGTAGGGCGACTATAACTGTGGTACCATGGAGTTCAATGAGCTTTGCTAGTGAGCTCTGTATAGTAAAAGAACTTGAACTTCAGTGACAGATCGAGAATTGAGTCTGCAAAACAAAGGTTCAGGTTTTTTTCTGTAGAGCTGTGATGGTGTTATCCATAGAACGTTGCTGAGGTTTGCCTATTGATGCCATGGTCCTACATTGCTTCCTCCACCTTGACTTCCATTCAAGAGCTTGTTCAGTTGGAGGCTGAATCATTTCTCCACGTGCAGGACATGGAGTTGGGCTTCCATATATTAGAGTCTCAGTATTCTTCCAATACTGACATTATGTGGTATGGCAGGCTTTCAGCAAGTTGGCCTTTATTGGTTTATTTAAGTCCAGTAGTTGGGATGCTTTGTTGTAGTTCTACAAGACATTGGTGAGGTTGCTTTGGGAATATTGCGTGAAGGTTTAGTCCTTCTGTAGGAATTATGCCATTAAGCTGGAAAGAGTGCAGAGGATATTTTTGTGCGCTGTATAACTCTGTTTCTTTGTGTTTCCTTGAAAGTCATTGTTCTAGTTGTTGCTCACTGAGTTGGGCTCTGAGCTCTGGAATTCCTTCCTTCCTAAGCTTTCCACCTCTCTCACTTTCTCCCCCTTAGTTTAGTAATATAAAGGATTTGGTAGACCATTTGGTCACCTGTCCTGAAACGAAAGTGTGTGGCACACCACTCCTCACACAGACAGTAGGTGGCCGTTGACTCACAAAGAGTTCGTCCGCCCTTTGACAGGTTTTGTTTTTAGTCCTGCTGGGTGCCCGCACACCCTCCTCCCTGGTTAACCGAAGTGCACCAGGGGGTGTGCCAGTTGAGTTGCGGACAACCTGACCCGAGACACGTAGTACTGGGCTACATGGTACCAGTAGCGAGGCAAGGATGCTGCAAAACCTGAAATAAAGATAGAAGGTTGCTGGAAACATGGCTGAGGTCTGATGAATTGTTGTTACACTTTAAGACGTGCAGTGACATGTAAGTTACTGAGAGGGTGACCACCCATCCCTCCTTAATTGGAGCAATGAAGCCCAGCAAAGATTTAATTGCAGTCATGCACTTTATTACAATAGTACAACATTTGTCAGTTGACTCCAAGCCACAAACTTTCCCCCTTGCCCCCAGTGCTCCTTAGATGTCTCACTGATGAAGACAGCAGCTCCATCTGGGTTTTAACTTCTAGCAAGCTTTGCATTTTATTTGAAATGACATCAATTGTTCACATCGCTGACTCATTCCCAACTCTTCTCAGGATTGTTTTTGCCTGTGAGACAGATACTGATTAAACCCCACTCATTGTGGCAGGACAGTGGTAAATGGGAGATGCTGCAGCAAAATGGAGACACAGCAGGGAGGGCAGATGATAGAAATGTGGAGCAAAACACAAAATGCTGGAGGAACTCAGCAGGTGAAGCACCATTTCTGGATGGACAGTCCTGATCAAGGGTCTCAGCCTGAAATGATGGCTGTTCATTTCTCTCCATTGGTGCTGCCTGACCAGCAAGGTACACCAGCTTTTCAAAATTCAAAGTAAGTATATTATCAAAGAACATGTATGTCACCACAGACGACCCTGAGATTCATTTTCTTGTGGGCATACTCAATAAATCCTTACTAGAATTATTACCATAACAGAATCAATGAAAGACTGCAGCATCTAGGGTGGCCTTCCATTGACCTGTGTGTTGTTGGAGGCAGCAGCAGTAGTAGAATGCAGGTGACATACCTCCGAAGGCTGGAGGCCCAGAGGCAGTTTGGCCTGGAATTGGAGGCCTATCTGTGTGAGTGAGGGAGTGCGGAAGGAGGGGCTTGTTTTGCTGTAGTTGTTTGGTTCTGGTTTTGTTGTTCTGCTGAGCACTGTGGACATACTATGTTGGTGCCAGAACTTGCGGGCTGCCCCCAGCCCATCCTTGGGTGCGTTGGTTGTTAGTGCAAGTGGTGCATTTCACTGTACGTTTCGATGTACATGTGATAAGTAAATCTGTACCTGACATACTGTGGGAAGCAGTGGAAGTGTTGGGAACAGAATGCTGGAGGCTGTAGCTATGCAGGAACGAGGTGATGGAGCGAGAGACAAATTGTGAAATGCGGTCATCTGTAAAATTGCACAGCAAGTAGATTTCTGCTGTTGGAAAATACAGTGAAGTTCTGGCTTTAATACAGCAGTTAAATAACTTCCACCTCCACATTACAGCTGGTTTTATTACAATTAAGACAAGGTTGGATAGATTTTTGTATAGTAGTGGAATTAATGGTTATGGGGAAAAGGCAGGTAGGTGGAGATGAGTCCATGGCCAGATCAGCCATAATCTTATTGAATGACGGAGCAGGCTCGACTGGCCAGATGGTCTACTCCTGCTCCTATTTCTTATGTTTTTATGTTAGTTGAATTGGAATTTGTTAGGAACCTTGTTTTCGATACAGAGTAAGTGATCCAAGAGTAATTTTATTTTCATCAGTGGAGATTTCCTCTTTTTCTGCAAGTGTTAACTCCTTTACTGGGTGCAATTCCACTGATATGAGTACATTCTATAGTATGTTTGGTCAAGCAGTCTTAACATAGAACGTAGAATAGTACAGCACAGTACAGGCCCTTTGGCCCACAATGTTGTGCTGACCCTTAAACCCTGCCCCCAATATAACCCCCCACCTTAAATTCCTCCATATACCTGTCTAGTAGTCTCTTAAATTTCACTAGTGTATCTGCCTCCACCACTGTCTCAGGTAGTGCATTCTACACACCAACCACTCTCTGAGTAAAAAACCTTCCTCTAATATCCCCATTGAACTTCACACCCCTTACCTTAAAGCCATATCCTCTTGTATTGAACAGTGGTGCCCTGGGGAAGAGGCGCTGGCTGTCCACTCTATCTATTCCTCTTAATATCTTGTACACCTCTATCATGTCTCCTCTCATCCTCCTTCTCTCCAAAGAGCAAAGCCCTAGCTCCGTTAATCTCTGATCATAATCCATACTCTCTAAACCAGGCAGCATCCTGGTAAATCTCCTCTGTACCCTTTCCAATGCTTCCACATCCTTCCTATAGTGAGGTTATATTAACTGTCTTCCACAGTTAATTCATGTAGGCCGATGAAGAAGTAAAAAGATTATTTAAATTTTATTCCAAATCAGAACCAGGAATAGTGTGCTGTATAATTTTACATTTTTGAACTAATAGTTTTCATATAATTATTTATTTAACTCTACATCCTAGAAACTGAATCAAAAATGTATCAGTTTTCTTGGCACATGGTGAGTGCAAACAGTTTGTGGATGTTTTGAAATGTTTGTGCCAGTTTCTGGCAGAAATCTTGCCTCTGGAGAAATTGGGATTGGCACATGCTAACATAGTGTCATTTTGTGCAAGTGGAATTGCCATAATGTACTCAGGGCATGTTCCTGATCTACAGACTTACAATGTTTCTCATGTGCAATAAAATGTGCAGACCAAATTGAAACTATCTGTGATTTAAATAGTCCTGCCTGGGGTATCAAATTTTCATCTTCACTGAGTCCCTCATAGTGATTTCCACGTGTTGCTCTTCTGCACTGACACAGATCATTTCAGGGCAAGATGGTGCAGTCTGTGGTTTTGATGTGATCAGGCTGCTTCATAGCCTGGACGCCCATTGCACACTGCCACCCTGTGAGTCCTCCCCAACAACTTGCTTGCCTCCCTCCCTCGCCACTTCCGTGACCTCCCCCACGCCCTTCCAGAGGGCCACAGAGAGTTCACCAGCGGCACTGACCTGCTTCCCTGCAGGGCACAGATGAGACAGCGTCGTAAGCTCAACAAGCAGCTGTCGTCTGTCAGTGTGTGCAGTTCATATTCTGTTCTCCCAAATGGCAGGAGAAAAATGATTCGTTCCAGCAAGGTCATCCTGATTTCATGATTTTTGCTTGGTGACACCCTATCAAGACCCAACTTTCTAACTTTTTTTTTATTAGAAATGCGGTTTAGTATCTCATAGTATCCAGCTGGTGGTGTAGTGGCATCAGCGCTGGACTCCGGAGCGAGAGGTCCTGGCTCCCTTGCGCGCTCTCCTCCCATGCCTGGGTTGAGTGTCGAGCCAGCAAAGTGACCTCATAAAAAAATTCTGGAGAGGGATGGGCTCCGCCAGGTTTCAGATGCCCAAGACACGCCGTACGATGAGCAATCACCAAAAAGAAGAATAAGAAGAAGAATAGCCCTTAACTCGGCAGTGGAGTTATCGGGGCACCCTCAGGATGGTGTTTCCGTAGTAAGCTATTCTTGTTTTCACGAGGCTGAGTCGCTAGCTCCACGCTCAACCTGACTTGGATTCGAACTCGGGAACCTTCGCTCCGGAGTCCGGTGCAGGTCCTTCCGGTCCAACGAGCCTGTGCCACCCAGTTACATCCAGCTGACCGATTAACCTGTTAACCTGCACCTCTGTACAACGTGGGAAGAAACTGGAGCAGTCAGAGGAAACCCACGTGGTCACAGGGAGAACATAGGAACTCCTTACAGACAAGGGCGGAATTGAACCTGGGTCACTGGCGCTGTTACAGGGTGGCACTACCTTGCCGTGTTGGGGTCTGTAAGCAGTGCAGAGGCCAGAGTGTTCAACCCACTTGAGTTTGCGATCGTGTTAGAGTTTGAGGGGGTGCACCACCAGCTTTGAGTAGGTGCTGCGGTGAGAGAAACCGAACGAGAGGATAACAAGCATTGGCAGAGTCATTCCTGCGGCCTGACCTATATGCACCTGCCCTCCCCCAGCATCAGAAGCCTGTCTGTAATTCAATGTGACCACCTACTTCCACCCTGCCAGTTTTAATCATCGTTGCCACTAGCGTCTGGGGAATATATGTACATTTGCTCGAACACATTAGTACTAATGCAACTTGTGGGCATGACCTGACTCAGTTCCTTGGCAGTGAGGCCTAGTTTATTGACTGGTGCTCTGACTTCAAAATTCAAAGTTTGAAGTAATTTGATTGTCAAAGTACACATATGTTGCCTTACACTACCTTGAGCTTCGCAGAGGCTCGTGGGCTCCAGAGATCCTGGGAGTGATGTCGTCTGGAGTTCAGCTGTCCGGCACTTAGCTCCTGGTAGGTTTGCCCACGGTGGTAAGGTCAGGGGGGGAGGGTTCAGTCATGGAGCGATCCAACCAAGATGTCAGCAGTGGGGCAGGTGGAAGGTGATGACACATCACAACGACAGTGACGGTAGAGGAAGGCTACAAACGTGAAGGGTCTCCAATTGTCTTACACTCCATCCCATTAGACCCTGACCCTGATCTGTCATGACCCGTGTGGTGGCTGCCTGTGCATCGGCCTCACCATGTTAACAAAGCCATGCGCAGGCATTCTCCATTAAAGGAATGCACCCTAACATTCCCGATTATATCCTGTGGCGATCAGCCAATGGCGAAGTGGGCAGGATTGTTCTGGGATCAGCCTCTACAGCCATTTGACTACCTACCAATGGACAACTTCAGGAGAACATCTTACTTGACTCGAATGATTAATTTTCTTGTAGTTAATTGCAGGGAAAATGAAGAAATAATTAGTGGGAATGGGAAATTACAAGCATCAGCTGCAAAATTAATAAAATGTGTGAGCAAGCACCCCTTCCTTCCCTCCTCTTTCTCTCATCCTACTTTATTGTTTTAAAAAGGTGGTCTTTCTATTTATTATTCCACAAAGGGAAATATCAGTCAGTTACCCATTCAATTAGAAAATTACACCAACAGTCACGTGTGCACTTACTTTGTATCTCCCAACTTGGATCCTTACTAGAAAACCCATTAAACATGGCCTCCAATATGTCACTTCTGCCATCGCATGACAGAAATGCTTTTATGAGGAATTTATTATTTATGTAAAGTATCCATTTTATTTCCATTAAAAGTTTCTTGGGAAATGTGATGTAGTGAAGATCCATAAATGTTGGCAGGGTTAAACAAAGAGGATGGATGGAGGTTCACGAGTACCATGAATATCAAGGGTTTATTTTATTGTCAGAGTATGCATGTACAATACAACTCCGATATTCGTCTTCTCAACATGCACATGTTGGACTCAGTGACCCATTTTGTTCCTGAGCACTTAATCTAATGCTATGCAAATATACATATACAAATTAAGCTAAAGTGCTTGTAGTCGTTCCCTTTCTGCCACATTCTGGGTTCTGCTCCCTTCCTTTCCAGTCCTGATTGCAGCCCAAAGTGTTGACTATTTATTCCCCTCCATTGATGCTGTTAGCTTACTGAATTCCTCCAGCATTTTGTGTGTTGCTCAAGGTTTCCAGCATCTGCACAATCCCTTGAGTTTACAAAGTGAAATTCTTTTAGTTCTAGCATTTTTAAAGACACATTTGTGTAAGGACTGCATGCGATCTTGCTTTCCAAAGAAAAGCAGAGTTTTGTTTTATTTATGCTCCCATTCATTCCAGGCAGGAAGCATTAGTGGGTGTGTTATAAACAATTTCACTGCCCGGATCAGGCATTCTAATGACTTCAGCTGGGTGGCCTTAAAGTAGCTTTCCTTCGAACCTAGAGGGCGAGCTGTATTTTCCTTGATGCTGATTGATATAAGATGTGAGGAAGCAACAGGGGGAGGGCGATTAATGGAAATGAACGGTGGAGGCATCTCACGTATCCGGGTAGGGATAGGGTCCTCCTCTCTTCAGCACGTGACGAGCAAGAAAACGGCCAAGTGCGAATAAGATTGCAGCGCCCAGCAGCCAAGCACATGCAGTCAGATGCCAGAGAAAATAGAAAACAGTGCTTGTCGACGAGCTGAGTGCGACAGTACAATCCAGTTAGTTAGCAGCTGGGCTGCACACTTCAGACAGCGGTTAGCCACGCTGCCTCCTTCACCCCCTGCAGTAAGAGCCAGTAGGTGATTTACACTAATTAACAGACATGCGGGAATGATAACCTTCTCAGAGAAGATTAGCTCAGGGCACCAGCTGCCCTGGACAGAGATTCTGAGGAAGCAGTCAATGCCGAAGTGAACTGAGGGAAAAAGCCATGGGATTCACGGAAAAACAGCAGGTACAAGGAAAAGCTTTTTGGACTGTGAAATATTTTGGGCAACAGATTAAGCTGCATGAGTGAGTGCCTTGTTTTGCCCATATTTTAAGAGTTCACGTCATTCCAAATTTATGACCGACTGATGTGGAACAATATTACCTCAACTAAACCTTTGGTTTTCTCAGCTGTTTAACTGAGGACGGAAAATACGTTTGTGTAATAGATACTTTCCAAGTTTAAGTAATGTTGGTTGGCATAAGTTGATTTTCATTCTGTTGCCTGTTTTATTAATGATGATTTTAACCTTGCCCATTTGGCAAAAAGCAGGGAATGACCCTCTGATCCACTGCCACTTATATAAATTATTCTTAACCTGTTGTTGCAGGCTTGTGTAAAACCCCTAGAAAGATCCCTGATCTAACTATGCATTATCTGATTTAATTTGTATGCGCTTCAGTGTGATTATTGCCCAGACCTGCATAGAGGACAAAAACTTCATCCTTGTCATCAAACCAAGCATGGGAAAACCTGAAGCAGAGGCTTCTGAGGCTATTTACATTTGTTTGGCTTGCTCGAAGCAGTTCAAAAGTTCCTTCACTGTCCTGCACAGATGGCCGCCTGACTGATTTCTTCCTCCCTCCCGTGCCCTTAGTTATCGGTATGTAGCCGTTCTATTTGGTGCTTGCTGCCTGAAGTTCTCCCAGCTGTTCCCTTGCGCAGAACAGGATAGAAGCTGACAGTCGGCCTCTCGGGCTGTACTCTGTAGCATTGAAGTCTCTTAATTCCTCAGAATTAACATTTAATGTGCTGTGCATTAAAAAGCCTCTGGACATGCCGATGCTCAGAGTGACGGAGCTAATATAACTGAATCAGGTTTATTATCATTGACACATGTCATGAAATCTGTTGCTTTGCCAGCAGCACTACAGTGCAAGACATAAAATTATAATAAGAAATATTGGTTTAAAATTAAATAAGTAGTGAAAAAGAGCAAAAATAGTGAAGTAGTGTTCATGAATTCATTGTCCGTTCAGAAATCTTTTGGTGGAGGGGCTGAAGCATTGAGTGTGTGTCTGCTCCCCCAAGTTCAAACCTGACCTCTTATGTTGTCCTTCGTGGAGCTTGCACACGCTCGCTGTGACCACAGAACTTGCCTCTGCATGCTCCAGTTTCTTCCAGCATCCCCCCCCCCAAAAAAAAAGTTGCAGGTTGATTTAATTAATTAACAGCTACCGAGTGTGCAGGTACGAGACAGAATCTATGGGGGTGGGGAGAGAGGAGGAGTGTGAGGGAAGGTAGGAAGAATTGAACTGATTAGAATAGGAGTCTATAACATCAACGCTCTATGGTTGGCACGAAGCCCAAGTTTCCATACTGTCTATCGGTATGACTTTATGTATAGTTGACTACTTTTTGAGGGCTTGGATCTACAGTTGTTTGAACCAGAGAAGGTACAAGGATGAGACAGAAAAATGGGCAAAGCACAAAATTGATTTTAGTAACTGTGCAGTGGTTTGGTCAGCACTTTATGTCCCGGTAACACAATGTGATGTTTGGGTTGGGGAGGAGTAGGTTCTTGCCAGAATCGGAATTATTGACAGTTACTACCCTTCAACCATCAGGCTCTTGAATAAAAGGGGATAACTACACTCACTTGCCCGTCCCTTGAGATGTTCCCACGATCAATTATCTCAATTTAAGGACTCTTTATCTCGTTCTCATTACTGGTTGCTACTTATTTATATTTGCATTTGCACAGTTGTTTTCTGGGCTCTGGTTGATCTTTCATTGATCCTGTTATAGTTACTATTCTATAGATTTGCTGAGTCTGCCCACAAGAAAATGAAGCTCCAGGTTTACTTTGAACAGATGTTGTGAAATATGTTGCTTAGCAGCAGTATAGTACAATATGTAAAATATATTAAAAATTCACTGAATATTTTTCTTATTATAATTTAATTATCAATGTACATGTATATCACTGCATAGAACCCTGAGATTCAATTTTCTGCAGGCATACTCAGCAAGTCTATAGATAGTAAGTATGGTATAACAGGATCAGGAAAGATCAACCAAAATTTTGTGTGTGTGTATAAACAACTTGGGATTGAGAATTATGTTTTACTGTGAGTGGGAGACACATTTGGCAATTGCACTGTCATGTCTTTATATATGGGGAGGAAACGGAAATGAAAAGTTCTTGGAATTCCATTGTTGGGAATTTTATCGGTGCTAACTTCACTAATTTCCTTCAGTGGTGTTACATAAAAGTGAAAGGAGCCCTCTCAAAGGTATGTTTAATCACATTCAGAGAAGTGTTGACTTCAAACTGAAAAGCAGTGTTAATGTCTTACTTTTGACTTCTTTAGTTTTAGGAGCAGTGTTTGCCAATTTTGTGAATTTGTTATATTTATGTGTTGGAAGAAATAGAGTAATTTTAGTTATGGTCAGAGGGAGAGCACATTCTTTGATTTCCATTCTCTGCCAGGAATAAGGAGTGACTGCTCTGAATTGTTAGTGTGATGAAGAGGCTCCTGCTCAACTGCAATCAAGCAGGTTGTGAACTTGCACTGCAGAAAAATATCTTTGCTGCAGCTGGGTGAACTCTGACAGCTAATAGTCAAGTTAGTTAGTCAGTGTCACTAATAATAATTGTAGAAAGAATATTAGTTTGCTTTACTTAAGTGCATGAATAATCCATGTACCAGGTCTTATTACTAGGAAGGGGCAATTGTAATTACTGCAATAAAATGTTTGCTATTCAGCTCAAGTGCCATGCAAGATATATTATCTAATGTCCTGCTTAACAAGAAAGTTCCTAATGATAATCTTTATTATCTTTGGATTTGACTATGTCAGCACACATTTCTGGCTGGTTTCTCATGTTCTACCCTTCATAAACCTGATGTTTAAAACCACATCTACCCACATCACTCCTCCTCTCAATTGTCTCACCTTCCACTGCATCCTCCGAGAGAGCTCCATTTGTGCCTTCTTGATCATGCCACCGTTGATGGATGTGCCTTAAACCGTCAAGTTCCTAATCTTTGCAATTTCTTCTTAAACATTGACAGATAAGGTCATAAAGAGAGCTTTTGGCACACTGACCTTCATAAGTCAGAGCACTGAATACAGGAGTTAGGATGTTATGTTGTATTAAGACATCAATAAGGCCAAATTCGAAGTATTGTGTGCAGTTCTAGTCACCTACCTACAGGAAAGATATCAATAAGATTGAAAAGTGTGGAGAGAATTTACAAGGAGGTTGGCGGGACTTGAGCTGAGATAAAGGGAAAAGTTTAATAGATTAGGACTGTTTTCATTGGAGTGTAGGAGAATGAGGGGAGATTTGGTAGAGGTGTGCAAGATATGAGGAAACAGATTAGGTAAGAATTAGCTAGATTAGCTAAGAAGGGCCAAAAGGCCTGTTTCTGTGCTGTAATGTTCTATGGTTCTATGGTAAATGCAAGTAGGCTTTTTCCACTGAGGTTGGGTGGGACCAGAAGTCATAAGTTTAAGGAGTGAGGTGAAATATTTCAGGAGAACTTAAAAGGATCATCTTTGCTCAGAGGATGGACAAACCATCCAATCCTGGAATGATTTTCAGCACACCCTTTCTAAGATACGGGGTCCAAACCTGCTCACAATACTCCAATTGAGACCACACCAATGCTTTATAAAGTTTCAGCATTACATCCTTGCTTTTATATTCTAGTCCTCTTGAAATGAATACCAACACTGTATTTGCCTTCCTCACCACTGACCCAACCTGCAAATTAACCTTTAAGGAATCCTGCACAAGGACTCCCAAGTCCTTTGCATTCAGTTTTTTTGTATTTTCTCTCCATTTAGAAAAGAGTCAACCATTAAATTTTTTTTCTACGAAGTGTATTCCATCTGCCATTTCTTTGCCTATTCTCCTAATCTAAGTCCTGCAGCCTCTCTACTTCCTCAAGACTACCTCCCCCCTCCAGCTATCTTCATTTCATCTGCCAACTGCAACAAAGCCATCAATTCCATCATCCAAATCATGACATATAATGTAAAAAGAATCAGTCCCAACACAAACCCCCATAGAACACCACTAGTCACTGACAGCCAGTCAGAAAAGGCTCCCTTTATTCCCATTCCTTGCCTCCTACCCATCAGCCACTGCTTTATCTATGCTAGAATCTTTCATGTAATACTACGGGCTTGTAGCATGTTAAGCAGTCTCGTGTGGCACCTTATCAAAGGCCTTCTGAAAATCCAGGTGCAAAACATCAACAGATTCTCCTTTGTCTATCATCTTGTTACTTCTTCAAAGAATTTCAACAGATTTGTCAAGCAAGATTTTCTGATGAGGAAACCACGTTGACTATGGCCTATTTTGTCATGTGCCTCCAAGTGCTCTAAGACCTCATCCTTAAAAATCGACTCCAACAACTTCCAAACCACTGAGGTCAGACTAACTGGCCTATAGTTTCCTTTCTTCTGCCTCTCTCCATTCTTGAAAAGTGGAGTGTCATTTGCAATGTTCCAGTCTTCTGGAACCATTCTAGAATATGGTGATTCTTGAAAGATCATTACTACTGTTTGGGGGTCTGTATACAACTCCCATCAGTGTCTTTTTGCCAACATCTTACCAATATCTGCCTCCACAACCTCTGCACTAACTGTTCTGGCACTCTGGTTCCCAATCGCCTGCAACTTTACTTTAACACTCAACCCCCCCCCCCCCCCCACCCCGGTGCAGAATTAACGAACCCTGCTGGGATATTAGACCCCCTCCAGTAGTTCAGGTGCAAACCCATCCCTGGAATAGAGCCCCATGATTCAAAAATCTTTTGCTCTGCTTCCTACACCAACTCTTCAGCCATGTATTAAACTGCATAAGCTTCCTAGTTTTAGCCTCACTAGCATGTGACACGGGTAGCAATCCTGCAATCACATCCCTAGAGGTCCTGCCCTTTGACTTAGCACCTAACCCCCTGAACTCCCTTTGCAGAACCTCTCAACTCGTCCTGCCCATGTTACTGGTTCCTACATGGATACAACTTCTGGGCTGTTCACCCTCCCACTTAAGAATACTGAGGACTCATCTGAAACATCCTGGATCTTGGCACCCGGGGAGGGGGTGGGGGCAACATACCATTTGGGAATCTCATTCTCGCCCACAGAAAGCGTACCCCTTCTTTCCCCTTCCTGTCAGAGCCACAGAGGCAGACTCAGTGCCAGAGACCTGACCACTGCGACTCTCCTCTGTTATGTTACGCTAGTTGTTTCTTTAACAATGAAAAATAAACATTCATAATAACTCTAAAGGGTTTAGAAACTGCTGAGGAAGAATGGCTTCCCATGGAAAAGCGACAACAGCAGCCCCCATCATTGACACCATGACTGGCATATTGTACAGTTTGAAGTACAGGTGACGGGGGAACTCTGCAGTTAGGCACAGTGAAACCAACAGGCATTTCTGTGGCTCGATTATCTGCCTGGAGCCCAGTTCAAAGATGTCTCTGAGGGGGCACAAAACATTCTGAAAAGGGAGGGTGCATCATCACGTGTGGTCCATATTGTTATAACCACGTAGGTAGGAAGTGGGATGAGCTCCCACAATGGGAGTTTAGTGATTTAGACCGTAGACCATTGGACATTCAGCCCATCAAATCTGTTCTTCCATTTGATCACAGCTGATTTGTTTTCCATTTCAAACCTATTCTGCTGTCTTCTTCCTGTAAGCTTTGAGACTCTTCCTAATATAAGAACCTAAGCATCTGCTTTAAATATACTCGATGATTTGGCCTTCGCAGCCATCACCCTCTAGCTAAATTGAAGATCCAAAGAGGTATGGAGACCTTGAAGCTTATTCATTATTTTGAGGGGTTGTTAGTATTGAATGCTGAGCATTCTGATAAATGCATCTTTACTGTCCAAGTTGTTTGAAGAGCCAATGAAATAGCATCTGCTGCGGACTTCTTGTGATGGTAGGCAAATAGGCAAACACTCAGACAGGAGTTGATATATTTTATCACTAACTATTCAAAGCACTTCATCACAGTTAATGTTAGTGCGACTGGATGATTGCTGTTACTGTGTTCTTCCTAGGTACTGGTATAAATGAAGCTGCTGAAGTGAGAAGTTCAAGATTTCATAGTCATTGAGTACTAAAGCACAGCAACAGTCCCCTTGCCCAACTAGTCCGTTCCAAACAGTTATTCAGCCTTATCTGATTGACCCGCACCTGGACCACAGTTGACTCTTGACTTTGGATTTAATATTTGTCAGTTCAATATTTTATGCAAAATATGGCTTTTCAGACAATGACACTCATTAAATTTTGTACTGGACTTTTGAGCAAGATAGTGTACTCAACTCTTAGAATTTTAAAATGGACAGACCACTGGCAGATTTCAGGAGTGCACGTGCAGACTGTGTACCTTAAGAGACCAGCTCTGGTTAAACAATCAAACATCAGACTTAAGAAATGGAAGGTGGCTGGTGTCATGATACCCTTGGGGGGGGGGGGGGGGGGAATAGATGAAAACAAAGTAGTTGTGTTCCATTTTCAACTGTTTTAATTATATACTTCTGAAAGAACATACAAGCAACAAAGAATGTTAGAGTGCCTTTAGGAGTTATCAGGACTGGCACTTGTACAGAGCAGATAAACAAATTTTAAAGCATTTATAATTGCAGTGAGGTCAAGAGCACAAGAGAATGATTGGTGCAACTATACTTCAGCTCAGATGCTGGCAGTTCTATGATGGGGCTAGTAACTGGAATACAAATTCAGAGTCTGAAGTCTTCACAGTTCTCTGTGGAATGTTCAAAGTAACTTCGAAGAAGTATATATGTTACCAAGTACAGTTGAGCATCCCCTGTCTGAAATACTTGAGGCCAAAAGTATTTTGGATTTTGCATCAATATATTGAGATACTTTGGGATGTCTGTGGTGTGCAGAATCCTGTGCATCACCTGGGAACCTTCCCAGCATCTTGTGAAATTTTCCATTTGTGACATCATTCCAGTGGTTAAAAAAATTAGGATTTCAGAGGCTTGTGGATTTTTGAATTTTGGATAAGAAGTACTTAACTTGTACTACCTTGAAGCTTATTTTCTTGGAGTCATTTATTGGATTGGGGGGGGGGGAAGAAATATAATTGTGTAGTATCTTCTGTGAGTGGCATTTCTACATCCATCTGTTGTGCTGCGAATGTTGGCAACTCGTCTACTGGGGGACATCCCACTTACGCTTGCGTGACCTTCCAGAGCTTGATGGGAAATCTTCTATCATTGACAAAAACAAATTCATTGAGACAAGAGAATCAAACGCTTGATTATACTTTCATTTATTTGGTGGTGTATGCAGAAACGCAGACGTTGAGTACGACTGCACTGAATAATGAAGAATTCAGTGTTTCTGGCAATAACATGAGAAATACTGGCCAACTGTGAGATTCAGTAGTAGTGAGTCAGACCTTGACTCATTCTTCTCTCCTAAACGAAAGTAACAGTGATGATTTTAATTGCAATGCTGTACAAAATCCATTTTCACCTCAAGTTCAAAAAGCATGTAAGCAAATTTAATTTACCCAGGAGTATAATAAGTTCCAAGAAGCATGTATTTTAAATCTTAAAACATGTGACATGGTTTATAAAAATCACACTTCATTTACTTCAGTATGTATCTAATTGCAAAGGCCACTGAACTGTGCCCCTGGCTGATGTAGCAGCAATATCAGGTTAATTATTGGAGACCTTGGCTGACACAGCAGTGATGTTAAACGGCAGCTACACTCTCAGTGTTGCAAAAGGAGGACTTCTTAAAACAAGGCTCCACTCAGGTGATAATGTTTTGGGGGATATTTAGGAACTATCAGAATAACACGCTGCGCACCGAGGACTTGGAGAGGTTTAGTGCTACTTAGCCAGCTTTCAGTTTATGTAAACAGGAAGTTCAGTCAGCACGATCAAGGACTTGTATCAGGACCACCAATCAAACAGCCATGCTCAGCAGTACCAAAAGAATCTTGTTCCAACACAAGGGGGGAAAGTTTACAGAAAGGAAAGTGCAAAAAAGGACACTGGCAAACAGATCGGTTGTCTATGCTTCTCTTGGAATACAATCAGGTTGGTTCTGGAAGTATAAACATATGGTATTCAGCACAGCCAGTAGTGCAATGAGTAGATAGTTTTATTATTGCTGTTTAATGCAAAGTTAAAGAGAAATTTAATTATACCTGTATCAGTTTAGTAGATGCTGATGTTGAAATTGGCCATCATTTGCTTAAACTAAATTTGCATAAAAGTAGCATTTGTGTTATGTATTTAGATTGAAGTGAATGTGATCAAATTTTGGGAGTGGGAAACGGTGCTGTTGCTGCTTTAAGCATTTAGTAAACATATGGTGACATTTTTTTCTATTTTTGTCAAGGAAAATGTCTCCCTTTCTTTACTTGGCTGTGTTAGAAGAATTTCATTATTTCATTCAATAACATAAGCCAAAAGGGCAGTTTGTACTTCATGCAGGATTGAATGTGAACTTTTTAAACAAATATATAAAGTGCATCAAGATTTCTGAGCTGCCTTAACTCTGATGTAAGCAATTATGGAATAATTTTCTATAACCCTGTAAACTTCCGAGGACTTTGTGTTCCTCAGTTACTGGCGTCTTGATTACCTTAACCTCATTTTTTGGCAGCTGTCCATTAACTATAAAGGCTAAGAGTTCTAGAATTCCCTCTCTAAACTTCACCTATGTCTCTTTTTCTCAGCTGTTCCTTAAAATTTACCACAAGATTTTGGATTTCTGTTCCATTGGGCTGTCTGTGATGTGCTTATCTTTGTGATTCCCATGGTTCTGATTGTCAGTGTTGTTACCATAACACTGGGAGGGTTGTGAGTGACAACTCAGTCCCAAGCAAAATATACAATGCTCTTGCCCACCAATCTACACTAATGGCCTTTTGACTGTTTGTTACTGTCAAAGGCCTTCAAACACATTTTAATTGTGTCCAATAATCAGGGCTATTTATAAACTTTTCAAATTTATGTAACTGAAGAAGATTTAAAATGTAAGTAACACCTTTACACACTTTGAGTATTGTGTTCAGTTCTAGTCGCCTCATTATAAGAAGCTTTAGAGGGGCTACAGAGATTTATCAGAATGCTGCCTGGATTATTCGAGAACCCGTCTTAAGTAGAAAGTTTGAGCAAGGCAGGTCGATCCTCTTTAGAGAGAAGCAGGATGAGGGGTGCCTTGGTAGAGGCATAGATGGATGGGACAGCCAGAGGCTTCTTCCCAAGATTCATATAAGGGGGCATAGCTTTAAGGTGTTGCGAGGAAAGTGTAGTGGGGAAGGATACTTTTTCACACAGAAAGTGATAGGTGTGTGGAATGCATTGTCAGGGGTGGTGGTAGAGGCAGATACATTAGGCACATTTAAGAGACTCTTAGATAACACATGGATGAAAGAAAAATCTAGAGCTATGTGGGAGGGAAAGGTTTGATTGATTTTAGAACAGGTTAAAAGTTCAGCAGAACATCATGGGCTGAATGACCTATACTGTTCTGTGTTCTACATTTTCTATAAATTAATTAAATGTGTTAATTTAAATGAAAGAAAAATAAACTACCTCTCTTGAATTGCCTTTATGGTGAAGGTCATTGGCCCAATTCATATAAATCCCACCAACGGCAGCTATACTTGTCTTGAATTTGAGGAACCAGATGTAGCAGCGGCTGTCCTCCAGCTCATTTCTGACTATTGTATTGCAAAACTTAGAGGCAGAAGTCAAGAGCAAACTGACCTTTGCACTGAAGTTAGCTGGAGTTTCTGTCTGGAAAATCATCTGAAAAACAATAAAATCTGGCTTAATGTCTGCATACACTACCATAGAACCATAGAACACTACGGCACAGTACAGGCCCTTCAGCCCTCCATGTTGTGCCCACCCATATAATCCTTAAAAAAAGTACTAAACCCACACTACCCCATAACCCTCCATTTTTCTTTCATCCATGTGCCTGTCCAAGAGGCTCTTAAATACCCCTAATGTTTTAGCCTGCACCACCATCCCTGGCAAGTCATTCCAGGCACTCACAACCTTCTGTGTTATAAAAAAAAACTTGCCCCTGATGTCTCCCCTAAACTTCCCTCCCTTAATTTTGTACATATGCCCTTCATTGAAGAATCTTAGTGTGTTGCTACATTCACTGTGTTGAGGTGTTCCTGAGAGGGCTCCTGTGTCTGGATCACAGCGGAGAGTGGGGAGGTGGGTTTGAGAGGTTGGTGATGAAATATATCAGATCCTCCCTGAAGAACAACTCGGATCTGCTCTAACTTGGATCCATAGTAGCACCATTTCATTGGCACTTCATGCTACCCTGGAACATCTGGACAGGGAAGATGATACATCAGGATGCTTTTCATTGACACTAGCTCTGCATTCAACACCATAATTCCTTCTGTAATAATCAAAAAGCTCCAAGACCTAAGCCTCAATACCTCTTTTTGCAACTGGATCCTCGATTTCCTGCCCAGTCAGTTTGGATTGGCTGCAACATCTCAACAACAAGCATCAGCACAGGTGCATCACGAGACCTTCTGCTTAGCCCTGTGCTCTGCTCGCATTATACTTATGATTGTGAGGCTAAGTACAGCTCCAATGCCATATTTAAGTTTGCTGATCGCACATTGCTGTTGGCTAAATCAAAGGTGGTGACAAATCAGCATATAGTTGGGAAATTGAAAATCTGGCTGAATGGTGCCACAACAATCTCTCACTCAATGTCAGCAAGGCCAAGGAGGTGATTATTGACTGCAGGAGAAGGAAACCAGAGGTCCTTGAGCCATTCTTTCATTATGAGCTTAGAGGTGGAGAGGGTCGGCATCCTTTAAAATCATCAACATTATTGTTTTAAAGGATCTGACCTGGGTCCAGTATGTAAGTGCCACCTCTTCTTTAGCAGTTTGCAAAGATTTGACATGTCATCCCACATTTTGCCAGTTTCTGTAGATCCATGATGGCAAATATACTGACTGGTTGCTTCACAGCCTGGTATGGAAACACCAATGCCCTTGAATGGAAGAACCTAAAAAAAAGTATTAGGTATAGCCCAGTGCATCACAGGTAAAGCCCTCTCGGTCGTTGAGTACATCTACAAGGTGTGCTGTTATAGGAAAGTAGCATCTATCATCAATGACCACGACATCCAGGCCATGCTGTCCTCTCACTGCTGCCATCAAGAAGGAGTTACAGGAGTCTTTGGTTACAAGCCACCCAGTTCAAGAACAGTTATTATCCCTCAACCATCAGGCCCCTGAACGAGTGTGGATAATTTCACTCACTCCAAAACTGATTCCACAACCTGTATGCTCACTTTTAAGCACTATATAGCTCCTGTTCTCAATATTATTTATTACTTACAGTCTGTGCAAAAGTACATATAGCTAGGGTGCCTAAGACTTTGGCACACTAGTGCAGTAATTTCATGTATTGCATTGTACTGCTGCCGCAAAAATAAGAACAAAATTCATGACATAAATGAGTAATAAACCTGATACTTCAGTAATGAGTAATAAACCTCAGTTTCTATTGTGGACTGAGAGTGGGAAGCGGGCAGGGAGAGGGGAATCATGGTTGGGAAAAGGGGAAGGGAGAGGGAAGGGAATAGGAAGCACCAGAAAGACATTCTGTAATGATCAATAAAATAATTGTTTGGAACCAGATGACCTTACCTCATCTCTCAAGGCTGGGTGTGTCTGCACCTGTGGCACTTCTTCTCTATCACCTGTCCCACACACCTCCCACGGCACAACCTCACTTTCATAACATCCTTTGCTCCCACCATATTTACAAACACACTGTCTGCTCTGCATTAAAATACCATACTGTACAAAAGTACTAGGTGCCCTAGCTATATATGTGCCTAAGGCTTTGCACAGTACTGTATTTATCTATTATTTTGTCTTTTTTTTTGTATTTGCACTTCTTGGTATCTTTTGCACACTGGTTTGTCTTTGTGTGTAGTTTTTCATTGATTGTATTGTGTTTCTTTGTATTTATTGTGAATGCCCTCAAGAAAATGAATCTCAGGGTAGTATTTGGTGACATACTGTACACAGCGTGTACTCTGGTAATTTACTGTGGGCTTTGAACTTTCAGGGTAATATATTGTCAAATTAAATCGAATTTGTTTCTAACTGAAAGATCTTAAGTAACAGAAAATGCCTTCTGGGCCATAATTAATTTTCTATAACTAAAGGCCATAATTGGGGGTGGCACGGTATTATAGCAGTTAGTGTCATGCTCATACAGTGCCGACGACCCAGGTTCAGTTCTGCTACTGTCTCTGTAAGAAGTTTGTACGTTCTTCCCATGACCGTGTGGGTTTCTTCCAGGTGCTCCAGTTTCCTCCCACATTCCAAAGGAACAACAGTAAGTAGGTGAATTGGTCACATGGGTGCAATTGGGTTGCATGGGCTTGTTGAGCTGGAATGGCCTGTTACCATGCTGTGACATAAATAGGTAAATAATAATAATCTTTTAATTAAACCAGAGATTACAACATCAAAGCTGCAATATTATCAGCAATATTCTGACTTTGAGAGCATTCTGACAGGTTCCATCACTTGTCTGGTTTGGTTGAGGCGATGGAGTTGGGGGGTGGGGTGGCTACTGCACAGGATTAAAGTAAGTTGCAGAGAGTTGTTAAATTAGTCATCTCCAACATCGGTACTAGCCTCCATAGTATCCAGGACATCGTCAAGGAGCGGTGCCTCAGAAAGGCAGCATCCCTCATTAAGGACCCCCGTCACCCAGGACATGCCTTTTTCTCATTGTTGCCATCAGGAAGGTACAAGAGCTTGAAGGCACGCACTCAACAACACGGGAATAGCTTCTTCCCCTCTGCCATTCGGTTTCTGAATGGACCTTGAACACATGCACTCTACTGCACTACTTTCTTATTTGCTTTGCACTACTTATTTAATTTGATATATGTACATATATGTCATTGCTGTAACTCATTTTTTCTTCTAAATTATCATGTATAGCAATGTACTGCTGCCACAAAATTAACAAATTTCTCGACATATGCTGGTGATCTTAAACCTGATTCTGACTCTGAATGTTGATCACGCTAGAAGTTTCTGAATTAGAAGAGAAACTGCAAACTATTCTGGGGTTGGTTTATTCCTATAGTTCTGCATGAGACCAATCCATAGAAGTGAGTTGTAAGTCAAGTGTATGGAAAAGTTACACCGAACTTGAATAATAGAAAACTTAAGTAACAATGGAAAATTCTCAAGCAAGTCCAATCTATAACACCAGGTATTTATCATCTTGCAGATCCTGACTGGCTTGCACATTTGCGCATGAGGAGCATTTGATGGCTCTGGGCTTGTAGTCGCTGGAGTTTTGGAGAATGAGCAATGATCTTGTTGAAAGCTATTGAATATTGAAAGCCCTTGGTAGAGTGGACGTGGAGAGGATGTTTCCTATCATGGATGAGTCTAGGACCAGAGGGCACAGCCTCAAAATAGAGGGAAGACCATTTAGATCAGAGATGAGGAGGAAGCTTTATAGCTAGACGGTGGGGAATCTGTGGAATTCATTGCCATGGATGGCTGTGGAGCCCAAGTCACTGAGTATCTTTAAAGTGGAGGTTCTTGATTAGTCAAGGTGTCTAAGGTTATGGGAAGAAGGCAGGAGAATGGGATTGAGAGGACTAGTAAATCAGCCATAATAGAATGGCAGAACCAATGCGAAGGAGCAGAATTAGGCCATTTGGCTATTGTCTTGTGGTCTGATTTCCTTCCTATCCCTGTTTTTATTCCAACTGTCTTTTATGTTTGAACTCAAGACTGCAAAACCCCTAAGTCACTGGTGCTCTCACAGAATAAATTTGTCATTTCAACGCAAACCTACACTTAACGCATATGCTTTTCAATGTTCAGTGACATCATCAGGTTATAGCTTCCAGAACCAGCACCTTTACGTGTGATAGAACCTTCATTCGTGTACCCAACTAATCTTTGCCTCAATGATTATAGCTAGCGGACATTGAGACACTGGTAACCAGAGGAAAAATGGAAAGTCTGGGTATGCAGAGGTATTGTTCTCTCTAACCACAGGACTTCATAATAAGTTCCTCATCTTCCACATGGCAGGGGTCAGATTGATCCTCATCTAATGAGGTAAACTAACAACAGGAGGATGCATCTGTAGGGGCCTGGTTCTATCAGAACAGTTTGGGGCAGAAGATGGAAGGAAGGAAGAATCAAGGCTCGGTGATGGTAAAGGAATATCAACCAGCTACATCCATTCACATTCTGCCCCTAGGATTCATCATCTTTCCCAAACGTGACCTTCTCTGTTTAAATCTAATTCCGGTTTCCATGTATATTGTTTGGCACTGTTTTATACATTGTAGTAGTGTCCCATTTGGCACACTCATACTGTTCTGCCTACCACCATAACATTGGGTGATTGTTATGCTATATAGTCAAAATTCAAGAAACCATCTCTTGCTCATTGTCATAGAGTTAGGGAGCACTACAGCATTAAAAACAGGCTCTCAGCCTATCTAGTCCATGGCAAACTCTTACTCTGCCTAGACCTATTGACCCACATAGCCCTCCATACATGTACTTACCCAAACTTCTCCCAAATTTTGAAATCAGACCCACACCTACAATTTCCACTGGCAGCTCGTTCTACACTCGCACCATCCTCTAAATGAAGAGGTTCCCCTTAAATATTTCACCTGGCAACTTAAACCGATGACCTCTGTTTCTAGTCCTGCTAACCTCAGAGGAAAAGGCCTGCTTGCATTAACTCTGCATTCATTTCATATACCTTTATCAAATCTTCCCTCATTCTCCTTTGCCCCAGTGAACAAGGTCCTAATCTATTCCAGCTTTCCCTACAACTCAGACCCTCAAGTCTGAGCAACATCCTTGTAAATTTTCTCAGTACTCTCTCAATATTTTTGATACCTTGTTGATAGGTGACCAGAACTGTACACAATACTCCCAACTGGTTCTCATCAACGTCTTCTACAACTTCAACACAACATCCCAACTCCTGTATTTTGATATATGAAGGCCAATGTACCAAAGACTTCCTTTACACCACTTTCTGTCTGTGACAATTTTCAAGGAATTATAGATCTGTATTCATAAATAGTGAAGATTTATAAATGACCCTTATCACACATCATATAATCTTTGATATTGAGGAAGGTACATTCAGTACAGCTTTGATATATTACTAATCTACATAGGGCATCTTACCAGATGCACTGTCCCTACACACTTGAGAACTCATGGCATTGGAGAAATACTCCTGGACACAGTTCTTGTATTGACACATTGTCATGTGCCCTCTCCAACATATCCCAAGGATATTTGTAAAAGTATTGCAATGAAAACAAAGGTTTACATGATCTTGATCATTAAGGGTGACAAAGGTTACAGGGAGAAGGCAGGAGAATGAGGTTGACAGGGAAAATAAATCAGCCATGGTTGGATGGCAAAGAAGACTCAATGGGCCAAATGGCTTAATTCTGCTCCTATATCTTATGATAACACCTGTAGTTATTATTAGAATTGTTTAATTTCCTGAAAAAAATGAAAATTAAAGTAACACTTCCTGACTGTATTTGGAAAAAGCTTCTGCATTTTGAAGGGTCAATGCACAGTTAATAACAGTAGGAAATTATTTACCCTTGGTTACATCTATTGGAATGTCAGATTAAATCACAGATACTGTGTCCATGCATTAATTCTAGGAGACAGGTTTCCAAACCCTGACTTCTTGGTAAGATAAACTAACTTTCTTCCTTATCTTACTGAATTTTCTAGCAATACCAGCTAAAGTAATCTCACTGTCAACTAAAAACCATTTCATTGTAAATGCAAATAGTGACGATTGAAGGAATTGATAAGAGTACATCACCACTCTGTCCTATTCAAAGAATTGTTTATTTTTTCAAGGCTTTTGGCAGTTAAACAGATATGTAATTCCTTGGAAAGAAGAAAAGCAATGGTGCAGTATCTTTAAAGGCTCTTTATCATTTTACATGATTTGGGCTTGTATAGTGCGAAATCCCAATGCTTCAAAGGCTCACACTGGTATCAGCTGCTTTCCACATGAAAAACACCTGAGGAATATGGGACGAAGGTATATTACCATTCTTTATTAATATTTGTGTGCTGACAGTGGGTAAAATAGTATGTAGTGCATGTTATGTTGGTGTCAGAAGCATGGCAACACATGCAGATGCCCAGCATAACCCTCGCAGAACAGTACATTTCACTGCATGCTTCGAGGTACACGTGACAAATAAAGCTTATCTCTTATCCAGGGTGCATGCTGGAGGGTCACTTGGATGGTTTTTGTATTTTTATTTGGAGATAAAGCATGGAATAGGCCCTTCTAGGCTTTCACGTCGTGCTGCCAGCAACCCCTGATTATAACACTAGCCTAATCACGGGATAGTTTGCAACCTACTAACCGGTACATCTTTGGACTGTGGGAGGAAACCTGAGCACCTGGAGAAACCCACATATTCCACAGGGATGACATAGAAACTCCTTACAGAGGACGTCGGGATTGAAGTCAGAATTCTGACGCCCTGAACTGTAATAGCATTATGCTAACCATTACGCTACTGTGGCATGTAATAGATCATTGCGGACCTTATGGATTCTTCTTGTGGCTTGGGTGGGAGGGGAAAAATGTAAGTCAAAATATAGACTTGTGGAGGAAATTATGGTTGGAAACTTTCTTGGTCCCTCACAAACAGCTGGAAAGCAGCCAATATAGCAGGAAGGAGTGAGCACCAGACAACTAGTGAGTCCTGACATCTATCCAAACATGCCTTAAATATGATCACACCCAATTTACGTAGGAGTTCAGCCAGTGGAGTAGGGCCTATGACAAAGCCAAGCCTAGATTTTTGACTTGTAACTCTTATGATGGTTGTGAATTTTTTCTCTCCGCATTTTCGTCAGATGTAATGGCTTAAGGCTGATTTATACTTCTGTGTCACATCTACACCGTAAGTATCATGTACCCTATGCTGTACCTACGCCGTAGGGTGACGTGCACCTCCCCAGAAAAGTTGCTCGCGTGTTGCAGCAACGCAGACCTCAACAACTGTGATTGGTCCACTTGGTAGCATCGCATTTCCTCCTACGCTTTTCCAGTTGCTTCTTCTCAGCCATGTCTGTAGGCTGTGTGTACACTGATATGAAATAGATGAACCAAATCGTCAAATCTACCTGCCGACATGCAAACATGTTTGAAATGCAATTCTTCATCCATGTCGCTCACGAAGAAGCTCAACACAGTGGCCTAGAAACCCCACTGCCAACTAGCGTTTTGGCGCACACCAATGCATGCGTGCTACGGCGTGGAGCGACACAGAAGTGAAAATCAGGGCTACGGCGTAATCAGCCTTAACTCTTTTCAGGAAACCTTGCAACTGTAGCCTCAGCAGCTTGCTGAGGTAACAATGCTGATATGAAAATCTGTCTGATTTATCACAATCCCAGTCACCTGGTGCTGGTCACTTCAGCAAGAGTAGGAAAGCTGTGTTAATCTTTGACATAGTGGGTTTCACTTTTAGTTATGCAAATAGCAGATAGTTATTAAGAAATTTCAACCCCTGTATTTTCAGACACAAAGCAGGCTTTAGTTTCAGTGAGTTATACATGTAATTTGAGATGCATCTGTTCTCTATCTGCATTGTATTCTGTGTTGATGGTCTATTATGTATACTATGGTAACTAGTCACATGAGTGGGGGCGTGATAAAAGAAAAGGGAATAAGTCACGTATTTGTGCTTTGTACAGGGCACTTTCTCACTGGGGGCTGATGAATGTCATATCTTTTGTTGACCACTTAGTTATGCTTATCTAACCTTAAGTACGCCTAAGTTTCACCGGTTCAAGATTGTATGTTTTGCCAGTTGCTCGGAAGGGAGTGTTTGCAGTTGTTTGACTTTTGGAACAGTCATTATTGAAGTTTTTAGAGGGCGCGTCATATAGGCATAACAAATCAGTGGGGGTCGCCAACAGCAGCAATTGATTTGTTAGAGTTGGCTGCTACGTGGGAATTCAAATGCGTTTGATGAGTGTAAAAGCAATTGAATGTCTGTGAGGTTCAGCAAACCTGGGAAACCTGATAAAAATTGTTCAATACCATAAAGGGCCTCACCACCTGGGCCATGACTTAGCAAAACTACCATCAGGGAGGAGGTACAGGATCCTGAAGACCCACACTCAGTATTTTAGGAACAGCTCCTTTCCCTCCATCTTCAGATTTCAGAATGGTCTATGCAACCATGAACACTTTCTTACTATTCCTCCTTTGCACTATTTATTGTAACATGCAGTAATTCTTGTGTCTTGCAATGTACTACTGCCACAAAACAGCAACTTTTACAACCTGATTCTGATTCTAAACTTTACTATCAAGATGTACAAATGGATTGCGAATTATGAATTAGTTGATAGAAGAGTGGATTGCTGACACTTATATGAATGAAACTTTGTATCTGTATGAATATCCAAACTCTCATTACTGAGAGTCTGGTCAATGTAATAGAAAATGCAACAGACGCTGATCTGAGAGGTGACTTAGCAAGTGAAAGCTGTATAAGCACTGGCAGCTGCTTCATTACAAACAATTTACGATTGAGCTCAGTGCACACGAGTCAAGTGTACCAGCATCTCTTGCGTTTCATTTGCTGTTAGTCACTAGCAGAGAATAGTCACCAGGCTCTCTCTACATTTCAGATTAGTGTGGAAGTGTTTAACTATAGCCATATTGAGCATGATACTTGAACTACCATCTCCTCAGCAAACCAAAATAAAATAAAATCAGCCATGTAGAGTTTGACGTGAATTCTGTTTATGCAGTTCTTGTCTTTAGCATCACCTGGCTCTTTAATCAGTAGGAAATTACATGTTACTATAGTGATGATGTATAATGGTTAAGTTTTCTGGGCAGAATAATGTTCCTTTCAGGAGCAACAAAGGCCCTGGCTGTCACCTTTTCTGCCTCTCGCTGTTTTGGCTTTTTGATTTGATTCAGATGATGAGCATAGAGAGGCTGGTGCAGGCTCAGTAGCTGATGTTCACCTCAGTTGGTGTTTCCACTCTCCATGATTCTATATTTGTTTATTTATTTATCTAGTGACACAGTGCAGAGCAGGCCCTTCCAGCCCAAAGACCCACGCCGCCCAGCATCCCACCAATTTAGCCCTAGCCTAATTACAGGACAAGTTACAATGACAAATTAAACTACTAACTGCTTCGTCTTTGGACTGTGGGTGGAAACTAAAGCACCCGGGGGAAACCCCTGCGTTCGCAAGGAGGACGTACAAACTCCTTGCAGAGGACGCCAGAATTGAACTCCAAGCTCTGACGCCCCAAGCTGTAATAGCATTGCATGAACCACAATGGCACTGCAGTACCCCCTGATTTTTTTGAAGTTTTTGCATTTTTTGGTCTGAATTGCCGGGAGGACAACTGATGGATTTATGATAATTTATTTGTGAAGGGTATCTCACTACCAACTCCCCCAAAAGGAATGTGTTTCCTTGTTGTCGTGCAGACGTACCATCATTCCTAAATGCAGTGCTGTTGGCTGTGAACTACTTAATATTGCTATTGCATTTGTGTAACATTGTTGTCAGTTCATTCTTTTTAGAAGTGATTGAAAGATAGAGATCTGATCATATTTTAGGAAAATTTATATATTTTGTTGATAAACAAGTTAACAGCTAATATTGTTTATGACAACGCAAGTCGCATTATACTCATTATCATTATTATGTTCTTTGTTGGATGACGTAGGCGGTCATGATCTACATGACCATGATTATTCTTGGCAAATGTTTCTACAGAATTGGTTTGCCATTGCTTTCTTCTGGGCAGTGTCTTTACAAGACGGGTGACCCCAGCCATTATCAGTACTCTTCAGAGATTGCCTAGCATCTGTGGTTGCGTAACCAGGTCTTGTGATATACATCAGCTGCTCTTGCGACCATCCACCACCAGCTCCCACGGCTTTACATGACTCCGATTGGGGCACTAAGCAGGTGCTACACCTTGCCCAAGGATTACCTGCAGGCTAATGGAGGGAAGCAGTGCCTCACACCTCCTTTGTTCGGGACATGTCTCCACCCTGCCTTCCGTAGCATTGTACTATTGTATATTTAACTATATGTCATGGGTGGACTTTATGTCAACTTGTGCATCTATGTAATATCTGTAATATCTTATGTGCGGTATGTGATATATGTACTGTGTTTTGCACCTTGGTCCCAGAAGAACGTTGTTTCCTTTAGCAGTATACATCTCTACAGTTGAATGACAATAACCTTGAACTTGAAGTTGAGACTTTCTCAGCCCAGCTATTAGCAAGTGAAGGTACTTAATTGCTGTGTCAATAAGATGGGACTGAAAGCATTGAGTTTTCCATAGCATTTTACAGGTCTTCATCTCGGATCTGCAGAACTTGGAGAAATACTATGCCTAAGGTTGCTCATTTAACTGGATTGAATGGAACCAAATCAGCTTGTAGAAGCTACAAATTTACACTTATTAAAACAGCAATGGAAGTCGATGGAATTGTGCTGTAGTTCTTGATCCTAACAGGGTAGGTGGCAGCTCCACCAACTTTCCATTTCCTTCCCATCAGGTACACTCAGAGGCCACTTTATTAGGTACAGCAGGTTTGTGGTCATCTGCTAATATCGCTGTTTACATCAGGGCTCAATGTGTTGCACATCCAGAGATGCTCTTCTGCACGCCACTGTTGTAACGCGTGGTTATTTCAGTTATTGTCGCCTTTCTGTCAGCTTGAACCAGTCTGCCAATTCTCCTCTGACCTCAATCATTTAACGAGTCATTTTCGCCCACAGAACTGCCACTCCCTGGATGTTTTTTGCACCTTTCTCTGTAAACTCCAGTGACTATTATGCATGAAAATCATGAAATCAGTTGTGCCTGAGATGCTCAAACCACCTCATCTGTCACCATGGTCAATGGCACTTAGGTCACATTTCTTCCCCATTCTGATGTTTAGTCTGAACAACAACTGAACCTCTTGACCATGTCTGATTGCTTTTATGCACCAAGTTGCTACCACACTATTAGCTGATTGGATATTTGCATTAATGAGCTATTAGACAAGTGTACCTAATAAAATGGCCACTGAGTGTATCCCCCGGCTCAGAGCTGATTCAAATGAACCAAGTCTGGCAAACTGGCAGGTCTGCGTTTGCTCAAGTACAGCAGATTTCCAAAGGAACGAGGGATGGAAAAATGATTGATTTTATTAAGAGCTTAAAGGAAACTGGATAGTGTTATAAATTTAAACTGCAATCAGAAAGTACTGGAAATTCTCAGCAAGTCAGACCATTTCTGTGATGAGGGAAAGAGACCACAAGACCATAAAACATAGGAGCAGAATTAGGCCATTTGGCTCATCAAGTCTGCTCCGCCATTCAATCATGGCTGATCCTTTTTTTTTTCTCCTCCTCAACCCCAGTTCCTGGCCTTCTCCCTGTAACCTTTGATGCCGTGTCCAATCAAGAACCTATCAATCTCTGCCTTAAATACACCCAACAACCTGGCCTCCATAGCTGCATGTGGCAACAAATTCCACAAATTCACCACCCTTTGGCTAAAGAAATTTCTCCACATCTGTTTTAAAAAGGTGCCCCTCTATCCTGAGGCTGTGCCCTCTTGTCATAGACTCTCCCACCATGGGAAACATCCTTTCCACACCTACTCTGCCTAGGCCTTTCAACATTCGAAAGGTTTCAATGAGATCCTCCCTCATCCTTCTGAATACCAGCGAGAACAGACCCAGAGCCATCAAATGTATGATAACCCTTTCATTCCTGGAATCATCCTTGTGAACTTTCTCTGGACTCTCTCCAATGCCAGCACATCTTTTCTAAGATGAGGGGCCCAAAGTTATTCACAATACCCAAGGTGAGGCCTCACCAGGGCCTTATAAAGCCTCAACATCACATCAGCCTTTGCATCGTCTACAAGCTTCTTGATCGTCCCCTACCTTATGATCAGGTTGAAAACATTCATATAGAATACAAAAAGCAGGAGTACTGAGATGCTTGGAGCTCCACTGGCAGCAGCCTTCCGGTTACAAAAGCACCTGCCATACATGTTACCCTGCCACAGAGCCAATCGTTGATCCAACTGGTTACTGCTAAAGAGTTTAACTTTTTGTTTAAAGAGCATAAAATGCTGCTCTTGGCCAGCTATCACATGGATATGCAAGGGCCTGTCCTGATTATTGTGATTCCCAGCACTGCACGATGCGGCATACCTAAACTGAATAGACAATTAATGTGCGGTGAGAAATGCTGCTGCTAGTTCTTTGTCGCTGAGGATCTCCAATACCATTAATGTGTACTTTATCCTTTCCATAATATTTTTGTCCACTGGAAGATTCATCTCTAGGTCAGGATGTTGTATTTATCTGCACCTTGTGAATGTTATTACCAAGGACAGTGTTTATCCCTGACTCGTGTTAGCATTGCTGCGTTAAAGGAAGGCATTTTCTGAACAACTTAATTAAATTATTGTAAGCAGATATCAAACTGGTTTCACAGGGCAGTGTACTTGGGTGCAGATACAGTGGATGTTTCCAGTAGTGAGACAGTCTAGCACTGAGGGCACAGCCTCGAAATACAAAGACATCCCTTAATAACAGAGATGAGAAGGAATACTTTTAACCAGAGGGTGGTGAATCTGTCAAATTCATTGCCACAGACAGCTGCGGAGGGCAAGTCACTGGGTGTATTTAAAATGGAGGTAGATAGGTTCTTGATTTGAAAGGATAGCAAAGGTTACAGGGGGAGGACAGGAGACGGGGTTGAGAGAGATAATAAATCAGCAATGATCAAATGGCGGAGCAGCCTCAATGGGCCGAATGGTCTAATTCTGCTCCTATGTCTGATGGTATTCTGAAATAGATTTCACCAAGGATTTTGATAGGATCTCACGTGGTTTTAAAAATAAAACCCACACAAGATGCAAAGCAGGGCGACCAGCTGGCTTGACGATTGGCTCTGTGGCAGGGTAACACGTGACAGGTGCTTTTGAGACTGGAAAGCTGCTGCCAGTGGAGGTCCAAGCGTCTCTACTCCTGTTTTTTGTTTTCTGTATGAATGTATTAGACCTGCATCATAAGGTAGGGCATGATCGAGAAGTTTGCAGATGATGCAAAGTCACAGCCAGCATGTGACAGTGGAGAAAGGTGTGAATATGATAGTCAATTGGGCAGAAAACTGACAAATAGTATTTAATAGAGAGAAGGATGCTCCAAGATCCTTTTTAACTGAAAGGGTTGAGGGTCTTTATGCCATATATAGCAGTTGTTGCTGCTTCTTGCATTCTCATTGGAGAAGGCATATATTGTAACTGATTACAGAAATAGCTGGTTGACCTCAGCCAGTCAGGTAGCACCTATGGAGGGAAATTGACAGAGTTTCAGGCTGAGACCCTTCGTTAAGACTGGAAAGGAAGGGAGAAGAAGCCATAATCCTTATAGCATTATCAACCTTACAATCAATTATTTGTTAAAAGCAATGGCTTGTGGGGTCGGAGAAGGAGATGTGGGGGACCCTGTACTTGCTCTGTCTAGGAGGAGTGGGATCTGAAGCAGAGGTGTAGGAAACAGATGAAATATGGTCAAGAACTCTGTCTTTTATTGTGGAGAGGAAGGTACAGTTCACAAAGAAGGAAGATATCAGAGCAACCGCAATGGAAGCAGAGGAACAAGTAGCAGTGAATGGAGTCCTTACAGGAGACAGGGTGGAAGGGATTATCATCAAGATTGATGTGGGTGTTTGAGTTTGAAACGGATGTTTATGACTAGCTCATTTTGTGACATTGACATGGAATGATCTAGAAAGGAAACGGGAGGGAAGAGTCAAAGGTGGACCATTTGAAATTTAGAGGTGGGGTGGGAGAGATGGCAGCAAAAGGAATGACATTTTAAAGTTCCATATTAGTAGAAGCAGCAGCAGCGATGGTCATTGAATAAAGATTTGAGGAAAGAAATCTGACTAAGATGGAACACAGGCTGTTTCATGCAGCCTACCAAGTGACAGGTGGAGATTGGTTGGGGGAGGGGGGCGGTTGGGGTCTGTTTAATATAGAAGTGGAGGGCCCTCGCGCTGTCCTGGCATGGAAAGGACGCATAGGCAGATTGCACACCTATAATAAAGATGAACTAGTTGGAGACCAGGAAACTGGAAATTGCCAAAGTGGCAGAGGGCATCCAAGGTGTCATGGAGGGAAAGAAATAGAGTAGGACTGCAGGACAAATGGAAAACATTTCAACCTAAGCTACACACAAAATGCTGGAGGAACTCAGCAGTTGAGGCAGCACCAACAGAAAGGAATAGACAGTCAACATTTGAGGCTGAAACCCTTTATCAGGGTTGAAGAGGAAGACACCAGAATCAGAAGGATATAGATGGGGAAGGGGTTCAAGCTGACAGGTGATAGGTGAAACCAGGTGAGGAAGAAGGTGGGTGAAGGGGAGGGGGTGAAGTCATAAGCTCGGAGAAGATAAGTGGAAGGCATATAGGGCTAAAGAGGAAAGAATCTGATCTGAGAGGAGAGTGGATCGTGGGAGAAAGATGTAGGAGAGGCACTAGAGGGAGGCACTGGCCAGGTTTGGAGAAGAGAAGGGATCGGGGGGAGCCAGAATGGGGAATGGAAAAAGAGAGAAGGGGAAAGGGGAGAAATGTTCAACGTAAGATTTTCCACCTGAGCTGCCTTCACTCAATAACTGTCCCAATTTTGGCAAGTGAGCTGCAGTAATGATCTTCTGGACCATGCCTACCTGGTATGCACGGGCTGCAGTGTGATGCTCACATAATTATTGTTATTTCTTTTGTGTAGTCTTTTTTAAGAAAATAAACTTTATTCATAATAAAAATATTTACAAGAATAAACCATTCAAAGCCTTTCATTTTGGTTTGCTAAGGATAGAAGTGTTATGTGATGTGGAAGTTGCCATTGTGAAAGTTCTATCTCATCTGATATCATGAACCACTTTTGGGATCAGCTAACAGTAAAGGTACCCATCAGAGCAGGAGTTGAAAACTAAGATTCACACCATACCAATAGTTTTTCACTACTTCCCATGGCCATTTGAGTCCTGCTAATTTTGTAGCCTTTAAAAGATTCAAGATTGTTTCCTGTCATTCTTCGTACAAGAATGTAAAGAAGACCAAAACAATTGTTGCTGTGGATCTGCTACAGCTTAAAGAAACACAATGATCATAAAAATACACAAATATAAATACAAAAGCAATCCTATAATACGCAATGTACAAGTAATTGTTATATACATAGACTTATTGTATGTATATAGTGACACTATGAATTGTCTGTATTGACAGTGGTTGGTGGGTTAATGTAAAAGTTTGATGGCTTATAAATTTCAGTTAGTTGTGGTTGTCAGACTACATCTTTAATCAACTAATGACATTTCTGACCAGGATATTGATACTAATCGCCTTAATAAGTTGAGACTTGCAGCTAAATCCATAGTGTCAAAGAATTGTTCAACCTCCTTATCCAATTTGTAGTTTGTTTGAATAGCTCCCTGCAGTTCTGGGATTCTTATTGCTAATTTTCAATTCCTTTCAAATAACATAATGGTTTAAAAAGACCAGAAGTAACAGAGGGAAACTATAAATATGAAATAACCAAAATAGTTGACACCAGAAAATTTTAAAGCTCTGAACAGGATTTTAGTTGTAATTCCCAATGACGTTAGTTACTTGTGGATGCAGATTGGGAAAGGCTATTTAAAGTAACTTGGAAGAGTAGAATTTCACTGTGGCTCAGGAGTACTCTGGGAACTGATTAACCACAATGTTCACATGACTGAGAACATTCCTCTGGAACCATCTGAATTGTCTGTAAGAGCCACAGAAACATTGCTTTTGCCTGAGGGCCGAAGGTTGTAATCGCTTTGATAGTTGTTAGCTTCTATATTGTATTCCCTGGAGGGAAATTGAGTGTTGTTTAGAAATTGTTTGGCTGCTAACTATTTTTGTTCATTATGCAGTTGTTTAATCTCATCGTAAAGCTAAAGTACTGGTAGCTGAACATATTGGTTACTTATCAAGTTTTGAGGAAATAGTGGAAATAAATGGTTAAATATTATACACAAAATGCTCAAGGAACTAGGCAAGTCAGACAGCATCTATGGAGAGGAACGCACAGTCGACGTATCAGGCCAAGACTCTTCATCAGGACTCACCATAGATGCTTCCTGACCTGCTGAGTTCCTCCAGCATTTCGAGTGTGCTGCTGTAGATTACCAGCATCTTCAGAATCTGTTATGGTTAAATAACGCCATTGCTGAGACTTGGGCTGTATGTGAAGAACATTGCATCCACGATACAGAATTTTACCTTTGTTCTCTGTAGCCATGATTCTTGTATGTATTAACATTGATTGTGGTCAGCTCGTGTGGATCAAGTAGGAGCATACATGCGAGCAGGCCTGGGAAGAGGAACGTGAAATTATCCAGGGAATGCTCAATGCGGAATATGTAGTTATTTCCATGAAAGCTCAGAGGCAACAAATAACTTGGGTATGGTATTACACATCCAGCACCATCCCAACGAATTTAGCACCCCTGCTGTGCAGTAAAATACACTGGCACCTGCAATTGTCACTCAGGCAGCAGAAAGGCTTACTCCTTTACTGAAGTGAGTTACTCATGCTGACACTAGAGCTTACTAAATTGCTGACTATAATTGGACAGGACTTTTCACTCATGGTGAGGGCAGGATTATCTTGAGTGGACACCCAAAATAATAGCAAGATGAGTAGTGATCAGAAGGGCAAGGATTTTAATGCAGTGAAAGTCACATCCATTTGTGTGTGGTCATTAACAACTAAACAGCCAGTGACCCTGATATTTGTGCTGTGTGTGTGTGTGGAGTGAGTGACACTCTCCCTGTGACTGTAGGGGAGCGCAAGGTTCCTGATGCATATTGTCAACCTAAAGTGTTGAGCAACCCTTTGCCTCCATAGGTGCATCTCAACCCACAGACTTCTTACAGCAATTTATTTTTTGCTGGAAGAATTACTCCCTCATCCTGCTTGGAGTCTAGCTACCTGACGTAAGCCCATTAGGATCAGACTTGGAGGTGTTGGGTTTAGGTGAGATGTATATTCTGATCAAATGTTTGGATTTAGATCAAATCAGGCTATTCTGTGCTGACTTGACTCCATGTTTTACCGGCGTCTTTATTTTCTTTGGAAGGAAGATGAGAATTCCAGGAGTGTAAGGCATGTTTAGGAAAACCCATCCCTGAACAGAGGGGGTGGGGTACGACACCACCTATCAGCTACTTACAATGCAGTCCTAAAACTTTACTCCAGTGTCTCCACAACAGTTCACACCTCCATCCATGCAAAGATTGGACTAATGACCCTCTCATTACTTCTATGACTCTATAGGCCCTCATGCGATTGCTATACCTTTAAACAACTTGGAGTTTATAAACTGGGAAACTATCCACCACAGATTAGAACTGAAGAAGCCTCTTGGATGAGTGGCAAAATGATTTCTAGACATCAGAGCAAGTCCAGTTGCCTCGATTTGCCACTACTTGATATACAATGACCTGTATGACTGAGAACCTTCATATGAAGAACTTGTTCGTAACACGTGGTTTGACTGGTTGCACACAGGCACTTGTATTCGGTTGAGGTAGAGAATATGGAATGTTGGCCTATTGGCTCACAATGTTGTGCTGACCCTTTAACCCCCTCTTGTGTCAATCTAACCCCTCTGACACGGTCCTCAATTTTTCTATTATCCATGTGCCTATCTAAGAGTTTCTTAAATGTCCCTAATGTGTCTACCTCTACCACCACTCCTGGCAGGGCATTCTATGTACCTACTACTCGGTAAATAGCCTACCTCTGATATCCCACCCATACTTTCCTCCAGTCACCTTACAATTATGCCCCGTTGTAATATCCATTTCTGCCCTAGGAAAAAGACTCTGCTAAATATGGAATTTAATGCAGACAAGGGCAAGATGTTACACTTTGGCAGGACCAACCTGCGCAAGTCTTACCCAGTGAATGGCAGAGTAGAACAAAGGGATCTGGGAATGTGGGGACATAATTCATTGAAAGGGGTGGCACAGGTAGATAGGGTCATAAAGAAAGCTTTTGGCACATTGGCCTTCATAAATCAAAGTGTTTGTAGTACAGGAGATGGGATGTTATGTTGAAGTTATATAAGACATTGGTGAGGGCTAATTTGGAGTACTGTGTGCAGTTTTCGTCACCTACCAACAGGAAAGATGTAAATAAGATTGAAAAGTACATGGAAAATTTATGAGGATGTTGATGGACCTGGAGGACCTGAGTTTATTCCTTGGAAAGTAGAAAATTGAGGAAAGATTTGATAGAGGTTTAGAAAATTATGAGGGGTATAGATAAGGTAAATGCAAGTAGGCTTTTTCCACTGAGGCTGGGTGAGACTACAACTAGAGTTCATGGGTTAAGGGTGAAAGGTGTAAAGTTTAAAGAGAGCACGTGGGGAAACTTCTTCACTCAGAGGGCCGTGAAAGTGTGTGATGAGCTACCAGTTCAAATGGTGCATGCACGCCCAATTTCAATGTTTCAGAGAAGTTTGGATAGGTACATGGACGGTAGGGATATGGAGGACTGTGGTCCCAGTGCAGGTTGATGGAACTAGACAACTTAAAAGACTTGACACAAACTAGATGGGCTGAAAGGTCTGTATCTGCGCTGTACTTTTATATGACTGTGAATCTAATTCACTCAAGCTATGCCTCTTGTTACGAACCCCGTAACTGGGTGTCTTACCAGCAAAGATAGGAGTATCCGTTGGAGTCTGATGATACTATTTTTAACAGTATTTATTAGTAAAAATACACAAAAATAATATCAATGCAAATATACAGATAATATACGTCATCAATACTAAACCTAAAAGTGCGGGTATAATAATAATCAATAAGAAATAAGCTCAGTTGTTGTCTAGGGGATAATGAATTGTCCGATGGAAATATAAAGTTCAGTTCAGTTCATGCAGGCTGCAGTAGTTGTTGGTTGCTGTGTTGCAATTGTTGGGGGGGCAGAGAGAGAGTAACAGCTATTGACTTGCCGACTTTCCTTTTACGATCTTGATCCGTCGATGCGTTGTTGTGGCCATTCACGTATGACCCCTCCATCCTTTAGCTAGACCGTTCCATGGCGGACTCGTCACCCAGGCAAGGGTGGACACACACACAAGCCCCCACCGGTCTCGTAGCGTCTCTCCTGGTGCGTCTGAGGGGTGTTCCCCAGACCCTACTTTTATCCCCACTCACGGGGTCTCAGGTGTCAATCAGGTTGGGATGATGCAATCCATCAAACCCACCCCCTCTGATTGCCCCCTGAGGGGTTTCACTGAATAGAACAGTACTCAATACACAATCCTTCTCCAAGAGGCAATAGCAGTAATCTCTCTCTTTGTCAATAGGAGACATTCCAACCTGTGGGCCTCTCTCTCTCTAATTTTTCATGAGCGTTGTCAATAACAGCTGTTATCCTGTGTCTCTCTCATCTCCCTTGATAACAGCATCGGAATAGTAGCGATTTGCGATTCTCCAAAAGGGGGGGGGGCATTGGCGATTCTGTACCCTTCTGCCCATCAGAGTTGCTCATCATTCGTAACACTCTTATCATCTTATATACCTCTATCTGGTTACCTGCCATCCGTCCGGACTTCATTGAGAAAAGCCCAAGCTCGCTCGACCTATCCTCAGGTTAGACATGGGGGAAAAATGAGCACACTGGAAAGTTTGCTTCTGGATTGACTTCGGTCCCATTGAACTTAGGGTCAGGTCTTAATTTTACACACAAGCAGACCACCACTCATACTGTAAGCTCTTCTTCACTGTTCCCCAAAGCAGCACAAGCACACAGCTTCCATGCAGAGAGCCTTTGTAGCTGGGCAGCAAGAATTTTCTCTTATATAATGTTAATATGAAGTACCATGCGGGTTTCAAGCCATGTAAAAATTTCCTGCTGAGAGCAATGATTGGTCTGTGCAGCTGTAAATAAAGAGAGATTTAGATGGAACGATTCTCTTCTTCCCTCCTTACATCGGCTTGATAGTTTCTCCAGTTCTGTGCGACCTCTGCTCATTCTCCAAGTCTGGCTGGCTTGCAAAAAAATAATGCTGATCAACTTATCCAACTCCAGGAGCAATTAATGCCCACAGAAGCATCGTAGTCAGCAAAAGGTTCTTACATACCTGACTCATCACACCCTGTGCCTTTTCAAATTTGCAGAGAATGATGATAACACCACACACACATGCAGGATCATAGCAACAAGCAGAAGAAATCAACCACAGACTTTAAATTGATGGTCCTACATGTTATAGGGTTCACCTGCAGATATATGAAAATAAGAAAATGTGTCAACTGGAACACTGAGTTCTGAAGTGACAGTGATTAACATTGTAATTTGCCCGCTGTACCTAATGGATCTTAGCTGTGTATAGAGAGCAGAATCTTAATGGATATTTAATTATGCTTATCCATTCATGAATTTAGAATGATCCGTTCCCCTGACAATGATGGATGGTTTCAATATGTGGCACACTGCAGAGCTGTCTTCCCTGTAACCAGCATTTAGTCATAGAGCAATGCAGCAGGGATTCAGGCCCTTCTGCCCAATGAGTCCATGCTGACCATCCAGCTCATCCTAGTTTCCTGTATTTGGCCCACACTCTCCTTAGCACTGCCCCTCCTTATACCTATCTGGGTCCATCATAAATTATAACACTTTTTTCCCCCAAAAAAGGGCATGTTTGTACCGTGATGTTGTTAACGCTTCTTTATCTAGCACATGCTGGGTTTGTTCGATGCCAGTTAAACATACACTCAGTGGCCACTTTATTATGTATGCTGCACATCTGCTCATTAATGCAAATATCTAATCGGCCAATCAGGTGGCAACAGCGATCATAAAAGCATGCGGACGCAGTCAGGAGTTTCAGTTGTTGTTCGGACCCAACATCAGAATGGGGAAGAAATGAGATCTAAGTGACTTTGACCATTTGGTTGGTACCAGACGGGGCGGTTTGGCTTGTCTCAAGAGACAGCTGATCTTTCGGGATTTCCGCACAAAGCAGTCTCTGGATTTCACAGAGAATGCTGTGGAAAAACAAGCAAAAAAAAATTCAGTGAGCGGCAGTTCTGTGAGGCAAAATGCATTGTTAATGGGAGGTGTCAGAGGAGAATGGCGAGACTGGCTGAAGCTGACAGGAAGGCATTAGTTACTCAGGTAATCATGTGTCACAACAGTGGTGTTTGGAAGAGCATCTTCGAACACACACGATGTTGAGCCTTGAAGTGGATGGTCTACAGCAGCAGATGACCATGGACTTGCATTCAGCAGCCTCTTCATTAGCTACAGGAGGTGCCTTTATAAAGGGTTCCCTCAGCACTGTCCCTATGTCTGCCCTGAGGGAGTGGGGGTGAGGGGTGCCTACTCAGTACCACCCAGAAGTTGACTTGAGAGCTCTCTGTTCAGTGCTGTTTCTCAAAACAGGCTGTTTAGTGAAGACTTCTGCAATTGCACTTACCAGCCGTGGAAATCTCCTCCTTTTGTAACCTCGGTCACATTTATGGGAATATTTACGGAAATAATTAAGATGACTATTTTCCAAAGAGAGAAAGGTTAAGGAAACGTTATTCACTGCCCTCATGAGAAGCCACTGGTTTGCTTAATAAACATGTAGTTGAGATTCATTTCATAGTCAAGAGCACAGTTGTTAAATTACGCAATGCTTCTCATCCATGTTCCTTCGGAAACAAAGGAAAATTTCCCAGACGTTTTTCCTTGAATAATTTGTTTTCTTAAATGTTTATACCTGGCCATGTTCTAGCTTGAAATCTGGCTTCTCGCAAGCTGTAGAATGTCCTGTGTGTCAGGGCTTGCACTGTCAGAATGCTAAATATCTATGCATCACCCTGTAAGTACGGTAGTTATGGATACCTCTACCTCAGCTAGCCCACACCTGCTGCACCTTCTCTTCCTTCTGGACATTTTAAGCAGCTGAAAAACTACCTTTTATGCTTCTTGGAGATTGCTGAGAAGCTTGCTTGGATTCAGCATGTCATCAAAAAATAGAGGATCCTGATTGGCTGCACCACAATCTGGTATGGCAACACCAATGCCCAGGAATGAAAGAGTCTACACAAAGTGGTGGATGCAGCCCAGTCTATCACAGGCAAAGCCCTCCCCACCACTGAGCACGTTTACAAGGAGCTCTGGCTCAAGGGAGCAGCATCCATCGTCAAGAGCCCTCACCATCCATGCTATGCTCACTTTTTGCTACGAACAGGTATAGGAGCCTTGGGCCTCTCTCTACCAGGTTCAGGAACACTTATTACCATTTAACCATCAGGCTCCAGAGTACCAGTGTAGATTACTTTACTTACCACAACTCTGAACTGATGCCACAATCTACAGCTTACTTTCAAGAACTCTATAAACTAGTGTTCAGTATTTTCAAAATTTGCACAATTTGTCTTCCTTTTGCCCATTAGTTTTTTGTCACTTTATTGTTTTTTTTCATAAATTCTGTTGTATTTCTATATTTTCCTGTAAGTGGCTGCAAGAAAATGTATCTCAGACAGACAGACATACTTTATTGATCCCGAGGGAAATTGGGTTTAGTTACAGTCGCACCAACCAAGAATAGTGTAGAAATATAGCAATATAAAACCATAAATAATTAAATAATAATAAGTAAATTATTCCAAGTGGAAATAAGTCCAGGACCAGCCTATTGGCTCAGGGTGTCTGACACTCCGAGAGAGGAGTTGTAAAGTTTGATGGCCACAGGCAGGAATGACTTCCTATGATGCTCAGTGTTGCATCTCGGTGGAATGAGTCTCTGGCTGAACGTACTCCTGTGCCTAACCAGTACATTATGGAGTGGATGGGAGTCATTGTCCAAGATGGCATGCAACTTGGACAGCATCCTCTTTTCAGACACCACCGTCAGAGAGTCCAGTTCCACCCCCACAACATCACTGGCCTTACGAATGAGTTTGTTGATTCTGTTGGTGTCTGCTACCCTCAGCCTGCTGCCCCAGCGCACAACAGGTAGTATAGGGTGGCATATTATCAAAGTAGGGTATAAATTTACTTTGTATTTCACTGATTGATTCCTGTGACCTCAATTTGAAAGGTACTTTATTGCCACTCAGCGATCTTCCTGTTACAACCAGGATATCACATAAATCATCCATTGTCTTCCTGAAATATTTACCCAGCCTCAATTTGATTAAACTTTCAGAAGTTAGTTAAAGACCTAGTGCCAGTTCTTCCCACCATTAGTCCCTCAAACCTTTACTTTGCCCTTCAGGTGTTATCCCTTCCCTTTCTTACTGGATCTCACATTTCCCTCACTAAGTGGAAGGATGGAGTATCTCAGAATTCCCGTTGGTGCATTTCCACTGCTTGCTTCCCTGTAGCTATTGAATCTCACCTCACCTTGATTCTCCTGCCCCCAGCAAAAGTAGAGGCAAGTTACATTTGCCAAGTAACCTACCCGATCTTCTGGTATAATGTCCATACCCTGTAGATCTTCAGTTCTGCGTCCCATTACAGACAAAATGTGATGGGGTTTCTGGTGTGTCTGCTACCCCACGCCTTAACTACCAGGTAGTGTGTTCCACACACCAACCACCCTGGGTAAAAGAAAGTATTTCTCTCATCTCTCCTCTAACCTTCATACCAATTTCTTCAAATCTGTGCCTCCTAGCATTTGATCCATGTGTTAAGGGAAATGTGTTCTTTGTATTTATTTAGTCTCCTCATAATCTCATACCCTTTGCTTAAGTCACTCCCCACTTTACGATTTTGTACCTTACTGCCTACCTGCACTGCACTTTAGAACATTAGGGCACTGTAGCACCGTACAGGTTCTTTGGCCCTCGATGTGCTGACCTTTCAACCTACTCTAAGATCAATCTAGCTCTTTGCTCCTACATAGCCACCCCATTCTTCTTTCAGTCATGTGCCTAACTAAATGTTCATAATGCACCTGCCTCTACCACCATCCCTACATTCTACACACCCACCATTCTCTGTGTAAAATAACTCGTCTCTGACATACCCCATATACCTTCTTCCAATTACCTTGAAATTATGCCCCATGGTGTTAGCTATTTCCGCCCTGGGTAAAAGTCTCTGGCTATCCACTCGATCGATGCCTCTTATCATCTTGTACACCTCTACCAAGTCCCTTCTCATCTCATCCTTTCTCTGTATCTGTTAGACATTCTGTTTTGTTCTGCCTTGTACTACCTCAGTGCACTGTGTAAATATCTGATCTGTATGAACAGTATGCAAGATGAGCTTCTCTGTATGTGTAACCATAATAAACCAATCCCAATTCATTCTGCCTTGTCCCAGAATAGAATTCTAGCCTGATAGTGGAGAACATTCAATATGACTCCTTTAACCATTTTATTGGCCTGTCCTGCTGCCCTTCATGATCAGTGCAGTGATTCTGAAAGGTCTTCTATTCCTCCACATCTTCCTGTTTATTGTGTTCTTCCTTGTCTTGTGATGCCTGGCCAAATGAATTACCTCATACTTTAGATTAAATTTCATCGGCCGTGACTGCCATAGTTTTTTTGAAGCTGTCACAAATTTGCTCTTTTATCTTAATTTTTTTTAAATGCAGGACAATGTTCACTTGGGGGGGGGGTGTGTATACACGCACACATCATTTGCTACTAGTGCGCAAAGGAATTTAAACTGCGCACAAAAGGTTGTCACCTTCTACCTCATTGGCATGCTAAGTATATTTCACAATTGTACACAATCACACTTCCTCTTCTGGTTTCTGATGCAGACTGTGTTAACTATGTGGAGTTTGCTATGATACGTCTGCAGGTTTTAGAACTGGCTTACTTATAGTGTTTTTATTCAAGAAATTATTGATTCACTACATCAAATTCCAAAGAAGCAAAGGGCATGAAGTGTAAAAGTACCGCTAGTTGATTTAAACAGTAGAAATTGCTACACCAAGAGCTCATGAGGTCAGGAACGTGCAGCTACGAGAAATATTTATGATATAGAAACTGGTGTTACTTGTGTGTATTGTCGCAAAGCAAACGTTGTTGAAGAATTTGCAAATGGGAAGAAGTGGAGCAATATTTGGAAACATGACTTTTTAAAGTATTATTTAGCAAGCAAATCACATGGACAGTGTGCAAAAGCCCTGGTGAGAAAAGAAAATCCTTCATTACCCACATACAGGCATTAAAATATATGGTACACATTGGTCATTACAAATTAGAGGGAACATTGATATAGGAGCATATCATACTTTGCCTGGTTGACCATTCTTCATGCTTGAATTCAATAACTTGACAAAACATTGGTCTGTAATTTAAGGAGCAGGAACTAGGATTAAGAGTCATAATTACAACCTATTTGTACTTTGGCTTATTTGATCAGTTTTCTTGTTATTGAACATACAGCAAGACAAACTAATTAAATAACCGATTACTTGGTCTATGCTTCCTAGCTTTGGATTATAATTAAACTAGTTGTTCAACTAATAAGCTAAACAAACTAGTAATTAAATGCCTAACTAAACCAATCCCTTCTGCCTACACAAATTCCATGTCCTTCCATGCATCTAAGAACCTCTTAAATGACTTTATTCTATTTTTCTTTCCTATATCCCTGGCCTTGCATTCGAGGAACCCAACACTGTGTATGTATGAATAAATAAATTGCCCTGCCCATCTCCTATGAACTTGCTCCTTCTCACCTTAAATGCACACCATCTAGAGTTAGACGTTTTGACCCTACAGAAAAGAAGCTGGCTGTCCTCTGAGTCTCTCAGCTTGTAAACCTCTATCAGATCTCCCCCTTAATCGCCACCACTCCGGAGCATACAACCCAAGTATGTACAACCTCTTCTCATAGGACAGACTGTGCAATCTAGGCAGTATCCTTGTAAACCTCTTCTGCACCCTCTCCAAAGCCTCCTACAATGGGGCAACCAAAACTGAATGAGTAGTCCAGATGAGGCCTGACTGCAATATACCTTCCTGATTCTTGTGCAGAGTGCCTCATCTAATAAAGACAAGGATGCAGTAACATTGCCGACAGTGCGACACTATTATAGCTCAGGGTGTCGGAGTTGAGTTCAATTTCAAGGTCATCTGTAATGAGTCTGTACATCCTCCCTGTGGAATGCATGGGTTTTCTCCCAATGCTCCAGTTTCTTCCCACATTCCAAAGATGTACCAGTTAGTTGGTTAATTTGTCATTGTAAATTGTCAACTGATTTGGCTAGTGTTAAATCGGGGGATTGCTGGGTGGAGCCTTTTCCACGCTGTATCTGTAAATAAAAATAAAATAACATAAATATGCCTTCTTTACCATCCTGTCAACCTGTGTAGTCACCTTCAGAGAGCTGTGGACTTGTAACCCAAGATCCTCAACATCTTCCCCTCCTCCATCAGATATCGAAAAGTCCAAGAATCCATGAGCACTACTTCGCTATTTTTCTCCCTTTTTGTACTATTTATCTTTTTATATTTCTTCTTGACTTACAGTGATTCCTTTATGTACTTCAGCAAAACAACAAATTTCATGACAACTGTATGTCAGTGATAATAAATCTGAATCTGACATCAACAAGTTAAGGGTCTTCCTGTTTAATAATGTACTGTCCTTTGATCTCGTAAAGTACCACACCCACCTCACATTTGGCAGGATTGAATCCCACCTGCCTTTTCTCTGCCCATGTCTGTAACTGATCGACATTCTGTTGAATCCTTTGGCAATCTTCTACCATAATCCCATCACTGTCTACATTTTTATTTATATCACAAACTGCAGAGGTCCCAGTACTGATCCCGACATATTAGTCACAGACTTAAAGCCAGGATAAGCCACTACCCCCTGTCTTTTATGGCGAGCCAATTCTGAATCCATACTGACAAGTCACTGTGTATCCCATGCATCTTAATCTTCTGGATGAGCCTCCCATGAAAGAACTTGTCAAATGCCTTTCTAAAATTCACACAAACATCTACAGTATCAATCACCTTCATAACCTCCTCACCTTGGGATGGATGGCTAATTATCTGCCTCCTCTATATCTAAAATATATCTTATGAATCTTAAATAAATGGAGTGAATCTTACAAAAATAGGAACAGTTGTTTACTATGCTGATAAGCCTTCTTTTGAATTAATACCGGTAGTTAATACAATTCTGTGCTACTGACATTTTTCCCCCTTTTGACTTGTATGTCTTCCTTCCCACCATATCGACCTGCGGTTGTGATCTGAAAATGGCCGCTTACCAACCTGAAATACGGCCATTTTCAGGGAGCTATGGACTTGTATCCCAAGATCCCTCAGTACACAAACAGTTTCGAAGTGACACATGGTTGCCTGAAATTTGAAAGAAGTTTGTGAAGCTTACATGTATAATGGACACTCTTAATATTATAGTGTTGTAATTGACAAAAATATTACTCACTCAGCCTTGGCAGAAAGGAATCTGTTTAATTAACACAGCACAGCAACCAATTGCAATTTAGCAGCTTCAAGGAGTGGTTGCAATAATCCCGCTCCTGGAGGAGCAGTCAGATCTATGGTTATATTCATTTTAGTTGATTCAAATTAGGCTTGACACTGCATTAACACAAACTGCATGATATATATTAACATTACAAGGCTGACATGAGATCAGCTCCAGGAGGTCTGAGCAGCCATGTGTACACTTGTATTTTAACTGTTACAGCTCGGCAAACAATGATGGGTCTTGATACCTAATTCCAAACCATAATTCTTCTGTCCTTTGGAGTACTGCACTTTAATCCCTTCCCTTGCTTAGGAGTTACAACTAGGAATATTTTTACATACAGGCATGTCTTTGTCCACATTTTAGAGTCATGAAGTAATACGGCACAGAGCAAGGCCCTTCAGCCCAAATTGTTCATGCTAGTCCCAGTTGCCTGTCTTCAGCCCATAACCCTTCCCTCTGTGTACATCTCCAAATGTCTCCTAAATTTTGCAATTGTACCCACCTCGGATAATCCCTCTGGCAGCTCATTCCAGGTACTCACTACCCTCTTTGTAAAGTAGTCGCCTGTCAGCTCTCTTTTAAATCTCTCCCCTCTTGTATCTGTGCCCTTTCATTTTGGAGTGCCCAGCCTTGGGGAAAAGACTATGGCGATCTACTTTAACTGAACCGTTGTTGTTAAGCCCATCACCCCTACGAGGGTAGAGGCCGGCAACAGCAGCTCCCTGGAGTCCTATCCTGGGCCAGTCTTTCAAGTTGTCCCCAGCTGTAGCTCATCTTCAAAGATCCTTCCTCTCCCGGGGATGAGGATTTTGGAATTTTCTGTTAGCATTTCTGTAGCTTTGGGCTTTTATGGGATGAGGTTGCTATCCGTGTGCCCAATCCACTCCTTTCGCAGCCGGGCTTGGGTATGTCCATAGTGGAGTTCCATTAACCATACATTTAATTAATGTAAACATCTGTGAAGTCACCATTCAGTCTCCTGAGCTCCAGGGAATACAGATCCTGCATGGCTAACCTCACCCTATAACTCTGGCCCTCTAATCCAGGCAGCATCCTTTTGCACCGTGTCCAACTTAACAATGTCTTTTCTAAAACAAGGTGACCTAAGCTCCAAGTGCCGGCCTGACCAATGACTTCATGTATGTAGCAACAACGAAACTCGGAAGTCGAAGTCCCATGGCTGAAGCCTGGAGACTGGAGAGCTGTCCTGGATTTGATGTGTGTGTGTTGTCATGCTGTGTTGGCACAGGAATGTGTGGTGATGCAGGCTGCCCACAGCACATCATTAGGTGTGTTGTTTCTCCGCTGCATGTTAACATGTACGTGTGATAAATGAATCTGAATATCATGTCCCTACACCTAAACTCGATGCTCTGACTGATGTCCTACTCTGGTTTGATTGTTTGGAGTGTATCATCCAACTTGAAGCCAATTTGCCATTTCTCACCCCATCTCCCTAGCTAATAAGATCTCTGCAATTCATTGTAATCTGCTTCTGTTTCAACAAGTTTAGTATCATCAGCAAACTTGCTCGTCCTCACCTTTCTCTCATGTTTATTTGCAAGGCCATCACTGAAGCTCTGCTTTATAAAAGCAAATTCACTCTATGCTATTCTGTGGATGCAACCCTGTTCGCCACATGAAGAGGAGAGGACTGAAATTTCTGAGCTACGAAAGAAATTGAATTTATGCCCAAAAATCAAGTGTGTTGGAAATAATGAGTGGTGCCCTTGTAATCAGCTTCATTCACCCAGTAAACGTGTTGTGCATGATAAGTGTGAAACATGTAGATAATGAACACATACATTAGCAAAAAGTAAATTTATTTGCGATATTAGTATGTCACCATATACTTCCCAGAGATTCCTTTCTTGCAGGCATTTACAGGAAAATAAAGAATCGCAATAGCATTTATGAAAAACTATACATTGACAAAGACTGATAAACAACCAATGTGCAAAAGAAGACAAGTTATGCAAATATCGATAGATAGGTAAATAATACTGAAAAACATGAGCTGTAGAGTCCTTGAAAGAGAATCTGCAGGTTGTGGAATCAGTTCAGAGTTGAGGTGAGTGATGTTATCCATGCTGGATGCCAGTTCAGCCACGCCATGCCTGAATGTAGCATGATGAAGCCACTCCATTGACTCAGAGATGCCCCGAACTTTGATTCCCCTCTTCAACCACCCCAATTTTCTCCCACCTGCCTGATTCCACCCCCTCCTTTTTAGTTCTGCCTCCCCTCTTTGAAAACCTCCTTTTCACCTTGAATCTTCTCTGATTCTCTCTTGTCTTTCTGCAGAAGTACTCTGCAGCACAATGCCCCCCCACACACCCTCTGAAATCCCTTTGTTAGTGGTAATCCATTTTCCATGAGCAGGCATTGAAGTGCTGTTGTTGCTGCCTGTCCTAACAAACAGCAGTCTCTGTAAAACGCTGTCAAGTCTCAGTGTTTTCTAAATTTTGCAACTCTTAATAGTTCTGTCTTAGAGCAAGGTTCCTCCATCGCTGCAATTATTTTTAATGATTTCAGATTTGACATTAGTACTAACTCCAGCACACAATATGTGTAATTTCTAGGCATTTGCCTCAATGTCTGAAAAACAACTTTATCCATATCTAGAAACTTAGTTGCATGTTGGTGTGTTCAAATGTTACTGATTTTCATATGATTATAATGCTTTTATATAAAATTTGCATTCTATTTGCCTACTAATTAAACCTATCCCTTATCAATTCTGGGATGTACAGTACTGTGTAAAAGTCTTGGGCACTCTAGATTTTTTATGTGGTTTCAGATGGTATGGCTTCCACAAAGCCTTGATATCAGCATCATTGAGGCTGTCTGGGATTACCTGAAGAGATAGAAGGAAATGAGACAGCCAAAGTCTGTAGAAGAACTGTGGTAAGTTCTCCAAGATACTTGGAACAACCTACCAGCCAATTTTCTTGAGCTGCAGGACAGTGTATCTAAGAGAATTGATGCAGGTTTAAGGGCAAAGGGTGGTCACACCAAACATTGATTTGATTTAATTTTTTATTGTTTACTGCTCTTTATAATATTTTTTGATACTTAGAAACTTTTCATTTCATTATTTTTGAAAGTGTCTTTGCTTTACAGAATTTTGTTTTTACATGTGCCAAAGGACTTTTGCACAGTACTGAACATTGCCGGAGAAAATTGTGCTGCACATACTTCAGAAATTTTCAGTCTTTCTGATGTGAGTTTGTCTAGTTATCCCAATCTCTTTTGTAGGCTAAAATTCCATGAGAAATATCTGAGTTTTGGGCTTTGTTCCTTTTTATGCATTTTGCACTTCATGGCTGAAGTCAGGGAGCCTGTAATTTATTTTCACTGGATCTTTCTCTTTTCTTACAAAAGTAAAATGCCTGGCAAGCTTGCTTTAATAATTCTACATTCTTTGAGGAATTCCATTTAACATTGATTGAAAGTCACTGACTTTTATGAGTAAAATGTCTGCAGAAAAAAAATGTACATGTTGTAACATTTGCAAATTGCGCTCGCTTGAGAATTCCAAGGCAGAGAGAACTGTGCATTTGTCCGTGGGTTTTCTCATGATATATGAATGTTCCACTCAGTTCAAGATTCATCTGGTTGGTCTCCCATGTTACCCGACATGGATTGGGACAGTATTTGAAACAGTGCTGTCAACCTCATTTTAAACAGGGCTATGGAAAATTGATACTTCCGACTCTCACTAACATTTGGTTACGTAATTAGATGTTCGGTGAAGATCTCTAGTTCTAGTCTCACCAAACCTCAGTGGAAAAAGCCTGCTTGCATTTGCCCTATCTGTACTACTCATGATTTGGTATACCTCAGTCACATCTGCCCTCATTCTCCTGTGCTCCAGGAAATAGTCCCAACCTATTCAACCTATAACTCAGGTCTTCAAGTCTTGGCAATACCCTTGTAAATTTTCTCTGTACTCTTTCAAACTTATTGGTATCTTTCCTGTGGATAGATGACCAGAACTACAGACAAAACTCTAGGTTAGGCCTTACCACAGTACTCTGATTCATAAAGGCCAATGAGCCAAAGCTCATTTTGCGATCCTGGGATATCACTTTCAAGGAATTATGGATTTGTATTCCCAGGTCCCGTTGTACCACACTCTTCAGTGCCCTACCATTAACTATGGAAGACCTACCTCCCAAAGTGCAAAACCTCATAGTTTATGCATAATTTGTCTGAAGATTTTATCCTTACATTTCTACATTATGTTGTGTTATGTGTACTACTGTACTTTACACCTTAGTCCGGGGAAAGGTTGTCTCATTTGACGGTATACATGTTTATAGTTAAATGACAATAAACTTGACTTGGCTTCTCTGCATTAAATTCCTTCAAACTTTTTTTTTGTTTAGCCCATTTTTCCAGCTGATCCAGAACACACTGCATGCTTTGATAGCCTTGCACCCTGTCCACTACGCCCCCACTTCTGGTGTCATCTGCAAATTTGCTGTTGACCACATTATCATATAGATGACAAACAACAATAAACCCAGCACTGATCCCTGAAGACATCACTAGTGACAGGCTTCCAGTCAGAGAGACAACCGTCTAATACCTCTCCCTGGCTTCTCCCACTAAGCCAAAGTGAATGCCAAATAACTGAACTTGTGGACCAGTCTCACATGCAGAACCTTGTCAAAGGCCTTACTAAAGTCCATGCAGATCATTTCCACTGCCTTTCCTTCATCATATTTCTTTGTAACCTCATAAATCTGAGATTGGTTAGATCTGAACTGTCATGCACAAGTCCTTGGAGATTATGCTTAATCAGACTCTTTTTATCCAAGTACTTTTATCCTGTCCCTGAGAAAACTCCCCAATAATTTACCCTCTCCTGCCATCGGGCTCACCGGTCTAGAATTTCCTGGCTTATTCTTGGAGCCTTTCTTGAACGATGGCACAATATTAGCTATCCTCCTGTCCTCTGGTAGTCTGCCCATGTTTATGGATGTTTTAAATCCCTCTGCGGGCCCCTGCAGTTTCTGCACTAACCTCCCACCATGGGAGGCTGACAGCTTGTCAGGCCCTGGGGACTTGTCCAATCCTAATTTGCCTGAATACAGTAGGCATCTCCTCTTCTGTAATCCAGCTACCGTCCATGACCTCACTACTGCTTTTGCCTCATTTCTGTAGACTCTCTGTCCATCTCCCAAGTGAGTACAGCTGCAAAATAGTCCATTCAGAGTCTTCCCCATCACGTTTGGCTCCATGCATAGATGACCATGTTAATCTTCAGGTAGGCCAATTTTGTCCCTTGGTATCCTTCTGTTCTTAATATATTTGTAGAAACCCTCTTTATTCTTTCACCTTGACTGCCAAACCAACCTCTCATCTTCTTTTAGCCCTCCTGATTTACCACGTGTTTTCTTACATTTCGTATATTCTTATACAAAAGCCTCATTTGTTCCTTGCTGCCAATACTTGCTGTGCACCTCACTCTTCATAACAATGGCCTCAATACCCCTTGCAAACCAAGGCTTCTGAGAATATTATCCTTGCCTCTCACTCTGGCAGGAATGTCCAAACTCTGTACTCTCAGAATTTGACTTTTGAAGGCCTCCCACTTACCAAGCATCCCTTTGCCAGCAAACAACCTGTCCCAATTCACTTCTTCTAGATCTCATCTGATGCCATCAAAATTAGCCTTTTTTCCAATTTAGAACCTTAACCCAAAGATCAGTCCCATCCTTCTCTGTAATTTTGCAGTCTAGATATCAAAATAATTATGGTGAATTTTGTTCTTGTTATGCATAAATGAAAATTGTCTGGTGAGTGAATATGGTTCTCTGTAAAATAGTGTGGGGTTTGATCTTCGTCCCCATCTAAGTCCTTGGGCTAATGTGACACTTGTCTACCAGGGTCAATGGTTGCTTCCTCTCCTTGGAGTTATCAACCAGCACAGTGAAGCACCTTTAGGACTATAATCAAGTGAGAAAATAAGTGGAAAGAATAGTTCTGGAAAAAACGTCACTGTTTCAGTACCATGGCCTAAATCAAATGTACGCAGTGAGGAAAAACTAACTGGCAGTTTCCTAAATGCAAGAAATTCTGCAGATGCTGGAAATCCAAAGCAACACACACAATGCTGAAGCGACTCAGCAAGTCAGGCCAGAAACAATGACTGTTTATTAATTTGCATAAATGCTGCCTGACCTGCTGAGTTCCTCCAGCATTTTGTGTGTGTAGCCTTGGCAGTTTCCTGCGTTACATTGGAAGGAGCAGGTCATTTTTCCAAAGATTTAAGGTACAAAAAATTTCTTACTGGTGGAAAATAAAAGGTCATGCATACACGGCGCCAGTCATCACAGTAAATAACCTGCTTAAAATTGTTCCCTGAATAGAAATCTGTTAAAGTAATTAGTGATTCTTGACAGCTTATAGAGGTAAGGAGTTGAGTGATTCAATTTAAGTTGACCATGATTGACAGAGGTTATTTCCATAGAATTTATGGTGAAAAGATTTCAGAGTGGTATTGCTAGTAACACAAATAAGGCATCAGCTATGTAACATCCTGTGTGATTCTGATAGAAGGTTGTCAAGCTGAAACATAATTTCTATGCAAATAGAAGCAACAACCCCCCATATGGCAGGCCTTTGAGCACAGAGAAGAGGTCTGGATTCCGCATGTCCTTTGTCCCATGTTCACACCACTGCCCTTTGAGCACAGAATAGAGACAGAGACTCTGGCCTGAGCTCAAACTCCACCAAATCCCTGTCCCTAAACCCCAACCTGACCTCTAACTCCCCCTGTATCTCCCCGAAACCATTCCAAAGTTTAAAAACATTTGTCTCATCTTTAATCCTGTGTAAAACAGTTACTCATACTTTCCACTAAAGAAAATGGATGTAAATTATTTCTTGGTGTTAGAAAAGTCGTGTGACAGGATTATAATTGAATAAATATTATTCAAACAAACAAGAAAACTAAAATATTAAAATGATTACTTTTGGACAGCTATAACTTAGAAATTTAATCACATGGTAACTATGCAAAGGGGGTGGTCTGTCTCAGATGAGACACGTATGCTTAGAAAATATAGTAGGGTGTTAAATATTTGTTTTGTGATTCTTACGTGGCTTTGCTCCAATAGGGCCTGCGTTGCCCTTCCTCCAGTTATCACAGAGCACTGAAGTTAGATGGATTATTTTGGATCTGGACCAGATCTGAGGACAGTGAAGGGCATTGGTGATGCACCATCAATAACTCTCAGAGATGGGAGGCAAACGATAGGCTTTTATTAGCTGCAAAAGTGACCACAACATCTTGGAGACTGAGGGAGGAGCAGTGCCTCCAATCACCTTTATACAGGGGTCTGTGGGAGGAGCCACAGGAGCAGTCAGCAGAGGGGCGTGTCCAGACAAGTATACACATAGTTTACCACAATTGGTGCTTCCTTTGGAGCTAGGGTGGGATGGGGCACTTCGGCTGGGTCAATGATCAGAGGTGATTGTGGGGGTGAGGGGGGTTGTAATCTGATGACTCGGCCTGAAGTTTGGTGAGGGAAGCTAGGGGGAAGAGCAGAGATTATATCCATTATATATGGGTGGGGAGGGAGGGGAATGAGATCAGTGGTGGGGGGAGAGAGGGGTTTTGATACCCTAGGTGTGGCCAAATGATGCATTCTGTGTCTGAATCTTGAGTCTCAGTCTATCACTGTGCTACAGAAAGATGGTTACCCTTGAAGCAGGTAGTAATGCTGAGGTAATATAGATGGACTTTCGTAATAACATTCCAAATGGATCACTGCTTAGGTGGTAGCATCATTTGATGGACAAGTGTGATTTAGGCCCAATCAAATTTCCATAGTGATAGAAACCAAAATGGTGGTTAGCGCTTGTCATCGCCTCTAAACTGCATTCTCGATTTGTTGAAAGTAACACCATCATGTGCAAACACGAGGAAATCTGCAGATGCTGGAAATTCGAACAACACACACAAAATGCTGGTGGAACACTGCAGGCCAGGCAGCATCTATAGAGAGAAGTGCTGTCAATGTTTCAGGCCAATTTCTACTGTAGCTCATACCTTCCAAAGAAAAGTAGTCAATTTAAATGCATCATTGGAAATAAATTTATCATTGAAAATAAACATCGGATAGATACTACTATCTAGTGATAATAAATAATTTTATGCTTGTTATCATTCTGATGATGCTCTACATATCTTTGTGAAACTTCAGGAATCAGAAGAGTTTTGAATTCAGTATGGAAACTGGAAGTTGGACGTCCACTTCATATTTGGGTACAGCTTTCCACTTCAGGGTCAATTAGCCATGGAAGCGTTCAGCCTTTATTCCCTTTATTAACATTCTTTAGGGACATTTGAGGGGCAGTCCTGGCTGACCTGGTAATAGGGTATATGCACAAACGCCCCCTTGTGGAGAGAATCTATGTTTTCAATTCTCCGTGGGCAAATGTGATGTTGGAGTTGAAATTCTAATCTAAATTCTCACTTACTGCGCAGATGTGCATTCAAATTAATTCCAACGTTGCAGCTGTATTGAATCAATCTGCAGCCAACAAATGGAAGCAATTCAGTGTTGATAGAAGTCAAAAAATGTCTCCCTCTATCTTTGGTGCCAAATTCACACAGGCTGGGAACAAATAATTCTGAGTTGAACCCAGTCAAATAATTTCAATTTCTGTTGCATTATGGTGAGGCAAACAATTCAATTTGCTTAAAGGATATTATGTCACATGAGTGAAGTGAATCTGTACGTCAGGAGCTTTTAATTCAGTGTAAATCAGCAATGGCAAAAAAATTAATATTGCTTTGTAAACAAGATGTGCAACTGCATTGGTTACACTGACTAAACAAATGAATGAGAAAAATGAAAACAGTTTAGGGTGAAAAAGTGCTGAAGATTCTGACATTTTCAGTTGTGCTTTGGGGAGCTTACTTTATGGTTCTGAAAATAATGTTTTATATTATCTGGGTTAGCCAGTCTTATTGATCCCTTAACTTTGTTCAAAATTTGCGATTATAATGCATCTTTCACAATGTGCCAAAACACTTTCCAGTTGATGAAATACTTTTTAAGTGAATTAACTTTTGCAAATGGCAACCATAAATGACAAATGACACGGTTGTTAATAACACAGAAGGTCATGGGAACTATCTTTGACTTTCGTGTGCTTCTAAAGGGTTTTCTTATTTGTTCAATTATTCAGGTTGGAGGGAAATAATCTGTCTCTGTTCCTGCAAATGTCTTTCGGCTTTCTAAAGTTTTAATGTCCTTTTGGCATTGTCCTGACAGTTTGTATTTATTTTCTACTCCTGTCATTTTCCACCTCTTGTAATTTGCCTTTTCCAAAATTTTGAGTTGTATTTTTGAACTTTTTGCTTTGATTGTTTCCTGTGTATTCAGAATCTGGTCCCTATTTTGTCCAAACAGGGTAGGAGAGAGACATGATTTTTCAGAGCGGAATAATGGATTAATGCTTGTGGGTGCAAAGTCGCAACAAGTTACCAGTTTGTCATTGCAGAGAGACAACTGATTCTATTTAAAGTTCCAGGCTTTACTTACGTACTATTTATTGTACCACAAAAATGGTTAAAAAGCATGTGTCTCTCAGAGACCACCCATCAGGGTACTAGTTTATTTATCACGTGTACATAGGCACATACAGAGAAATGTGCATTTGCATTTAAAAACCAACATACCCAAGTGTGTACTTGTGGCAGAGCTCAAGTGTCGCCACACATTCTGGCGCCAACGTGGAGCACCCACAATTCTCAGCACAACACCACAGAACACAACAAAACAGAATACAGCACGCAACAAAACAACAACAGAACAAACCTCCCCATTCCTTTCTCCCACCGACACGCACGCACAGTCCACTAATCCCAAGACGGTGCATATTTTTTTGGCCTCAGGCAGACTTGCATTCCGACGTGGATACTCAGACATTGGTCCTTCCACTTCTCCAACAAACTCGCAGAGAATTGCAAACCCGGGGCTCTGGCCGACGTGCCTCGACTTCTGGTCTTCCGATTTGACCCTCGTGCCTCGGTCCTCAGCATCAGCCCTAGGTCCCATCAACAGAAGAGAGAGGGGTGGGAGACGGGCAGAGAGAGAGGTTGTATTCAAAGCAGTGTCTCAGGGTATAAAACTGGAGCCTTGCCCTGATCTCTGTGTTTACTGAGTGCGATAACTGCTGGCTGTGCAGAGGTCTTGATTATGGACGTCAGCAAACCACAATTCCTTATTCTGCAAGGAAATACATTTACCCGAGGCTTGAGAAATTGCAGTCTTTTTAGAGAGTCTGTTAGGATCTAGGGTAACTTGCTGACTGTAGCCCTCTTCTGACTGCAGTAAATCTATGGCTGAGACATGCTTCCTTTAAGATATAATCCCAGTATGAAAACTGGTGGAAACTGCAGAATTCCATTTGATCTCTTCCCTCTCCTGTATAAGCTGGTCAATATAACGCAGTTCTTACACTGGGAGTACACACTGGTGAAGGGTGAATGCTTTTACACTTCTCAGCACCTGTTTTCCACTATTCAGATTCAGAATTATTTATTTATCGCATGTACGCCAAAATGTACACGGAAATGCATCATTTGAGTTAACAACCAACACAACCCAGTGGTGTCCTGGGGGCAGCCTGCACGTCATACGTTCTGGCACCAAACAGAATACCTGCGATGTTCAGCAGAACAACACAAGCAACCGTAACGACAACATGAGCAGAACAAGCCCCCATCCCACTCTCACAGTCTCTCTCGATTGCCACTTCTCCCACCACTCCCAGCTGCCTCTGACCTTCAGCCCTTGGTCTCAGACCTCCTGACCCTGGCCAGGACTCTCAGACTCGCAGACAATGGGCCTCCAACCTCCAGGCAAGCCGAAGATGTTCTGTACTTCTCATTAATTCCTGCAACAGTTCTCTGCCAGTCCTTTTCTTGTAATGCTGGTGGTTCCAGGATAAAATTCAAACACTCATAACTGCTATTTTGCAACAGGTTCATTCAGGGCTGCCCACTGGATACGCAAGCACTCCAGGTGACCGGGCGTGCAGACTGTTCACTGTCACATAGCTCTTCTGTTTCCCACAGCGTGCACTCTGACCCCTCCTAGAAATTTGGTTCCCTCAAGCATGATGGGAAACTGCACCTCTTGGCTGGTTTCTGCTTTCCATGTAAACTCACTTTCACTGGCTGTCGCTGGCTTTCTACCCCCAAAATACAGGTTCAGTCAGCTCCTCCCTCTGTAGGGGGCTGCAGTTAGAGTGAGCTGGTGGTGCTTGGAGTAGCACACTTGTCCTTTGTGGTCAGACAGTTTAATTACTTTCCCCCTGTGGCCTTACCACTTCTCACCTAATTTCACAAGTGTGAAAACCACATGGGTCTCCAAGGTATCAAATGTCCAGATGTCATAGAAGACATGAATGAAAATTTTGAAAATGCTGGAAATCTGAAATAAAAATAGACCTCCCAGAAACACACCACTGGTTAGGTAGCATCTGTGGAGAGAGAAATTCAAATCTTAATTCTCCCGGTTGAAGACCCAAAAGGATCCTGTTCTAGTCACCTGAGAAGGGAGTAGGTTAAAATTGTAGGGCTGAATGGTTGTGTAGTGTTTAGCATAATGCTTTACAGCAGTAGTGCCCCGTATTCAATTCCCGCCACAGTCCGTAGAGTTGTATGCTCTCCCCATGACCATGTGTGCTATGTTTTGTAACTCCAAAACATAAAACTAATTGAAAGAAAAAAACATGAGCCTAGGAGAATGTGTTTTTCCTTTAGGTGAGGCACACACATATGATTGATGTCATAATGCTGTATACCAGTTGTGTACTTTTACGTACAACCCATAATGAATTATCTAAGCAACAAAGAATGCTTAATCAAACAAAATATTTACAATATTACTCAGATATTACTGAACTGTTAAGTACACGACAGTATAGGTTTCCTCCGGGTGTTCCAGTTGCCTTTCACATCCCAAAGATGTATAGGTTAGTAAGTTAATTGGTCACGTGGATATAACTGGTTCATTGGGCTGGAAGGGCTTGTTACTGTGCTGTATCTCTAATAAATAAAATAAAAGTAAATTGTGCTGGTAGAATCCTGGATTTCACTGGATATGCAAGGTTAAAATCATATCCCGCAATGCAGTTTTTGACATGCAGAGTGCATAAGTATTTATTTCTGTGCTTGAAGTCGGCATGTCTCATCACAGCTTGATCTCTCTCTACTTGGGTTGTGTCTACTTTCTTCCTGAAGGCAGCGATTCACACTCGGGTACTGTTTCACCAAAATTGGCAGCCCATAACTTTCTTGCAAGTTACTGCTTTTCATGTTTGAACCTAGACAATGTCTATCATAGATAATTTAACAACAGGAGATGTTAAAGCCAAGCCTGATTGTGTCCCTGCACAATCCAACAGCACGGATTACTGGAGAGCAATCAAAATTAAAGCTCTGGCTCAGGATTTCCCTTTCCGGCCAGGAATGTTGAAGGTAGTTTTGTTTTTTTTTCAGTATTTGCTGTCTGAGACTGTTGACTTCAGTCTGAGTCCAATTGTTCAGCACCTGGTTTATATTGCCTGACTAGAACTGCAGTACTGCCTGGCATGTACTGAGCTCATCCATCAGAGCTTGCATTTAGCATTCCTACAAAACATGGTACATAGAGCATTACAGCGCTGCAGAGCCTTCGGCCCACAGTGCTGTGCCAACCCATATAAACCTATTCAATGGTCAATCTAATCCATACCTCCAACAAAGCCCTTACCCTCCATTTCTTTTTACATCCACATGCCTGTCTAAAAGTCCTTCAAATGTCCCTATTATATCAGCCTCTACCACTGTTAATATTTAATATTTCAGTAATATTTGAATAATCTTGTGTATGTACGTATTGTTGTTGATTAAAGTACTGTGCAGACGCAACGGGAGCATTCCTGCACAGGTCGGACAAAGAGCTTGAAAAAGCAGCAAGTTTTTGAGGTTCCCAGCCAAAGTTCAAAGTAAACTTTATTATCAAAGTACGTACATGTCACCACATATATCCTCGGGATTCTTTTCCCTGAGGGCCTACTCAGCTAATCTATTGAGTAGTGACTATAACAAGGTTCAGTGAAAGATCAACTAGAATGCAGAAGACAATAAACTGTTTAAAGAAATAGTAATATTTGAATAGCAGTACGAGAGCTTTTTATGTCATGGATTTCTACCATTAACTGAGAGCTCCATGGACCCCAGGTTGGGAACCTCTAAATTCAATAAATGAGGAAGAAATAAATCCAATAAAGTGAATTCAGGAGAAACCCGGTCACATGGATCGATGAAAATGTAGAATTTGCTGCCAAAGGGAGTAATTGCCGCAATACCAGAGGCGTCTTTAAGGTAGAGGTAGAGAAAATAAAGTTCTTGTTGGGTTGGAAGATGATGCACCATCAATAACTCGCGGAGACGTTGAGTTAAGGTAGGCTTTTATTGGCTGGAAGAAAGCACCGTCAGCAGCAAGCGACCACCACACAACATCCTGGAGACTGAGGGAGGAGCAGTGCCTCCAATCGCCTTTATACAGGGGTCTGTGGGAGGAGCCACAGGAGCAGTCAGCGGGGGGGGGGGGGGGGGGTGTCCAGACAGGTATATGTAGTTCACCACAGAAGAGAAAGGCGCGGAAACAATTTATAACATAAATACCAGTATTAGAATTTTGGGCTGAATGTTTTATTTCTGTAATGTAAATACTCTGTAACAGTATCAAAGAAAACAGAATCTTAGAAAACAGTTGACTTTTCATGCATGCTGCTGCATTGCTAATCGCTTTAAGGAAAAAATCGGGATAATATTTGAATTATAGTGGAAAGCTTGTGAAGGACCTTGTTGACCATCACCCAGGTAAAACCTCTTTCATGTTAATTGTCTTTACATGGGATTTCATGATCATCGGGGCCCTTGTATTAGCATCCCCTTTCTCTCTCTTGCAGTGATTAGTACCTGCGGTATACCTGGATTTTATAGCTGGTTCCATCTATGGAGTGCCCCCTGCATGTGTAATTAAACAGTGCAGCATAATATGATAATAAATAATAATCTAATGTTGAGACAGAGCTTCCTATGATACCAAAGTAATTCAGAGGAATATAAGACATAGTAACAGAATTAGGCCATTTGACCCATCAAGTCATCCCATCATGGCTGATTTATCATCTCTCAGAGCCCCATTCTCCTGTCTTCTCTCTGCTACCTTTGACACCCTGAGTAATCAAGAACCTATCAACCTCTGCCTTAAATACACCCAATGACTTGGCCTCCACAGCCATCTGTGGCAATGAATTCCACAGATTCACCGCCCTCCGGCTAAAGAAATTCCTTCTTATCTCTGTTCTAAATGGACATCCCTCTAATCTGAGGCTGTGCCCCTCTGGACCTAGACTCTCCCACTATAGGAAACCTCCTCTCCACATCCACTCTATCTAGGCCTTTCAATATCCGATAGGTTTCAATAAGATCCCGCTCTTACTCTTCTAAACTCCAGTGAATACAGGCTCAGAGCCATCAAATGCTCCTTGAAGCATTAACCCTTTCATTCCCAGAATCATTCTTGCGAACCTCTGGACCCTCTCCAAAGCCAGCTCATCTTTTCTTAGATAAGGGGCCCCAAGCTGTTCACTATATACAGTGATCTATGTTCAAGTAATAACTTAGTTCTGCCAAAACTCTGAGGCGACAGCAACTTATCTGCATCTAATGCTAATATATTTCTATTTTCCTATATCATTCATATTTTGGTTTCAGATGGCTTCAGCCTCAGTCTGGCCTAGTAATCCATGCCTACATTCAATATCTTCAAGTATGGGGCTTGCTAGTCACATGAAACCACAAATCTAGTCCCACCCTAACACATTTGGTTTAGTTTGAAATATTTAACTTCATTCAATGTAGGGAAACTAGTGGTACCACAGTTAGTGAAGTTTTTAAATGAGATGGATTCCATTCACAGATGTCCTTTCTGGTGTTTATTCAGTGCTGCAGCCAGTGTTTAACAGCTTCTTCCTATTGCTGTGACAACGTGACTGGGCTTTGAAAATCTGACTTTAGGAAATGAGTGTCATTTGTGGCATTGCCAATGTTTTTCAGTGATTCTTAGCACTGCATTTAAAACTGTACACTTGTACATTGACATTCGGGGTTCTCTCACTCTGCTGCTGTTCTCATCATTATGTGTGGGGAGAAGGGTATTGTTGAGGACCTAAAACAGGGTTTCCCAACCTCCGTTTAATGGTATTGGCCTATGGCACAAGAAAGGGTGGGAACCCCGACCTGAGAGAATCACTCAGTCAGAGTGCAGTGTTATTGGATGATGTAGACGTGAACCCAAGCCAGAAGATCAGAGGGGGTTGGAGGTGTTGTGGATAGTGTGGAGGGCTGTCAGAGGTTACAGCGAGACATTGATAGGATGCAAAACTGGGCTGAGAAGTGGCAGATGGAGTTCAACCCAGATAAGTGTGAGGTGGTTCATTTTGGTAGGTCAAATATGATGGGAGAATATAGTATTAATGGTAAGACTCTTGGCAGTGTGGAGGATCAGAGGGATCTTGGGGTCCGAGTCCATAGGACACTCAAAGCAGCTGTGCAGGTTGACTCTGTGGTTAAGAAGGAATACAGTGTATTGGCCTTCATCAACTGTGGGATTGAGTTCAAAAGCCGAGAGGTAATGTAACAGCTGTATAGGATCCTGGACAGATCTCACTTAGAGTACTGTGCTCAGTTCTGGTTGCCTTGCTACAGGAAAGATGTGGAAACCATAGAAAGGGTGCAGAGGAGAGTTACAAGGATGTGGCCTGGAGTGGGGAGCATGCCTTATGAGAATAGGTTGAGTGAACTCGGCTTTTTCTTCTTGGAGCGACGGAGGATGAGAGGTGACCTGATAGAGGTGTACACAGTAATGAGAGGCATTGATTGTGTGGATAGTCAGAGGCTTTTTCCCAGGGCTGAAATGGCTAACATGAGAGGATACAGTTTTATGATACTTGAAAGTAGGTACAGAGGAGATGTCAGGGGTAAGTGTTTTACGCAGAGAGTGGTGAGTGTGTGGAATGGGCTGCCGGCGACGGTGGTGGAGGCAGATACAATAGGGTCTTTTAAGAGACTCCTGGATAGGTACATGGAGCTTAGAAAAATGGAGGGCTATGGGTCACCCTATTCTAAGGTAAGGACTTGTTCGGCACAGCTTTGTGAGCCGAAGGGCCTGTATTGTGCTGTAGGTTTTCTATGTTTTTATGTTTCTATAACATTTAAGAGACATTTAGACAGACACATTAGAATAGAGGAACGTTGTCAGGCAGATAGGATCAGTTTCGATTGGCATCATGGTCCCTACAGACAAGGTGGGCCAAGGGGCTGTTCCTGTACTGCTCTGCTCCATGTTTCTTGTTCTAAATGAACATATTTTAAAAGAATCCATATTGTCAAATACATCTCTAAGTTCTGTTCAAAAAATTGGCTTAAAATTGAAATTTGCTGACTCAATGGAGGAAAACCAGTGTTGCCATATTAAATGTGATCAGCATTAAAATACGCATCTAATCTAACTGCTTTTGAATGGAAGAAAGCTGTGTTTGGATTGGCTAAATCACGGATTACATTGCCTGTGTCTCACCTCTAGCAATCCCCAGCTTCAGTTACCTTCCAGTCTCTCCACTCCATCTGCAGCCTTCTTCACCCAGTGTTCTCTGTGACTGTGTGAACTTTTAAGAACATAAGACATAGGAGCAGAATTACGTACCCTATTTAGCCCATCTAGTCAACTGGCTATTCGATCATGGCTGATTTATCTTCCATCTCAATCCCATTCATCTGTCCTCCCTGTAGCCTTTGGCACCCTTACTAATTAACTTTTAATCATAGCTAAAGACTTGGTCTCCACAGCCGTCTGTAGCAATGAATTCCACAGATTCACCATCCTCTGGCTAAAGAAATTCATCCTCATCTCTGTTCTAAAGGGATGTTCTTCTATTCTGAGTCTGTGCCCTCTGGTTCTAGACTCTCCCACTATTGAAAACAGCCTCTCCATGTACACGCTGTCTGGGCCTTTCAAAATTTGATAGGTTTCAACATGATCTTAATTCTTAATTCCAGTGAATACAGGCCCAGAGCCATCAGATGTTCCCCATACATTAACCCTTTCCATCCCAGGATAACTTTGTAGCCCTACACATTGGCCCCCTGACACGGCTGTCCTAACTTACTGCTCAGACCTGAGACCGCCAGCAGATCACCTTGAAAGAACAGCTTCTACTTTCAAAGATCTTTTCAACTATTTCTACAAGCTGTTGAAATATATTTAAATATCTTAATGAGATTTTCAGAAAATTATATTTATTTGAACGAATTTCACACGGACATTTTATTTGAGGTAAAATAAAGAATAAAAGGTTATCTGCCTTTATGGATCTTTTCCATTCAGTTTCAAATGTTCTATCTACGCCATCCCTGGCGAAGAGCTGAGGAGCCAGGTACACAGTGTATCATCTCAGCTTGACTGAGCTCTCCCCTGGATTCAGAACAGGAGTCCAAATGAACCAGTATTTGATCTCTGCTGCATCTGTACTACTACACTGAGTTGCATCGACATGAAAGTTGAAGATGCCTTGAAAAGCAGGATTGACTTGCCAACAAGAGATTGACTGCCTTTCAGGCCAATTCTCTGCCGGTAGTCTTTCCCAACAAGACTATTTTTAGTCTTCATTTCTTGCTCTTGTCCACTTTCATCGTTTTCTAGTTAGCTCCACGTGCAGTGTTGGACATCTGCCTTTATTTACACTGCTAGCTGTTACTTCTAGTTTTATGGTTAAACTTGAAATCAGTAAATATTTGTCTGTAAATTAAAACATCATTCAGCTTGAATTGGATTTGCCTGTGTGTTCTGCTTTTTCATTCAGTTTTGCTCTTCTTGGTCAAATCATATTTTTATGGCAGGAAATACCTTGCGTTTTTTTCTGAACTGCGGGCTTCAGACCAAAATAAATTAGCCTTCTGATAAACAGAGTTTGAAAATGTTTTTTCTTAAATTTAAAGGGTCTGTTCTGGCTACTTGGGACAAAATGAAGATCTTATTACCAACATGTCACAGTGACCATCTCTGCTTATTTTACACTTTGTAAAATTAATTTGTCTGCTACCCTGACTGCTCCCTAACTCTATGATCAGTCGTGGCTTAGAATATATTTTAAAAATATATAAATTAGGAAGATAGCAATTTATTATTTCCTTACATGCTCCATATTTTCCAATTTCCAGCTCTGAGTGTGAAGACATATGATTCTCAGCTGGGTAGAGTTTGGTCCTAGATCAGCGTCAGTCAGCTACTGATAATGATGAAGTTTGTGGATGTATAGAGATAATATCTGGCCTGAAGTATGTAAATGTATGAGAGGCTTCAAGCATGCCACCCCATATCCTTTCTCATCTCAAAGTACAAAGGGTAATCATTTGCGCTAAGTCAATACTAAACAGAGAAAGGCTAACCAGCCACACATCACAGGGGCAACTTCGACCTCCCAAAGGTGGATATATTAGAGCAGAAAGGAATTTAAACTTCAGTTAAAATTTTGAACCCAATGCCAATGCATTTCAAAGTCTGAAGAGCAGATAGAGTGGCCAGCCCAGCCTTGAGAGCTGGGTTGGCTGAAAGAGTGACATTGTAGAGTTGTGGTTAGCACAAAGCTTTACAGTGATAGTGATCAGCAGTCAGGGTTCAGCTCCCATCTCTGTTTGTAAGGAGTTTCTATGTTCTCCGCAAGACTGTTTCGGGTTTCCTTTGGGTGCTCTGGTTTGCTCCCACGTTTGGATGGGGTTAATAAATTGTGGACATGCTGTGTTTGTGCTGAAAGTATAGCGACTCTGCGGGCTGCCTTCAGCTGTATTTGTTGAAGGGAACAACCCATTTCACTGGATGATTCAATGTTTCACTGTATGTGACGAATAAAGCTAATCTCTTCTGAGATTTTGTCTTGACTTCAACAAGGTTGCCTAGTTCTAGCTTGTGTTGATAGGTTTTCCACAATTTGGCAAACCGAGCAGATACAAAGAGCAATCAGGATTGAGAGGTACCTTTGCAGACTATGTAGGGGCAGAGGCTACAAGGTTATGTTTCCTCTTAGCCCAGGATGAGTGGATACAGCCTGGTCCATCCACATCACAGAGCACATCTGCATGGAGCGATGTTGCAGGAAAGCAGCATCCATCATCAAGCACCTCCAACGTCTAGGCTGTGCTCTCTTCCCACAGCTGCCGTCAGGAAAAAGGTATAGGAGCCTCAGGACCCACACCATCAGGTTCAAGAATTTATAGCTGTATTCCATTTGGAAAAAATTACTTATAATTTAAGAGATAAATATGAAACATTTTTGAAAATTTGGCACCCTTATTTACAAAAGACAGGATTAAATATATAGGTGCTCCGAAGATGAAATAATTGGTTATTTGGGGAAAGAAATATATATACTAAAGTTATTACGAACTCCATGGAGCATGTGGGGATCTTCTGATATCCAGGCACTCTTTCTTTTTTTTCTTTCTTTCTTTTCTCTATAGGGATGTTAGGGGGGAGGGGTTAAGGGGAGAGGGAAGGGTATATATATATTTTTTTCATATTTTCTTTTATTTCTGCAATTATTTGAAAACTCAATAAAAAAAATGTATTAAAAAAAAAGAATGGTTCTACCCCTCATCTATCAGACTCTTGAGCCAGAGGGGATAATTTCATTCACCCCAACACTGAACTGATTTCAAAACCTGTGGACTCGCTTTCAAGGATTCTTCATCTCATGTTCTTGATATTTATTGTTTATTATTTAAATTTTTTGTATTTATTGTGAATACCTTGGAATGAAAATGAATCTCAGATTGTATATGTTGACATACAGAATGTACTTTGTTAATAAACTTACTTTCAACTTTGAACCTCAGCATCCCCCTCTTCTACTTCGAAAGGAGGTTCACTGAGGGGATCTGTCTAATAAGTTCAAGTTAAATTCAAGTTTATTGTCATCTGAGTGTACATGTATACAACCAAACAAAACAGTGTTCCTCTGGATCATTGTGATCCTCAAAACATATATTGCATTGAATTGAATTGACATCATTGCTTACAGCTGTGACATACATGAGTAAAAATCTTCGTCTCCATCTAAATGTGCAATGTACAATTTATAGTAATTTATAACAGGATAGTATGTACAGCAGGATAGTCATTATACCGAGAAATACAGTTGTGTCAGCATGAGTTAAGCAGTCTGATGGCCTGGTGGACGAAGTTGTCCCGGAGCCTGCTGGTCCTGGCTTTTATGCTGCGGTACCGTTTTCCGGATGGTAGCAGTTGGAGCAGTTTGATCCTTTATACACACCTGTCTTTGTAAACATACACAGCACATAAAACAAAATAAGGTAATAAAATATAATTCAAAATGTATGTGCTGTGCAGTAGAAGTAGACAGTAAACAGCTCATTGTCCTGGTGACGAGACCACAGTGACGGCGGGGCGTTCATTAGTCTCAGAGCCCGAGGGAAGAAGTTGTTTCCCAGTCTGGCAGTCCTAGTCCTGATGCTCCTGCATGGTAGTTGATCAAAGAGATTGCAGGATGAGTGTTGGGGATCCTCAGCAATACTATGGGCCCTTCATATACAACACTCCTGGTAAATGTCACAGACAGGAGGGTGAGGAGGACCCTGGTGATCCTCTCAGTGCTTTTTACAATCCTCTGTAGGGCTTTGCGCTTCATGATCATTGAAGTCAGTGTCACTAGGTGGTAATCGCTTAACCAGGTTCAGAAACAGTTAATACCCCCTCAACAATCAGGCTCTTGAACCAGTGGGGCCAACTTCACTCACCCAATCACTGAACTGGATTCACTTTCAAGGATTCTTCATCTCATGTTCCCGATATTTATTGCTTCTTAATTATTAATATTAATGTTTTGCTTTTTCATTTTGTGTTTGCACAGCTTGTTTTTTTGCACATTGGTTGTTTTTCAGCCTATTAAGTATCGTCTTTCATTTATTCGATTATGTTCCTTGTATTTACTGTGAACGCTCACAGAAAAATGAATTTTACATTTATATATGGTGACGTATATGTACTCTGAACTTTGAGTTACCGTTGGTCTCTTGGGCACCAGAATAATGTTGACTACCTGGAAGTCTGCAGGGACAGTAGACTGTTTCAGAGAGGTACTAAAGGTGTCCGTTAAGACCTCTGTTAGCTGGGCCGCACATTCCTTCAGTGCCCAACCAGATACGTTTTCTGACCCTATGTTGTTGCGTGAGTTTATATTGCCTAAGATCTCCCTCACCTCAGCTGTGGCCAGACAGGGTGCCAGTTCTTCAGGGAGAGATGGGGTTTTCCTCAATATCACATCATTCAATGCGTCAAATCATGTATACAAGGCATTCAGCCTATCAGAAAGGGAGGCGTTGCTGTCGTTGCCCCGCAGGGTGGACTTGTAATCAGTTATGTTTTGTATGCCTTGCCACATGTGCCACATGTCCCTGGTGTCACAAAGGTGTCACTGGATTTCCTGTGCATAATCATACTTTTCCTTCCCGAAGGCATGGGAGAGAATGGCTCTTGCTGACCTTCGAGATTTCGTGTCCCCCAGAGCATCCCGATGCCCAGGCAGTGCATGAACCTCTGCATTCAGCCATGGTTTGTGGTTTGCCCTGGCAGTGTAGTGTTCAATCGCAGTTACGTCTTCCTTGCACTTTCCTGCCTAGCCATTCACCGATCCCACACGTTCATCAATGTCGACGTGATGATCGTAGGTAGCTGCCTTCCTGAATATGCTCCAATCCGTGCTTTTGAAGCAGTCCTGCAGAGCTGAGGCGGCACCTTCTGGCCAGGTCCCGATGCCCTGGTTTGACTTGTCTAACCAGTGGACTCTATGTGGGAATAGCAAAATGGATATGTGGTCTGACTACACAAGATGAGGGCAGGGAGCTGCCTTTCCGGCTCCATGAGCATTGGTATAACCCAGGCCTAACACACTCTCTCCTCTGGTTGCTAAGTTGTCATGCTGGCAGAACTGTTTTTAAATTGGCAGGATGGAATTCAGCAGCAATGAACACACCATCGGGGTGAATGACTTTGAGATTGCAGTTTGTGCCATAGAGCTCCCGAGGCCCTTTATCTAATCTATCTATTTATATAGTGATACAGCTCAGAGTAGACCCTTCCAGCCTTTCGAGACATGCTGGCTCAGCAACCCCACAACCTCAATTAACCCTAACCTAATCACTGGGCAGTTTACATCTTTGGTCTGTGGGAGGAAACCAGAGCACTTGGGGAAAACCCACATCTGACCCTCTTCCTTGGGACCTCTGAATTCACTGAGCCATCCCTGAGCTCGCTGCAGCCGGTTCATATACTTTGATAATGAATGCACTTTGAACTTTGAACCCGTATCTCACCATTCAACCGTGCAGTGTATGCTTCTTCCTACCTAAAAGCTTTTCTTCTGCTGCCTGTCACCGCCATTCTCCCTAACCGCCCCGCCACATATCCCCTCACCTTTACCCCCTTTGCACTGTTTTCGAACATGTCTGATTTATTGAGCAGAATAATTGGTTATCAGATAGAAAAACTGAATGAAGTGCTAAAATACATGCAATAAAAAGAAATTCAGGATCACACACCTTGGGCCTCTTCAGTTCTGAACAGGTAATACCTTAAATATAGAGCCATGAAACCAGTTTGAGAAGCTCAGTTCCTCAACTACTGCATTGTATCATAAGATGGGATCTTAATTTAGTCATGCATCATCCTAACTGATAGTGTTCAATATCTTTTCAGTTCCTGAACGGAAGTACTTTCAAGCATATAACAGACCGCAAAGACATTTTTAAGATCAAACAACCAAAGCAGTCTGTTCAGTGAGACACTTTCTCTTGGGTGCTTATTACTGTGGTTTTTGGAAACCAATGTCAGTTATTTGGCCACAGATCTGTCATTTGGCTGTCTCTGTTTTTGAGAATTACATATTTCAGTTCACAAGTGTGAAATTATTGGTGTAGTTAGTGGCTACAATTACCCATCAGGCTTCAAAGACGAAAGAAATGGACAAATTAAGATAATGGTAATATTATATGCACAAGAGATTCTGCAGATGCTGGAAATCCAAAGTAACACATAAATTATCTATTTCTTTTATTATGACATGAATACATCATAATTAAAGCATTTTTGATCAATATAAATGCAACATTTTTGTGCTTCAATAGTTAACTGTTCTGCTTGATTAGAGCAAAACATTTGAAATGATTGCTGTTTATTAAAGGGGAATTCAGCGAGGAATTTGCCTAAGAAGTATTTCAAAGAATCAAATCTGAATTCCTAGCTGCCAATAGAACCAAGAGAAGTATGCTTTGAATCAGATATCAAATTCATAAATGCCAATAAGACACAGACATACATAGAAGCAGAATTCGGCCATTTGGCCCATCAAGTCTGTTCTGCCATTCTATCATGGCTGATTTATTATCCCTCTCAACCCCATTCTCCTTCCTTCTTCCCATAGCTTCTGATGGTCTGACCAATTAAAAACCTGTCAAATTTGCTTCAAAGATACTCAGTGAACTGGCCTACACAGCCATCCATAGCAATAAATTCCACATGTTCGCTGCACACCAGCTAAAAGAAATTCATCCTCATCTCTGTTCTAAATGGATGTCCCTCTATTTGGAGAATGCGTCCTCTGGTCCTAGACCAATCCTCTATCCTCTCTATCCTCTCAATATCCTTTCAGTATTTGAGATGTTTCAATGAGAATCCCACCCCCATTGTTCAAATTTTCAGTGAGTATCGGCCCAAAGCCATCAAACGTTCTTTATATGTTAACTTTTTGTCTCCCAGAATCACTCTGTGAAACTCCTCTCAACCGTCTTCAATGCCAGCACATCTTTTCTTAGATAAGGGACCCAAAACTGCTCACGGTACTCCCAAGAGTGGTCTGGTGAGCGCATTAAAAGCTTCAGCATTGCATCCCTGCTCTTATATTCCAGTTTTCTCAAAATGAATGCTAACGTTGCATTTCTCTTACATACCAGGGGCTCAACCTGCAAGTTAACCTTTATGGAATCCTCACAATGACTCCTAGATCCTATAGGCACCTCTGATTTTTGAATTTTCTCCCCATTCTATGTCTTTATTAAGTTACCAAAGTGTATGACCATGCACTTCCAACTTTCACTTCTTTGCCCATTCTCCCTATCTGCCTAAATCCTTCTGCAGACTCTCAGCTTCCTCAAAACTACCTGTCACTCCACCTATGTTTTTCCTCATCTGCAAACTTGGCACAAAGCCATGACCAAATCGCTGACAATGTGAAAAGAATCAGTCCCTTTAAGCTCCCTAATCAAATCTGACTCATTACAGAACAACCAATCTAGAATTGCCTTTTTCCTAGTGGGCTCAACCACAAGCTAATCTAAAAAGCCCTCTCACAGGCATTGTGCATATTCCCCCTCTTGGGATCCAGCACCAACCAGATCTTTCCAATCTACCTGCATATCGTAAGGTTGCCCTTTTGACATGCCGTTTCTATCTCCGATTGCAATTCGTATTCCACATCCTGGCTACTCTTTTGGAGGCCTGTATATAACTCCCATCAAGGTCTTTTTACCCTTGCAGTTTCTTAGCTCTACCCACAGGGATTCTATATCCTTTGATCCTAAGTCACCTCTTTCTAAACATTTGATTTCACTTTCTACTGACAGAACCATCCCATCCCCTCTGCCTACCTGGCTGACCTTTCAAAGAAATGTGTATCCTTGAATGTTAAGCTCCCAACTATGATCTTCTTTCAGCCACAGCTCCGTGATGCCCACAACATTATACCTGACAATCTCTAAATGTGCTACAAGATAATCTTACCTTATTCCATTTACAGTGTGTATTCAAATATAACACTTCAGTCTTGTATTCCTCGCCCTTTTAAATTTTGTCCCTGTGTAACACTTCAACTCATCCCACTGGCTGCAACTTTGCCCTATCACCTACCTGTCTTTCCTCCCAGTCTCATTTCACACTGTATCTAACTGTATACCAATTCCTCTATCCTGAGCCCTATCATTCCGATTTCCATCCCCCTGCCAAATAGGTTTAAACCCTCCCCTAGGCAGAGAACAAAATAATTTATTTTTGCTCCCATTGGAGGACAGGTGATACAAGTCAGAGCAGCTTGTTCTGTCACTCTGGTCTTCTCTTCATTGTTCCATTGAATGCTGTTTCATGTTCAGCTTGTAATCTTGCTGCCAGGCTAACAGCTTCATGTTCCTCACACTATGAGTGTTCACAGTCACTAAACCTTTCAGGCAGTGTGCCTCACAGAGCCATATATGTTTTTGCCAATCACCTGATTTCACACCTTGACTAACTGTGACATGTGATGCCCTCAGCACTAATTGAACATCTGCCTTGATCAAGGGAAGTCGCTGGGATTGATTTTGATTTTGTCTTGAAGTGCAAACTGGGTGATGGTGGTTCCTTAGCCTATTTTATATCTCCTAGTTTTGCTTTATTTACATTCCATTCATTGAAAATAAATCTATTGCTGGAGTTTTGGTTTATAAGAGAATTGGAGGAGGCAAGCAAAGTATGGGAAGGTGAAACTGAAGTGGAAGATCTTACTGACTGACAGAGTGAGCAGAGGACAAGGAAGATACAAATCGCATGCCTGTTACTTATGCAAAAAGTGCTTTGGTTAATGTCCATTTCCCACTGATGACCAATTCTTTTGCAACAATTAAACAAGCTGGGAACATGCAGTGGTTCAAGCAGCAACTGTGGGAGAAAAGGAGTTGTCATTATTTCAGTTTGAAACCTGGCTTTAGGACTGTCCTGAAAAGTCTCAATTTTTTTGTGCTGTTCTTCCACTATGCAGTAAAAATGTAAAGAAGAGGAACATTGGATGCAAATATATAGCTTCATTGCAGATAATTCTGATGTAGCATGGATTTGCTCAATTAATCTCTTGTTTGACCCCTCCTTCCTGATCCTCATCCTAGTGGCTATTATTAATGCTTTTTGAGAGGGTGATTTTAGATGCATATCATATTTTTACTGACTTAAGTATTGTATGTAATTAGTTTTGCTACAATAAGTGTATGGGACATTGGAAAAAATGTTGAATTTCCCCATGGGGATGAATAAAGTATCTATCTATCTATCTAAAGATGCTGGAGAAAATTTCCCTTATCTCTAGGTTCTGATAAATATGAAATCTTAGGACCAAAGTCACTTGCGTATTGTATTCCCTAATTTTAAATTCCAGAATCTGGACTATTTGAACTTGTGCTGTTAATCCTTGCCAGAGCAACCAAGATGTTGGGAGGGATGGATTCTTTGACGCTCACAAGTCCACAACTGTCTGAACTATAGTTTTGAATGGCTTATTGGCAGATTTATGCACAGCGCATTGGACTAGAACAAGGTAAAACAAAACAATGCAGGATAAAATGAAAGCTACCAAAAAAAAAACTGCATTGCTGGTAATCGATAAAGAGCAAGATCATAATGAGGTAGATTGTGAGGTTAGGAGTCTACCTTATTGGACAAGGGGTTATTTCAGGAGTCTGAAAACAGTGGGACAGAAACTGTCCTTAAACCTGGTGGTATGCAATTTCAGGCTTTCGTATCTTCTGCTCAATGGGAGAGAGGAGAAGAGTGAATATCAGAGGTGGGTATGGTCTTTGATTATGCTGGCTTCTTTACTGAAGCCCATAGCAAGGAGGCTAGGTCCTGTGATCTGTAGAGTTGTGTCTGCATTCTCTCCAATTTTTAGCAGTCACAGGTAGAGCAGTTACCATACCCAGGGTTTATGCATCTGGGCAGAATGCTTCCTATGATGCATCGAGAAATACTGATTACAGTCCTGAGGAAGTGCAGGTGTTGGTGGCCATGACATTAATGTCAGAATCCGAATCCAAATTGGATTACTACTGCAGACATATGTGGTGAATTTGGGTCCTGAAGAGGGTTCTTGGCCCGAAACGTCGACTCTTTATTCCACTTCATAGATGCTACTTGACCTGCTCAGTTCCTCCAGCATTTTGTGTGGATTTCCAGCATCTGCAGATTTTCTCATGTTTGTCGTGAAATTTGATGTTTTGCAGCAGCAGTGTAGTTCAATACATAAAATATACCAAAAACTATAATAAGAAATATATACTTATTTCTTATACACACACACACACACCCCCCCAAAGTAGTGGTTAAACCAGGACAGCTAACATCATTGCCTGCAGTTATTTCTTTGAATAGCAGGTGGATGGAAGTTAAATTCCAATCACAAATTGAAAGAAATATCACGACTCCTATGTAACTGGATCTCCCTTCGGTGTTCTGTTTTCACTTTTTCATGTTCCACAGGTATCCTGATGATAGGAGGATATAGGCTGTTATAGGAGCTGTTATAGGAGAGCTGTAGAACATTACATTTTCGATTGCATGCACCTAAATGTTTATCATTGTATGGGAGAAGTTATAACACTTGGAGCCAGACCGTAAAAACCCACAATTCCATGTTATAATTTAAAGGATGAAAATTACTTTCACACAGATGCTACTGCTTCATTTTTTTATTTGTGCTGCTGTATTATTACTTTAGTTTCAAAATGAAATGTCTCAATTGGAAAAAAAGGCTGATGAGTTTTATCTCGGATGCCTTGAACAATCTTTTACTGTGTATTACTTTATCTTACTAAGATGGAGAATTGGCCTTTTGAGCCACATGCCCAGCAACTTCCAATTTAATCCTCGCCTAATCATGGGACATTTACAATTACCAAGTGACCTACCAACTGGTACATCTTTGACGGTGGGAGGAAACCGGAGCACCCGGACGAAACCCACATGGTCATGGAGAGAATGCACAAACTCCCTACAGGCTGCGACAAGAATTAAATCTGGATTGCCTGTATTGTAAGCCGTGCTAACCACTAAACTACCATGATGCCCCTACTGGCTAATGCTTACACATGCACGCACAATTATTTGATTCTTTCCACCTCTTGAAATCGCATCTGAATGAATTCTTGTGATTTATGTTGTAGCTGACAGGAACTTGGAGGTGGCTTCAAGATCAGTGGATTGTCTTGTGCTTTTAAAGACTTCAAAGATTCAGGGATTTAACAGTTTCTCCATCTGGACTCTTTCTTTCTACATTACCTGAATCATTTTTCTTTGCTGTAGATTTGCCCAACTCCTTGCCCAATTGATCTCAGTGGAAATTTGCTTGATTACAGTAAAGAGTTACTATTTTTTGTCAAAAGCAAAACAAAATAAAAACGGAATATACTGATCATAAACACAAGAGATTTTGGAAATCCTGAGCAACGCACACAAAATGCTAGAGGAACTCAGCAAGTCAGGCAGCATATGCGGAGAGAAATAAAGAATCTATGTTTCAGCCTAAGGCTGCTCATCAGGACTGGAAAGGTAGGGCGAATCAGCCAGGATAAGAAGGTGGGATGGGGGGGGGGGGGGTGGGTGTGGAAGGGAAGGAGTACAAGCTGGCAGGTGATAGCATACACCAGGTGAGAAAGGTGTTGGGGGTGGGAGGATGGTTGAAGACATAAAAGGCTGAAGAAGAAGGATTCTAATAGGAGAAGGCAGTGGACGATTGAAGGAGGAGGGGAACTAGAGAGAGGTGATAGGCAAATGAGGAGACGAGAAGGGGTGAGAGGGCGACCAGAATGGAGAATGGAGAAAGAGAGGAGGGATGGAGGAGAAAATACCAGAACATAGCAAAATCGATGTTCATGCCTTGAAGTTGGGGCTACCCAGATGGAGTATGAGGTGTTGCTCCTCTGGCCTCAGTGTGACTTCATCATGGCAGTAAAAGAGGCCATGGACAGACATGTCAGAATGGGAAAGGAAAGTCAAATTGAAACGGATAGTCAGTGGGAGATCCTGCATTTTGCAGTGGACATAACGAAGTTGCTCAAGAAAGCAGTCCCCACTCTGCCTTAGGTCTCACCGACGTAGAGGAAGCCACACTGGGAACACCAGGAACAATAGATGACTGAGACCAACAGGTGAAATATTGCATCACTTGGAAGAGTTGTTTGGACTCTGGATCTTGGTGAGGAAGGACAGGTGTAGCACGTCATATTTACAGGGGTAAGTGCTAGAAGGAAGATCAATGAGGAGGGACAAGTGGACAAGGGAGGCTGATAGAGAGTGATTTCCCCATTGAAAGGAAAGAAGGTGTGGGGAGAGGAAAAGGTTTGTTGGAGAAGTTACAGAGAATGATGCGCTGGATCCGGAGACTCATTTGGGTGGTAGGTAAGGACAAGGGAGACCCTATTCCTGTCATGACAGAGGGAGGATGGGTTGAGGGTGGATGTGTAGAAAATGGAGTAGGAAATGAGGGCAGCATCAATGGTGAGGGCAGAGAAGCCCTGTTCTTTGGAAAAAAAAGAGAATGTCCTAGAATTGAAAGCATCTGAGGTTATGAATGTTTGAAATGATCTAAGAAAGAAAACTGAAAATGAAAATTGAAAATGCTTAAGCCTGAAATAGGCAGGCATTTAGACCACAGGGAATTGAGAATAATAGGAAAACGGAAAGTATGTTGGTGATAAGACTTGATCAGTCATAATCATATTGAATGTTGGACCAGCCCAGCGATCTACATGGCCTGACTCCTGTTTGTTTTGTGTTCCTGTGTTCTAGTTCCCACACACTGAGGTTAGTTCCATATCTCTCCGGATATTGGGTATGGTAGAGTACTGCCTACCTTATTTTCAGCCCAGAGGCCTGGGTTCCTAGTTTAGTCAGAATGTGAGTATACATCCTACCCTGATAACTGGAGAATAATAATTTAAGTTAAATATATTTAATAATTGATAGGAACAAATGTTCTTGAATCCATACATATTTAGGTAGTGCACAGCCATCTATTTCAGCAAATAGGGGTGGGTATAAATGGTCAGCACTGTCTATGCGGAGAGCCATCTAAACAGAAGTGAGGGGGGCATCTGGTGAGCTTTAAAATTTTCTTAAGGCATCTGGGTCTGTTGTGATAATCTGTCAGTCAAGTGGCATCTTTACCGAAAGAGGCATCTTAACTGCCCCTGAAGTAAATGTGTTAATCATCTGTCACTTATGGAGTTTAGAGGGTGCAGAGGAGATGTTCCAGGATGCTGCCTTGTTTAGAGAGTATGTCATCTGAGTATAGGTTGAGTGAATTAGGGCTTTTCTCTTTAGAATGGAGGAGGAAGGGAGGTGAACAAGATGATAAGAGGCATAGATCAAGTGGAGATTTTTTTTACTCAGGGTGGAATGGGCAAATATGAGGAACCTTAAGACATTTGGAGGAAAGTAAAAGGGGATGTCAGAGAGTGATAGGTGTGTGTAACACACTGCCAGGGTGGTGTTGGAGGCTGATGCATTAGACATTAAGAGACTCTTAGGTAGCTTATATGTTCTCCCTGTGACTGCGTGGGTTTCCTCCAGGTGCTCCAGTTTCCTCCAACATCCCAAAGATGTACCGACTGGGGTATTGCTGGGTGGTACAGAGTGGCTCACACGACCAGAAAGGCCTGTTTCTCACTGTATCTCAGTAAGTAATTGACTGAAGAGGAAATTTTGTCACAGAAATTCAGGTTCCCTCATCCTGAAATCAGCCCCTGTATAGGTGCACTTTTAACAAACTAAGTAAACCCCTATGGTGTTCATATGAAAGTACGTGAGTAGTCCTTTCTTTGCCCCAATAAAGAGAAGATTTAAATAAGCTTCATTTAATTTTTTGTTTTATTAGTGGCATATGCATGTGGTACAGTTTGAAGATATGTATTTTTTAAGAGGTTGTAAACCTAACATATTGTACGGCTTTCCAATTTTCACCAGAATGGTTGAACGGATGCAAAAGTGACATTGTAATGCAGTCTATCTTTGTAAACTCTTCTTCAGCTCAGACTGATGTGTAATTCTGCACCGTTATTCAAGGGTAAAAGCTTTCCCTACTGAGATGCAGGCTATTTCTGTAAATGATGTAACTATAGAGGAGAGTTTCAAGTTTAGATGGAATTACTGGATGAAGAACCACAGGCAGGGGGTTAATGTGCTCTTAACAGTTGGCAGAATTATCAAATCTGAAATTCTCTCATGTTCAGGCTTTACATAGTTATGAATCTGGTGAACAACATTTTGAAAAGAAAATAAGTTTGTTACTTTTTCATTTTAAAATTTTATTATTTACATTTTAGGGACGTGATTAAAAATAAATCACACCCTTTAGGGATTTGGACTGACGTGCTTCAAAGGATGAAACTTTGCACAATTATAGTCTCCAATTAGTTTCTGTACAGTTATGTTTAAACTAGTTTGATACTTTATTTTAATTGCTGTAATTAGAAGACAGTGGTTATTTACTTTTAAACTGAACAATTTGTCTGCTTAATGTCCTTCTCCTTTCCTGTACCAAAATCCTGATCTATTTTGTGCAATTCCTCAGCTGCCCTCTAGTCTCTCATTCAAATGATAATTCCAGTTGTCCGCCATTGGCAATACAGGAAGTTCTGTCCTTCTGTATGTGGGGGCATTCATTCATGCCCCCTCTCCGGCAGGGCTTGAATGGAAATTGTGGACGAGTGTTCTCCTGGATTCCAGTGCCCCATCCATTGATACCATCGGAAAGAGGCAGAAATCATAGGCTTTGCACTGCTCACTCTGTGCAGATTGCCAGAATATTTCTTTAGCTAGGAAATGTAGAATCTGGAATTCGTTGCCACAGGTAGTGCTTAGATCAAGTCATTGGGTATATTTAAGGCAGAGATTGAAAGATCCTTGATTAGCCAGGGCTCAAAGGGACACAGGGAGAAGACAGAAGATTGGAGCCGAGAGGGAAATGGATCAGCTACGATTAAATGGTGGATCAGATTTGATGGGCCAAATGGCCTAATTCTACTCCTATATCTTTTGGTCTTATGATGTAATATTGAGAGAAAGAAAGAAGCTACATAATATGGTGTTGATCATAAAGGACAAGGAGTGGAGCTGGTTGTTCTATGGAAATCATGGGATATAGATCCCTTCACACTTGCCATCAGAAGAGTAATATGAAACCCATTTGTTAACTCTTTGTCATACTCTGCCCCAGTTTATTGGGCGGAGTGAACACGGAGATTTTAATCCTGAAATAGCACTACTGACATCATTGGAACTGTCTAAATCAGCTGCACACTCTCTTCAGACAGCTAGTCAGAACTCTGGTGAAACGAGTCCTTCCATAATATTTGATCCAGCAAGTTCATTAGTTATTTCATCCCCTTTGTACCTTGTCAGTGCTGAGCTCTGAAAACTACATGGACCCATTGACATTGTGCAGAAAATCAGCATGCTGCAGAGTTTGAAAGCATCTGCTGCAGGATATCTGCTGGAGTAAAAGATCAATCAGCAGAATGTTATCTTATCTAGAAGGATACAACAGTTGCCCTGATCACCACCAAAGGGCATCTGTTAGTCTGCGCTGCTTTAAACTTTTGTGCTTCCTGCGACCTAGTTAGAAGATGGCTAGACTTTTAGAAAAATGTATTTTATTTCCTTCTAGCCAACCCTTTATTTTGGTACTTCGGCAAACTTTTCTTGACTAAACTATTTCTTCCTTCCTGCTGGACCCACCTTGTGCACTTCTTCAGATAGAGGAGATGATTGTTCCCTAGCCGCCTTCTCACAGCTACCATCAGGTAGGAGGTACATAAGCCTAAAGTCCAACTCTACCAGCCCAGTATTCAGGGCTTCATTCAGGGCCTCTTCCTTTCAACCATTTGGTCTTGAACCAGCCAGCAAAACTTTATTCACTAGAGTTTAGCAACATCATGACCACTTTGACCCCTTGCAGTACAATGGACTTTGTGTTTTATTGTAAAAAAAAAGTGTATAATTTATGTTTAATTTATCTTCTTTTCTTATTACTGATGCTTATATGATGCTATGTGCCTTTGATGTTATGTAAGTTCTTCATTGCACCTGCCTGTACATATACTAGGGCATTTGACAATAAACTTCAGTTTTGACTCGAAGGGAGTGGTGTGTTTAGGTTGGGCTGTAAAGCCCAGAAGCTATTACGCATAAGTCTACTTTTTCTATTCTTTCAAAGGCTGTGGGTCCTTACTTTCTGCCCATTATGCCACTGACATTTAGGGCAGCAGTGAAGGTCCCCCATCTCTGGCAGTATTCAGGGCTTCATTCATGATGTCAGTAGCTTCCTCTCAGTTTTCGCTACTGTCTGTTATGCAAATCCTGGGTGGAGATCCAGGAATGCCGTCACACTCTGATGTAGAAGGATTTTTCATTGCAGATTCTGTTACAATTTTGTTTTACCAGTGAGGGTTGTTAGCCCTGAGCTGAACCCCAAACCAGGACTGGTGGATCACTCTTACTCTGGCCTCTACCCTTCGATCTGTTTGGCATGGGTGCCCCTACCAAGAACCAAACTATAAAGCCCTGACTCCAGGCAACTTAGCCCTCCAGGTCATTGAGGCATGCAAGCCTCCAAACCCAACGGCAAACTTGTGGTCCTCCTGGAAGAAAGTTTGTGGGTAAGGCTGGCAAATTCAACATTTAACCACTATTACTTGTGGAGCTTCTGTGCTGACATATGGCACTTATTCTGGCAAAGGGTGTTGTGGGGTCAAGGCTTCCATGATTTAGACTCAGTACAGATAAAGGAGCGGGAATATATCTTGAAGTCAAAGAAGGCACATGATTTGGAGGTGGTGGTATTCCCAAACGCCTACTTATCCTTGCCTCAGTGGATTAAGGTTGTGAACTGGTAGGTACAAGCTTTCAGATTCACTCACTCTGGTAACATGATGAAGGAACACCAGTAGGCCTGTGGAATATTAATGTAGTAAACGGTGGAGGAATACGTATTTGGGAGAAGTGCACAGTAGACTCTGTTGTAGGTATGGGTTGCTAAACTGCAAATGATGCATAGATAGTAATGTAAACCGTGAAGACAAAATGAGAAGATCATGGGAAACAAGATCAGCTAGAGATATTTATTCATTTATTTATCACATGGCTTTGCCCATCGGGCATCGACTTCTGGACTTCCGGGCTTCAACGTTTGAGATCGACCCCAGGACTCCCCGATGACTCTGAACTTCAGGCCTCAAATTTCGGACTTGCTAGTCACAGGATCATCAGGTTTTCTGAAAAATCAGATCACGGATGATCAGAATTTGATGGTACAATGAACTTAAAATATAAAAAAAAACTTTCAAGCACCTGTGTTCTGCCATCAGTCAACAACGCCTTTTGGAGGAAGGACTTGTGTGTTTTAACTTGTCACAACAAGCTCGGTGTGCTTTAGATTTACTGCATCCTAGTTTCTGACTTTCCTTACCAACCACAACATAGTTAAGGGTTTGTATCTCCACCTAAATCTGTTGTCAGGCGCTGTAGGAGACACAGTACATAGCAGAAGTTATCATGGAAATCTAACCCCCTTGTTAACTTGAGGAAGATCTTTATAACAAGTAATTTGGAAAGCTAAAGATGTTATTGCTTATTGCAGAGGAAGTTGAATACAAACAGAGGGATGCCATGCTTCAATTATATGTTACGTTGCTGAAATCATGTCTGGAGTACTGTGTACAGTACTGGTCTCCTTATTTTAAAAAAAGATGTTGACGTGTTAGAAGCATTTCACAGACGTGTCTTGGACTACGACCAATACCTGGAACAGGTGAGTTGTGCAAGAGGTAAGTTTTGAGCTGGCTGGGATTGCGACTGCTGGAAATTCGGAGAATGAGGTGATCGATTGAATCATATAAGATCCTGAATGATCTTGAGCAACGTACGCAAAATGCCGAATGAGCGCAGCAGCCTGAACCGTCTACTGTTCATTTCCTTCCATATAAGCTGCCTGACCTCCTGAGTTCCTCCAGAATTTTAGCTGTGCTGCCCAAGATTTCCAGCATCTGAGAAATCTCTTGTGTTTCTTGAGAGGTCTTGACATTATGGACGTAGCGAATGTTACTTCTGAAGAATTTAAGATATTAGGTACCATACTGTGGTGGTGTCAAGGTAACAATCAGTTAATGTAATGCTATTATAGCAACGGCAATCACCGATGGGGATTCAATTCCTTCTGCTGCCTACAAGGGCCTTCCCCGTGACCGTGCGGGTTTCCACCAGCTGCTCCAGCTTTGCCCCACATTCCAAACCTGCGGCTTGGGCTTGTGAGTTGTTGACGCGCTAAGTTGGTGCTGGCAGTGTGGCGCCACCCGAGGGCCACCAAGCACAATCCTTGCTGGTCAAACAATGCGTTTTGATGTTTCAATGTACATGGGTCAAGTAAAGCTCATCTTCAAAAAAAACCTTATCTTTAAATTAAGGGATTCTTTAAAATAAGGAGTTACCCACTCAAAGAAAAAAAAAGAAGTGAGATGTTTTATTTCAGAGAGTCAGGAGTCTTTGGAGCTAAGTGTGATTTGGAATGTTTTTATATATAAATAAATTTTATTTATTTTTAAATATATTTTTAATAAGTGAAGTTGTGAAAGGAGACTGTCGCTAGAGGGGCAGAGCTGTAATTGTGATCATACCAGCCAAGATCTTATTGAACATTAAACCATTCTCAAGGGCTCAATGACATGCTCCCACTCCCAGTCTTTTATATATTGTTTAATTTGATCATTATTCTTTCTGTTTCCACCGTATGCTCAGTTTCATCTCCTGGATGCGACTCTGCCGGTGACCATGCAGAGGCAAATGACTGGGACTTTGGTTTGAAGGATGTTACTTTCAGAGGCAGGACTTGTTTGTCTAGAGCAGAGGTTCCCAATCAGGGGTCCATAGCATAAAAAGGTTTGGGACCCTGACCTAGAGGGAGGGAGGCTGTGGGATAATGTTTTAGAAGACTGTAAAATTGTAAGAGGCATAGGTAGGGCAGATATACATTTTTTTCCTATGTTAGAGGCATCAAAATCAAGAGGACATGGGCTTAAGGTGAGATAGATAGTTTTAAAGGAGATTTGAGTGTTGATTTGAGTGTTACTTTTTATGTGGAGAGTGAGTGCCAAAGGAGGAAATGGAATCAGATACAATTCAACACACACAAACTGTTGGAGGAACTCAGCAGGCCAGGCAGCATCTATGGAAAAGAGTAAACAGTTGACGTTTCGGGCCAGACTCTTCTTCAGGACTGAGAATGAAGGGGGAAGATACCAGAATAAAAGTTGGGGGGAGGGGGAAGAAGGATAGGTAGAAAGTGATAGGTGAAGCTGGGTGGGTGGGAAAGTTAAAGGGCTGCAGAAGAGGTAATCTGATAAGAGAGGGGAATGGACTGCAGGAGAAAGAGAAGGAGGAGGGTTCCAGGGAAGTGATAAGAAGGTGAGAAGAGGTAAAAGGTCCGAGTGGGGAATAGAGGAAGTGGGAGGGGAGGTTTTTTTTTACAGGAAGGAGTAATCGATATTCATGCCATCGGGTTGGAGGCTACCCAGACAGAATATAAGGTGTTGCTGCTCCACCCCAAGGGTGGCTTTGTAGGGTAACGTAATTGGTGGAATGTATGAAATTCACCACTGCCGACATTGAGATGTGGTTTCACTTTAAGAGGTTGGTCTGACGAGATGATGGGATTACGTAAAGGACATGTACTGTGCTTTTTGTTCAGTTTTTGGTGTTCAATAAATGAGTTCATACAGCTTTTCTTAAGCATAAAGCACATCCTCCATTCTACTTGTGAAAATCTACAGCCTCACTTTGGCATAAGAGACCGATAATGTCAGAATGGGAATCGGAATCAAAATGTTTAGCTACTGGGAAGTGACCAGATGCAATTACTGAGTATAAAAGGCATTTAAACAGATACCAACAATGTCCACCAAGTTCATGCAGACCCTTTTTGCCTACTTACACTGGGATTAGTATAGGTGGAGAAACAAAAGGGTCAGCTTGAACTTGGGTTGACTGAAGGACACATTACTCTATTGTATGATGTTATGATTCTATGACTGTTCATAATTTTAGTACACCTGCATCTCAGGTGTATGGGCATAGATGAAGACCAATTTCTACCCCCTTAGTTATTTAGAAAATGATGAAATCTGATTGCCTAAATTGAAATGAATCTTCATACGAAAGGCAACTCGATGGGCCAGGTTTACCTGAGCCTATATCTCTCTGGACATTGGGTGCTGACGAAAAGAAGGATGATGGAATAAGTTCCCTCTGCCCACTTTGTGCTTGACATGTGTTTCTCTTAGGCTTTCACAGAAGGTCTTGTCTGAACCAAGCTGAGGGCCTTTACGTGAAGCATAAATGGTCTTTAACATCATCACACTTGCTGAGGCCTATTCTGGCATTGTACCTGGCAACAGCTGTGCTCAGCTCACTCAAACAACTGGCCTTTAAAAGGTGTAGGGTGTCTTCTTTCCCAACCAAGAATTGGCATAATCAGCAGTTTCTACTCGACTCGCGTTAAGTATATACTTCAATTTTATGAGGCCAGGAATCCAGTGAATGGACAGAGGGTACTAGGCTGCTATTTCTAACGTCAACCACCAGGCTGAAAAAATGTTGGGAATTTCCTTTGCTGGTGGCTTTTAAAATCTAATTGCTGTACCAGCACTTATGAAAGGAGAAGGTATGCAGTTTGCTGAGAAACATTGCTCTCAGTATGCATGGTTGCCCCTGGCTTTCACGGGAATCTTTATATTGTTGCCAGCGAATACATTGGTTCTGAAAGAACGGCTTCTTTTGATGGGTGTCAAATCCTGCTGAATCAGCAAACCGTCTCATTTATCCTGCTGTGCTGCGGCCATAATCCATGCGGTAAAGGATTCAAAATATAAATTTGGCCACTGAATGGTATGTTGAGTCTGGTAAATTAGCTTTACCTACTTTATAAGCGATTCTTTCAACACAAAATGGAAAGAAGTTCTGTATCAGTAGCAAGGCCTCTTAATTAAAATGCAAAATGTTAATAAACCAATCACTAAATTTGACTTGTATTACTTTTATATTGGTGGCAAATACATATAGACATTATGCCATAACCTACTGTACGAAGTCAGCATAGAATGTTCAACTACACCATGAACTTGGCAGCATGTGCTTGGTTAGAGATTATTATATACTCACATTGCTTTCTGATGGGATTTCTGTTTTGCATTGACAGAATTATCCACATGATGTGATAGTGTGATTCTCATCAAAAAATCAAGAAGACCAATAGGGAACTGAAAAGTGGTAGCAGACCCTGAATAGTGGACAAACTTATCCAGTTAGGTTTAAGGATTCTCTAGTTAAGCCATTGGAGACCTTCTCCCACTCTTTGTAGTGCTGGTTGTACTGGGGTTCGGGAGGGAAGGACAGTGATCTCGTTCTGACTGAGAGCATTGGAAAGGCCTTTCAATCCTCATCCAACAGTATGACCATAACCTCACTTGCTTGCTCTTGTTCTTCCTAATCAGTATACGCCAAATCAACTTAGAATGTAGAAGCGCACGGTACAGTACAGGCCATTCAGCCCACGATGTGCCAACCTTTTAACCTACTTCAAGATCAATCTAAACTTTCCGGTCCACAAAATTCTCCATTTATTTTCATCCATTTAACAATCTGAGTCTCTTAAATACCCTGATGTCCACTCAGCCACCATCGCTGTCAGCGCATTCCATACACCCATTACTCTGTTTAAAATACCTACTTCTTATATCCCCTATTGCCTCCTCCAAATGCCCTCCCCGTTAGCCATTTCCATTCTGGGGAAAAAAGTCTCTGGCTGTCTACTCTATCTATCGCTTTTATCATTTTATACATCTTTATCAAGTCACCATTCATCTTCCTTCTCTCCAAAGACTCACTCAACCTATCCTCATAAGGCACGCTCTCTCATTGAGGCAGCACCCTGGTAAATCTCCTCTGCACCCTCGCACCCTCCCTAAAGCTTCAATATCCTTCCTTTAATGAGGTGACCAGAACGGAACGCAATACTCCAAGTGTGGTCTAGCCATAGATTTACAGAATTGCAACATTACCTCGCAGCTTTTGAACTCAATCACCTGTCTAATGAAGGGCAACACCCTATCAACTTGTGCAGCAACTTTGGGGGATCAATGGACTTTAACCCCAAGATACCTCTGATCCTCCACATTGCTAAGAATCTTACCATTAAATGTGTACTCTGTTTTCAGGATTGACCTTCGAAAATGTGCTGCAGCACACTTCTCCGGATTGAACTTCATCTGCCACTTCTTAGCCCAGCTCTGCATCTAGTCAATGTCTCATTTTCTCCACAACAACATTCTACACTATCCACACCACCACCAATCTTCATGTCATCTACAAACTTATTAACCCACTCTTCCACTTCCCCATCTAAGTAAGTTATAAAGCTCACAGAGAACTGGAGGGGGGGGGGGGTGTAGAATAGAACCCAGAGGAACACCACTGATCACTGACCTCCAGGCAGAATATGCTCAGTCTGCTGCCATCCTCTGCCTTCTGTTGCAAGCCAATTCCGAATCCACACGGCCAACTTTCCCTGGATCCAATGTTTCCTGATTTTCTGATTGAGCCTACTACCAGGTGGAACCTTTCCAATCTTACCAAAAACTGTATAGGTCATATCCACCACTCTACTTTCATCAATTTGTTTTGTTACTTCCTCAAAGATGTCGAACAGGTTAATAAGGCATGACCTGCCCCTCACAAAGCCACAGTGATCTCTAATCACACTACATTTCTCCAATTGCTCATAAATCCTCTCTCTAAGAAATTTCTCCAATCATTTGCCCACCACTAATATAAGAATTAATGGTCTATAATTCCCAGGATTATGCTTATTACCTCTTTTGAACAAAGGAATAATATTTGCCACCTCCCTCCCCCAAATCTTTTGGTACTACTTCTCTGTACCAGTGAGGATACAAAGATCATCACCAAAGGCATAGCAATCGCTTCCCTTGTTTCACGTAGTAACTTGGAGTTTATCCCATCTGGTCCTAGGGACTTATCTATCCTATTGTTTTACAAAACTTAGAACATATCCTCTTTCTTAACCTTGACTTGTTCCAGCACATTAGTCTGTTCAGCAATGTCTCTCTCACTTGTGGAAACTGAAGGAAAGTATTCATTAAGGACCTTTCCTACCTCCTCCAGTCTAGCCACGTTTCGCCTTTTATCTCTGATAGGCCCTGCCCTCGCTCTAGTCATCCTTCTGTTCTTCACGTGACTGTTGAACACCTTGATTGTTTCTTTAATCATCCTTGCCAAGACCGTTTCATGCCCCCTTCTGGCAGTCCTATGACCATTCATCAGCTCCTTCCTGGCTACCTTATATCTCTCTCAAGTTGTGTCTGATCCTTGCTTCCTAAATCTTAAATAAGCCTCCGTCTCCCTCTTGACAGGATGTTCCACCTCTCTTGTCAACTATGGTTTCTTCATCTTCCCCGCTTCTATGGGACAAAGCTGTCCAAAACTCCATGCAAGTGCTACCTAAACAACTTTCACAACGCTATTGTACATTTCCCTGAGAATATCTCTTCCCAATTTATGATCCCAAGTCCCTGCTTAATATCATCATAATTAGCCTTCCCCCAATTAAATTCTTTCCCTTACCCTCTGTTTGTACCATTGTCCAAGTTTATGCTAAAGCTCAGAGAGTTGTGGTCATTGTCTCCCAAATGCTCGCTTGCCAAGAGAACTGTTACTTGAGCAGGTTCATTGCCTAGTACTGGATCCAGTATGGCATCTTCTGTAGTCAGTGTGTCCGCTTAAGGTGTCAGGAATCCTTCCTGGATATACCTAACAAATTCTGCCCCATCAAGACCTCTTACAATATTGAGGTGGCAGTCAATGTTAGGGAAGTTGAAGTTACCCATTACAATAACCCTCTTATGTATGCAACTTTCCAACATCTGTCTCCTGATCTGCTTCTCAGTGTCTCTGTTGCTTCTGGGATGGAGGAGGGTGGTGGTGGTGGGCATATAGAATACGCCCAACAGAATGATTGCTTCCTGTTTCTGACTCCCCCCCCCCCCCCCCCCCCATGCTTGAAACTGTTAGATACCGTACAGATTTTGCTTTTACTTGGGTAACGTTGTTGATTCCCAAGAGAAATCAAAGATCCACCTCCAAGTAATGACAATTGGATTGAGGATAAGGCTTCAAAGAGGTGAGAGGTGAGGCGGTGGTGCTGACCAAACCTCCTAACAAGGTGAATTGGATTGTGATGAGAGAGTAGCCCAATGGAAGGCTAAGGATCTCTGGATCCAAAATTATTGAATCAAATGATTAAGAATGGTCAGCCTGACTCCACATTTGGAGGAAAACTGCAAAGTTTACAGCAAAGTTGATGCCTAATATAGATACTTGAAAGAACATTTGGATTATGTGAGTTCAAAAGTCTACTTTCAGCTGTGCTTTAACATAAAACAGACATGACTTACAAAGAACAAAAGGTAACAGTCGGGGAAGTAGATGACATCCAGGCCTATGGAATGGATAAAATAGCAAATGATACTCATCTCCTGAGGATGATGGATAAAACCAGGAAGACTGGACTCAGACTTAATGCTGAGAAATGCAGCAAAAAGGAGAAAAAATGCCATTTCTTGGAAACTGTGTACATTACAAAGCTAAGTCCTGAAAAAGTCGCAGCTATCACCGAGATGAAAACACCATCCCGCAGGAAACAACTCAGAAGTTTTCTAGAGCTAATCCATTATGTGATTTTTTTCACTCCTCATGCAAGATCTATAAGAATTACCACTACATTTTGAATTACATTAACAAGGCAAAGAATTCCTTAGAAAATATTAGGTGACTATGGAATGCAATTCACCTTGTTTGCTAGAAATGTTCAGGAGGGTTTAAACTAATCTGGTAAGGGGGTAGGAACTGGATGTAATAGTGCTGAGGATGAGGTATTCACTTACAAACAAAAGCAATGGGAAGTGAGACTCCTAGCAAGAAGAGGCTGATAACAGCAGCAAAATTTCAGTCAGATGATGCGTTACAATGTAAAAGGTGGACAAAATCAAATAGGATGAATAGAGGAACCTATTTTTGAATGTACACAGTAAAAAATAAGGTAGATGGACTTGTAGCACAGTTACAGATTGGCATGTATGACGATGCAGGCTATACTGAAACATGGCTGAAAGAAAATTAAAGCTGAGAGCTTAGCATCCAAGGATGAACACTGTATTGAAAGGACAGGTAGGTGGACAGAGGGGGTGGCATGGCACTGTTGGAAAAAGTGAAATCAAATCATTAGAAAGAAATGATGTAGGGTTGGATGGTGTTGAACCATTGTGGGTAGAGCTAGGGAACTGCAAGGGTAAAATGGCCCTGATGGGAGTTACATACAGACTCCTAAGCAGTGGTAAGGATGTTGTCTACAAATTACAACAGGAGATATAAAATGCGTGCCTAAAGGGCAATGTTACAATAGTCAAGTGGGATTTCAATATGCAGATAGATTGGGAAAATCAGGTTGATACTGGATTCCAGGAGAGGGAATTCTTGAAGTGCAACATCAAGTACACGTTAAACAAATACACGCACAGGTGTCTTTGCTCTGTGGAAACAGAACGAAGACCGTCATCTTCGAGGGAATTTCTAGCATGGCTTTTTTTTTAGAGCAGCCTGTGGTTAAGCCCAATAAGGGATCAGCTATTCTGGATTGGGTGTGTGCAATGAACTGGAATTGATTAAAGAGCTTCAGGTAAATGAACTCCTAGGGGTGTGATCATAATATGATCAATTTCACCCTAAAATTTGAGAAGGAGAAGATAAAGTCAAATGTATCATTATTACAGTGGAGTAAAGGGAATTACAGAGGCACGAGAGAGGAGCTGGCCAAAGTTGATTGGAAAGGAACACTGGCATGGATGATGGCAGAGCAGCAATGGCTGGAATTTCTGGAAGCAATTCAGAATGCACAGGATATATACATCCCGAAGAGGAAGAAGTATTCTAAAGGCAAGATGACACAACCATGGCTAACAAGAGAAGTCAAAGCCAATATAAAGTTGTGATTAAGGCTTTCAGCCTGAAACGTTGACTATACTCATTTCCATAGATGCTGCCTGGCCTGCTGAGTTCCTCCAGCATTGTGTGTGATGCTTGGATTTCCAACATCTGCACATTTTTTCTTGTTTAAAATTATAAGCCAGTTAGTCTGACATAAGTGGTTGGGAAGATGTTGGAGTCAATTGTTATGTATGTGTTTTCAGGGTACTTGGAGGCACATGATAAAATAGGCTGTAAGACAGTATGGTTTCCTCAATGGAAAATCTTACCTGACAAAGCTGTCAGAATTCTTTGAAGAAATAACAAGCAGGTTAGGCGAAGGAAGATCAATTGATGTTGTGTACTTGGATTTTCAGAAGGCCTTTAACAAGGTGCCACGTATAAGACCATATGACATAGGAGCAGAACTGGACCATTCAGCCCATCGAGTCTGCTCTGCCATTCTATCATGGCTGATCCCGGATCCCACTCAACCCCATACACCTGCCTTCTTGCCATATCCTTTGATGCCCTGACTGATTAGGAAACAATCACCGTCCACTTTTAATATATCCATGACTTGGCTTCCACCACAGACTGTAGCAGAGCATTTCACAGATTAACTACTCTCTGGCTAAAAAAATTCCTTCTTACCTCTGTTCGAGAAGGTTGCCCCTACTTCTGGATACCCCCCAGTCATAGGAAGCATCCTTTTCACATCCACCCTATCTAGTTCTTTCAATATTTGGTAGGCTTCAGTGAGATCCCATGCATTCTTTGAAATCCCAGTGAGTTCAGGCCCAAAGCTGCCAAACATTTCTCAGATGTTACATCCATCATTTCCAGAATCATCTTTGTGAACAGCCTCTGGACTCTCTCCAATGACAATACGTCCTTTCTGAGATATCGATCCCAAAACTGTTGACAATACTCCAAGTGCAGCCTGACTAGTGCCTTATAAAGCCTCAGCATTATCTTCTTGCTTTTATATTCTATTCCCTTTGAAATAAATGCCAACACTGCATATACCTTCTTTACTGCAGACTCAGCCAGTAAGTTAACCTTCTGGAAGTCTTGTACGAGGACTTCAAAGTCGCTCTGCATTTCTGATGTTTGAACCATCTTCCTATTTAAATAATAGTTGGCACTATTGTTCCATTTACCAAAATGCATTATTGTACATTTCCTAACACTGTATTCCATCTGCCACTTTTTTGCCCATTCTTCCAATTTGTCTAAGTCCTGCTGCAATCACATTGCTTCCATAGCACTACCTACCCCTCCACCTATCTTCATATCATCCACAAAGTTTGCCACAAAGCCCAATACTGACTCCTGAGTCAGTGGCAGTTAGACAGAAATTGCCCCCTTTATTCCCACTTGTTGCCTGCTGGCTGTCAGCCATTCCTCTATCCATGCCAGAATCTTTCCTGTCATGCCATAGGATTTTATCTTGTTAAGTAGCCTCATGGGTGGAACCTTATCAAATGCCTTCTGAAAATCCAATAAATGACATCCACTGCCACTCCTTTATCCACCCTGTTTGTTACTCCCTCAAAGAACTCTAACAGATTTGTCAGGCAAGATTTCCTTTCACAGAAACCATGCTGACTTTGACTTATTTTATCATTGGTCTCTATGTACCCAGAAACCTCATCCTTATAATAGATTCCAACAATTTCTCAACCACTGAGGTTAGGCTAACTGGCCTATAATTTCCTTTCTTTTGCCTTCTTCCCTTCTTAAAGAGTGGAGTGACATTTGCATTTGTTTAACAAGCTTTGAGTCCACGGTATTACAGGAAAGATACTAGCATGGATAAATCAGTGTCTGATTGACAGGAGGCAAATGGTGGGAATAAAGGAAACTTTTCTTTTTGGTTACCGGTGACTACTGGTGTTCCACAGTGCTCTGAGAAACAGTGTGTTGGGACCGCTTCTTTTTATGTTATATGTCAATGACTTGGAGGACAGAATTGTAAAGGCTTTGTTGTAAAGTTTGTGGATGATACGAAGATAAGTGGAGGGGCAGGTAGTTCTCAGGAAGCCTTTGTCATGGTTATCCCTTGAGATTGAGGATGATGGTCCTTGTTCCATTTCCACAGAGCGAAGACGCCTGTGTGTGTATTTGTTTAATGTGTACTTGATGTTGCACTCCAAGAAGCACACAATACTTCACAAATCAACCAACTGATTCCAATGGCATGGAAACCATGACAATTGGAGCTGATGGATGTGTTGCAGCCTTCATCCGCCTTCACAGCCATTGAGTTTGAAGTAATCTCGTCCACCTGTTCCACCGTTGAGGTCTTGGTTGGATTGTTCTTTGTCAGGGACCTCACCCTCGACCTTACCGCCATGGGTGACCTTACCAGGAGCATAGCTTCAGGAGGCATCGCTCTCGGGATCTCAGGACCACACAAGCTTCTCCACCACAACAAGGTGACAATTCCACAGAGAGGCTACAGAAGAACTTAGACAGATTAGGAGAATGGGCAAAGAAGTGGCAGATGAAATAGAGTGTTGGGAAGTGTATAGTCATACACTTTGGTAGAAGAAATAAAAGGGTAGACTATTTTTAAATGGACAGAGAGTTCAAAAATCTGAGGTTCTAAGGGACTTGGGATTCCCTACAGGTTAGTTTGCAGGATGAGTCTGTGGTGTGGAATGCACGGGCGATGTTAGTATTCATCTCAAGAGGACTAGAAGATAAAAGCAAGGATGTAATGTTGAGACTTTATAAGGCACTGGTGAGACCTCACTTGAGTATTGTGAGCCATTTTGGGTCCCTTAGAAACTGCAGAAAGTTAAATGGAGATTCATGAAAATGATTCCAGGATGTAATTGCTTGTCACATTAAGAGTGTTTGATGGCTCTAGGCCTGTAGTCACTAGAATTCAGAAGAATCAGGCCTCGATAGAATGAACATGAAAAAGATGTTTCTTGTGGTGGGAGAGTCTAGGACCAGAGCACACAGACTATTAGAACAGAGATGGGAAGGAATTTCTTTAGCCAGAGAGTGGTGAATCTGTGGAATTCTTTGCCATAGGCAGCTGTGGAGGCGAAGTCTTTATGTATATTTCAAAAAGAGGTTGATAGATTCTTGATTGATCAGGACATAAAGGGATATGGAGAGAAAGCAGAAGATTGGGGCTGAAATGAAATATTATGGCTCAGCCAGGATGAAATGGTGGAACAGATTTGATGGGCCCAGTGGCCTAATTTTGATCCTATATTTTATGGCCCTATGTTCTTAAAAAATTTAGAATGTACGCAGAGCCATATAGGCTTGTCATTGTATTCACATCCTTACAATATCGCAAGTGGGCCCGATTCATTAAGGTTCTGTCAGCAAAATTCAAAGTAAATTTATTATCAAAGTACATAAACCATATGTAACTATATACTGACTACATGGAGATTCACTTCCTTGCAGGCATTCACAGTAGAATAAAGAAATACTATAGAATTATTGAAAATCTACACACTGACAAACAACCAATGTACAAAAGAAGACAAACTGTGCAAATATAATAATAAATAAATAAATAAATAAATAGTACTATGAACATGAGTCCTCAAATGCATAAAGATAAAGGAAGATGGAAACAGTCAGAAATGTAGCCTTGGTGTCATGATGGGCGAAACCACTTAAAATTTCCATGTAATCTCCTGTTAAACTACTAAATGGCTGAAAGTGTGCCATCACTTCGTTGATAACAAAGTGTATCCTCCGTCAGACCAAGAGGGAATAAAACAAGGATGGACGGCTGCATAAGCAGAAGCATGCCAAAGTACGAAAACAGTAATAATTCATTTCTCAAGTTGTCTGGAGGGCAAGCAAATAATGAGCAGGCTTGAGTTATGAAAACTTAAGGAAACCAGCTGCATCTGTCAATGAAGTTGATACTGAAAGGTCATGCATTGATGAGATGAAACAGGGCAGCAGATAGGACGGTTTTTATCATAAAAAGCAAGACATAAACAACAGTGCTGGAAATCTTGAACAACACACTGAAAATGCTGGAGGAACTTAGCAAGTCAGACAGCATCTAATAAACTTTGACTACTTATTTGGCTCCGTAGATGCTGCCTGACTTGCAGAATTGGTGTATGTTGCAGCAGACAGGACAGTACTTTTCTTTTGATCTACTGTAGAAAAAATAAAATGGGGTGAAACTGCTGCAATACCAGCAAAGTTGAGAATAATTCCCCTGATAACAGGAGTAACTGGTCCTACATTATCAGTAAACCAATTTATCACAGGGAGGGTTGGTTACATTTGACTCCATAAGATATCAACTTTTATCATGAATGAGAATTTAAGAAGTGTGGCAAGTACTACTGGAGTTTAGTTTTTAAAATTAATAATCCAGTTAAATTTTTACAGAAGTATATATTTAAAACAAAATGGATACTATACTATTGCAAGAACTATTAAGAAATAAATACTGTATGTATACGATTAGTACTTGATTATATCACATCAGTCACTGATGCTCTATCTTCAAACGAAAGTAGAAAATCTGCCTCTCAATAGAACTTGGTTTGCAGTCTGAAAATGAACATAATGTAAATTAGAGATTGAACTCACAAAATATGATTGAGAAATGAAACTATAGAGATAACAAGACGTAACAGTGCCTTTAACACACTCTAATGGGCTTCACTTGAGTGTTATTAAACAAAATTTAACAATTATAATTTAACAATTATAGAATGTTTGCCTGGGTCTTTGCAAAGGACGAGTAAAGGGTATTTCCATGCCCCTTACCAGAGAAACAGAAAAGAAAGTACATCCTCCGAGAATTGCTTTGTTGGAACCACCAAGATTTATTTTAACAATCTCAATTTCTGGATCAGTTACAAAGTGCGCAATGTGGACTTTGGCAGCTGATAGCAAAATATTTCTGGGGCTCTATTCATTATTGTAAAGGGCATTTGTGAAATATTTATATCTTGCAAAATATAATGGAAATTAAAACGGGGAAATTTTATTCCTATTACTAACACCAGATTTTGAGTATGAGTTCTAGATTACACAATAAACCCTTTTTCACTAAATACATCTATTATTGATAATATGCTGTGAAATAATCTCTTGCTTTTGTGTTGTTGCAAACAATATTTTCCAAGACTGTATCATAAAGCCAATAGACACAGGAGCAGAATAAGATAATTTAGCCCATTGAATCTTCTCTGCCATTCCATCATGGGTGATTTTTTTTTTATCCCCCTAAACCCCATTCTCCTGCCTTCTTCCCATAACTTTTGATGCCCTGACTAATCAAGAAACCATCAATCTCAATTTAAAATGTACACAATGACTTGGTCTCCACAGCCATCTGTGGTAATGAATTCTACAGATTCACTAGCCTCCAGCATAAGGAACTATGGCCTAATTGAACTGCTGTAAGTTACATGTGGTTTTACTGGGTTTCTCTTACTTACCTTAGCAGCAGCATGAACGTGCCATGTCAGTAGATGTGGTGCCGAGCCACGCCAGTACAGCACATCATCACGACTGAGGAAATAGTAGAAAATGTGATTTCTATCATCAAATGATAGATGAACCTGTGCTGGAGTTTAGAAGTTTCTAGATCGTGCAGGGAGAAAGGGCCTATAACCCTTATTAGGAACAAAACAATTTTGAGGATCTTTAAGGAGTAAAAATTATTGTGGAAGTCATGACTTCAAAGTGGGGGGCGGGGAGTTGGAGTAGTTGGTAAACGGTGGTAGTTAAGGCAAATGAAGAATCAGAATTGATCAGGAGACCATTACACAGCTTAGTTTGTAGAACTACTGACTAGATTAATAAGGAAGTCCCTTCTAAGATTGTGTAAATGATGTTGTTGATTAATGCTTAAGTGAGAGAAAAAGCAGCTCTGCATGTGTTGCAATTGCAAAAGGTTAATTTGATTGTACTTGGATCAACAATGAGCTATTTCCGAGCAGTTTGCACAGAGCCAGAATGCTGGGCAACCATCCAGAGGCTTGATCTCTCACCATTAGCCGAGGCCGCCATTGCTGTAAAGCTCCTTTTGATAATAAGCAGCAGCAAACCATCAGCCAGAAAAATACAGACCACAGAAGTTTGTTTACTGTAGTAAAATATAATATTGTGATAATTAGCTCTAAAACTGTAGATTTCACCTCCCCCAACTCTCAGAACATTTAAGATACCCCGTCTGGATTTATTTAAAGTGAGGAAATTAACAGGCAAATAAATGAGATTTGGCACAAACCTTATCATAAATTGTTGTTATTTCAGTTACTCCCACAATATCCCTTGTTAAAATTCTTTTGGAATGATAGGGTATCTTTAAAAAATCCTTTTAAGTTATTGCTGGAACAGTATGTTCTAAACCCGAACCTCTTTTCGAGACCAGGAGGGTGATTCAGATGTGCGTGTGATAAATTTATCACATGTACATCAAAACATACAACATACTCTAGAGTGCATTAACAACTGACACACATAAGGATGTGGTGAGGGCAGTCTGCAAGTGTCACCACACGTTCTGGTGCCAACATAATAGGCTCACAATGTTTAGCAGAACAACACCAAATGAAACAAAGCAACCACAGCAAATCGAGCTTTCTTTCTCCCGTACAGTCCTCTAACCCCAGGACAAGCCAACTTTGGCCTCCAGCCTCCAGCAGACTCACGGAATTGAAGTTACAGGGCCCCAGCTTCCTCGGTGGACTCGCTCCAGCCATCGAGCCTTGACTTCTGGATTTCTAATCAATCTTAGCACTGCAATCTGGACCTCCAAATGCCCTTCAGGCTTCTATCCGGACACCCAATCAATATTCAAACTTCTATCTGGACCTACAATTGAACTTAGCTTCGATCCAGACCTCCAGTTGAGCTTTGGGCTTCGATCCAGACATGACATTGCCTTATTAGACCAATGGAGATTGCAGCTCCTGAGCCTTCAATGTATTTGCCATTGCAGTCACTTCTGATCTTGCTGGGAATCACAAGCGACTAGCTGGTGAGAGTGTGGACTCAGAAAATTTGAAAGCTGATTTCAGTCCCCAAGTTGGAGACCTCACCATTTGCAGTGAGTTGTCTTGAAACATGTGGCAGAGGGACTGAGGTTAAATGCTTGTCCTGGCACAGAGTTGCCAATGCTTCCCTAGAAGTTCTGCCCAATGATATTCAGCAGTCACAAAATTAAAGGGGGGGGGGGCAGGTGGCCTTGAAAGAGAGAGCCAGAAAATAGTTTACCTATGAATAACTGTAGCTTAGTGAGGCAAATACAGTAACAACACTTAAAAGGTACTTGGACAGGGGCAGTGAAAGGAATGATTTAGAGTGATACTGGCCAAACATGCTCAAATGAGACTAGCTTAGATGGGCACCTTTGTTGGCATGGACCCATTGAGCCGAAGGGCCTGATTCCATGTTGTAGGACTCTATGCTTCCATAGAATTTTTCAGATAATGTTTTGCAGGAAGGTTTAGCACTATGTAGTGGCTGATCTGCCACTGTGATTAATAACAGCAAAAATTCATGAATTACTTAATGCTGAGAAATCTTTCTTACCATCCCTTGTTTTAATTCACCATGAGTAAAAAATATCCATTACGGAATAATTAAATCTATTTAGACATTTATCTGTATGTGTGCAGATTGGTTGCTTGGTTTTCTATATTAGAGACTGCATTCAAAATTGTGGTAACTTCTACTTTACAAAAAGACCACTCGACAACTTAATGGCCAAAAGAGCATCTTTATCTGGGACGGCAAGTGATATTTACAATACAGGGGCTTCCAGGTACCTCATGCGGCATGGGTGGTGGAACTATATACAATGCATACCGGGAGTAAAAAGAGCGGAAGACCCCGCCAACCCCGGATCCTGCCTCTTGCTACCACAGCTTCCCGAGTAGTATTAACTTACTTTTAATAATACTCACATTATGACAAAAATAAATACTTTGTTGTCTGTAAAGAGCCTTGGAAGTTTGTGAACGGTGCTCCATGTGTGAGTATCGTTCACAAATCTTTTAGCTTTAGCTTTTAACTTCTGAAAATGCCAGGAACAACTACCTTAGAAAGTGAAAACACAAAAGCAGTTGGAAAAACATTGTAGGTCAGGCAACATTCTGTTGACAGCGGGACAGATGTAGGGAAGTTGAAATTTTCAGAAATGGTCCTTGACTTGAACCATTAATTCTCTTTCTCTTTCCATCTTTGCTGCCCGAGCTGCTGGGTGTTTCTAGCATAAACTCAGTCCATTCAGAACTGAGATGCAGCGAAATTACTTTAGTCAGAGGGTGGTAAACCTGTGGAATTTGATGCCATGAGCAGCTGCGGAAGGCCAAGTCATTGGGTGTATTTAAGGCAAAGATAAAAAGGTTCTTGATTAGTCAGGGCATCAAAGGGTCTGGGGAGAAGGCAGGGGAGTGGGGATGACTGGAAGAATTGGATCAGCCCATGATTGAATGGTGGAGCAGAATCGATGGGCCGAATGGCCAACTTCTGCTCCTATATCTTATGGTTTTATGGTCATTTTCTGTTTATGTTTCAGATTTTCAGCACCTGTGTTTTTTTAAAATTTTCAACCATTTTAGTAAGTATTGTGTGTATTTGATAGTGATATTTATTGCAGAATAAATTGCCTTGAACAAATGCCCGGAATCTGTATTGTGGCAGAATTGCATCCTGCCACCTCAGCTGTGTGACATTTTTGCCACAAAATGTACATCCCAGTAACAGCCATCTGTTACCATTTACTGTTTGCATATTATTAGTGACTTTGTAAAAGCAATATGTCACTATAAATCTGCAAGAAGCTCAACAGGTTTTAAAATTCAGCTTGGGGCATAATGTTGCTCTGAGTTGCCATGGAAACTCATTGAATGCGAATGTGTATGAATATTAGTCTTTTGTTCCTGATGTGTAAAAGCTGGAAAAGTGGATTGTTCTTGTATTTTATGGCAGCTCGCTTGAATTGGCACCGTGACTGATTCACTCTCTTTATCGCCAGTACATGCAGCATTATGGTGGGTATTTTTAAGGCTTCTGTTGTTTGAAGTGTGGTTTCCTTTTTCTAGCGGCTTCTGTTTAGCAAGTAATATCCTTTTTTCTTGTTGTGGTACAGAGTGTCTACAAATGTATATATAATGTTACATCACCGTAATTCAGACTAACTCACTTGGCAGTAAAAGGACTTTTAGGATTAATCAGATCATGTTCATAATAAAAAACAAAAACATTTCCTCTGTCTTTTCCGTTCATCGTAAGAGTACTTTAGTAACCGGATAGGGTTGGCATCCGTCTGGAAATAATAAACCTGCTTATACTCAGGGAAGGTACAAGGGTTCTAAGTGATTGTCTGGCCAAAAATGGCTGTGAAATGTAGTCGTAAGTATTTTTGGATTGAAGCTGCCACATGCAGTTAAAGGAAGCTGTATCAAATAAAGCAAAAAAAAAGATAACTTGGTTTTCATTGCCGACCAGATCGGATAGTTTTATCATTTTGAGGTAGAAGTTGAACAAAGGGACATGTACTTAGAAACCTGAGGCTACATAAAGTAGGATTTATCTACATTTGAATTGTGGGTGCTTTTTCTTCACCTATTGTTTCTCTCAAACTTTTTTGTTGAGGGTTAGAGTGGCAAGAAGAGAAGTTTTGAAGAATATTTTAATATACTCTCTCCCATGGCTGAAAGGCATTCAGCAGCTTTAGGTCACTACTGGAACCAGTCAGTTGATAAATAGTTATGTGGATCCAGATCCAAGCAGAATAACACAAATATATGGAAACGTCACTGGGCCATTCTCAAGATGCTTCTGCCAGTCGATTTGATTGTGACCATTTTGTGCCTTGAGTCCTGAAATATGCTGATTGTATCAGCATCAATTGCGCTTTGAACGAATGAATCAAGTTCCACTCCCTAGGGGACTGCCCTTAAGAGTTAGGAAAGAGGTACTGTTTTAGGGGGATGTTACAAACTTCTGTTAATAAATAAACTGTTAAACTTCAGTTAATAAATGAGTTATAGCGCCAAATGTAGTAACCTGTTAAGTAGAATGCTAACATTTTGAATTTGCTAGGTCTTTCTGCTCTGTAAGAGCCCATGGTATGGCAGGAAAGATACTAGCAAGGATAAAAGAGTTGCTGACAGGCAGGAGGCTGAGTGGGAATTAAGGAGCTTTTTCCGATTGGCTGCTAGTGAGTAGTGGTGTTCTGCAGGGGTCAGTTCACGTTTCTTTTCACGTTATGTGTTGATGTTCTGGATAACGGAATTGACGGCTTTTGGCCAAGTCTGCAGCTAATAGGTGGAGGGGTGGGCAGTGTTGAGGAAGCAGGGAGTCTGCAGAAGGACAGATTAGGAGAATGTGCAAAGAACTGGCAGATGGAGTACAGTGTAGGGAAATATATGGAAGAAGGAATAAAGGCATGGACTGTTTTCTAACTGGGGAGGAAATTCAGAAATCAGAGGTACAAATGGACTTGGGAGTCCTAGTGCAGGATTCCATAAAGATGAGCTTGCAGGTTGAGTCAGTGGTAAGGAAGGCAAATGCAATGTTAGTGTTCATTTGGAGAAGTCTGAAGTGTAAATGCAAGGATGTAGTGCTGAGGCTTTATAATAAGCATGGGTTAGATCGCATTTGGAGTCTTGTGAACAGCTTTGGGCTCCTTATCTAAGAAAGGATATACTGGCATTGGAGAAGTTACACAGGAGGTACACAGGAATGATTCTTGTAGTACCCTCAATGGATACGATTAAATATCCCCGTTTCAGCCTGTTACAGCTAAAGAACACAACTGCTTCCAAGGTCAGTACAGTCAACAAAGATGTCTTAATGCATTTAAACAAACTATCGCTGCTTAAAACCAACGGAAATAACACCGTCTGTGGTCATAAGTGCCCATGGAGGACACCTTGGAGGAAGCGCGGATGTAGTTCAGGATTACAAGTGCGTTTAAGGAAACAGGGTTTTAATCTCCTAAAACCGACTATCTTGCTGACAAAGATGCAGTCTCTGGTGAATAAAATCGATGATCTCAGAGCCAGGGTGTTGAATCAGAGGGACATTAGGACCATGTGTGTCCTTTGTTTCACAGAATCCTGGTTAACCTCTTTCATACCAGATGCAGCGATTCAGATCGGCAGGTTTACTATACACCATCAGGATAGATCCATAGATTCTCTCAAAAGCAGAGGTGGAGGAGTATGCCTCATGATCAAGTCCTCTTGGTGCACAAATGTATCAGTGCTGTCCCAATTCTGCTCACCAGACCTGGAATATCTAGAGTAAAATGGTGTACTTTTTAACTACCGCAGGAGTTATCTGGGGTCATTCTGGTAGCAGTTTAAATTCTACCTCAGGCCAATGTCAAGCAGGCTTTAGATGATCTGAGCAATGGGATCAACATGCACAAAACAGCGCACCTTAATGCCTTCACCATCATTTTGGGAGATTTTAGCAAGGCCAGTCTGAAAACATCACTAAGCAACTACCATCAATAGATCACTTGCAATACCAGAGGAAACAACACACTGGACCATGGCTACACCACCATCAGGAATGCCTACCGTGATATTCCACGCCCTCACTTCGGGAAGTCTGATCACCTGGCTGTACTTCTACTCCCTGAGTATAGGCAGAGACTGAAGACTGCAGCACCAGCAGTGAGGACCAAGAAGGTTTGGACAAGGGAAGCACAGGAGCACCTACAGGACTGCTTTGAATCGGTGGACTGGACTGTATTCAGGGATTCATCTTCGAATCTGAATGAGTATGCTGCATTTGTTACCAACTTCATTAAAACCTGTGTGGATGAGTGTGTGCCTACAAAGACTTACTGTACATTCCCAAAGCAAAAGCCATGGATGAACCAGGAAGTATGTCATCTGCTGAAGGCTACATCTGTGGCATTCAAGTCTGGCAACCCAGGCCTGTACCAGAAAACGAAGTATGATTTGCAGAGGGCTATTTCAAGGGCAAAGAGACAATTTTGAATGAGGTTGGAGGCGAAATCAGATGCATGGCAACTCTGGCAGTGTCTGCAAGACATTACTTCCTACAAAGCGAAACCCAATAATATGAATGGCAAGCAACACACACAAAATGCTGGTGGAACACAGCAGGCCAGGCAACATCTATAAGGAGAAGCACTGTCGATGTTTCGGGCCGAGACCCTTTGTCAGGACTAACTGAAAGGAGAGATACTAAGAGACTACAGTACATCTGTAGAAATTTGTGTCTTCAGTGACATTAAATCTTCACAAACTCATAATATAGCTGCTGTTGTGCCTTCTTTGTAACTGCATCAATATGCCAGGGCCAGGATAATTCCTCAGAGATGTTGAGAGCCTGGAACATAAAATTGCTCACACATTCCACAAACAGATCCCTCAAAGAAGGAATCAGTCCTGACGAAGGGTCTCGGCCCGAAACGTCGACAGTGCTTCTCCTTATAGATGCTGCCTGGCCTGCTGTGTTCCACCAGCATTTTGTGTGTGTTGCTTGAATTTCCATCATCTGCAGATTTCCTCGTGTTTGCCAATATGAATGGCAGCGATGTTTCACTATCAGATGAACTCAACGCCTTCTATCCATGCATTGAAAGGGAGAACACAACTACAGCTGTGAAGATCCCTGCTGCACCTGAGGACCCTGTGATCTCTGTCTCAGAGGCCGATGTTAGGCTGTCTTTAAAGAGAGTGAACCCTTGCAACGCAGTATTCTTGATGGAGTACCTGGTAAGTCTCTGAAAACCGGTGCCAACCAACTGGCAGGAGTATTCAAGACATTTTCAACCTCTCACTGCTACGGGCAGAAGTTCCCACTTGCTTCAAAAAGGCAACAATTATACCAGTGCCAAAGAAAAATAATGTGGGCTGCCTTAATGACTATGACCGGTAGCACTCACATTGACAGTGATGAAATTCTTTGAGAGGTGGGTCATGACTAGACTGCACTCCTGCCTCAGCAAGGACCTGGACACATTGCAATTTGCCTATCACCACAATAGGTCAATGGCAGACGCAATCTCAATGGCTCGCCACACAGCTTTAGACCACCTAGACAACACAAACTCCTATGTCAGGATGCTGTTCATCAACAATAGCTCAGCATTTAATACCATAATTCCCACAATCCTGATTGAGAAGTTGCAGAACCTGGGCCTCTGTATCTCCTTGTGCAATTGGGTCCTTGATACTTGACTTCCTAATCACAGTCTGTGCAGATTGATGATAACATCTCCTCCTCGCTGACGATCAACACTGGCACACCTCGGTTGTGTGCTTAGCCCACTGCTTTACTCTCTGTATACACATGACTGTGTGGCTAGGCATAGCTCAAATACCATCTATAAATTTGCTGATGATACAACCATTGGTGGTAGAATCTTAGGTAGTGACGAGAGGGTATACAGGAGTGAGATATGCACAGCAACCTGACACTCAACGTCAGTAAGACGAAAGAGCTGATTGTGGACTTCAGGAAGGGTAAGACGAAGGAACACATACCAATCCTCAGAGCGATCAGAAGTGGAGAGAGTGAACAGCTTCAAGTTCCTGGGTGTCAGGATCTCTGAGGATCTAACCTGATCCCAACGCATTGATGTAGTTATAAAGAAGGCAAGACAGCGGCTATACTTTATTAGGACTTTGAAGAGATTTGGCATGTCAATAAATACATTCAAAAACTTCAGTAGTTGTACTGTGGAGGGCATTCTGACAGGCTGCATCACTGTCTGGTATGGAGGTGCTACTGCACAGGACCGAAAGAAGCTGCAGAAGGTTGTAAATCTAGTCAGCTCCATCTTGGGTACTAGCCTACAAAGTACCCAGGACATCTTTAGGGAGTGGTGTCTCAGAAAGGCAGTGTCCATTATTAAGGACCTCCAGCACCCAGGGCATGCCCTTTTCTCACTGTTACCATCAGGTAGGAGGTACAGGAGCCTGAAGGCACACACTCAGTGATTCAGGAACAGCTTCTTCCCCTCTGCCAGTGGATTCCTTAATGGACATTGAAGCTTTGGACACTACCTCTTTTTTTAATATACAGTATTTCTGTTTTTGCACATTTTTAAAAATCTATTCAATAAACATAATAGATTTACTTGTTTATTATTATGTTTATTTCATTTATTATTTTTTTCTCTCTCTACTAGATCATGTATTGCATTGAACTGCTGCTGCTAAGTTAACAAATTTCACGTCACATGCCGGTGATAATAAACCTGATTCTGATTCTTATGAAAGGACCAACATTTGTGAGGAGTGTTTGATAGTTCTGGTCAGTGCTTGCTGGAAGTTAGAAGAATGAGGGGAGATTTAATTGAAACGTGTTGAATATTGAAAGGCCTAGATAGAGTGGAAGTGGAGAGGATGTTTGCAATAGAGTCAGCCTCAGAATACAAGGGTACCCTTTTAGAACAGAGATGAGGAGGAATTTCCTTAGCCCGAGGGTGGTGAATTATTACCACAGATAGCTGCAGAGGGCAAGTTATTGGGTATATTTAAAGTGGTGTTTGATAGATGCTTGATTCATAAGGGCATCAAAGGTTATGGGGAGAGGGCAGGAAAGTGGGGTTGAGAGGGATAATAAATCAGCCATGATTAAATGGTAGAACAGACTTGATGAACTGAATGGCCTAATTCTACTTCTGTTTCATATGGTCGCATTGTATGGTGGTATAAGGGGAAAGAATCCCTTACAAATTACCTACTCAGATAAGTTTGTTAGTTCTTTCATTAAAAAGCATGACTTGCATGTTGCTGATGGCTCCATTCTATACTTAGCACATAGGTCACTTTGCTGTTGAAGTGTTTAGAGACTGTGGGATACAAGGTAAGGCTGAATAAGCTCATTATGACAGAAAATCATGCAATTTGGAGATTGATATGCTGTTTAAACTAAACAGTGATTAATTTTTCATGTAATAATTTACTATAGTAATGGAGTTGATGAATCCTTGATGCAGTCTTCGGGATTCTGTATTCAGCTCAATGAACCTATATAGATTTATTAGAATATTGTATTTGTGTAAACCGAAGCCAACAAAAAAATAATACAGGTTTCCAATAAAATAGTGAGGCAGCAAAAAGAAGATGGTTTTTGTCTCGAACTTTAGTGCTGGAATTAATCAGTAGGTCAGATAACATCTGTGAAGAGAGGTATGATCAGCATTTCAGGTCAACAGAATTTCTATTGAGTATCACCCGAAGTTTGTATTTTTATTTCAGCTTTGCAGCATTTGCAGTTCTTATGCTTTTTGGCTGGTTTGGTATAATGCTTCTGTGGCATGTAGAAATGTTTACCATACTTGAATGGGCATGGCTTTCCAGATAAATGTCAAATAACTAAAGTCTTAAAAGTAAACAGAAGGTTTAGATACTGTACTGTATATCGTGTAGAGAGATTCAGATTTAAAAGTGAAGGGAAAGTAATTTCTGTGTAGTCTCAATCTTTCATCTGTTAATGCATCAGATATGATAAGTGGGATTAAGAAGCAATTTCCACTGTCATGGAGTCATAGAAGGATGGTGGGTTGGAGATATGTCTCTTCCAAGGGAGCTCCTTCTCTTTGCTAGACCACAGGTCTTCTTTGCAGAGCCGTATCATCTGATTAGACCCCAGATCAGGGTCACATGAAACCATGGGAGCAGATGGTGAATGGTCGTGTGAGCAGCTGGTGCGCATCACAATTCCCGGTTATGTGACCGCTGACGCCAGGCAGGCAATCTCTGAAGACTATTGATCATGGTTGGGGTCACCCATCTTGTAAAGTCACTGGCCAGAAGAAGGCCAAAGGCAAACCATTTCTGTAGAAAAATTTGCCAAGAATAATCATAGTCAAGGAAAGACCATGATTGCCTTTGTCGTTCACAAAATGAACGAACAAACAAATGACAGTCATAAAGCACTATAGTACAGAAATAAGCTCTTTGGCTCATCTAGTCCATGCAGAAACCGTTTTTTCACCTATTCCCTTTGACACACACCTAGACGTTAGCCCTCCATACACTTCCCAGCCATGTTCTTATCCAAATTTATCTTAAATGTTCAAATCGAATTTGCATCCGCAACTTCCCTGGCAGGTTGTTCCACACACGAACCACCCTTGATGAGTGAAGAAGTTCCCCCTGCGGTTCCACCTTTCAAACTTAACCTATGATCACTCATAAAAATCTTACCCAACTCCCGTGGAAAAAATCTGCTTGCATTGACCCTATCTATACCCCTCATAATTTTGTATACTTTTATCAAATCTCTCTCCTCATTCTTCTACGCTCTAAGGAATAAAGTCCTAACCTATTCAGCCTTTCTCTGTAACTGAGGTCCTTAAGTGCTGGGAACATCCTTGTAAATTTTGACATACTTTTTCAATCTTATTGATATCTTTCCTGCAGGTGGGTGACCAGAACTGCACACAGTACTCCAAATTAGGCCTCACCAAAGTCTTATACAACTTCACCATAATATCCCAACTCCTGTACTCAATACTTTGATTCATGAAGGTCAATGAGCCATAAGCTCTCTTTACAACTCTATCTAGCTCTGACACCACTTTAAGGAATTATGGATCTGTATTCCCAGATCCCTCCATTCTAACACTATCCCCAGTGTCCTAGCATTCACTGCGAAAATTCTGCCTTGGTTTGTCCTACCAAAGTGCAACACCTCACACTTGTCTGCATTAAATTCCATCTTCCCGGGCGACTAATACTCAGAGGAGTGCTTTCTTCCTAGTTTATCTCCAATTTTCCTTCCTCTCCAGAGAGTTTTAGCACTCACTGGGATTTGATTCAATAGCCACTAAGTATCTTCCAGTGTTTCATAGAAAATGATTTAATTAATTTGTGGTCAGTGATAATGAATGTTGGCAAACCATGTGAGTATGGATAATTCAAAATGCCAGGCCAGGTTTTTATTTAACATTTACACATTTTCTCAGCAGTGGAAGTTCACTGGTTTGTGATCAAAGTAGATACTCCCTCACATTTCCTGTTATCTATATATAGATGACATAGGTTTAAAGTAAGGAGCAAGCAATCTGCGGAGGACTTTCTTTATCCCAGAGGGGTTTTGGAATCTGAATGACTCCCTGGGGTGCTGGTGGAGGCAGAGAGCCAAGTAGCATGTATATGGACAGGCAGTTAAATCGCGAAGATGGAGCAGTTTGCGGATCATAAGCTAAAAAATGGAATTAGTCTCAGTGAGAACTCATGGTAAACATGGATACCGTGGGCCATAGGGTCTGTTCCTGTTCTGTAATACTCCGTGCCCTTAACCAAACTAGGATTCTGCATATTCCACAACTCAGTGGCATGAGGCCACAATCCTAATTCTGACCTGTCTCAGCAACGACAGTGGATTGAAGTTGAGAATCTTTCTGATCTATTTCACTGAGCTGTTCACTAGATTGACAAATTGACATGATGCGGAAGGTACTTCCAAACTCATATATATATATAAAATCAATCAATGCAGTCCTAAATTCCATCACTGTGGGTTCCAGGTGCTGTGTCTGATTTAGTGATTAAGGTTAGTAGTGTCTTCTAATAATTTCTGTTTGTCAAAGAAAATTTGGTGTATTTCACTGTTACATTCAACCAGTCACTCTTTATTGGAGCCTGTTTTAAAAAAGAATTGACTGCTAATGTACATTTTGCAGGTTGTATTTAAATTACATCTGCACTATTCCCCATTACTATTACCTTGTACCTTGTCATGTGAGGTCCAAACGTTTCCCAGTTGTGCTTGTTGGTCTGAAAGGATAATTTCTGCACAGAATAAAGAAAATATAAAATGTGAACTTCAGGCCACCACCAGACAGGAAGCATTTCTGTCAAATTTAGATTATAGGTTTTCTGTTACAGTAGTTTAATCTGTGCTTATTTCGCTTTTATTGGGCAGATGGGGCCCATTTTCAATCCATTGAAAGCTTTGTAGAACCTTCAAATGAAGAGACCTGATTCCTCTGTGACTGTCAGTATTCCTTCTAATGAATACGTTTTTCAGTGGAATGGTGAATAATAATTAAGGGTCTTTTTTTTCTCAAAATCAGATGTATTATCACTGACATGTCGTAAAATTTGTTCTGTGGCAGCAGTCAAGTGCACTACATACACATTGTACTGCAGCTGCAAAACTGGTTTGAGGAGGGCACAGAAATAATGATTTGTCTGTCGTGGAACCATTCCTTCACTCAGGTGCAGTGTATGAAGCACAGTCTCTCAGGCAGATAAAGACAGGAGCAAATCTCAGGCAGTAGTCTTAGCTTCAGTTAGCTACCCATTAGTTGGAATAATTTAATCTATGCTTCTGACTGGATGGAGCAGATTTCTGGCTGGTCGGAGGTGTCACGATGACTGGCATTTTACAAACACAAGCACAAGAAAATCTGCAGATGCTGGACATCCAAAGCAACACACACAAAATCCTGGAGGAACTCAGCAGATCAGGCAGCATTTTGGAAATGAATAAACAGTCAAAGTTTCAGGTCGAAACCCTTCTTCTGGACTGGAAAGGAAGGGGGAAGACACCAGAATAAAAAGGTGGGGGTAGCGTAAGGAGTATAGCTGGAAAGTGATAGCTGAATCTAGGTGAGATAGGAAAGGTAAAGGTCTGGAGATGAAGGAATCTGATAGGATAGGAAAGTGGATCATAGGAGAAAGGGAAGGAGGGGGACACCAGAAGGAGGTGATAGGCAGGTGCAAAGAGGTAAGAGGCCAAATTGCAGAATAGAGGAAGAGGGGGTGAGGAGTGGATTATTTTTACCAGAAGGAGAAATCATTATTACAAAGGTAATAATGGTTTAAGAGTGTCTTGTAGAAATGTTTCCCCCACTGAAACATAAATAACCTACAAAAAATCCAGAAAATATCTTATTAAAGTAAATTGTCAACCTCATAATGAAGAGAATCTTTTGTGGCCATTGTATTTCTTGTATTGGGCTACACAGGCCTGTAAGTATGTGTAGCAAGTAAAGGCTATCGTGGTCACTTGCCAGAATTCAGTAAATGATGCTAAATCTAGTTGAATAACTTCATAAGGTTCTTAGACTGAGCTTCATAGCCTTTTCTATTAAACAATGTCCTAAATTTAATTTTTACTGCAATATCAAAGTGATTTGTTACGCTTTCACTCAGCTGCTGCCACAAAACAACAAATTTCACAACCTACCACCACCAACATCTATCCTGAGGTGTATTAGCTTTCTGATGAGCAGGAGTTGGTGACAAAGGTGATGGAATGGAGAAGGAATGGACAGTATCCAGATGGACTCAGAAATTTAAGCAGTGCATACGTGTGGATTTAATTGAGAAGTTAACCTCAGCCTTGATAAAGTATGGTTGTATAATTTGAAACAAATACTGACAGTAGAGGTATGAGTAGACATGACTTTGTTTCCTCAGAGATGCATTGGACTATTATTGATGCTAATATTATTGTGACTCCATGGGCTATCGTAACTATATGTGCTGTGTGCTATATGTAACTATATGTATGATGTTGTCTATCTTGGCCCCAGATGAAAGCTGTTTCATTTAGCTCTATACATGTGTACGGTTGAATGACAATTAATCTTGAACTTGAAGGTTGAAGTTTCAGGCTCTGACTAGTAATCAGAGGCCTCCCTCTGATGCAATGGAATTCTAATTTCTAGTTCAGCGAACTGAGTTCTTATCTTTGTTCAGCTGAACCTGACAAATGTCCAAGCTCTGTTTATTAAGTGTAAAACTTATTTTTATGGGACTCACAGTGGCTCTCTCAGAATTTCTTTAAAATACTGGAAAATAGGGTTTTTCTTATAGATGCAGATAAACTCCAGACCTTTACACACTGAACATGGTTGGAGTTACAAAGAGAGCAGCTTTTAGTGCACACAGTCAGTATGATGGTTACATTAATAACAAAAACAAGCATGCACAATAACTGACCACCTCTAGGTGCTTGATGTTTGCACAGTGATTGTCAGAAACTCAAATTGACATGCAATCTTCCCAAATCTTGTCCTAACTGTTGTGGGTTCTCTATGGACCTCTGCAGATTTACTGCTGCACTGTTACATATTTCCATTAGCAGGCCTCGAATGTTCCACTATGGAGCATCTTCCTCCAAAATAACTTACTATGAGGTGAAGTGTTTGGTGTCTTGAGTCGTCATCACTGTCTGGTGTAAGGTCTAACCCCGCTTTTTCTCCATATCATGATAATAGTAGATCATTGGGATCTCTTTTGTCTTCTGTAGGACATCTCTAGCTGTTGTTCTACAGTTTACTGAACTTAAGAGTTATTCTGCCCCATGGGAAACTTCAGCATTGTAATCAGTGAGTTGTGCTGTTGAAATGAATACTTACATTGAATCATTATTCTTCATCCTTTAAAACTGGACCTTTACCAGTCGAGTTGGTAGGTTAATTGGCCAATGTAAACTGTACCCGTGATTAGGCTAGGGTTAAATCGAGGGTTGCTGGGCAGCACAGCTCAAATGGCAGGAAGGACCTATTCTATGCTGTATCTCAATAAGTAAATAAATACATGTATGTCATCTTTCCAATCTTTCACAACGAAATCCTTACCTTAGTGCCCTTGACTCTCTGGGTTCCCTCACAGAAGCTCCACCCCACATCCTGCTGTAGAGTGGAGCTTTACAATTCAGTAAATACTGGAAGTATGCCCAGCTGATCAGCCAGCATGCATGGAGAGAGAAACAGAGTTACTGATTCAGGTCAGTGACCTTCTTATTACAACTAGGCAAAGTTAGAAATCAAACATGAATTGAAGTTGCAGAGAAGGGAAAGGGGAGGGGAGAACAATGTAAATGCCTGTGATAAAGTGGAGGCTGCAGAGTGCCGTGTACACACATGGTGGTGGTGTTGGCTAAAAGAGGCTTGCTGGCTTCAAAGAACTGTCTCGAAACAGATGTTTTGGTTCGGAAGAACATTACTCATTGCTCCTGAGTTAAGTTGAAATGACACTAGTTGCCCTTGCACCAATGTCTTGGCATGGATATATCTGGCAGGTGCTGTTTTCCCAAAATTGACCTTGCCTGACACTAGATACATGGTATTTAATTGTTACACAGAATCTGATCCTGGCTCTGGGACTACATTGATCATCTTGCCCAATCCATGGGATTCTAATGTCCTGCGCATCATGCACTGTTTGTAGAAATGTAGTGACAATGCACATTTCACATACTTATTCCCATACGAAGAATATTATATATTTTTTTGTCTACAAAACTTGAAACATCTAAGCTGCCTTGGTAGTTATTATCCTTTTCTGGCTTTTGCCTAGCATCTCGCTCTGTGTACTCATTGTGGCTGGCCATCAGACATTTCTAACCTGGTCTTGAATAGCTCCAAAGCCATGCATGACTGTATGGACTGTTTTTTTGGAATTGACTCTGCCCCTCCAACTGAACCTGTAAATTCCACAAATAATACAATCTCTGATGAGCAAGTCACTTCAAATTTTCAAAACTAAAATTTTCTCCCAGGACCTTAAATTAGTATCCAAGGATTCTCCATGCTCTCAGTTGCTCTCAGTTTGATTTATTGCTCAACCTGTTCTAGGTTGGTTGCAATGTGGTTGGCATGTAACAAATGCAGTCCCTAAAGCATTATGCTGTAATAGTTTTTTAGTGTGACAATATGTTACAATTGCATATTATTTTCATCGGCTTTAGTTTGTCAACTGTAATCAGCTCAATATACAATATACACACATCCCATGACTTTCTGTGCTTTTTGGCAAATTATCCATCTCAAAATCTAAAGTATTAAGGGTTCACTTCATTTGTCGCACGTGTGTCGAAATATACAGTGAAATGTGTCATTTTGCATCAAATCAGCGAGGATTACGCTGGTCGCCCATGCTTCTGGCGCCAATATAGCATGCCCGCAACTCATTTACCTTAACTGTACATCTTTAGATTGTGGGAGGAAATCAGAGCACCTTGAGAAGACCCACGTGGTGACGGGGAGTATATACGATCTCCTTTCAGACCACAGTAGGCTAATGTAAAGTGTTGCGCTAACCACTATGCTACCGTACTTAATGACTCCAGAATCTTTATTTCTTGACATCATTATGCTACTACGTCTAATAGCTCAAGTGTAATTATTTCTGGAGTTATTCATTATCTCAGTTGACTCACATAACTCACTTTCTCTCATCGGCACTTTGATTCAGACACTGTGTCATGCTTCAATCAGCAGGCACTAATAATATCATAATCTCTGTTCTTAATTCGAAAATAGTAGTTCTGGCCTTCCACCCAGATGGGGCATTTTAGTTCCCCACCCAAAAGTACACCAAGCCCCCTCTCCATTCTTTACATCAATGATCATTCTAGTGTTGCACCATTCATTGTTTATAATTGATTGTGTTTCAAAGGTGTTATTTGTTGATTATGATTGGATAACTCCAAATTGTATAGAAAGTAAATAATTTTCATATCCAATTACCTTCAGATTATTTTAAGACAAAAAATTCAATTTGATTAGTTTTAATGCTTCCCTAAAAATTTTTTTTTTAGTTACAGAATTGAGACTTGCAAACAACAAATTGCTGGAACTTGATTGGATGAGTTCCCAAGTTGCAAGAATATTTGCTAAGGGGTTTACACGCAGAGGACACCTTATTAGGTACATCTGTACACCTTCTCGTTAATGCAAATATCTAACTAGCTAATCACGTGGCAGCAGCTCAATGCATAAAAGCATGCAGACGTGGTCAAAGAGGTTCGGTTGTTGTTCAGATAAAATATCAGAATGTGGAAGAAATGTGATCTAAGAGGCTTTGATCATGGGATGATTATTGGTGCCGGAAGGGGTGGTTTGGGTATCTCAGAAACAGCTGTTCTTCTAGGATTTTCACATACAAGTCTCTATAGTTGACAGAGAATGGTGCAAAAAACAAAAAAAAATCCGGTGATGGCAGTTCTGTGGATGAAAACGCCTTGTTAATGAGAGAGGTCATAAGAGAATGGTCAGACTGGGCCAAAGTGACAATAGTTCAAGTAATTATGCGTTGCAACAGTGTTGGCCAGAAGAGCATCCCTGAAGGCACAACGTGCCAAACCCTGAAGTGGATGGGTTACAGCAGCAGAAGATCACGAACATATGCCCAGTGGCCACTTCATTAGCGACAGGCTGTACCTAATAAAGTGGCCACTGAGTGTATTTATGTCATTAAATCTTGGGAATCAACCTAACTGAGCAGATCAAATACCCATTATACCAACTGCTCAGTGACTATCCCACTGATTTCGTTGGACGGTCATTCTATCTGGTCGTCCATATGTTATCTAGGTGCTGGTGAGAAATGAAAGACAGTGTAGAATTAGCATGCATCCTCAGCAAGATGGCACCAGCAAACAATGCAACAAGTGGCAATGTCCTGCTAACTGTTCATGAAACTGCTTCTTGCACTTCTTTCAAAAGTGATTCTACTACTAAGCAGTGTGCAATTGGACCTGTGATTTATATTTAGATGGTGTATTTTGGGGCTGATTGAGCAATCTGGCGCTTTGCTGTACCTGAGGAAGTTTGATGAGATTTGGGATGGAGGCCTGATAGCCTGGAGGAGGGTTGCGAGCCCATGATCCACTCCATTACTTCTCTCTGATTGAGGCGTCGAGCAAGGATGAATGAGAGCAGAGGACGGGTGGATGTTTGGCGCCATCTGTATGTGCTGAACCAGTCTTCCTCTTCTTCTGGCTAACTGCTGCCAAAGGAAGGTGCAAGAGTCTTGGGAGGATTGATCGGCAAGGCTGTGGACTCACTTTGGAGGACTTTAAAGTTCATGTTGCATGTGTTCCTGGATTCTGGTTACTTTTTTTTTGCTGACTTTGAGCCATTTGATCAGGGGAATCGACGCTGACTGGGGAGTTTTGGTGAAGAATGGTCCCTTGGCCTGCATTGGCTGGCAGTGAGGCACTGAACGGAACTAAGGTGAGTACCACTGCTTTGGTGTTTGCTGCTCTACGTGTTGTTCACTGGCTTTTTGCCGCTTGCGCAATTTCTTCTTTTTCTCTCTCACGCATTGGGTGTTTGATATTTTCTTGAATGGGTTCCACGGTGTTTCTTTGTTTTGTGGCTGCCTGTGGGAGGACAGATTTCAGAGTTATATTCTGTATATGTACTTTGATAATAAATGTACTTTGAATCTTGTAGACCAAATCAAAAACCATACCAGATCCTCTGGCTGATATACAGAAAGTGTAATTGTAATATATTTGGCTGTTGATTTAGAGCTTTAAGAAAATGGGCGCTAACAGAGGAAATAGCAAAGCATGCAGGAGTATTTAGGCCTTTCAAAATAATTGATTACAGATTTTAGTGAACAGTAGTTGACATGGACAACCATATGCTTCCTTTTGCTGGCATAAGATTTAATTTATATATGTAGTGCACGCTAAGCAATAAGTGGGATTTTATAAATAGTGGAAATTCTGATACACTGATCTAAAAACATCACTTGCTTTTGCTCTGCTGTCTCACCAAGTTGTTGAAACGCCTGAGGAACACAGACAAGAGAAGTCTCAAGTTAGAAATGTGGACCCAGAAGTTCACAGATGGAAAGGCAGAGCAGGGCACAGTAGCCGAGGAGGAGCACTCTGTTGGAAAGTCATATTAGTCATGAGATTCAAAGAGTTTCACACACAGTGGAGCAGGCCTACCATCATAATCACTAGGCTTTTTTCAGTTTTGAGTTGTTTCCTAAAGTGGACCTGCTCGATGTGATTTCCAAGCATTGTGGTCCATGGACTAGCACCTGTTTCAGTGATGGCAAAACAAACTTTTCCATGAAGAGCTGGTGGTTTTAGGCTGTATATCATTAGTTGAAATTATGCACTGTTCATTAGTCCATCATAAGTTTGGAAGATCCTGAAGGAAAGTCAAATAATTTGAAATCCTTGCAACATGTCCTTGATTTCAATTATTGACCATTTTATTTGTTGGGAAGTCGGTCGACCAGACCTTTAGCCGTTGTGCTATTGATGAAATTTACAAACCAGGCCAGTTGGAAGTTCATTGAGTATAGGCTCTTTTGCAGAAGGACATGACAATTTCTTCTCACATTGAGCAGCTTCACTCCATCCATAACAGGCAGTATTTCCTAGTGGCCAGCCATTTTAATTACAATCCCTATTCCCTTTCTGACATGTCAGTCAATGGCCTCCCTTCGTGCCATGATGGGGCCACTCTCAGGCTGGAGGAGCATCACCTCATATTCCATCTGGATAACCTCCAAACTAATGGCACGAACATCAATCTCTCTAACTTCTGATAATTTCTCCCCCTCCTCTTCCCTCTTCTTCCATTTCCCCTCTCTAGTTCCCCTCTTACCTCTTCTCAACTGCCTATCACCTCCCCCAGGACCTCGCATTGTTCCATTTTTTCATATTCCACTCTTCTCTCCTATCAGATTCCTTCTTCAGTCCTCATGTATGTGAAGGATGTAAGGAATAAAGTCAATTCAATTCACTTTACCCTTTCCACCTATCTCCTCTCAGCTTCTCACTTCAGCCCCTCTCTGCCACCCACCTGGCTTCACCTATCACCTATAGCTGCTCGTCCATCCACTCCTCCCACCTTCTTACTCTGGCTTTCTCCCCCTTCCTCTTCAGCCCTGTTGAAGGGTCTCAGCCCAAAACTTTGACTGTTTATTCCTTTCAATAGATGCTGTCTGACCTGCTGAGTTCCTCCAGCATTTTGTGTGTGTTTCTCTGGATTTCCAGCATCTGAAGAATCTCCTGTGTTCACAATTTCTTTGATGACCTACAGTTAATAGAAAAGAAATGAGGCTGTGTTCTCTGCAGGAAGTGTATATATTTGGACAGTGGCTGAAAGTAGACTGGGACTCGACTTTAATTCCCATGTGGTTAAGATTTACTGTTCAGCTTCAGGGCTGAAATTTGGTCTCTTGGTTTAGGAACTGAATCAGGCTTCAGCATAAGTCAGGAAGTTGAGGCTAGAAGTAGCAAATATTGGAACTGACGTGGCCATTTATTCAGATCCATAAGGTATAATGTCATGAACAGAGCAAGCACAAAAAGAGAAATAATGTTTGAGATCATGAAAAGGCAATGTGACTTCATTGGACATGTGATTAGGAAAGAAGAGTTAGAATGCACGGTAATTATGGGAAAGAATGAAGGGAAGAAAACAAGAGGAAGGCAAAGACAAATGATGATGGAGATAGCAGCCAGAGAACTGGAAATCAATACCAATGAATTGATCCACTTGACGTGAAGCAGGAGTGAGTGGGCCATGGCAGTCAAAGCTCAAACTGGGCGTGGAAGCTGATGATGATGATGATAATAGCAGTTAATTATTATAAGATCCCAACTTGTATTTCATAGAATTTCTATGTATTTTCTCTCCCATCACCAGCTATTCTCATTTCACAGACTCATAGAGCTATACATCAGAGAACTAGGCCATTTGGCCACATTTAGCCATATTATACTTGCCCCTGTTAAGCCCATATTCTTCAAATCAGTGATGGGGCAAGTCAAGTTATCCACTCTGGTTTAAGAACCTGGTGGTGTGAGTCCTGTAACTCTTTCCTGATGACAGCAGTGAAAAGAGAGTGCGTCCTGGGTAGGGGTGGGGGGTCCCTAATGATGGATGTTGCTTTCTTGTGACAACACTCTGTGTGGATCTGGTCAGTGGTGGGGAGAGCTTTACCCATGATGGACTAAGCTGCATCCATTACTTTCTGTCGGATTTTCCATTCAAAAGCACTGGTGTTTCCATACCAAGCTGTGATACAGCCAGTCAATATACTCTCCACTGCACATTTGTGGAGGCTTGTCAAAGTTTAGATGTCTAAGGAAGTAGAGGCACTGTTGTACATTCTTTGTAATTGAACTTGTATGCTGGGTCCAGGACAGGTCTTCTGAAACAATAACACCAAGGAATTTAAAGTTGCCGAGCCTCTCCAACTCTGATCCTCTAGTGAGTACTGGTTAATGGACCTCCTAATAATTCTAAAGTCCATAATAATCAGCTCCGTGGTCTTGCTGACATTGTGTAAGAAGTTGTTGTTGTGGAGCCACTCTGCCAGAAATTTAGTCTCCCTCTGATATGCTGATTTGTCACCATCTTTGATTCAGCCAACAACAGTGGTGTTGTCAGCAAACTTAAATAAGGTGTTGGTGCTTAGTCACACAGTCAGAAGTGTAAAGCGAGTAGAATATGGGGCTAAGCGCACAGCCATGTGATGCACCTGCGCTAATGGTGATTGTGGAGGAGATGCTGCTAATCTGAACTGACTGGGTTCTGCAAGTGAGGAAATCAACAATCCAATTGCACAAGGAGGTGCTGAGGCCAAGATCTTCAGGCTTATTGATCAGTTTTGGGAGGATATAGTATTGAATTGCAAGCCATAGTCCTGATCCTGATGTATGCACCTTTGTTGTCCAGATGTTCCAGGGTTGAATGAAGAGCCAATGAAATGGCATCTGTTGTGGACCTATTGTGCTGGTCAGCAAGTTGGAGTAGATCCAAGTCGCTATTCATTCAGGAGTTGATGTGTTTCATCACCAACCTCTCAAAACACTTCATCACTGTGGATGCAAGTGCTTCTGGACAGTAGTCATTGAGGCAGGTTACCACATTCTTCTCAGGCACCGATATAATTGAGGCCTGCTGGAAGCAGCTGGGTACTTCAGACTGCCAAAGTGAGAGGTTAAAGATCTCAGTGATCAATACAGGTCTTGGGTACACAACTAGGTACCCGATCTGAGCCAGATGCTTTCCATGGGTTCAGACTCCTGAAGGGTACCCTCACACGGCCTCAGAGACTGAAATCACAGGGCCGTGGGGGCTGTGGAAATTTATTATGGCTCCTCCATGTTTTGACGGTCGAAGCGAACACAGACGGCATTGACAACACGAGTGAATCTGCAGATGCTGGAAATATATAAAAACACAAAATGCTGGCAGAACTCAGCAGGCCAGACTGCGTCTATGGGAGGAGGTAGTGGCAACGTTTCGGGCGAAGGGTTTCGGCCCGAAACGTTGTCACTGCCTCCTCCCATAGATGCTGTTTGGCCTGCTGAGTTCTGCCAGCATTTTGTGCTTTTACAGAAGGCATTGAGCTCATCTGGAAGTGAAGCCCTGTTGTCACTTGACTTTATTTTGTAATGGGTGATAGCATTGAAACCCTGCCACAGCTGTCGAGCACACTTCATTGATTAAAGTGTAGTTCAGAATTGCCACTTTGCCAATGAGACGGCTTCCTGGAGATCGTACCTAGACCTTTTGTGGCTTCCTTAATATCACATCTAGACCTTTTGTAACTTTCTTGGTTGCCAGACTTGAAGGCTTCTGATGTGGCCCTCAGACTGTGAATCTCATGGTTCAACCAGGACTTCTGGTTGGCGAAGACTGAATGATTTTGTGAGGATATACTTGTCTACTATTTTTATAAAGTCCGTGACAACCAGGTGTGGGCAAAGGTAAGGTGAGTGGCTTTTCAAGGGCTAAATGAGGGGAAGGATCTGAGAGATGTAACCTCACCTAGTCCTTGAAAAAGGACCCAAAGGTTAACTTCTAGGTTGAGATGTTGGTAAGGAAGGCAAATGCAATGTTAGGCTTCATTTCAAGAGGAGACTATAAACACAAGGGTGTAATACTGAGGGTTTCATTGGTCAGACTGTACTTGGAATATGGTGAGCAGTTTTGGACCCCTTTTCTTACAAAAGATGTGCTGGCATTGGAGAGGGTCCAGAGGAGGTTCACCAGACTGATTCCAGGAATGAAAGGGTTAATGTATGAGGCGTGTTCTAGAGTTTTGAAGAATAGGGGGAGACTTCAATGAAACCTATTGAATATTCGGAAAGGACAAATGTTGATGTTTCCTATAGTGTAGGAGTCTAGGACCAGAGGGCACAACCTCAGAATAGAAGGATGTCCATTTAGAACAGAAATGAGGAGGAATTTCTTTAGCCGGAGGGTGGTAAATCAGCATGAAAGGGGAAGATGAAATATGCCTTGCTGATTAACTAACCTTGTGTTTATGATTAACCTTCATAAATGAAGCCATTACTGGAGGAGATGAAAGGATCAGATTAGAAGGGGCTGGGATATGGCTGTGGGTCACAGAGACGTTAGCAAGGAGAAAGAGCTAGAGGATTGAAACCTGTGATTAAAAATGGAAAATCCTTAAATACTCGTGAGTAACAGATCTTACGTTTCGTGCAAAAGGCCATTCATCAGAAGGTCTGCTTATTCCAACAAGTGGATATACTATGCTCCCACTACAGTAACATTGGATGTTATTGATTTCTAAACAGGGATAGTGACAATCCGAGCAGCATTAGGAATCCTAGAGGTTTTAAATAAAGAACATCACAAGGATGTGTGTGACCTTAGATGGAGATAAATTAGAGATGATAAAACTGAGTAGTGAAGTTCAGACTTTTAAGGAGAGAAATGAATCCAATTTTATAGTGGAGACAAAAAAACAATAGCATGAATTAGAAAAAGATGGTTGAAAAATAGACATGGCCAAAGCAGAAGCTGCTGAATCTTAAAAGAAATGGGCTATCATATGAGAGCTGTATGAAATGTTGGTTAGACCACAGCTGAAGTATTTTTTTACAGTTCTGGCCACCGCAGTACAGGGAGGATGTGATTCGTCTTTAGAGGGTGCAGGAAAAAAATCATAAGGATGTTGCCTAGACTGAAAACCTTGAGTTATAAGGACATAGGTTCTGGAGTTTAATAAGATTATGAGCCCTTTTAACAGGGTTCTGAAGTCTAAAATTAGACAGCATGGGATTAAGGCTAAAGGGGAAAGGGATCTGAGAGTCAGGTTTTTTCAGGCAGAGGGTTGAGAGTGCCTGGAACGAGGTGGTAGAGATGTACAATTACAATGGTTATAATTTCACAGTTCGTTGTCTTTTATACTCTGGTTGTCTGCCCTATTGGGTGCAGTCTTTCATTGATTCTTTTATGGTTATTGGATTTATTGAGTATGCCTGCAAGAAAATGAATCTCAGGGTTGTATATGTTGACAAACAATATGTAAATATATTTTGGTAGTATATTTGAACTCTGACCCTCTAATTTTTAAATTTTTCTCCTTTAGAAAACAATCCACACCTTTATTCAAAGTGCATGGCCACACACTTCCCTACACTGTATTCCATCTGCCCCTTCTTTGCCTATTCTAATCTATCAAAATCTTTCTGCAGACTCCCTGCTCCAGCCACTTATTTTCGTATCATCTGCAAAGTTAGCCACAGAGCCTTCAATTCCGTCCTCCAAATCATTGACATATAACATGAAAAGAAGCAGTTCCAAAGCCCCCCTCCCCCCCCCGCCCACCCTTATTCCCACTCACTGATAGTGAGGTTGGGACGAGTGCAGAGAAAGTGGAGGGTAGTACCTTCAGAGTTCCAGAGAGAGTGGAGACCTTTGGCCCCTTCCTCTCCTGCTGTTGCAGTTGGCTGCAGACCAGCCTCCAAGCTTGTGCCTTTTACTCTTCAAAAGTGAGTTCTCTATCATACCTGCTTGTCGAGTGCTAAATTGGTAGCGATCTTCAAACATTGTGGGTTGCATTTTGAAATTCTTTTCCAAAATCCCTCTACTTTGCTGCTACTTTGATCACTGAGCTTAACCCATTAGTTTTGCTTCACAGTATTTACTATTCAGCATCCTGCAAAAAAAATTCCTGGGATATTTCATAGAGACCTAGAGCACTGCAGCACAGAATCAGAATCAGATTTATTATCATGTGACGTGAAATTTGTTAACTTAGCAGCAGCAGGTCAATGCAATACATATTTGGAAGAAAAAAAAATCTTGTTCAGTATACTTTATACAGTATACGTATATTGAATACATTAAAAATCATGCAAAAAAAACAGAAATACTATATATTTTTTTAAATGAGGTAGTGTCCAAGGGTTCAATGTCCATTTAGGAATTGGATGATAGAGGGGAAGAAGCTGTTCCTGAATCACTGAGTGTGTGCCTTCAGGCTCCTGTACCTCCTACCTGATGGTAACAGTGAGAAAAGGGCATGCCCTGGGTGCAGGAGGCCCTTAATAATGGACACTGCCTTTCTGAGACACTGCTCCTTAAAGATGTCCTGGGTACTTTGTAGGCCAGTACCCAAGATGGAGATGACTAAATTTACAACTATCTGCAGCTTCTTTCAATCTTGTGCGGTAGCCCTCTCCCCTTACCAAACAGTAATGCGGCCTGTCCATGGTACATTTATAGAAGTTTTTGAGTGTATTTGTTGACATACCAAATCTCTTCAAACTCCTAATGAAGTATAGCCACTGTCTTACCTTCTTTATAACTGCATCAATCTTAATACCCAGGAACTTGAAACTGCTCAATCTCTCCACTTCTGATCCCTCTATGAGGATTGGTATGTGTTCCTTCGTCTTACCCTTCTGGAAATCCACAATCAGCTCTTTCATCTTACTGACGTGAGTGCCAGGGTTTTGCTGCGACACCACTTCACTAGTTGGCATATCTCACTCCTGTACGCCCTCTCGTCACCACTTGAGATTCTACCAACAATGGTTGTATTGCCAGCAAATTTATTGATGGTATTTAAGCTATGCCTAGCCACATAGTCATGGGTATAAAGAGAGTAGAGCAGTGGGATAAGCACGCACCCCTGAGGTGCACCAGTGTTGGTCGTCAGCGAGGAGATGTTATCACCGATCCGCAGAGATTGTGGTCTTTTGGTTAGGAAGTCGAGGATCCAATTGCAGAGGGAGGTACAGAGGCCCAGGTTCTGTTACCTGTCAATCAGGATTGTGGGAAGGACGGTATTAAATCTGGTCCTTCAGCCCATCAAGGCAATGCCAAATTCCATTCCCCTTGCATTCAAGTACTATTCCAAACTTCTCAAATCCACAGCTACCGTTTTTGCTGGCAGCTCATTTCACACTCACACCAACCTCTGAGTGAAGAAGACTCCCCCACACAGGTGGGGAATTGTATAATTGCAGGACTCTGCAGAGAGTGGTGCGGATAGCCCAGCACATCTGTAGTTGTGAACTTCCCATGATTCAGGACATTTACAAGGACAGGTGTGTAAAAAGGGCCCAAAGAATCCTTAGGGACCTGAGTCATCCTAACCACAATCTATTCCAGCTGCTACCACCTGGGAAGCAGTACTGCAGCATAAAAGCCAGGACCAACAGGCTCTGGGACAGCTTCTTCCACCAGGCCATCAGCCTGATGAACTCACGCTGATTTGAGTGTACTCTATATTACATTGACAGTTCTATTTATTATAAATTATTATAAATTACTATGATGGAGATGTAACATAAAGAGTTTTACTCCTCAAGTATGTGAAGGGTGTAAGAAATAAAGTCAGTTCAATTCAATTCAATTCCCCATAAATATTTTATCTTTCACCCTAAATCTCTGATCTCCAGTTCTACTCTTAACCAATTTCAGTGGGAAAAAGCCTACTTGCATTAACCATATCTATAGCCCTCATAACTTTATACACCTATGTCAACTTTTCCCTCATTCTTCTATGCTTCTGTGAATAAAGTCCTAATTTGTTCAGCCTTTCTCTATAACCCAGGTCCTCAAGCCCTGGCAAAATTCTTGTATGCTGCAATGTAAACTCCCCCATCGCATTCCCATTACATTTTCCAAGTGCTAAAGTATTCAAGTTCTTATTGTTATATAAAGAACTTGGCTTCCTTAAGGTTGCATAAGCCAGGGGTGGTAACGGGGATAATCTGCCATCACCTATTAAAGGCTCCCAATGGCATGCTTCTCAAATAGCCTCTAACAACCAAGTCCAGCTGCTGGCTTTCATTTGTGGCTTAGCACCTGAACCCGATGAAACAGTTTCTGCTACTGGGAGAAGGTGGTAAAGGCTGGTGCCTTAAGACCAGTTGCTTTGGGCAGATGGGGCTCATCAGCAGTGATGGCAGCTCATCTATGAGAAGGGAAACTGATTCATTTTTTATTTATTTATTGAGATACAGCGCAGAATAAGCCTTTTCTGCCCTTTGAGCCACGCCCCCAACAATACCTCGATTTAACCCTAGCCTAATCACAGGACAATTCACAATGACCAATACCTACCAGCTGGTACATCTTTGGACCGTGGGAAGAAACTGGAGCAGTCGGAGGAAACCCACGCGGTCATGGGGAGAACGTACAAATTCCTTAGAGGTAGCGGCGGGAATTGAACCCGTGTCATCTGTACTGTAAAGTATTGTGCTAACCACTACGCTGCCTTAACATGCCGCCCCATCTCAAACCTCTGCTGCCTTATACCCAATCATGGGGAAGGCTTCAGGGGTAAATCCTGAGGGAAAAATTTGGAGCTGGAGTACCTAAGGCAGTCCTAGATTGAGTTCAACTCCTGCAACGCTGCTGGTGCCAAATTGTATAAGTCTCTGCCATTCCTTTGGATTCAGCTGCACGGAGAGGGAAGGCCTTACATGGGCATAATCTTGCTCTCCATATTGTGCTGCCCTGGGTTGCGTATCACATAGACAGCTGAGACGCAGCATCCACAGTCGACCCAGACCAGTGGAGGGCCTCTAAAATATTGTGCGCATATCAATAGAAGCAATTCCATTAAGTAGCGTCCAGCTGAGAATTAGCAGCCTGCGATCATTGTCCTTGGTAACCAATTTCAGTTCTCTGCATACATTTTGTGTTTATTTATGTACTTTTTCACATAACTTCCATAAGGAAGAATTTTTATTCTGTATCTCAAATATTTGGTAGTAACTTGTTAATCTCCATCAGATTCCCAGCAATCCCCTTCCTTGTCTCTGAAAGCAGACCAGGAGCCAGCCCCTTTAGCAATATGGAAGATTTTCTGTGAACGGTCTGTTGTTAAATGATGGGCAGTGGAAGCTGCACTAGGATAAAATCATGTGAACTTCTTGCAAAGTGCTTCTTTTACAAATTAGTATTCTTGGTATGAAACTTTGGCTGCAGGAAGCACACGTAGGGAGTGAATCATTGTTGCCTGTGGCTATTTTTGGCTGAAGATCCATTTTTTTTTACATTCCTGGAACCAGCAAGAGGATTAGTGACCTTAATTAATTTATAGTCATAAGCTATTTATAGACCCCCTCAGTGGTACCTGTCTTTAATCTCAGAAGGACTCTGAGAGCGTTAAGCTTGGTAGAATTCCTGAATAAAACATTTCATTTCATGAATGTATTGCCAAATCATGAAAGAGAAAGGATGAGATGAGTATTCAACCTTCCTCTAATTCAGTCCAATGAAATGAGTTCCATTCCATATGCCAGATCCACATCACAGGAATTCTGACCTTATCTGGACTGCAATCAGCTGCAACAGATTATACAACAATGAAGACAGTTCACTTTTAGAGTCAATTCTCTTGTCTTGATGTGCCAGAGATATGTTTGGTTCTTTATTGCAGCAGAGTAAATGGAAAAAACTGCTTTGAGTACAGGAGAATAGGAATTAGACGGCACGGTAACAGTTCCTTTGGTCCTGTGAATCCATTCCGGCCGTTGTAATGAGAGAGTGGAGGGACTAGGGTTGTTTTCCCTGGAGGGAAGAATGCTGAGGGGTGACCAGTCTGAGATGTACAATATCATGAGGGCATAAATGGGATAAATAATGAGAAAGTAAATGGTCTTTATTAATCCCAGTTTCCCACACTCAGACTTGTATGCTATTGAGCTTCAAGTGCTCGTGTAGATACTTAAATATCATGAAAAAAAGCTGTCCCTACCTCCACCTCAGGCAGATTCATAATCGTTGAACACTACAGCCCAGAAACAGGCCATTCAGCCCATCTAGTCCATGCTGAACTATTAATCTGCCTAAAGTGAGTACATGTTCGGCACAACATTGTGGGCTGAAGGGCCTGTATTGTGCTGTGGGTTTTCCATGTTTCTATGTTTCTAAAAACAAATACTTAACAAACACAAGAAATTCTGCAGATGCTGGAAATCCAAAGCAACATACACAAAATGCTGGAGGAACACAGCAGGTCAGGCAGCATCTATGGAAATAAATAAACAGTTGACATTTCGGGCCGAGACCCTTCTTTAGGACTTTAAGTGCTTAGCAGGTCTGGCAATATATTCCTCTATTCCCTGTTTGTTCCTTGCATGTCTATAGGGCCTCTTAAACATTGCTATTGTATTGCTTGAAGGTTACTGTTGTGGTATAAGAAGATATTTTGTTGCAGGTTTAATTAATGTTTTATGCATTTTTATCAGTGAGACATCCACATGACATTTGCAATATTTTGTTGGATGTAAGTATGGTGTCATCGTGATCATGCTCACTTTATAATAATTTACCATTAGAAGTCAGTGAACTTAGCAGCAGGAGGTGAGAATTATCCTTGAGCAATACCATCTAGATTCCTTTAAGTGCCAGAGATGGTTTAGTGGGAACTCTAATTCACATATGCAATTGAGTGGGTTACACAACTAAGCAATCATCATCATTCCCTTAGCAACAGACATTGGTAGTGCTATGTTAGAGTGGTTAACCTTGAAAGCAATACTGTAGGAATAGTTATTATTCTTAATATTAGTTATTAACTTATTTCAATATTACTAAGATACTCTTAAGGTCTCAAAGTCATTCAGTTTTTGGTTCAAAACAAATTCTATCCATTCCAGCAACATACACAGAATGCTGGAGGAAATCAGCTCGAAAGGTCGACTGTACTTTTTTCCATAGATGCCGCCTGACCTGCTGAGTTCCTGCGTGTTGTGTTTGTTTCTTAGATTTCCAGTATCTGTAGATTTTCTCTCATTTCTACCTATTCCAGCATGTTTGGACCAGTTGGTTATTTTGGTTATACCAAGTACCTGAAGCATATAAAGGCTTGAAGATCGAAATATTTATTTGACGGAGGCAATCTGCTTTTATTACAGTTACCTGGCTGACCAGTGCTGGAATGGCGGATGTGTCTACCTGATCATGCTCCGTCGCATCAAACGCAAAGCTCCTCTTCCTCCTTCCCATGGCAGCAGCGTTGAATCCAGGGCAGGCAGCAGCACCTCCGATCCGAGCAGAAGTCCCCAACAAAATGGCAAAAGGACTCGGAAGTTTGGTGTTGTCTCCCGTTCCTCCCTAAACAGGGACAGCCGGGAGAGCCACGACTCTGAGCAAGAGAATGGATATCACATGTCTCTGGAACGTGAGTGTTCGAAAGTGGAACCAATGGAGCCAAACTGCAGTTCCAAAGATGCTTGTACCACAGCTGAGCAGGACACTGAAAAGCAGCTTAATAATGAGACTTCCAGCCTATCAACAGTACAGAACAGAACAAGATTTTCGGAAACTGGGAAAAGGGACTCGAAACAGAGTGAGCACTATTCTCAGGTAAGATGGATTTCTAAGCTCTCTTTTTGGATTAAAATGTTTCCTTGAATGCCCTCTTTTAATTTTAGTAATTGTATTTTTATTTCTTAATTACATCATTGCATAAACTAAATAATCAACAACTTAAACTCTTGGTGCAGATCTTCTACCGTGACTGAACAATTGATACAACCTGCAAGTTAACTGTAAAGGAATCCTGCACAAGGACTCCCAAGTCCCTTTGCACCCCAAAATTTCTAAATTTTCTCCGTTTAGAAAACAGCCTACACCTTAATTCTTTTACAAAACAACATGACCATACGGTTTCCTACACTGTATTCCATCTGCCATTCCTTTGCCCAATCTTCCAACCTGTCCTAGTCCTTCTGAATACTCTCTGCTTCTGTGACAGTAGCTGTTGTTCTACCTGTCTTGGTATCATTTGCAGGCTTGATCACTGTGCCATCAGTTCCTTGATCCAGATCAGTAATGTTTAAACTGAAAAGTTAAAATCCCACACCGACCGCTGCAGAACTCCACTTGTCTCTAGCAGTCATCCTGAAAAGAAGCCCTTTATTCCCATTCCTCAACTTCTGCCAGTCAGCCAGTCTTTGGTCCATGTTAGTATCCAGCCTGTAACACCATAGACCCTTGTTTAGCTGCCTCGTGTGTGGCACCTTGTCAAAGACCTTCTGAAAATCCACCAAGTAAGTAACACCCCCAACTCTCCTTTTTCTAACCTGCTTGTTAATTCCTGAGAGAATTCTAACAGATTTGTCAGGCAAGATCTCCTCTTAACAAAACCACACTGTCTTTGTACTATTTTATCATATGCTCCAAAATTTCATCCTTTAAAAAAACAGGTTAAAATCTTACCAACCACCAAGTCAGGCTAACCAGCCTATATATCCTTTATTTTACCTTCTTCTCTTCTTAACCTTCTCGATAAATCATACTGAGAAAAAGTTCAATATATTACCTATCACTTAAAATTATTAAAACATTCAGTGTAAAAAAGTAAAAGATTTAAACTTCCTTAAGAAATCAAGTATAAGCTTGTATTTGCCTTTCTCCTGGCAGCCAGTTCTCCCATTGATTTCAGAAGGTGCATGGTGTTTACATCACAGAGCCGGAAAACCTGAGCAACCCCTGAGGAGTCCAGCTGGGGTAGCACATAAGCCCCCACTGAGCAGTAATTTGCAATACAACTTCCAATTGGGAATTGTAGCATTATGGATATAACCACCTACAAAACCATTATGAATCTCAGTGGAAGATTTCATTCTTCATCTTCATCACTCAAGATGCACACCTGTACCTCTTCCACCACTCACAGATGGCAAATGTTGCCACATACTGTTCAATATATTGCTTTCTTGACATGGTATACTGAAGCAAAGTACCTTTGTAGGGAAATTTATTTATGTATTAGGTGTGAAACTTCAACTTATTTCAAATAATTTTGAATAACTGTTGATTTCTTCAGTAGATTCAAGTTTTAAATCTCTTTCTTCATAACTGTAGTTCTGTTTAGTCATTGGAGTGATACACTCAGTGACCACTCGATCAGGTACCTCCTGTATCTCATAACGTGGCCTCTGAGTGTCTATTCATGGTCTCCTGCCGCTGTAGCCTATCCACTTCAAGGTTTGATATGTTGTGTGCTCCCAGATGCTCTTCTGCACACCACTGTTGTAACGTGGTTATTTGAGTTACTGTCACCTTCTTGTCAGATTGAACCAGTCTGGCCATTCTCCTCTGACTTCTCTCGTTAATAATGCATTTTCACACACAGAACTAGAGCTTACTGGATGCTTTTTATCGGGTTTTTTTGCATCATTCTCTTTAAACTCTAGAGACTGTTCTGCGTGAGAATCTTAGATCAGCAGTTTCTGAGATACTCAAACCACCCGCCCGCCTGCCACCAACAATCACTCCATGGTCAGTCACTGAGATCACACTTGTTTCCAATTCTGTTGTTTGGTCTGAACAACAACTGAGCCTCTTGACCATGTCTGCATGCTTTTATGCACTGAGTTGCCTCCACATGATTGGCTGATTAGACATTTGCATTATTCTGTACACATTCTGTTCCCCTAATCTGTATTCCTGCATTATTCATTGAAATCAATGAGACCTCAGACCCTGAGATCATCGATGCAAATGATGCATTTCACTGTATGTTTTGATATACATGTGACAAATAGTGCTCATCTTTTGTTTGTCTGTTTGGAATTGCTCGCTTTTCCAAGCAGAGACAACAAAACAGGAGTGTAACTGGCTTTGTAACAGAAACTCATTTCTCCTGCCCCCTACTGGAACTTCTGCTGGATTTACTGCATGTTGGTCACGCAGTACTGAGTGAAGCTTGAACCAAACCCAAGTTTTCACACCCCAAGGCACTGATTACATATTGTCCTAACAGCATAGCACCTGCAGATGAAATTCTTGCTGCATTTTGTAGGGTGTAATCTTTAAAATTAGGTCTAAGTGATAAGTAGTAATTGAAGGTAGTCTGAGAGACAAAAACACAGAGTACAATTTGTTCAGTCCAGTGAAGTATTAAGCCTAGAGGATATATAACCATCCAAGAATATGTTTTGTTGCTATGTATCAAGGAGACAAGGTGACATTTTGTACTTCCAGAATTATTTATTAGTATATTTATGCCATTAATGATGTATTACTGCACTGGTGTTTTAAATACAAAGGAGAAGGGACCACCTGTTACAGTGGATCTCTATGGAAGTAATCTCTTTGCTGTAACTTGTAACGTGATTTATTTTTATAGGAGTCTTTGGAGTAGCTCATGCATGTTTTTTTGCAGTTGATGACTGTTGGCATACACTATGCCCAATATTGAGTGCTAATTCATTACTGAGTTAAAAAGCAACTAATTCTCTTTAAGTTCCTCTTGAGGTTAAATTCATGACCTGTTGTCTCAAAATGGCCTAGCTTAATTATTTTTTAAATTCCCCTGCACCTCCAATATTTTTATAAATAAGAAATGTAATTTATTGGAAAAAATCAAAAGCAAAATACATATTTAACTCCCTCTTTATTTAGTCATTGGGTATTTTAATTCCCTAGTTCCTGGGAATTCCCAGATATTACCAAGGGTGCAAATATACTGGAAAAGTTGAACATCAAATGTCATTTCTCGTCAACTAGAACATGGAATAGCACAACACTGGAACAGGCCCTTCGGCCCACAACATTGTGGTAACCTAATTAAATTAGAAATTAAATGGCCAACTAATCACAGTCTCCATATCCTTCCATTTCACTCACATTCATGTGCTTAACTAAACATCTCTTCAAACTCTCTAATGCAGCTGCCTCCACCACTACCCCAGGCATCCACCACTCTCTGTGTAAAAAATACTTGCCCCTCACATCTCCTTTGAATTTACCTCTCGCACCTTAAATGCCCTCTAGTACTGAAGTATTTAATTGTCAGATATTTCTCATCTAAAGCATAACGTTAATGGAAGTAGTGTCTTGTCTTTTTAGTTAAAAAAATAATAGTAATGTGATTTAGATGCCAGCAGCACACATCTGTTTCCCACTATTTACCAAAATCAGCTGTGGTCAATGTGTACTGTATTAGCACATCTGAAGAGCTTGGCATTTGCTACTGGATGTAAGCTGATTAATCTTTAGTGGATTAAATGCATTCCCTTCAAATTCCAAACCATTTTTGATTACATTTCTGTGTCATCAGTATTTGATTATAATCTATGTTTACTTCTGTGTGCCTTTTGTACATTTAGATTTGGCCACACAGACTCATCTCACGTAGGCTCTTATGGCCGACATAGAGAGGAAATGGTTTTGGCACCTGATTAAATTCCAGTTGATCCTCCTGCCAAGAAATGAAAAGCCAATGTACTTACCCACCTTGCTATTCCACTTTCTTGGGTTTTGTGCTTGTGCCCTCTGGGAGGACTGAAACAAAGTTTCATCTGTTCTGAAAGAATATTAGTTTCCATGAGTCACCTCAAATGGCAGTGTGTCATCTGAAGGAAAACAGAAAATGCCTGAGGTGCTCAAGAGGTCAACCAGCAGCTCAAGAGAAACAAATAGAGTCAATCTTTTAGACCAGTGATCTTTCATCAGAACCATTTTGATTGATTTGTGGTTTTTGATATCTTTGCAAAGGATTATTTAAATATTAACTAGGTTTTCTTAGGAATTCTCTGAAAAAAGATAGAACTAAGAGAAGTACTATGCATTTTATTACCATAAATGTACATTTTTATCAGCTTAGTTTTACAGTGTTGAAGTTTAAAATGTTTTGTCTAACCAGGCATGTCATACAACTAAGACTGCCAGCAAAAACTAGTCATAAGAGAAAGAATTAGCTTATTCAGCCCATCGAGTCTGTCATTCATCATGGCTGATTTATGATCCCTTTTAATCCCATTCTCCTGCCTTCCCCCATGACCTTTAACACCCTTACTATTCAGACCCATAGCGAGAATCGTACCACACGGTATGCTTATTCAGAAACTCAGAAGGCTTGGGATCCAGGGAAGTTTGGCCAGGTGGATTCAGAATTGGCTTGCCTGCAGAATGCAGAGTTTCGTGGTGGAGGGAGTACATTCGGATTGGAGGGTTGTGACTAGTGGTGTCCCACAAGGATCGGTTCTGGGATCTCTACTTTTCGTGATTTTTATAAATGACCTGGATGTTGGGGTAGAAGGGTGTTTTGGCAAACTTGCAGACAACACAAAGGTTGGTGGTGTTGTGGATAGTGTTGAGGATTGTCGAAGATTTCAGAGAGACATTGATAGGATGTAGAAGTGGGCTGAGAAGTGGCAGATGGAGTTCAACCCGGAGATGTGTGAGGTGGTACATTTTGGAAGGACAAACTCCAAGGCAGAGTACAAAATAAATGGCAGGATACTTGGTAGTGTGGAGGAGCAGAGGGATCTGGGGGTGCATGTCCACAGATCCCTGAAAGTTGCCTCACAGGTAGATAGGGTAGTTAAGAAAGCTTATGGAGTGTTAGCTTTCGTAAGTTGAGGGATAGAGTTTAAGAGTCGTGGGGTAATGATGCAGCTCTGTAAAACTCTGGTTAGGCCACACTTGGAGTACTGTGTCCAGTTCTTGTCGCCTCAGTATAGGAAGGATGTGGAAGCATTGGAAAGGGTACAGAGGAGATTTACCAGGATGCTGCCTGATTTTGAAAATATGCATTATGATTAGAGATTAAGGGAGCTAGGGCTTTACTCTCTGGAGAGAGGGAGGATGAGAGGAGACATGATAGAGGTAAACAAGATATTAAGAGGAATAGATAGAGTGGACAGCCAGCGCCTCTTCCCCAGGGCACCACTGCTCAGTACAAGAGGACATGGCTTTAAGGTAAGGAGAGGGAAGTTCAAGGGGGATATTAGAGGAAGATTTTTTTACTCAGAGAGTGGTTGGTATGTGGAATGCACTGCCTGAGTCAGTGGTGGAGGCAGATACACTAGTGAAGCTTAAGGGACTACTAGACAGGTATATGGAGGAATTTAAGGTGGAGGGTTATATGGGGGGGCAGGGTTTAAGGGTTGGCCCAACATTGTGGGCTGAATGGCCTGTACTGTGCTGTACTGTTCTTTGTTCTTTCTTGTTTAATCAAGAACCTATCAACCTTCACCTTAAATATACTCAATGATTTGGCCTCCACAGCTGTCTGTGGTAATGAATTTCACAACCCCCCCCCCGACTAAATCCTCCTCGTCTCTGTTCTAAAGGGGGACTGCCTTCTATTCTGAGGTGTGCCCTCTGCTCCTAGACTCCCCCACTATAGGAAACATCCTCTCCACATCCACTGTATCTTCTTTATCTAATTTAAGAAATTGAGAGAATATACTGTATATGTCTGTTCTGATGTCAAATAGTGCAAATTAATACAAATAACTTTGTCAATTTGTTTGTAAACACTTTGGCTGTTGAGCTGCCCCAACTCTTCTAAAGTAAGCTCAGCATGTCACTGGTAGAAGTAGAGCAATCACTCAAGTTGAGTGCGATGTTCTCCTAAGGCAGGAATTCCCAACCTGGGAGTCCATGGATCTCTCAGTTGATGGTAAGGCTCCACAGCATAATAAAGTTTGGGAACCGCCGTCCTAAGGGGTTGTCTGTTGGAGGGTCTTCAGGTGCCCCCTTCGCCAAGTGATGGTTGCCATGGGACTTAATCTGGGTGGATTCCATTAATGGAGAATGCCTTTTTGTGACTTTGTTTAACATAGGGAGGCTGATGCATGGGCAGCCACCAAAGGGTTCTTGACAGATTAGGATCAGGGTCTAGTGGCATGGAATGCAAGATGGCTGGGGTCTCCTCATTGCTGCAGCCTTTCTCTGTCTTCACTGCTATTGAAGTATCATCACTTTCCACCAGCTCTACCATTGAAGTCTTGGTTGGATTGCTCAGCTCTTTATCTGGAACTTCCCCCTTGACTTAGTGCCAAGGATGATCCTATTAGGAGCTGAGCTCCAGAGAGCTTAAACTCCAGATGGCATCGCTCTTGGGGGTCTCCAGAACTCACAAGCCTCTCCACCATGACAAGGTGACGATCCTCAGAGAAGACTGGTGATATCCTCAGAAAACAACTTAGTTTGGTGAAATCAATTGTTCCCAGTAGTTCTGAGATTCTCCAACCAGGGTTATAGCAGAAGGCCTTCTGGAATGTCATATCACTTGTATACACTCAGTGGTCACTTCATTAGGTATCTCCTGTCCCTAATAACATGTCCATGGAGAATATGTTCATGGATTCTGCCCTTGTAGCCCATTCACTTCCAAGTCTGATGTGTTGTGTGTTCAGAGATGCTCTTCTGCTCACCACAGTTGTAACGTGTGCTTACTTGGGTTACTGTCAGCTTGAACCAGTCTGGCCTTTCTCCTCTGACCTCTCACATTAACAGGGCATTGTTGTCCACAGAGCTGTCTCTCACTGGATGTCATTTGTTTTCTTTGCACAATTTCCTGTAAACTCTAGAGACCATTGGGCATGAAAATCCCAGGAGATCAGCAGTTTCTGAGATACTCAATCCATCCCATCTGGCACCAACAATCATTCCATGGTCAAAGTCACATAGATCACACTTCTTCCCAATTCTGATGTTTGAACTGAACCTCTTGACCACATCTGCATGCTTTTGTGCATTGAGTTATTGCCACATGCTTGGCTGATTAGATATTTGCATTAATGAGCAGGAATGTGTACCTAATAAAGTGGCCACTGAGTGTAACTATCACATGCAAGGTACAACTGGATTTCTGATCCATTACTACCAGTAAAGAATGTACATTTGCACCAATAAAATCTGTGGTGCTTCTCTTGGTTCTATATTATCTTATTAAAGCATCTGAAAAAATCTTCTGAAAATCTTTTTATTATCTCAACAAGAATATATCGAATTTTATTCCATATGGTGAGACCTTCACAGATGCCAAAAATCTTTCAGAGTTTAATCGTCTCCAAGAGTCAGTCAGCTGCAGTCTATTCAAATAAGACCCCAGTTAAGCTGTTGAAAGAAGTACACTTTAAAAAAATAGCAAGCTGCCTCTTTGCAAAATTAATTATTGTGGAACTACATTGACAAATGAAATTTAATCACACTTGAAGTGGAATTGCAGAGATCTCTTTTCATTATCTGCAGTATTACAATTCTATTAGCTTTAAATTTGATAAAGTTTATGTTACAATAAAATCAATGATAATGTTATTTTTGCTTCACATTAAACATTAAACACTACAAATAATTTGTGGAGATTAGCAACCCTTCAGTTTCAGTATCTGGCAAAATAATATTTACTTTATGCTTTGATCTAATTGTTGGGCATTTCAGATGGCATTATGTTGGATCCTTTCTGTTGATACATTAGCTTCATGGAATAATTTGAATCTTTCAAAGCCATTGAAATTTGGTTCCATTATATTCCTGAATCTTTCTACCAGTCCACAATTGATTCCTTCTTATTTGCAGTCAGTGACTGCCTGATACTTAGCTGAGGCCAATGAAGTTACTCTCCAAACTGTGAAGCACCACATCAGAATACTGAAACATATGGGGAACCCATTGTTCACAGCAAATCTGCTGATATTCTCTGTAGGCCAGACTTCTGCTTCCACTATGCGCCTCGTGCCAACTGTAATAAGCACAGAGAGGTCCAAAACAACTTCTTGGAGTCAACTCTTCATCATTGGCATTGTTGATTTTGTAAGCAATGGTCCAATTTTCAGCCCATTTTACAGTTACCTGGGAATGATAAAACAAAAGTAGCATAGCAGTTAGTATAATGCTATTACAGTACCAGAGACCTGGGTTTAATTCCACTGGAGTCTGCAAGAAGCTTGTACAGTCTCCTGTGAATGCGTGGGTTTCCTCCGGATGCTTTGGTTTCTTCCCACATTCCCTAGAGCTAGGGTTAGTACAAAAAGGGCTAGTAGGATGGGCCATGATTGGAGTAAAGTATAGGGGGGATGCCAGAGATAAGAATTTTACAGAGATAGAGAGAGAGATGGGTGTGTTGAATGCCCTGCGAAGGGTCGTGACAGAGGCAGATACATTAGGGACATTTAAGCAACTCTTAGATAGGCACATGGGTGATAGAAGAAGAGGGTTTTGGAGAGGGATGTTAGAGTAAGTTATAAATGTCGTGGGCCGAAGGATTATACTGTGCTGTAATGTTCCATGTTTGTTGGTAAATTGGTAACATGAGGTGCAATTGGGTGATACAGGCTCGTTGGACTGGAAGAGCCCGTTACCATGTTGTATCTCCGAATTTAAAAATATCTATATTTTTGTTCTATAACTCAGAACACTCTCTCCATGTGTGTGTGAGCTGGAACTAAGCATTTGCTGCTTTCATCGAGGATTTGCCAGAGTCTGTCAGGTGCCTTGATGAAACCTTAAGAAAATATGCAGCCAACAAATTTAACCCATTCTTATGTGGTCAGTAGGCTTTTGGCTGCTGCATTGAATTACATATAAATATTAGAAATTCAGCTGTCCCATCTTGCTAATTAGCAGGGAGTTTCAGCAGTTGTGATCAGTTCAAATGATGATTAATGGACTTGTGTAATCTGGAGTGTGGCCCATCCATTGGTCAAGGTCAACCATGGATGTTGTATCCCAGTTATCTATGTTGTTGGTGCAGTGCTTGTCTGTGGCTGACAAGACCAATGCGAGTGTGGCAGTCTTTGTCAGGAAGGTCACATCTATAGATAGCCTCAGCGCTACTGGAGATGCAGTGTTTCTTTCTTTGTCTTCTGCTGCTTTCAGGAATTTTTCCTCGCCTAACTTAAGACATTCTTTCAGGGTGCTTCTCCACCTGGTGCAGTCAGCTGCAAGTCCCTCCCAGAGCTCAATGTTGATGCCCAGTGCCTTCATGTCCTGCTTGCTGTTGTTCTCTTAGTGCAGTTGCAGGCAGCAATTGGTTCTCTTGCCTGAAGCCGGCTCACCATAGAGGATGTCTTTTGGGATGCTGCGGACATGACCCAGCCAATGCAGCCCACGCAGCTTAAGCAGGACGCACGTGCCAGGGAAGCTGGCATGAGAGAGAACCTGAGCATTGGTACTATGCCGGTCCAGGAGATGCCCAAGACACCTGAGATGGAAGGTGTTGAGCCTTCTGTCCTGCTTAACATATCTTGCTGCTTTCAGTAGTGCTCTGGTGACACAAGTGTTATACATTGCCATCTTTGTTTGACTTGAGAGTCTGGAGTTCTCCCAGACTCGTGTGGTGAGAAAGGCAAAACCTGTTGCATTTCTGTATCCAAGCAGAGATTGTCACTAACAATGGATCCCAGATATGTGAGCTGATGAACAACAACCAGTTTGTAGTTATCAGTGGTAATGACTGACAGTACCTCCACGTGTTGTACCATGACATTTGTCTTTTTTAGTTGGACAAAATCATCAACAAACAACATGTCTCTGATCGTAGCCTTGCACACTTTGATTTTGGCTCTTAGGCAGTCAGTTTAAAAAGCCTGCCAACTGATATAGTGTGCAATGCCAAATACGTGCCTCAGGAGATCCCGAGGAGCGAGAACACAGCCTTGCTTAATGCTGCTGCTTATGTAAAAGGGCCCTGAAGAGCTGCTGTTGTACTGCATAGACCCTTCATGTTGTTGTGGAAGGATCTGATCGTGCTCTGCAGTCTACCTTAGAGAGGATCTGAACAAGCCTGTCTCTGCTGACCGAGTCAAGTGCCTTGGTAAGTTCAATAAACACAATGTAGAGGGGCTTCTGTTTTCTGCACCTCTCCTGGAGTTGGCAAAGTGAGAAAACCTTTCTCTTTCTCTAATTCTGGAAATGTATGCAGGTCTATATAAATCAAATACATTTTCTCTCACACAAGAATCTTGTGCTAGGTGCAGATTTGACCCTTCTTCTCTTTCACCTGTAACCATATAACCATATAACAATACAGCACAGAAATAGGCCATCTCTGCCCTTCTAGTCCATGCCGAACGCTTACTCTCACCTAGTCCCACTGACCTGCACTCAGTCCCTACCCTCTATTCCTTTCCTGTCCATATACCTATCCAATTTTTAAAAAAATGACAATATCAAACCTGCCTCTACCACTTCTACTAGAAGCTCGTTCCACACAGCTACCATTCTCTGAGTAAAGAAGTTCCTCCTCGTGTTACCCCTGAACTTTTGCCCCTTAACTCTCAACTCATGTCCTCTTGTTTGAATCTACCCTACTCTCAATGGAAAAAGCGTATCCAAGTCAACTCTATCTATCCCCCTCATAATTTTAAATACCTCTATCAAGTCCCTCCTCAACCTTCTACGTTCCAAAGAATAAAGACCTAACTTGTTCTCTGTAACTTAGGTGCTGAAACCCAAGTAACATTCTAGTAAATCTCCTCTGTACTCTCTCTATTTTGTTGACATCTTTCCTATAATTTGGTGACCAGAACTGTACACAATAACTGTACCGTACCTTGTAATCAGGGTAAATCATTTCCAGTTCATTTCAGAGGAGAACTCAGTGTGGATCTGCAAAATCTACCTCGTGAGGGTAGGAAATGGTGGGATAGGTGAGTGGATAGTGTGGGAGCTGGTGAGCTTCCTCTGCCAGAGTTCTGTTTGCTACACTCCTTCGACGATCTTTTCAATGCTATCCCAAGTGCTTCTTCAATATTTGGAGTGTTTGTGAGCCAGTGAATCATAAGGGTAATTAGAAACATAATGCTTTCTGAAAGAGGCTTTGAAAGCATCTTTGAATCTTTCCCTCTGTTCAGCTGGTAATCTTTCGCCATGACAGATCTTGGTACAGAGTTTTGGGAGCTTGCTGTTGATATCAGTGTAGTGAACTCAGCATACTGCCCGACCTGCTGAGTTCATCCGGCTTTTGTACGTGTTGATTTGACCACAGCATCTGCAGTGTACTTTGTGTTTGATATTAGTGTAGGCTGCTCATCAGAGTCAAATCAGTGCAGTTAGAGCCTTAGCATCATAGAGTCAGAGGTAGAAGTTCATAGAGTAATGCAGCATGAAGCCAGGCCCCTCATCCATGGCAACAGTGGTGCCTATCTACACTGGACCCTCTGTTCCTTTCCTATCCATAAAAGTGTCCAAATGCTTTTTAAGTACTTCGATTGTACCCACTTCCACCATCTGCTCTGGAAGATTTTTTTTCATATGCCCATGACACTCTGGAAGGAAAACTTGCCCTTTAGATTGCCTTTAAATCTTTCCTTTCTCACCTTAAGCCTATGTGTTCCGGTTTTCGATACTATAAGACCATAAGTCTTCTTTACCCTTAGATAAATAATGTGACTATCTACACTATCTATGCCTTATAATAAGGTCACACAAAGCCTCTCAAGCTTCAGTGAGAACAATCTGTGCTTAATCATTTTCTCCCTGTGAATAAAGCCCCCATTCTGGGTAAGGTCTTGGCGATCCTATTCTGCACTCCCCATAGTGCCACTGCATTCTTTCTACAGTGTGATAAGCAGCATTCCACACAATATTCCAAGTACAGCCCAACTAATGTCTTGTACAACTCCAACATGATGTCCTAACTCTCAAGCAAGTGAAATGCCTTCTTCACTACCCTAACTACTTTTTTTTGTCATTTTCAGAAAGCTATGAACTTGCATCTCAAATTCCCTCTGTGCATCAATGACTCTAAGGTGCCTGCACTTACTGTATACGTCTGGCAAATATTAGATGACTCAGAGTGATACCCTCATATTTGTCTGGATTAAATTCCATCTGCCTAAGTTCCTAGCTGATTGACGACCCTCTCTGATTTTGAACAAATTCCCTCACTGTCTACAACTCAACTAATTCATGCTGTCAACAAACTTACTTAGCACACCACTGGCACTCTCATCCAAGTCATTTATATGCAGTCAGTGGCCACTTTATTCGGTACCTCCTGTACTCACTGTAATAAAGTGGCCACTGAGTGTATGCTCGTGGTCTTCTGCTGGTGTAGCCCGTCCACTTCAAAGTTTGGCGTGTGCTGCATTTAGAGATGCTCTTCTGCAAACCACTGTTGTAATGAGTGGTTATTTGGGTTACTGTCACCTTCCTGTCAGCTTGAACCAGTCTGGCCATTCTCCTCTGATCTCACTTATTGAAAAGGCATTTTCACCCACAGAACTGCCGCGTACTAGGTGTGTTTTTTTTTTCCTTTTTTATGTCCTTCTCTGAAATCTCTGGAGACTGTTGTGTGTAAAAATCCCAGGAGATCAGCAGTTTCTGAGATACTCAATCCATCTCGTCTGGCATCGACAATCATTCCACAGTCAAAGTCACTTAGATCACATTTCTTTCCCATTCTGATGTTGTGTCTGAGCAACAACTGAACCTCTTGACAATGAATGCTTTCGTGCACCGAGTTGCTGCCATGTGATTGGCTGATTAGATATTTACATTAATGAGCAGATGTACAGATGTCTCTAATGAAGTGCCACTGAGTGTATGTAACAACAGCACCAATCCAGCAGGGGATAATTCTCCTCAGTGTTCTCCATCTCCATCACAAAGCTAAATCTGTCAGGACATCTCAGATCCCATACGCTGTAAGATTCTGGACTGACGTACTGTGCAAGACATTTGTCAAAAATCTTGCTGGTGTCCATGTATGATCTATTGTGTCTGGTGCCCTTTCATCATCACACACAAAACTGATGCGGTTAGCAGAGTACTCCCTTCTCATTCTCCACTATATTATACCACATCATGAGTCAGGGTAACAAGAAAAGAAGTCAGAAAGGTTAAAAAAAAAGCAAGAAGTAGCCTCTGGATGCCAAAGCCAGAAGTACTTTATTTTTAGTCAATAAGTGGTGTTTTAGTATCAACAAAAACTCAAGACTACCTAATATCACAGGGGAAAAATAACAGAGGACAGAAAATTCTTTCGAAAGATTGCTCCTCAGAAATTTTTTTTGGTTATGATAGTCCAATGGATACGACTAAATATTCCTGTTTCAGCCTGATACAGCTAAAAAGCACAACTGCTTCCAGGGCCAGTACAGTCAGCAAAGATGTCTTAATATGTTTAAACAAACTATCGCTGATTAAAACTGACAGAAGCAACACCGATTATGGTCGGAAGTGCCCACATAGGATACCTTGGAGGAAGCGTAGGTGCAGAGAGGGATTACAAGTGTGTTTAAGGAAACGGGGTTTTAAACTCCCTATACTGACTATTTTGTTGGCGGACGTGCAGTCTCTGGTGAATAAGATCGATGATCTCAGAGAGACATTAGGTGATGAATCAGAGGGACATTAGGACTGACCTTTGTTTCATAGAATCCTGATTAACCCCTTCCATACCGGATGCAGCGATTCAGATCAACGGGTTTACTATACATCGTCAGGATAGATCTATAGTGTCTCTCAAAAGCAGAGGTGGAGGAGTATGCCTCATGATCAACTCTTCTTGGTGCACAAATATATCAGTGCTGTCCCAATTCTGCACAGCAGACCTGGAATATCTAGCAGCTAAGTGCCATCCTTCTTACCGACCACGGAAGTTCTCCAGAGTCATTTTGGTAGCAGTGTACATTCCACCTCAGGCCAATGTCAAGCAGGCTTTAGATGATCTGAGCATTGGGATCAACATGCACAAAACAACACACCCTAATGCCTTCACCATCGTTTTGGGATATTTTAACCAGGCCAGTCTGAAAAAATCACTAAGCAACTACCATCAACAGATCACTTGCAATACCAGAGGAAACAACACACTGGACCATGGCTACACCACCATCAAGAATGCCTACCGTGCTATTCCACACCCTCACTTTGGGGAGTCTGATCACCTGGCTGTACTTCTATTCCCTGAGTATAGGCAGAGACTGAAGACTGCAGCACTAGTAGTGAGGACCAGAAGGTTTGGACAAGGAAAACACAGGAGCACCGACAGGACTGTTTTGAATCAGTGGACTGGACTGTATTCAGGGATTCTCCTTTGAATCTGAATGAGTATGCTGCAGTTGTTACCAACTTCATTAAAACCTGTCTGGATGAATGTGTGCCTACAAAGACAGTACATTCCCATACCAAAATCTGTGGATGAACCCTGAGTTATGTAATCTGCTGAAGGCTAGATCTGTGGCATTCAAGTCTGGTGGACTAAGGTCTGTACCAAAAGCGAGGTATGATTTGTGGAGGGCTATTTCAAGGGTGAAGAGACAATTTCGAACTAGGTTGGAGGCGACATCAGATGCATGGCAACTCTGGCAGGGTCTGCAAAACATTACTTCCAACAAAGCAAAACTCAATAGCGTGAATGGCAGGACTGCATCACTACCAGATGAACTCAATGCCTTCTATGCCCGCTTTTAAAGGGAGAACACAACTACAGCTGCGAAGATCCCTGCTGCACCTGAGGACCCTGTGATCTCTGTCTCAAAGGCCGATGTTAGGCTGTCTTTAAAGAGAGTGAACCCTTGCAAGGCGGAAGGTCCCGATGGAGTACCTGGTAAGGCTCTGAAAACCTGTGCCAACCAGCCGGTGGGAGTATTCAAGGATGTTTTCAACTTCCCACTTGCTTCAAAAAGGCAATAATTACACCAGTGCCTAAGAAGAAGAATGTGAGCTGCCTTAATGACTATCACCCGGTAGCACTCACATCGACAGTGATGAAATGCTTTGAGAGGGTGGTCATAACTAGACTGAACTCCTGCTTCAGCAAGGACCTGGACCCATTTCAATTTGCCTATTGCCAAAATAGGTCAGTGGCAGATGCAATCTCAATGGCTCGCCACACGGCTTTAGACAACACAAACACCTATGTCAGGATGCTGTTCATCGACGATAACTCAGCATTTAATACCATCATTCCTATGATCCTGATTGAGAAGTTGCAGAACCTGGGCCTCTGTACCTCACTCTGCAATTGGATCTTCAACCTCGACTTCCTAATCAGAAGACAACAATCTGTGCGGATTGATGATAACATATCTTCCTCACTGACAATCAACACTGGAACATCTCAGGAGTGTGTGCTTAGCCCACTGCTCTACCCCCTACAGTATATACACATGACTGTGTGGCTAGGCATAGCTCAAATACCATCTAAATTTGCTGATGATAGAACCATTGTTGGTAGAATCTCAGGTGGTAACAAGAGGGAGTACAGGAGTGAGATATGCCAACTAGTGGAGTGGTGCCACAGCAACAACTTGGCACTCAACATCAGTAAGATGAAAGAGCTGATTGTGGACTTCAGGAAGGGTAAGACGAAAGAACACATACCAATCCTTGTTGTTTACACTTTCTTAATCTATTCAATATATGTATAACGTAATTGATTTACTTATTTATCCATTATTATTTTTTTTATTTTTACTTTTTTCATCTTCTGTATTATGTATGGCATTGAACTGCTGCTGCTAAGCTAACAAATTTCACGTCACATGCCAGTGATAATAAACCTGATTCTGATTCTGACTTGAAGTTGAACACGTATATAACTTCAGACTACTTGTATCACATAGGAATTTGGAGAAACAAGAAATTTATTTTTATTGAATATTATGTATTTTACTGCATAATAGTGCTGACACTTTGCAATTGTTCAACGAAGCTAAAAATGTTTTATTGATGATTTTCATTTGTACTCAAAGGCTGAGGCTTCTTGCTTAAGAATTGAACAATAATTCCAGTTACGCTGATGACCGTGATGTCCTGGTGTAACCTTTCACCGTGCTCGTCAGTGATAGTGCAAAGATTTGCAGGGAAGAAGTCTAAATGGGAATCCAGAAAAAGAATCTTTAGTGACACATTGCATTTCATGTTCTTGTATGCTTGAAGCAATTTGTCAAACAGCTGCACGTTGTTTGGTGTTCTGTAGATGCTAACAAAATTTCCAACAACATCCCTGAATGTGATTTTCTTCAGTCCCACTAGAAGTTGTTCGAATTGCCTGTAATTGATAACCTGTTTGATTTGGGGACCAACAAAAATGCCTTCCTTAATCTTGACCCCTGCATGTTTTTTTAATTATTGTGATGCATACTGGCTTGTCTCAGATATTCAACAGCAAGCCAAGACACATGTGCGTCAGTATATCAAACCTCCAAAGTGCATTGGCTTTGCATTTTTTCATCCTCTTAATAAATAGGACATAAAATATTGAGTTTCTCCTCTGTAATGGGGAAGTAGAGACATGATTTTCCATGCATTCTTCATATTTTGTCCTCATGGTAAAGTATTCAACCATGTGCATTATAGATTTCCAGCATGATTCTTACCATTAGAAAGGACCCTCCCTACTCCCACCTACGTATATCCACCCCCCACCCACTGTGCAAGAATGTGTGTTGCATGGGGGACACTGGTTGTACTAGGAAGCAATATTAAAAGAGGGAAATTTAATATCTTTAAATGTTGCCCCCCTCACTACATAGGGATGTGATAGGAAGAGCTGCCAAAACAGAAATGTGTTTATGTAGCATCTGTTATGACTTAAGGATATCCTAAAGTTGTTCTAAAGTCTAATCACCATTGTCACATAGGAAATATAGCAGCCAGTTTGCTTAAGCAGCAATATACTGTACCACTAACTAAGGGTGAGTGTGCTATGCATGCCTAAGATCCAGGTTACCTCGAAGAATCCTAATTTAGTTTGCACTTTGTTATTCATCAGTACACCATTTCACATTGTTTCCTTCAATGCTTTCTCCGTAAAAATATTAAATCCTCTGTTCTTCACATAAAGTCTGTGTTACTTGTGAAGTGATAATTGTTCTTCATAATTATCTGTTATCCTACTTGGCCATTTTAGTTGTGCTTCACTGACTTAGTTTAGCAAATGAACACTTATTTACTTACTCCTTTGTTCTTTTTTAACAATATCTTTGTTCAATCTCTTTTGTGCATTTTCTTAAATATTAACAGTAGCAACACACGTGAGTTTGACTGTGACCCTTTATGTACTTTTGTATTCCATGGTGAATAAACAATGACCCATAAATATTTAGTCAGCCAATTATTCCACACTGTACCCTTCCAATACCTATTTAATACTAGCTACCTTAAATGCAAATTAGTGACAAATATACCCAAGGCAAAAAATAACAATTCATTTTCCAGATGACAGGTTAATTGTTTGTGGAGTGGGTACATAGTATTAAATAATATGGGTTATTTTTTTACATTGATCACTTCAACATGTGCTCTATGTAAATACTGTGACTTATGTGAATCCAGACCACTTTTTTTTACATAACAGAAATTGAAGGTCTGCAGAACTATAAACAATTTACCAATCACTAAACTTCCTTCACTTTCTGATTCTGAACAAGATCTTTAATTCAACACCACTTTCTCTTGGATCCATTGGATTTTATTTTCCTGATCAATCTGTTGTGTGGAGCTCTCCCAGGCTTCTCAATAAATCCATGCATACAAGTTTAAATCTTCTGTTCTCCGAGTGCCACACAGCACTATTGTACAAAAATATCTCGTTCGTGCTAAACTGTTATTCTTCCTAGTCACATCAACTGGCACCTGGACCACAGCCCTGCATACCCCTCCCATCCCTGTACATATCCAAACGTCTCTTAAATGGTGCAATCGAACCCGCATTCACCATTTCTGCTAGCAGCTCGTTTCAAACTCTCACTGCCCACTTGCGTGAAGAGGTCCACCTCGGGTTCCCCTTTATTATTTCACCTTTCACCCTTAACCTATGGCCTCTATTTCTAGTCTTGCCCAACCTCAGGAGAAAATGACTGTTATTTTTTAAAATATGAAGGTACAGCACAGAACAGGCCCTTCATGCCAACAAGACATGCTGCCCAGCAACCCACCTATTTGAACACTAGCCTAATCACAGGTCTAGTTACAATGACCAATTAACCTAGCAACTGGTATCTCTTTGGGCTGTGGGAAGAAACCAGAGCATCCAGAGGAAACTTATGCAGTCACAGGGAGAACATACTAACTCCTTACAAACTGAACCGGAAATGACCTCTGAACTTCCTGCCGTAATAGCCTCAGGATAACCATTATGCTACCGTGGCAACTAGAGGTTTTGTATACCCCTATCAGATCTCTCCTCATTCTCCCAAACTCCAGGACGAAAAAAAAAAGCCCTAACTTTATTCATTGTTTCCCTATCATTCAGGTCTCAAGTCCCGGTATTATCATTACATAGAACATAGACTAGTACAGCACAATACAGGCCCTTTGGCCCACAATGTTGTGCCGAACCTTAAACCCTGCCTCCCATATAGCCCCCCCACCTTAAATTCCTCCATATACCTGTCTAGTAGTCTCTTAAATTTCACTAGTGTATCTGCCTCCACCACTGACTCAGGCAGTGCATTCCATGCACCAGTCACTCTCTGAGTGAAAAACCTTCCTCTAATATCCCCCTTGAACTTCCCTCCCCTTACCTTAAAGCCATGTCCTCCCGTATTGAGCAGTGGTGCCCTGGGGAAGAGGCGCTGGCTGTCCACTCTATCTACTCCTCTTAATATCTTGTATACCTCTATCATGTCTCCTCTCATCCTCCTCTCCAAAGAGTAAAGCCCTAGCTCCCTTAATCACTGATCATAATGCATACTCTCTAAACCAGGCAGCATCCTAGTAAATTTCCTCTGTACCCTTTCCAATGTTTCCACATCCTTCCTATAGTGAGGTGACCAGAACTGGACACAGTACTCCAAGTGTGGCCTAACCAGAATTTTATAGAGCTGCATCATTACCTCGTGACTCTTAAACTCATTACAAATGAGCATACCTTGCACATTCTGAAAAATGCATTTGTGATATGTATGATATAACCTCTCCTTAACAAATCCTTACTGACTGTTGCTGATTAACCTTTGCCTCTCTAAGTGATGATTCATGCCATCCTTCAGAATGTTTTTAAAAGAATATTTTAAATACCATACAGCATTGCAAAATTGTGTTGGAGCCTGTGCAATTTCTTTCCTTGCTTCTTTTCTCTGCAAGACAGATGTTAAGCCAACTGGCCTGTGGTTTCCTGTCTCTCTACTTTTTTGCATTTTCTATTTTCCAGTCTAATAGAACATTCCCAGAATCTAGGAAATTTTGCACATCAGCTTTCTGATTTGGATGAAATCCCCCAAAGACCCAATACTTAAAACCCTGTATCTCAAACAACTTACTCAGGCAGTTGTAATTTTCCTGAGATCATTTCTTCTGTCCTATTCTTGTTCACAAAGCATATCTGAGATAAATCCTGTATTGTGAAATCTGAAATAACGTAATTCACCTGTTATCTCCTTGTTTTCAATTATTAATTCCCTAGTGCTCACTTTGTTTTGTTAACTCTCCTTTATAAAAAATCTTGCATATTTTTAGTGGACCAAGCAACTCCTCTCTTCTGAGGACATTGTGATTCTGCAACAGGATAGATTGACTGGGTGAAAATATGGCAAATGGATCTTTATGTGGGGAATGTGAGGCCACGTTCTTCGAAGGAGGCAAATGGCGCATTTCACTGTATCTTTTGTTGTACGTGTGATAAATAAATCTGAATTGGTTAGAGGAATAAAAAGTCAGATTATTACCAAAATGAAGTGAAAATGAGTGAAGTTCAGGGGAATCTACACTCAGAGGCTACTTTATGAAGTACCTCCCACTTATAAAGTGGCCACTGAGTGTGTATAAAAGGTGTTCTGCTGCTGTAGATAGATAGATACTTTATTCATCCCCATGGGGAAATTCAACTTTTTTTCCAATGTCCCATACACTTGTTGTAGCAAAACTAATTACATACAATACTTAACTCAGTAAAAAATATGATATTCATCTAAATCACTATCTCAAAAAGCATTAATAATAGCTTTTAAAAAGTTCTTAAGTCCTGGCGGTTGAATTGTAAAGCCTAATGACATTGGGGAGTATTGACCTCTTCATCCTGTCTGAGGAGCATTGCATCGATAGTAACCTGTCGCTGAAACTGCTTCTCTGTCTCTGGATGGTGCTATGTAGAGGATGTTCAGAGTTATCCATAATTGACCGTAGCCTACTCAGCGCCCTTCGCTCAGCTACCGATGTTAAACTCTCCAGTACTTTGCCCACGACAGAGCCCGCCTTCCTTACCAGCTTATTAAGACGTGAGGTGTCCCTCTTCTTAATGCTTCCTCCCCAACACGCCACCACAAAGAAGAGGGCGCTCTCCACAACTGACCTATATAACATCTTCAGCATCTCACTACAGACATTGAATGACGCCAACCTTCTAAGGAAGTACACACAGTCGACTCTGTGCCTTCCTGCACAAGGCATCTGTGTTGGCAGTCCAGTCTAGCTTCTCGTCTAACTGTACTCCCAGATACTTGTAGGTCTTAACCTGCTCCACACATTCTCCATTAATGATCACTGGCTCCATATGAGGCCTAGATCTCCTAAAGTCCACCACCATCTCCTTGGTCTTGGTGATATTGAGACGTAGGTAGTTTGAGTTACACCATATCCTGTATCAGTTTCCTATACTCCTCCTCCTGTCCATTCCTGACACACCCCACTATGGCCGTGTCATCAGCGAACTTCTGCACATGGCAGGACTCCGAGTTATATTGGAAGTCTGATGTGTACAGGGTGAACAGGACCGGAGAGAGTACGGTTCCCTGCGGCGCTCCTGTGCTGCTGACCACCATGTCAGACCTACAGTCTCCCAACCGCACATACTGAGGTCTATCTGTCAAGTAGTCCACTATCCAATCCACCATGTGAGAGTCTACTCCCATCTCCGTTAGTTTGTGCCTTAAGATCTTGGGCTGGATGGTGTTAAAGGCACTAGAGAAGTCAAGGAATGTAATCCTCACAGCACAACTGACCCCATCTAGGTGAGAGAGTGATTTGTGCAGCAAATACGTGATAGCATCCTCCACTCCCACCTTCTCCTTATACACAAACTGAAGAGAATCCTGGGCATCCCATCCATTTCAAGGTTCGAAGCGTTGTGCATTCAGAAACACTCATGTGCACACCACTGTAGTTACTTGAGTTACTGCTCACCGGGTTTATTTTTGTTTATTGCACCATTCTCTGTTAATTCTAGAGACTGTGTGCGTGAAAATCCCAGGAGATCAGCAGTTTCTAAGATACTCAAACCACCCCAACAGTCATTTTACAGTCAAAGTCATTATGATCACCTTTCTGAACAACAACTGAACCTCTTGACCATGTCTGCATGCTTAATGCATGGAGTCACTGCCCCATAATTGGCTGATTAGATATTTGCATTAACGAACAGGTGTGCCTAATAAAGTGGTCGCTGAATGCGGTTGTTCCAGTGCATGAGTCACACGAAGTTAGCAGTCATGCCTAATAAGTAGTTAAAAAAAGAGCACGTTGGAATTTTTCCCAAAAGGGTTAGAGACTAAGAACAGAAAGATTTTGTTGCAATTGCACAGGGTGTTGGTGAGACCTCACCTGTAATGTCATTTATTGGTTTGGTTACTTTATAGCAATGGAGGCAATCTAAAGGAGATTCTCTGGACTAATCCGTGGAATGAGAGATAGTTGATTCTTCAGGTGAGGCTAAACAGTTTGGGCTTCAGTTTCCTTGGAATTTAGGAGAATGAGGGGTGAACAAACATGTAAAATTCTAAGAGGGCTTGACAAGGTAGGTATTCAGTTGTTTTCAGTGTTAAAAGAGTCATGAACAAGGGGTCACTGAGACAAAATACAAGGCCAGTTTTTAAACACTGTGTGGAAATTTCTTTCCTCAGAGGGCAGTGAATCTCTGGAATTTTCTAACCCAGAAGTTGGTGGAGGCCGGATCATCAGATATATTTAAGTGGGTGAATAGTAACCATTTGAAAGTTTGAAGAATTGAGGAGTTATGGAGAACTGACACAGCAAGGGAATTGGGGCCAGCATGAATCAGCTGTCATCATATTGAATGGCATGGTAGGCTTGAGAAGCTTATTGGGCCTATTCCTGCTTCTGTTTCCTTGTGCTCTTGCTGCTTTACCAAATTCCAGTTAGAAACATAGAAAACCTACAGCACAATACAGGCCCTTTGGCCCACAAAGCTGCACCGAACATGTCCTAATCTTAGAAATTACCTAGGGTTACCCATAGCCCTCTATTTTTCTTTTTTTGTAATTTATTTTTTATTGAAGTTCATCATCAAACAAACATTTCCATAAGAGATATTTCAGATATTGTACATATATATCATATATTTATATATCCCACAAATCTTCACATAATATCTATCTGAGGTAGACACTTATAGAAAAGAACAAGCAAAAGGAGAGAACTATGTACAAGTAGGGAGTGATTTTTTTTACAACATATTGATTTGTCAGAATAAAATCAGGTCTATGAGGTGTTATGTAGTTAAACCATTTTTCCCAGTATGAATCAAATTGTTCCAACTTATGATTAACAGATGCTGTTATCTTCCCCATTTTGTAAGTGTCCATCCATGCATTTCAGGTTGGGCTCTCCTGTGATAACCATTTCCTAGTAAGAGTCGTTTTACCAGCCACCAACAGTATATTCATTAAATATTTATCTCTTCTCAACTATTCTTGAGGTATATATCCAAAATATATGGTCTTACTTTCTGAGGGTACTTCACATTTAAAAATGTCTTGTAGTGCATTGTGTATCCCTCTCCAATAGTCTTTGATAACAGGGCAATCCCAGAAAATATGTTAATGGTTTGTATTTTGATTTCCACAATTTCTCCAGCAAACAGGAACGTTACTAATGGGATTTCTGAGAGGGTGTAACAAAATATTTTATTAAGTTTTTCCATCCAAACTCCCTCCATTTCTGTGAACTGGTACACTTCCATTGATACCTCCATATTATTGTCCATTCTTCCTCAGATATAATTATCCCTCCTTCCTTCTCCGATTTTGTTTTAATGTATGAAGTCGAATGTGTTTTAAGATTTGACAAACCATTATATATGCTTGAAATTATTCTACTTCCATTATCTGAATTATATGCTTTTCTAAATAGCTTTATCAAGCATGTACTTGCCTTGGTTACATTTTGAACCTTCCTATTAACATACTGTCGCATCTGCAAATACTGATAAAAGTCTTGTTTTTCTAATAAGTGTTTCTCTTTAAGCATTTCAAAACTGAACAGTGTTCCTTCTTTCATTATATTGCAAAGAACTGTTATTCCTTTAGTTGTCCAGTCCTTAAATCTAGCATCCAGTTTATTCGGCGTAAAATCTGAGTCATATGCACACTATTTAAGAATTGCAATATCTCCCTCTAGTTTATAGTCTTTTATAATAGTTTTCCATATTTTAAAAGACCATTTTGCCCATGGGTTATCAATAGTATTTATGTAACTTTGTAGGTTATCAGTCAAAATTGCTTGTATGGGAATGTGAAGTATCCTCTCCTCAATGTTTTTCCACTGAGCATCATATGATGTGTTGCACCAACATATCACAGCTCTCAACTGTGTTGCAAAATAATAATCTCTAAGAGAGAAGGTAGGCCCCATCCCCCCTTTTCCTTGGCTAATTGCTAAGTTTTGAGATGAACTCCAGGCTTTTTACCTTGCCATATATATCTTGATAACATCTTGTTCCATTCATTGAATTGATTTTGGTTAATCTCTATTGGTAGGGTCTGAATGAGGTGTAATAGACTGGGCAATATATTCATTTTAATGGATTCAATCCTTGAACTGAGACTAAAAAAAGGAATTAGGTTCAATCTTGTTATATCTTCCTTAATTTTTTTATATATAGGTGGATAATTGCATTCTGATAATGTTGCCAAATCTTTTGGCATAATGATGCCCAAATATTTGAAAGACTCTGTTTGCCATGCCCAGGGATATCTACTTTCAATTTCTCTTGGTGGGCTATAGTTGTATGAAAGTCGTTGGGTTTTATCTATGTTGATCTCATATCCTGATAATTGACCATATTGTTCAAAGGACTGCATCAATTTAGGTAAAGAGTATGTTCGTTGCCCTAGATAGATCAAAATGTCATCCACGTAACAGGCCAATTTATGCTCTGTCCCTTTAATAGTAATTCCCCTGATATCTTCATTTTGTCTGACGTATTGAGCTAGTGGTTCCAGATGTAATGTGAAGAGTAGCGGTGAAGCCCTCTATTTTTCTAAGCTCCATGTACCTATCCAGGAGTCTCTTAAAGGACTCTATTGTATCCGCCTCCACCACTGTCGTCGGCAGCCCATTCCACGCACTCACCACTCTCTGCATAAAAAACTTACCCCTGACAAGTTCTTTAAATTCGGTAAAAGATGCACTGAAATAAAGTTTTGCGTTCTGTGGAGCCCGTGCTTGTATTCAGCTGATAATAATTGTCTAGCTATTGATTCTAGTTGACTACCTGATTTTCTGTGAGTCGGGCAGGCAACTTTTTTTATTGCTGACTAGTACCCGTAAATGAAGTTTTGTGTTAAAGAAACCTTAACAACAAAATTTACCCAAATTGTACAGTGAAATGACCCTCTTACCAAATTCCTGTTCTTTACTCTTGGAGGAATCTACACTCCTGTTAGCTTTGCAATCTGCTACGCACCCATTGCAAAATCTTACTGCTAAAGGAACTAACCTATCACCCCTAAAGAGAACCAGAATCCACAAAAGTGTCTGACTGTCATCTATCTAATCTTTGTTGAATTTCAGTCTGGTGACTGACAGGGTTTCCTTTCAAAACATCTCAGATATACTATTACTTGGTTTAACAACTGCAAAATGAAAAACTACCGGTGAACGAGATTATCTGAAATCTGATCTGGACTGTCTGCATCTGCCATTGTGCTACAATCCTGGCAATAAGGAAGGAGGACAATTTTCTCCAGACACTCCTAATTATCAGAGATAATTATACAGCTCTGTGATTTGCTGCTGCAACAACCCCAGTAGTCAGTTACAACCTATAAATGCCTATGGGGCATTGGGAGCAAGCATGGCTTTCAACTTTTCTACCTCTGAATCACCAACATTACTGAGTTTCCTGTGGATTAAAGATTAGCTTTATTTGTCACATGCAGTAAAATCTATCATTTGCATTGACAAACAACATGCTGGTGCAGCCCGAAAGTAATGCATGCTTCCAGCACCATATATATATAAAATAGATCCCACACAACCCCATACACTTGCCTTCTCGCCATATCCTTTGATGCCCTGACCAGTCAGGAAATGATCAACTTCTGCATTAAATATACCCAGGGGCTTGGCCTCCATTGCATTCTGTGGCAGAGCATTCCACAGATTCACTACTCTCTGGCTAAAAAAATTCCTCCTTACCTCTGTTCTAAAAGGTAGCCCCTCAATTTTGAGTCTGTGCCCTCTAGTTCTGGATACCTCCACCATAGGAAACATCCTTTCAACAGTCGGTAGGTTTCAGTGAGATTCCACGCATGCCTGCAACTTACTAACACTAACCCGTACGTCTTTGGAATGTGGGAGGAAACTAGAGCCGCTGAAAGAAACCCATGCAGTCGTAGGGAGAACGTACAAACTCCTTACAGCAGCGGAAGTAGGACCTGGGTTACCGGCGCGGTAAAACGTTATGCTAACTGCTATTTGACTGTGCCACCTGCTTGTACTGAATCTCCCTTTTTCACTCATTAACACAATGGCATGCAGATGACAAGGAATCATCACATTATTGCACAGCACTTCATTTAATAGGAGTTCTTTACTGCTCTGCTCATTTCCTTATGAGGGATTTAAAATTCAAGCCTGGATCACGGACAACACCTGAACATGTTACTTCTGATTTTAACAAGGGGAGCAAAGTTCAGAAGTTTATTATCTCTTTTCATTTTGGGGCCAGCCAAGGGTATTTCTCTTTTATCTTCACTTAGTTTTAGGAAACTATTGTTTGTCCATTTATTTACTGCAGCCATACCAGAAGCCAGAGAAGATTGGGCGCCATGGTAACGTAGCACTTAGTATGACACTTTTCCAGCTCGGCATCAGAATTCGGATTGAATTCCAGTGTCCTCTGTAAGGGGTCTGTATGTCTTCCTCATGGAATGCGTGGGTCTTCACCGGGTCCTCTGGTTTCCAAAGACGTAGTGGGTAGGTTAATTGATCATTGTAAATTTTCCCATGGTTAGGTTAGGGTTAAGTCGGGTTTGGCGGGGGTTGCTGGGTGTTTTGGCTTGAAGGGCCAGAAGGGCCTATTCCACACTGTGTCTCTAAATAAATAAATAAGCCATCGGCTCAATGGAGATATGCAGTTGTGTGTCATCTGCTTAACTGTGGAAATCAAGTTGATACTCTCTAACGATGTCTATAAAGAGAAGAGTGGGGAACCAAGACATCTTCCCCGTGCAACTCCAAAAGGTACCTCGTATCTCTTAGAAATCTGCTCTCCAAGGTAGACTAAAAAACTACCTTCAAGATACATGAACAAAACGAATTGGGGGCAGTTCCACAGAGGCCAACCCATTTCTCAAGGCAATCCAAGTAAATATTGTGGTAAATTTAATTTTTGAAGACAGTGTTCAGATCTAGAAGATTCTAGTAGGCATTAGTGCTGAGCTGACAGCTTTGGTAAGGGCCATCTCTGTGCTATGATTGGCTCTAAAACCTGACTGAAACTTCCTAGAATGTGGCTCTCATTCAGAAAGTTGTTGAGTTGGTTGAAAGTGACTTTCTCAAAAATCTTGCCCAGGAAGGAAAGATTTGGAGTGAATTTGTAGTGAACTAATTCCTTTGGTGGAAGATTTGGGCTTTTGGGATCATAAAGCAAAGAAAATGGACATTTTGGCCCACCTCGCCACGCTGACCATGATGCCTATTTACCGTAGATTCCGGACTACAGAGCGCACCTGATTAAAAGCCGCTGGCTCTAATTTTAGAAATAAAATCAATTTTTTAATTGTAAAGGCCGCACCGGATTTTCGGCCGCAGGTGTCCCACGTTGTAATATGAGATATTTACACAGAAAGATATTACACGTGAGGATTTTTTTAACTTTTAATTAAATCCATATGGTAACTAAAACAAATACATATTGCAAATGCTTTTTTTCGAACCGTGCCCGTACGCGGCTACTTTTAAATATACGTTGCGTATACTTCTTTACTGAACAACATTCCAATATCTCCTAACGACTGGTAAAAAATATATATATTGCAGCCTACCAGGAAAAGTTATTGATCACCTTTAACTTAAAAGCAGCGTTCGCTCAGATCCAAAGCCGCTCGCGTAATGCGCTCCCTCCCTCCATCCCGTTTCATCGCAAACCGGCATTTTCCCACAAGACACCGCGAAACCGGGTGTGACGTCATGGCATCCCGCGATGTAGTACAGAAAACAAATATAGTTAAAACTCTTCTAACTTTAACTAGAAAATGAATTACTAAGCGAAAATATTATAAACTAAGTAACTGCCATAAGGCAGCACAATGCTTCGAGTGTTTTCCATGTTGATGAGGGTGAGTACAAATGACTGATTTACAATAATTTAATTGTGAAAGTGCGCTTGATTTATCGTACAATTTCATTGGACCTCTGTGAACTACTCATCAATTTTATTGGTCTACTGTTATGAGGCAAAATGTTTACGAGGCGGCATGAAAAAAAACCATGTATTAGCCGCTCTGGATTATAGGCCGCAAAGTTCAAAGCTGTTCAAAATGTGGGAAAAAAGTAGCGGCTTAAAATCCGGAATCTACGGTATATTATGCCATTTCCTTGCGTTAGGCCCATATCTCTCTATATCATTCCAAAGTACCTGTCTAAACACCTTTTCAATGTTGTATCATCCTCCATTCTCTCTCGTCACAATTTGTTCCAGATAACCACCATACTCTTGAAGATCTTGCTCTGCTCTGTGGGGTATTGCACTGTCGTTTAATTCTCCTATTCTGCACTTTGGGTTAAATGTTAACTCTATGACTCACAGGGACAGAGACAAAACTGGCAACGTATGAGTCAGATCAATACCAAAATGAATAGAGTGAATAATATATCTTTTAAAGAAGCATTGCCATAAATATTTATGTATAGAGGAATAATATTTATCTAATTCCTTCCTCCCCTCCAGCGGGAAGGCTGCCAGATCTGGAAAATGCACATGGTTAAAGGTTCGGATGGACTTGGCATCCAGATCACAGGGGGCCGGGGATCCAAACGTTCCCCCTATGGCATCATTATTACATCTGTTGAAGAAGGAGGAGCAGCACAAAGGTAATCAATAGCATTTAAGGATGTTATGCTACCATAACATTGGTCATGGGTGGCTGGGTGGAGATACGTCTCTGTCAAAGGAGGTGTAAGGTTCTCCTTCTCTCTGCGAGCCTGCAGGTCACCCTTGGGCAAGGTGTAGCACAAGTGTAGCACTGCTTAGCCCCCAGTCAGAGTCACGTGAAGCCATGGAAACAGATGGTGGATGGTGGTATGAGCAGCAGGTGTATATCACAACTCTTGGCTATGCGACCACTATACTAGGCAAACAATTTATGAAGAGTATTGGTAAGGCTCGGTCACCCACCTTGTAAAGACGCTGCCAGGAGAAGGCAATGGCAAACCACTCTGGAGGAAAATTTGCCAAGAACAATCATGGTCATTGTCCACGTCATACCACATGGCACATAATGGTAATGATGCTGGCTGCCATTTTCTTGAGTTACTTTTTAGACTGCTTAGAAATATGTACGTGCAGTTCAGAAAAAGAGCGGTCATACACTTTATCACATCTCGGTATTGTGATGTAATTTTGATGAGATTCTGTTTCACAGGTAATTAGAATTTGTAATACTAATAGAGGGCCTTGAATTTATATAGTTCCTTTCATCGCCTCAGGGCAGACTAAACAATTAAGTCAAAAGTACTTGACTAAATCAAGGACGGCAAAAATGTTATGATTATGGTAATGGAAAAAACATAGCTGGCGGTTGTTGCTGTAGGTCCAATAGTTTGCAATAATCAAGAAAGTGGGTGCAGTACTCATAATGCATATTGTTCATTCATTGGAACAAAGGCACTACTGATGCTTCATTTGAAGGATTGAGGCCCTAGTTAAGAGAAAAAGGAGGTGTATAGCAGGCACAGGCAGGTAGGAACAAATGAGATGTTAATAAAGTATACTAATGCAAAACAACTCTTAAGAAAGTCTAGCAGAAAAGGTGAAGGCAAATCCTAAGGGTTTCTACAGGTATGTTAAGAGCAAAAGGATTGCTAGGGACAAAATTGGTCTCTGGAAGACGAGTATGGGAATCTATACGTGGAGCCAAAACAGATGGGGAAGATTGTAAATGCATTCTTTGCATCTGTACTTACTCAGGAGGTGGACACGGAATCTATAGAAATACGGCAAAGCAACATCAACTTCATAGACCCTGTAGAGATTCAGAGGAGGAGGTGTCTGCTACCCTGAGGTAAAACAGGGTAGATTAATCCCCTGGGCCTGTTAAGCTGGTCCCTCGGACCCTTTGGGAGGCAAGTGCAGAAATTTCCAGAGTCCGAGCAGAGATATTTGAAACATCCTTAGCAACAGGAGAGGTACCAGAGGATTGAAGGATAGCTGATGTTAAAAAGGCTCTAAGCAGAAACCAGGAAATTATAGACGGATGAGTCCAACATCAGTTAGAGGAAAGTTATTGGAAGTTATTCTAAGACACCAGATATATCAGTATTTGGCTAGGCATGGACTGATTAAGGATAGTTATCATAGCTTTGTGCATGTTTATGTCTAATCAATCTTACAATTTTTCAAGGAAGTTACCAGGAAAGTGGATGAAGGCAAGGCAGTGAATGTTGTCTACATGGGCTTTAGTAAGGCATTTGACAAGGTCCCACATGGGAGTCTGGTCAAAAAGTTCAGTCACTTGGCACTCGGGATAAGGTGGATTAGACATTGGCTTTGTGTGATAAGCCAGAGAGTGGTAGGAGAGGGTTGCCTCTCTGACTGGAAGCCTGTGACTAGTGATGTGCCGCAGGGATCAGTGCCAAGTCCTTTGTTGTTTGTCATCTATATCAGTGATCTGGATGATAATGTGGTAAACTGGGTCAGCAGATTTGCAGATGACACCAAGATTGGGAGTGTAATGGACAGTGAGGAAGGCTGTCATGTCTTGCAGAGTGATCTGCAGCGGCTTGAAAACTGGGGTGAAAAATGGCAGATAAAATTTAATGCAGACAAGTGTGAGGTTTTGCACTTCAGTAGGACCACCCCAGGTAGGTCTTACGCAGTGAATGGTAGGGCACTGAGGAATGTGGTAGAACAAAGGGATCTGGGAATACAGGGACATAATTCATTGAAAGTGTGTCACAGGTAGATAGGATCGTAAAGGAAACTTTTGGCACATTGGGTTTCGTAAATCAGATATTGAGTACAGGAGTTGTGATGTTATGCTGAAGTTGTATAAAACAGTGGTGAGGCCTAATCTGGAGTATTGTGCGCAGTTTTGGTCACCTACCTACAGGAAAGATGTAAATAAGGTTGAAAGAGTATAGAGAAAATTTACAAGGATGTTGCCGGGTCTGGAGAACCTGAGATTGAATAGGTTAGCACTGTACTCTTTAGAACGATGAATACTGAGAGGAGATTTGATAGAGATATACAAAATGATGAGGGGCATAGATAGGGTAAATTTTTTCCCACTGAGGTTGGATGGGACTACAACCAGAGGTCATGGGTTAAGGGTGAAAGGTGAAAAGTTTAAAGGGAGCATGAAGGGAAACTTCTTCACTCAGAGTGACTTCAGAGTGTGGAATAAGCTGCTAGCACAAGTTGTCTGTGCGAGTTTGATTTCAATGTTTTAAGAGAAGTTTGGATAGGTACACAGATAGTGGGGATTATGGAGGGTTATGGACCAGGTACAGTTCGTTGGGAGTAGGCAGTTTAAATGATTTCAACATGGACTAGATGGGCCAAAGGGCTTGTTTCTCTGCTGTGCTTCTCTATGCATGTACGACTGTATATCTGCTCCACCACCAGGTCTGACAATTTGAAACTCTACTACATTGCTTGATTCCAACCCTACCTTATCTCATCTGTTGCAAAACCTTCAACCATGGCTTCTAGACCTAATGAAACAAGCACACTCTCAGCTGGCCTCCAAAATTCTATCACCATAAACTTAAAGACATTCAAAACTTTGTTTTTCACATTTTAATTTGGAATGAATGTACAAACACTACTGTGTCCCAGTGTTTGCTGGTACAGTTAAGCAATTGTTGCAGCTAAGACCTGCTGGTACAATCCCTTCTTTCTCCTCCCTCTTCCATTATATTTTTTTACAGTATACCCTTTGCCCAGACTTTAATCCAAGGAAATGCCTATTAATCTATCGCAGTGGAGAGTCAATGGCTTTCGCAGAAGCCTTGACATCAACAAAATGTCTTTCAGCACCTACTCACTGTAGCCTTTTGAAACTTGAACCTATTCCAGAAAGCACAAACACTTCAGGGCTGAAACAAAGTTTAAAGTGTTTGGTTCTTTAATGGAATAGGGTTAAGTTGCAACTGTCTATAGGGGTCATGAAGTATTTTTGACAACTTTGGAATGCACTAATGGATGAGTCCTTCATGCGGGTCAGCGAGTGCTTAGCTGTATTTATTTGGGAGATTCCATTTACTGAGGTTTTGAGCTCCAAGCTACCAATGTCCAATTAGCAATTTCTCTGTAATGGTGTTATGCCCTACCTACTTTGCATACTTCCCGCAGATATTTAGTATGCCCCTGCATAGGCCTTCAACAAGTGGCATTGGCAAGACTGTGTGTGCAAGCTGCCCGCACACTTCTGACCAGCAGCCAAAAGAGCAGGCACACCCTAGTTAAATGTTAATCCATTTCTCTTTTAGCGATGTTATTTGAAAGCTGTGTGTTGCCTCACAAAATTTTAAATAGGGCCAAGTCCTTCTAAAACATTCCTCCTCAGCCAGTTCCGTCAGGAGATGATTGTGCATATGACAACAAAACTGAAAGTTAGGTAAGACTGAAACTTTTTTCAGAATCTTTCCCCATGAGATTTGCAGAGAACAGTTATTTGATCATATTTTGTTTTCCTCGGCTGCTGGCACTGAGATTAGTCATTGACCAGCAGTAAGTAAATGTAATCCGTGAGAGCCAAACTACTCACTAAATCAAACAGGAAATCAATTAACAAGCTTCCATTGCCCTTTGTGAAATTCTTCAACTATTCTTGGCTTTTAAACAAACAGCAACATGAAAATTATGATTGACAAAGCAAGTTTAACGTACAAGTTTTTTCAGGCTCAAATTTCCCGTTACTTGGCTAAAACTACACAGATCCAGGAAAAAAAAACAAAATAGTGATCAAAAGTTTTCATATTATTGTGGATAAGGATAAGACGGGATAATTAAGGAATGTACTAAATTGTGCTCAAAGAAAGTGGCTGTTATTGGAAGAGTCCATGTCTGACATGTGGGAGTCGTTTAAGGGCCATTGGTCTGAATTCAGGAACAACTTGTTCCTGTGAGGAAGAAGGGCAAGGATGACAAGGTTTGGGAACTTTTATTTAGTCAAAAAGGAAGCATGTGTTCGGCCTAGAAAAGTTTCGGAAGTGGAAATCAGACATGTCCTTTTTGAGGTAAATAGAGGATGCGGGGGAGAATTTAAACAGGGAATCAAGAGGACTAAAAAGGGATACTAAATTTCTTTGACAAATAGAATTAAAGAGAATCCCAGGTACTTTATACATCTAATAAAATCAGGAAGATAACTAAGGAGAAGGAAGTCTGACTCAAGGAGAAAGGAGGGTATTTATGCAGTCAGAGGAAGTAGGCAGGGTACTAAATGAGTACTTTGCCTTGGTATTCACCAAAGAGAAGCGTATGGAGGTTTGTGAGATCATGGAGTGGTTATGATAATATTCTGGGGCACACTGATATCAAAGAGGAGGTGTTGAGGCTCTTGGAGAACATTTAATGTGCATACTAATGGGATCTATCCCAGGTTATGGAGAATAGCAAAAGAGAACATGGCTGGGGCTTTGACAGAGATCTTCCAATCCTCTGAAGTCACAGAAAGCTGGAAAATAACCCATGTTATCGTCCTGTTATGAAGGGCAGTAGAGACAAATTAGGAAGTTATAGCAAGTGAGCCCTACATCAGTGGAGGGAAATTATTGGAGAAGGTTCTTAGAGACAGGATCAACTCGTGTCTGGAAAAGCATGCACTAATTAGGAATTGTCAGCATTGCTTTATGTGGAGCGGATCATACCTTACAAATGTGATCAAGTTCTCTGAGGAGAGGATGATGATTGATGAGAGCAACATAATGGATGGACTTACCTTTTAGCAAGGTCCCGCATAATGGGCTGATCCAGAAGATCAAGGCACATGGTATCTATAGAGACTTGATAGACTTAGATTCAAATGGGCATGGCCATAGAAGATAGAGGATAGTGGTGAGGGGTGTTATTATGATTGGAGGTTTATGACCTACGGTGTTCCACAATGCAGTTATATCATGAAGCCTCAGCAAGTGAAGGAGCCTGAATAAAATTATATTTAAGAACATAGAATAATACAGCACAGTACATGCCCTTCGGCCCAAGTTGTTATGCTGACATTTTAACCTACTCAAAGATCAATCTATCCATTCCCTCCCCCATAGTACTCCATTTTTCTATCATCCATGTGCCTAACTTAAGAGTCTTCTGAATACCCTGAATGTATCTGCCTCTATCTTACCCACGGCAGGTGTTCTATTCATCCACCTCTCTCTGTGTAAAAACACTACATCGGACATCCCCCTTATACTTTCCTCCAATCACTTTCTTCCCCCCAGTGCGTGATTGATCTAGAACCAGGAAGCAGGGTTAGGGTTAGAGCATTTAGACGAGCAGTTGACAGATACTTAATTGACAGCATGGACATAATGAGCTGGAAGACCTGTTTCTCCACCAAATGAATCATTGACTCAGTAATTAGGTAACTTTAATATTAACGAAGTTTTTCACTCTATGGATGCTGCCCTTTCAGCTGGGCATTTCTAGCATTCTCCTTTGGGTTTCAGATATTAGCAAACTGCTTCAACCCACATTTCACAGCTTTAACTTGTCCCTTTGACCAATCTCTCCAATCTCTTTAACCTTCCTCATTTCACAATTCTTCTATTTTCTGCCACTCCCTTCCCAGATTGAATGCTTCCTAGATTTTGATTTTCTGTACCTGACATCATCATAAATCTTTTTTGTATTTTGTTGTAACCGGTTTCATTTCCCACATTGGAGGAGCCTGTTCTGGTTTTCTTTCCTTTCTGCTTTTGTGAATGTGGAAGGAGAAAGGAGAGAGATTGATCAGGGTAGAAGGGATCTTCGATTTTATTGGCTGCATTCCCAAGGCAGCAGAAAATGTAAACAGAGTCAGTGGTGGGGGGGGGGGGGGGGTCAGGGGCTGGTTTTTGTTATGACTGAAATATGTCCACAACTCTGCAATTTCTTGTGGTCTTGGGCAGAGCATTTGCCATACCGAGCCATAACACATCCTGATAGGATGTATTCTGTGGTGCAACTGTAGAAATTGGTGAGGGTCAATGGAGATGTGCCAGATTTCATCAGCCTGCTCACAAAGTAGAGGTGCTAGTGAACTTTCAAGTTCAAAACATCTATATGGTTGGATCAGGACAAGTTATTAGTGATGTTTATACCTAGGGACTTGCAGCTCTTAACCATCTCTACCTTAGGGACATGCACTCTGCCAAGTTTCTGAAGATAATGGTCAGCTCTTTTGTTTCGCTGATGTTTGAAAGCTTTACCTTTTCTTATTTCTCCTACCAGGGATGGAAGACTGAAATCTGGTGACGAGCTGCTGATGATTAACGGACAGTCCCTGGTTGGACTGTCACACCAAGAGGCAGTGGCTCTGCTTCGGTCAGCAGCAGGACTTGTACAGCTCATTGTTGCAAGCAGGGTATGTGCTTCATCCAGGATGAACTTTTTCCCAGTTTTCTCCTCCTCGCTTACTTTTCAAAGTACTCTGGTAGAACTTTTAGGACTGAAGTGTTCCCTGGGTTGGGTGCATAGAAGTCAACATCCAGCAAGATAAAAACAGAAAATACTGGAAATACAGGTCAGGAAGAAGAGAAACATTTAAAGAATCTTCATCAGATGTTGACTGGAGTTGGGGCTTTATGTTTTAGCTCTTGGCAGGGTCACCCATGCTAAACAGGTCAGAGTAGAGGCCAGACCGAGAGTGGTCCACCAGTCCTCCAGTTTCAGCGGTTCAGCTCAGAGCTAACAACCCTGACTGCTAAAACAAAACTGTTACAGAAACAGTAATGAAAAATCCTTCTACATCTGAATGCAACAGTATTCCTGAGTCTCCACCCGGAACTTGAGTGACTGACAGTAGTGAAAACTGAGCTACTGACATGGCGAAGGAAGCCCTGAACACCGCCAGGGATGGAGGACCTTCGTTGCTTCACTAAATGCCAGCAGCGTAATGGGAAGTAGATAGATTTAAATGATTAGAACATTGATCAGGTTCTATTCTTGGTCAGGGATCTTGGAAAGGTTTCTTCCATGTTATGCCTAGATATGGTGATTTCTTATAGAAGAGTCAATACAATAAAGTCCCTAATTCATTCTAAATTCTACTCTGCTGAACACTAAGATAGCTCCCTTTACAAAAGTGTCAAAGTAAAAACACTTTACATTGAACTAGGAGTCAAGCTAATCTCTTGCTATAACTTCTTAAGAGAGAATGAGAGATAATTGTGAATCTATGGAATTCGTTGTCACAGGCAGCTGTGGAGGCCAAGTCTTTATGTACATTTAAGGCAGAGGTTCATAGATTCTTGATTAGTCAGGGCTTGACAGGATATGGGGAGAAGGCAAGAAATTGGGGCTAAGAGGAAAATTGGATCAGCCATGATGAAATGGCAGAGCAGACTCAATGGGTCAAATAGCCTAATCTTCTCCTATACTTTACGGTCTAATAAGAGGTAGACTCTAAGCAATTACGTAATTAAATATTTTCAGCCAGTTTTGTATTCGTTGTGTCTTAAATGGTGACCACCTTCTTCTTGACATCAGCCTCAGCTCGTATTTTAAACCTTGTCTTATAATTATAGTGGGGTATATGATCTTTTTTAAAGCTTTATATCCAGATATTAGGCACTAATAGGATGAGAAAATAGAGTGTAGCAAAGGTAAATTGCTTTTGTTGTTGAAAGTTAGAACAGAGATCACAGAGTAATACAGCACAGTACAAGAGTTTTGACCCATGATGTCGTGCCATCCCTTTAACCTGCGGCAAGGTCAACCTAACCCTTCCCTCCCTCATAGTCCCTCCATTTATCTTGCACCATGTGTAGATCAGAATTGTAGATTATAGAAGAAAGGATATTGAGGTGTTAGGTATTTATGATCTTGAATGTAAAAGGAAACATGAGGTAAAATCTTGATTTCTAAATAGTGAGGAACAGGAGATGGAAAACATTGATTTCAAAGTCATGAGGAAGCACTAAAATGATTAGAATTTAGAAAAAACAAAGGGTGAATGGTCAGATCTGCTGTCAATAAAGTTACAGTAGCGGAAAAGAATTAATTAAAATATCAGTAAATTGGCAGTGACAGCCACAAATAGAAGTCAACAGATTTATGACACCATCGATGTGGACACTCAATCAACTGCCACGATCATGGGGTTTACAGTCAGCTGTCCAAGATCCCGCTTCAAATAGTGAGGATTTTTAGATGTGAAAATCAAGGCCCTAATTTCCATCTACAGTGTACTTCTTTTCTGCAAGTAGTCTTCACTGTTGCCTTGTGTTAAATTTCATTCATATGTTAGACTGAAGAAGTCAACCTTGTTGGATCTGTGTACTGCGGAAGCAGAAATGTAAAGCCCAAGTGACAGGGATCAGAAAGTCTTTGTAATTCCTCAAATCCCACTAGAATTGCTGACATTTCCTTGTTTGAAGTGTAGCATTTATTATGCATGACTTGTCACTAGCTTGGTGCTGGGGTAATAGTTGGAGTACACCTTACACAGGATTTAAATTTCATTTGAACAGATGCTGAAGAATGTATAGAGGAGCTATTGGCTTCATTTATTACTCTAAAGACTGAAAATGGTGCTTTGGAGATTATTTATTCAGGGAAATAATGAAGAACTGCCCAGAATATAGGATTCTTGCAGATCCACTGTTGTAGAGTGTGCAGGTCTCAGCAGAATCAAAATCCATTCTTTCAAAATTTTCCATTTTCCTTTTTTCTCCCTCTTTTACAGGATGAATCCGAGATCCATTTCCAGAAGTATCCCTCCACAAGTTTACCTGATCTGGTCACGAATTTTGCAATGGCTGATAATTCCCCCTCCCCTATAGAAAATAAAGAAAATGTAAAGCCAGAAAGCAGCGATGCCACCACATCTGACTGCCATGTAAACCACGGTCAAGAAACTGTGAGTGTTGGCGAATCAAAGTATATGGTGTTTTACTTAATATATTTGTCTGAGTGCCATAAGAAAGTGGAAGGAGAATCTGTTCATGAATTCACGTGAAATACAGCTGTTTGATATTTTAACAAAGTTGCCATACAGTTTAAACTAGGCTTGTTAAAATGAAAACTTACCAATGAGCATCAACAATCAGACCTGCTGTGTGGGATCCAAAGAGTTCAAGGAATGCTCAGCCTCATCAGAGAAAGGAGGGGAAGAGATGTATCAGAATCAAGTTTAATATCGCTGACATAGGTCGTGAAATTTGTTGTTTTGCAGCATCAGTACAATGCAATACGTAAAAGTACTATAAATAATAATAAATATATAATTTTTAAAAATTAATTAAATAGTGCAAAAAGAGAACAAAAATAGTGAGGTAGTGTTCCTGGGTTGATTTCTTGTCCTTTGAGAAATCTGATGGTGGAGGGGAAGAAGCTGCTCCTAAAACATTGCGTGTGGGTCTCAGGCCCCTGTACCTCCTCTCTGATGGTAGTACTAAGAAGAGAAGATATCCTGGGTGATGGGTTTCTTAATGATGGATGTCATATTTTTAGGGATTACTTTTTGAAGATGTCCTCAGTGCTGGGGAGGCTAATGCCGATGATGGAGGTAGCTGAGTTTGCAATCCTATGCAGCTTTTTCTGATCCTGTGCAGTGGTCCCTCCATACCAAGTGATTGTGGTGAACTACATATACCTGTCTGGACACGCCCCCCCCCCCCCCCCCCCGCCGTTGACTGCTCCTGTGGCTCCTCCCACAGACCCCTGTATAAAGGCGATTGGAGGCACTGCTCCTCCCTCAGTCTCCAGGATGTTGTGTGATGGTCTCTTGCTGCTGTCTGCTCTCTTCCAGCTAATAAAAGCCTATCTCTCGCCTCACGTCTCCGAGAGTTATTGATGGTGCATAAATTTTATTAGCTGGAATTTTAAAACATGGAGAGCATTTTACGTCTGGAAAAATTGGACTTGGATCCTCAAGCTCCAGAAGCAGCTCTTGCCTTTGAACTCTGGCTTGCATGCTTCCAATCATACTTGGAAGGGATTCCTGTGACTGAGCCCGCTATCATGCACAAAATCTTCCTCTCCAAGGTCAGTCCGAGGGTATACTCCCTCATCAGGGACCTGCCGACCTACCAAGGGGCACTGGACACCCTCAAAAGACAGTACCTGCGGCAAGACATCGCTTAGCGACGCAGTGGCAGCGGGCCAGAGAGTCGAGCGCTGAGTTTGTCCGGGCCCTACAGACACTCGTGCGGGCCTGCGCCTGCAGGGGACTGATGGCGGAACAGCATGCGGAGCTCCTGGTACGAGACGCCTTCGTTACGGGGATCAGGTCAGTGTACGTGCGCCAGCGGCTGCTGGAAAACGCCAATCTTACCTTGCGCTCGGCGATCGAGCTGGCCGACACGCTGGAGGCTGCTCTGCACAATGCTGACGCTGTCCAGCCGCGCAATCTCCCACCGGTCCCATGGACACTGCAGACCCCGCCACCCGCCAGCGAATCGACCACAGCTGCTGCCAGTCGCAAGTCCGCGCAGTGTTACTTCTGCAGACTCGAAAAGCACCCCCGAAAACGCTGCCTGGCCCGACCTGCTCCAGCTGCGGAAAGAAGGGCCATTTCGCCAAGGCCTGTAAGTCTAAACCACGAGCGGGGTTGAGCAGTGCCGCGTGCGAGGCATGGGTGTCGCCATCTTGCCTGCCCGCCTTGTGCGAGGCATGGGGGCGGCCATCTCTGTCGGCGCCACCTCGCCCCGCCTCCAACCCACGGGTGCTTACCAGGCACCAAGATGGCGATTCAACTCTAGCCTCCGTAACCCTCGACCAAAGCGCCCCACACCAGCTTGCAAGGTCAATTATGGACATCCTGGTGGAGGGGCACAGGACTAGCTGCCTGTTTGACACGGGCAGCACTGAGAGTTTTATTCACCCGGACACGGTGCAACGCTGCGGACTCGTGACACAGCTGGTAAGCCAGAGGGTCACCATGGCTTCTGGGTCGCATTCCACAGACATTCGGGTGGGTTGTGTAGCAACATTGGTGGTGCAGGGCACAGAATATCGGGACTTTGCGCTACTGGTCATGCCTGAACTGTGTGTGCCTGTGCTATTGGGGCTGGACTTCCAGAGCCACCTAAAAAGTGTGACAATGGCTTATGACGGGCCCCTCCCACCACTCACTGTCAGGAATCCTCAGTTTTGTGGGACTTCGAGGCCTACACTGCCTTTGAGGTGGGCGGCAGGCTCTATCACTTCCTTTGCATCCCCTTCAGTGTCACGAATGGTTTCTCTGTCTTCCAGAGGGACATGGACCGGATGGTGGACCAGTGCCAACTGAAGGCCACATTTCCATATCTGGATAACATCACCATCTGCGGTCACGACTGGCCGAATCACAACACCAACCTCCAACGATTTTTCCAAGTAGCCAAAGTATGTCGTGGAGAACGGGGTCATTGGCCCTGATCCCGACCATATGTTAGAACTCCCTCTTCCCACCACCCTCAGAGCCCTCAGACGGTGCCTGGGCTTCTTTTCCTATTACGCCCAATGGGTCCCTCATTACACAGACAAGGCCCACCCCCTGGTCAAGTCCACCACATTTCCCCTCTCAGCCGAGGCCCGCATGGCCTTCAGCCGCATTAAAGGGGACATTGCCAAAGCAACGATGCATGCGGTGGACGAGACCATTCCTTTCCAAGTAGAGAGTGACGCCTCCGATTTCGCGCTGGCTGCTACCCTCAATCAGGCAGGCAGGCCGGTAGCATTCTTCTCTCGTACCCTTCAAGGCCCTGAAATTCGGCACTCCGCGGTGGAGAAAGAAGCCCAGGCCATAGTGGAAGCTATTAGGCACTGGAGGCACTATCTCGCCGGCAAAAGGTTCACCTTGCTGACCGACCAGCGCTCAGTTGCGTTCATGTTTAGCAACCAACAGCGGGGCAAAATCAAAAATGATAAAATTTTGCAGTGGAGAATAGAACTCTCCACCTACAACTATGATATCCTGTACCGGCCTGGAAGGCTCAATGAGCCCCCTGATGCCCTATCCCGGGGAACGTGTGCCAGTGCACAGCTCGACCGGCTATACGCCCTCCATGCAGATCTTTGCCACCCAGGGGTCACCCGATTTTACCATTTCATGAAAGCCCGGAACCTGCCTTACTCCCTTCAGGACATCAGGACGATGACCAGGGACTGCCAAGTCTGCGCTGAGTGCAAACCGCACTTCTACCGTATTGAAAAGGCGCAACTTATCAAGGCCACCCGCCCCTTTGAGCGACTGAGTGTTGACTTTAAAGGCCCCCTTCCCTCCACCGACTGCAATGTCTACTTTCTCAACATAATCGACAAGTACTCGCGGTTCCCCTTTGCCATCCCCTGCCCCGATACCACTGCAACGTCCGTCATAAAAGCCCTGCGCCAACTCTTCACTCTGTTCAGATATCCCTGCTATATCCACAGTGATAGAGGGTCCTCCTTTATGAGTGACAAGCTGCGCCAGTACCTGCTGGCTAGGGGCATTGCTACTAGTAGGACCACGAGCTATAATCCCCGGGGAAATGGACAGGTGGAGAGGGAGAATGCCACTGTGTGGAAGGCCACACTCTTAGCCCTTAGGTCAAAGGGGTTGCCGGTCTCTCGCTGGCAGGAGGTCCTCCCCGAGGCACTCCACTCCATCCGCTCCCTGTTATGTACGTCCACCAATGCCACCCCTCATGAGCGCCTCTTTTCTTTTCCCAGGAAGTCTGCCACTGGGACCACCCTACCGGCTTGGCTGATGTCCCCAGGGCCAGTGCTGCTCTGGAAACATGCGAGGAGCAATAAATACTCCCCGCTGGTCGAGAAGGTTTACCTACTACATGCGAACCCCCAGTATGCTTACGTGGTCTTACCTGATGGGCGGGAGGACACGGTCTCCGTCCGCGACCTGGCAACCGCAGGAACACCAGACCCCTACCCCGAACACTCCACAGTGACTATGAACCCTGTACCCACTGAGGTGTATACCCACCTGACACCGCGCACACCAAGCCCTACACAGACTCCTCACGACTCTCCCATACCGGGCGCCTCGCACACGCATGAGGGATCACTGACGCCTAGTGGGCTGACACCTCAAGTCAGGTCGGAACCAGCATAACCACCGTCTCCGGTGCAATCACCACCAGCACCTGTGCAATCACAGCCGGTGCTACGTAGATCACAGTGATAGATTCGACCACCTGATAGACTTAACCTGCAAATATACTTGTAAGAAACTTCGCCCCATGGGGAGTCTCTTTTAAAACAAGGGGGGTGGTGAATGTGGTGAACTACATATACCTGTCTGGACACCCCCCCCCCCCCCCCACCCCGCTGACTGCTCATGTGGCTCCTCCCACTGACCCCTGTATAAAGGCGATTGGAGGCACGGCTCCTCCCTCAGTCTCCAGGATGTTGTGTGATGGTCTCTTGCTGCTGACTGCTTTCTTCCAGCTAATAAAAACCTATCTCTCACCTCACGTCTACGAGAGTTATTGATGGTGCATCAGTGATGCAACCAGTTAGGATGCTCTCCATGATACATTTATAGATGTTTGGTAGCACACCAAATCTCCTCAAACTGCTAATGAAATAGAACTGCTGTTGTGCTTTCTCTGTTATTGCATCGATATGTTGGGTCCAGGATAGATCTTTAGGATGATCAGCCATGATCGTACTGAATGGCGGTGCAGGCTCGAAGGGCCGAATGGCCTACTCCTGCACCTATTTTCTATGTTTGATACCCAGGAACTTGAAACTGCTCACCTTTCCCTTTGCATTCAGGGCCGATGTCAACCTGGCACTCACTGTCAGTTAAAGAGAAACACAGAGGATGTTCAAGATCCGCAAAAAACTTCACATAAACCATCTATATCATTGCATCTTTCTGTCGACTGAAGTCTTGGTCTGTTTTTCCAGTCTTTAACAAACAGCTGCATTTTTTTCTCCCTTCATAAGTAGATCTTGGTTTGTCTCCTGAAGATTTCCTTCCTAATTTGTTCAGTATGACTCTGGATAAGCTACAAAATATTAGTCCAGCCTTGTATTATGTCAGGTATATGGACAAGTATCTTCCTTCCATGTGCTTCCCAGTTGCTGGTGAAATTGGAGGAGGACTGGTGAGACAGACTCCAGCATGGCTGGCTGGAAACTATTAAAGTTAGTGAAGAGTATTCAACTCAACATTAAGGGATGGGATAAAGAGCTCTTTTAATGGATCAGAGAGATGAGTCTAATTTATGAAATGCTGATTCTTTCAAGATGGATTATTCCCTTCTATGATGCACAGAAGGAGATCAGTGTTAATAAATAAGATAGATAGCATTTGAATAAGCTCTGTGTATGGTTTGGTTTAGTTTAATTAATTGCTGCTGCATCAGAACCATGGATAACTTGCTGACCTTGTTAAGCAAAAATGTACTCTTTCTGATACCGAGAAGTTAATCTGATATTTGTATACAATGCTTATATTTTGGTGTATGTTGAGCACCAGTATTATCAATGCAACAGAAAGAAATTAATAATTGTATTTCTTATTCCACCAGGTGCTATAATTTTATTGTATCCCCAGCTATCTACCTGCTGCCTTATAAATCTTTTGTTGCACCGGGAATATCATTTTCTTCAATTCTATGTACAAGTATGGCAATTTGCACCACTGAGGCCAAATTATATAATTATAGTTTTGCCTGTTATTCACTTTACAATGCCAACACACAACAGTGGTTGATATAATGCCTTTTAAATTAGATTTGCTGATTTGTGCTTAATCTGTAACTGGTTTCACAAAGGGAGATATATTCTAGAAAAACTTTAAGTGGCATCATTCTTTCTGACTATAATTCATTAATGTCTTTCTTCCGTCTGCCTATAGAATCTATTTTTCAGTCCATCTTCCTTCTATTTATTAATTTCTCTGTCATTTGGCATAAATACTAAAATATTTTTGACTTTCAAGGTTATTATTCCATTCCTCAGCTTAATAAATATATTCTTCATTGATAAACTTTTTTATAAACCTGCAGAGCCTGGAAACTGTAGTAGAAGTCAATAGTGCTACAATACTCGATAGGTCAGGTAGCACCTGTGGAGAGAGAAGCAGAGTTACTGTTATCAAACAAAGACTTGGCCAGAATGATGTTTTCTAATGAATTAGATTGTTAGAACTGCTTATCTTTTTTTTAACGTGAACACTAAGTGGAGAAGTTCTTCTTATCCTCCATAATTTTAATGTTATGATAGTAGATCACTGAAATCCATCATCCATTCATTTTCTGCAATTCACTCTTACCTGCTAGCAATTTCTCTTTTTTTGTTAGTTTATGAATTTCCACCCTCATGCCTCTAATTTGCCAACATCCTGACAAAGATAATGAATGAAACTTGTGTTATTTACTGGCGGACGGTAGGGGAGCAGCATGGCCTCGGTCGTAGCGAGAACAAGGCCTCAAGCCATGGTGTCGCCTGTTTACAGCCACCCTGGAGAGAGGCGTCAGAGTTGGTGTGTTTCATCGGAAGTGGTGTGATGCAGCATCCAAGCTGGAGTTGGTACTGCCCCGCCAGAGTTTGCACGGCAGAAGATAAGCTGTTTCGACTGTGTTCAACTGCTAACTGCTGCAACATTCAGGGACTCAGGGCCTTGGACAACTATTTTTGTGTGAATGTATTTATTGATTTATATATGTTTGCTATCTTATATGTGCTATATGTGACTTGTGCTCTGTACTGTGATTTGCACTTTGGCCCCAGAGTAATCCTGTTTTGTTTGGCTGTATTCATGGGTATTCATATATGGTTGAATGACAATTAAATTTGAATTCTACACTACCATGCCTCTATTGTAAGCTTCTTTGGCTTGTTCTGAAATAAAAAGATAATTTGGAGAGATACGGCATTTGAAACGTATTATGGATTAATATTCTTGCAAAATCTTTGATGATTGTAAGTTTGTTATGTGCCTGTACCAGTGTACTATCTTTCACTTCATAAATGCTACCATTTCACTTTGCATGTGTGCCTGTGAATTGGTGCACAACTTTGAACAAATGTGCAAGTGAATTAATATTGGAATCGTCAGCCAACAACAGTTTTCCCTCCTGGTCAGGGCTCTGGGGTGTTTTTCACTCATCTACCACTGAACAGAATAAAGAATTACAGTTACAGAGAAAGTGTAATTCTTTGTTATTCGAGAAACGGCCCAAACAGTGGTCTCATCTGTAGACCTTTGGTTGATACTCACCAACAAACTTGCACTAATTCTACAATAATGTCACTGCAGCTGCGTATAATGAGATGCCTTTTGCACACCGGTTGAATGTCCAAGTTGGTGGGGTCTTTCATTGATTCTGTTATAGCTATTATTCTATGATTTTATTGAGTATGCCCATAAAAATGTGTATGTACTTTGATAACTTTTTTTACTTTGAACTTTAAACCAGGGACAGTTTACTGTGACATTTTAACATAAACAAGTGTCTTTGGGATGTGGGAGAAAACTGGCACACCTAGGGAGAAACCCATGTGGCTACAGAGAAAAGGTCCAAACTCAACTCGGCGGATATGAGGTCAGCATTGAATCTATGTCTCTGGTGCTGTGAAGCACCTGCTCTGCTGTGGATTGGCAGAAATTTTAAAGGACAAGGCATTGAACGCTACGGTTGCTGGGGTAGGTGATAAGGACCTGGGAAAATGTGTCTGCTCTGTTCAGGAGGTGAAGGGGTGAGGAAATAGGTGAGATCCAACCAAGGGTTCTGTCCAACTGTGTGGAGAGAAAGCAAAGATTAATGAAGAAAAACATTTCAGAGGCGCCTTTGTGGAATATCTCATCGTTGTAGCAAACGTGATAGATAGGGGAAATAGTCAGTAGCTGTGGGAATCTGTCGTCTTGGAGTGAATGCTGGCGGCTAGCCTGATAGAAGTTGCAAGGTCCAGAAGGGAATAGTCGGAGTTGGACCATATGAAGGTGAGAACAGAATTGGAATTGGCTGCAAAGTGATAAAACTTTCAAGTTCTGTATGAATAAAGAAGGTAGCGGCTAAGCAGTTTTTTATGTAAGGAGAAAGTGTTGATCAGGAGCAGAATTAGGCCATTCAATCAAGTCTGCTCTGCCATATCACCATGGCTGATTTATTAACCCTCTCAACCCCATTCTCCTGCTTCTCCCCGTAACCTTTGATGCCCTGACTAATCAAGATCATGTTGACCTCCGCTTTAAATGTACTCAATGATCTAGCCTCCACTGCTGTCTGTGGCAGTGCATTTCACAGATTCACATGGGGGGTAGTGGCCCAATGTATGACTGAAACAAAGACAGTTGCATAAATCTCACAAAATTGCATGGGTTACAGAGACAAAGGACCTTAACCTGACTTTAACTGTCTCTAACCTTTTTCACCATATCAGAGAAATTCCCTTTGCTCCACCCATTGCCCACCCTCTACATTCTCTATTGCCTTTGCTAACTTGTTACTCTCTTTCTCAGTTCTGATGAGGGCACCCAAATCTGAAGCGTAAAGAGTTTTCCCTTTCTACAGACACTGCCTGACCTGCTGAATTTTTTCAGCATTCTCTGTTTTTATTTCACTATTATTGCCCTTCTGGAGAATGTTTCTTTAATACATGTATATATGCAGACTTGTCAAGTCTTACAGGTTGCCTGTATTTCTTAAGTCACCGAGTAATAGAAAAGTACAACACAGAAACAGGCCCTTGGGCCCATCTAATAAATGCCAAACATTTAAACTCCTACTCCCATCGACTTGCACCAGGACCATTAGCCCTCCATACCCCTATCATCCACGGACCTTCCCTTAAATGGTGAAATCAAGCTCACATGCACCACTTGTGCTGGCAGCTCACTCCACTCTCACGACCCTCTGAGTGAAGAAGTTTCCCCTCATGTTCCCCTTGTACTTTTCACCTTCCACCCTTAACCCATGACCTCTAGTTGTTGTCCCACCTATGTTTTCTTATTGTTTTGCTGTCTCGTTGCTATAGTTACCAAGTGCTAACAAGACCATTGATAATGCATTGAGGAGCATGGACATCCTTCAGACAAACTCAATGTAATTGACTTCCTTCTAAAGCAGACTAGAATGTGTAATTAGAAAAAAAATTATGAACAAAATTTACTGGTTTATTAGCTTTAATTGCAAACACAATAGTGCAGTGCATTTGTCTGCTATCTGAAATGATTAATAGTTGTGCTCTGTTTGTTTTACTTGTATAACTACCTGTATCAGGTGCCAAACACTGCAGGATGAGGAATGTTCTTGTCATGTGAAGAAAATTACATTGTGTGTGGTATTTCATGTCTATGAAAGTCTGTGGCCATGTTCTTCATCGCTTTAGTTGCCATTGGGTCAGTCTAGCTCTGTTGGCTTTCTGGCACTGTTTCTGGAGCAGATGATATGGGGTTATGCAATTATAAATTCACAGATACAAACCAGCATGAACTACAGAAAGCAGATTGCACATGACAAATCTACTGAATTGAATTGAAGGAGGAATTGGCTATTACTTACATCCTTCATATACATGAGGAATAAAAATCTTTGTTACATCTCCATCTAAATGTGCAAAGTGAAATTTATATTAATTTATAATAAATAGTATATACAACAGGATAGTCAACATAACGGAAATACAATGGGATCAGCATGAATTAATCAGTCTGATGGCCTGGTGGAAGAAGCTGTCCCCGGAGCTTGTTGGTCCTGGCTTTTATGCTGTGGTACCGTTTGTGGAAGCAATTGAGTGAGTGGCTAATACAATTTAATAAATGTTAGAATAATCTTTATTTATACGAACTCCCTGGGATTCAGGAAGAAATTGTGAACAGAGATTCTTAATTGGAAGCATAATGGGAAGCAGAAGATAGATATTTCGCAGCTGTGATCTATAAGTATTTATGAGGTAGCAGAGGGCCCACCAAGCCTGTTATATGTGTGATGTTGAGCATTTGCTGTTAATATTATATTTAGTACATTGAAATACTTCTGCTGTACTATTTTAAATGCAGAATATTTATTACATGCAGATTTCATTACATATGAAGAGAATGTTATTGCGTTCCTACAATTTTTTATCATCTTTGTAATTTCAATGTTTGTAGAGTTAAATAAAACAACCATCTCATTTCTTACATAATAATAAACATTATATATTGTTAAATAGAAGCTTTAAGATCATTTATTAAAGATGGCAATCATAGGTTATATTCAACTGGATGTAATTGTCTATTTAATGATTTTACTTTATTTTTAACAGATGACAGTTTGTCGGAATGCATAAACCATTGCACTTTATTTTTATATTGTCAGGCAAATGAATAAAATCTATATAAATACTTGTGAGGATAAACAGTATGCAGTAAAGATGACAATTGTGTCTTAAAAGGAGAAAATGATTCACAGTGCAATAAAATTTGGCTGCTCAATGATTAAGCTTTTTATACACTATGATATATATGCAATGCATTACAGAAATGTTGTTCTACAATACATTTGTTACCTCACTTTTTCAGTAAATCTGGATGAATTGTATGATTCACATTATCCAATGGCTCATTATCTAATGTGCCAATTTCCTGTTAAACAAACCAGCAAAATTTGAGGGCAACAAAGTACAAGTCCAATATGATCCAAGTTAACCAGGAAAGGATTCAAAGAGCATTTCAAAGAGAAGCTTTTGTAGCATTTATTTTTCCAGTTTAGTTTTCACTTAAGCAATTAAACACTCCATCAATAAATCATTATAAAGCATGAAGATCATTGATTATGGAAGAGTCCAGCTGCAGCTCTTTTAGAGCCAACATACCAACAACAAACATCTTCAGTCTCACAAAATAGGTCTCTCGTCATTTAAAGTAACACTCACAAAATGCTGGAGGAACTCATCAGGTCAGGCAGCATCTATAGAGAGGAATAGAGGCAATGTTCTGGGCCAAGGGCCTTCATCAGGACTGGGAAGGAAGGGGGAAGACAGAATACGAAGGTGAGGGGAGGACAAAGAGTACAAGCTGGAAAGTGATAGGCAAAGCCAGGTGTGGGGGGAGATAGGAGGGTGGAGGGGGGATAATTGAAGTGAGAAACTGAGAGGTGGTAGGTGGAAAAAGCAAGGGCAGTAAAAGAAGGAATCTGATAGGAAAGGAAAAGGGTAAGAGGAGGGGCACCAGAGGGAGGTGATGCGCAGGTGTGGAAAAGAGAAATGGTAAGAGGGGAACCAGATTGAGGAATAGAAAAGGAGAGGTGGAGAAGGGGGAAAGAACATGATCATGCTCTCAGGTTGGAGTCGACCCAAATGGAATATGAGCTGCTGGTCCTCCAACCTGAGAGTGGTCTCAAGGTGGCAGTAGAGGGGGCCATGGACTGACATACCATTCAGAATGCAATCATGTGAATTTATGTATTGTCTTCACGCCGATGCCATAAAGTAAAATAATCCATTTGGAAAGAAGCCCTCTATCATTCCAACCACTAACTGTTAGATGTAAATAAGCTTTATTTTACACCATTTTAATAAGAATCCATTTTTGGAAACTACTTCTTCTTGGGTCCTTCACTCCCAGGGGGGTCATAGGCCATTGATGACCTCCCTCAGTTGATGATATAGTTGGAGTTCATCAATGTTCTGTAATCCACTGTACAGGAGATTGGCCTATACAGATTTACCAGAGCCTTGTTGGCCAGCCTTACCCATTTCCACCTTTCACAACAGTGATGTACAGTTGGACTTTGAGAGGCTCTTTAAAAACTTATCAGTATAATTTTTGTCATTTTTTATTTTATTCTACATCAGGAATTCCCAGCCTAGGGTATATGAACCCCTTGCTTGGTGGTAATGGTTCGTGGCGTAAAAGAGGTTGGGAACCCCTAATCTAGATGATGCTAAGTAGAGACCAGATTTTGTTTGGGATTGTTAGAGATTACTTTATTATTTTGCTTGATTGCAGGTTTCAGAAACTACAAAAGGAGAAGAACATGAAGCATCTTCACCATGCTGCCGAAGTCCAGTACCAGGAGGTAGCATAATGAAATTCAGAAGTCGATCACAAGGTAGGTGCCATAATTACTTGTCAATCTCCTGTGAACTGTCAGATTTTAGTTTATATATTTCTCATAATTTTCAATAAATACCAGAATTTCTAGGGAAAGGAGGATAACTGTGGATAAAATGTAAAGATAACTGGATTGAAAGATTCCAGCATGGATAAAGCAGTGACAGATTGGCAGGAGGCAAGGAGTGAGAAGAAAGAGAGCCTTTTCTAACTGGCTAATGGTGACTAGTGGAGGTCCACAGGGGTCTGTGCTGGGAGTGATCTTTTTTACATTATTTGTCAATGATTTGGATGAAGGAATTGATGGCTTTGTTACAAAGTTTGCAGACGGTGGAGGGGAAGAAGTTTTGAGGATGCAGACAGGTAGGACTTAGACAGATTACGAGAAGGGACAAGGAAATGGCAGATGGAATACAGTGTCTAGAGGTTTATGGTCATGCTCAATGAAAGGGTTGATTATTTTCGAAATGGAGAGAAAATACAAAAAACCGAGGTGCAAAGGGACCTGGGAATCCTTGTGCAGGATTCCCGAAAGGTTAATTTGCAGGTTGAGTCTGTGGTGAAGAAGGCAAATGCAATGTCATAAAAACAAGGATGTAATGTTGAAACATTATAAAGCACTGGTGAGGCCTCACTTGGAGTATTGTGAGCTGGTTTGGGCCCCTTATCTTAGAAATGATGCTCTGAAACTGGAGAGGGTTCAAAGAAGATTCACGAAAATGATTCCAGGATTGAATGACTTGTTACATGAAGAGCGTTTGATGGCTCTGAGCCTGTATTCACTGGAATTCAGGAAAATGAGGGGTGGTGTCATTGAGAACTGTTGAATAGTGAAAGGCCTTGATAGAGAGGATGTTTCCTATGGTGGGAGAGTCTAAGACCAGAGGACATAGCCTCAGAATAGAAAGGTGTAATTTTAAAACAGAGATGAGGTATTTCTTTAGCCAAAGAGTGGTGATTCTGTGGAATTCAGGCAGCTGTGGAGGCCAAGTCTTTATGTAGATTTAAGGCAGAGGTTTACAGATTCTTGATTGGTCAGGAGATGAAGGGATATGGGGAGAAGACAGGATATTGAGGCTGAGTGGAAAATTCAACCAGTCATGATGAAATGGTGGAGCAGACTCAATGGGTTTCAGGATAATGTTCTAGGTCAAAACACCTTCAATGATCTACTTTCCATAAGAAGGTCGGGAGCAGGATTGTCCTCAGTTGATTGCACCCAGGTTTAATTCCATTCACAACTCCTCTACTAATAAAGTGGTACCACTCTGCATCTCGCAAGACCAAAGTAACATTCAAGTATCTGTTGATAAGTGATACCACAAAAGTGTCAGACAAGAATTGGAATTGATTTATTATTATCACATGTACTGAGATACAGTGGAAAGCCTGTCCTGCAAATCATTGCAATGTGCACTGAGGTAAAATAAGGTGAAACAATAATACTGCAGAATCAGTTACAGAGGAAGTGCAGTGCAGGTAAACAACAAGATGCAAGATCATACAAAGGAAGATTGTGAGGTCAAGAATCTAATCTTATTGTATGAGGGAGCTATTTAATAGTCTTGTAACAGCAGTCCTTCAGCCTGGTGGTACATGCTTTCAGGCTTTTGTATCTTCTGCCCAATGGGAAAGGGGAGAAGAGAGACTGTCTGGGGTGGGTGGGGTCTTTGATTATGATGGCTGCTTTACTGAAACAGTCCATGGAGTGGACACTAGTTACTGTGATGTGCCGAGCTGTGTGCACGGCCCTCCACAGTTTCTTACAGTCACGTGCAGACCAGTTGCTATCCCGATCCGTCATGTATCCAAATAGACTGCTTTCTGTGGTGCTTCAGTAAACTTGCCAAATTTCTTTAGCTTCCCGTGCTAGTTCCAGGACGCCACAACATAAGAGATAATCTACCTTAATACTCAGCGTCAGGCCAGCTACGTCATTACCTGAAATTGTAAACTGTGAAGTTGCAGTAGTTTAACAGTTTCATTGCTGTTTTTACAGCTTCTACTAAAGAAAATCATATACCTTATGGGGTTGTTCAAGGTAAGGTCAACTTTAAATGGTTAGTGTTACACTAACAGTGTTAGCTGTAACATCAGGATTCGATTCCCACCGTTGTTAATAAGGAGTTTGCATGTTCTCCCCATGATTGCGTGGGTTCCCTCTGGGTGCCCTGGTTTCCTCCCAAATTCCAAGGTTAGGATTAGAAAGTTGTCAGCGTGCTACGATGGTGCCGGAAGCATAGCCACACTTAGGGGCTGCTTTGATTTGACTTAAACAACGCATTTCACTGTATGTCCTGCTGTGCGTGTGACAAGTAAAGCAAATCTTTATCTCTTCATTGTCTTAAGGTAACGGCGATGAACCACCTTCTTGAACTGTGTGCAGTGAAGATGCCTGCACAGAGGTGTTTGTGCCTTTGGAATCAGATGGTAAAAACATTTGCTAAAGGAGACTCATTCTTGATTCTCTGTGATGATGTGCAAGCTGAGATTTTAGAATTTTCATTAAACTCACTCTCATGCAATCAGGGAGCTCAGACGTGAAATTCCAGGTCAAATATCCACAATTTAATTTTGCAAAAACACACCATGAAACTCAAATTCCTGGTATGTGTCCCTCGTAGCTTTCTCACTGTCACTGTCATATCTTCGACAGGCGGAGGGAGCCGCTTGGAATCTGTGGGAGAAGATGATGAGCTGATGGTGGAGAATGGTGAAGCGAGTGGTGAAATGTCAGAAAAGCCACCTCGAGGAGGGCGGAAACACTCCCTTCCCCAGCAGCTTGATGCAGCGGGAACCAGACAGGTGAATGCTCAGTTCCTCACTGTGTTGCATTTAAACGTTAGACAAGTGATGTCGCAGTTAGTGCAATGCGATTGCAGCAGTCAGGGTTCAATTCCCACCGCCGCCTGTAAGGAGGTCGTACATTCTCCCCGTGACTGCGTGGCTTTCCTCTGGGTGCTCTGTTTTCCTCCCACATTCCAAAGAAGTATGGGTTAGGGTGAGTAAATTGTGGGCTTGTTGTGTCCGCGCCAGAAGTGTGGCAACACTTGCAGGTAGCCTCCTCCACATAATCAGACCGTGTTAGTCATTGGTGCAAATATGACACATTTCACTGTGATAAACTGATCCTTAATCTTTATTCTTTTAATAAATTTGCACCCAAGAGAGATATTCCATGCAAATTTGAAAACTGAATCACAGAACACTATAAAATGTTTGCTAAGCCATAAACATGACTTTCTTTAGTAACTATCATCCTGCTCTGGAATAATTAGAGTTGTACCTTCTCTGAGACGATGTGGAACTCGAGATTTCATCATTTTTATATTTGCTTTCATGTTGATCTGGCTGCTCTGGTTACCGATGCATGCAGCCTTTATATGAAACGTTCTGATGGCGCAATGATTTTACTCAAATTTTACTCTTCTGTGTCATTCCTCAATTGAGAATGCAACGGTTTAATTTTCTGTTCACTGTCTTGTTTGAGTGAGTTTCCCGAAATCTCAGTTCTGTTCCAAGCTTGAGTCACAGCATGCAGCCTTGTTCTTTGTATATCACTTATAGGAGTATCAAATCGTAAAAAAGTCAGCGCGTTCCTTGAGTACGGTTCAAGTGGAATCGCCGTGGCGACTGGCCCAACCTTCAATCATCTCTAACATCGTTCTAATGAAAGGACAAGGAAAGGTAAGCATCTACTCAATCAAGGGTGTCTCTAGTTACTCCCATTATTTTTATCCTTGCAGTTGGATGGCCTTTCATCTACCTTATTTGTTACCTCATTGGAGGTTATATTCGAGAAAAGGTAGTAATCTTTGATGTGAAGCACATATGAATGGCCAGAGGTCCACATAAATTGGGATGATTCTAGTCTCCATGTCCAATGAGACAGGTTGGATTGATGTACTGCAGTCTGTACCAGAGCCTGGTATGGAAATATCAATGCGCTGCAATAGAAAATCCTACAAAAAGTAGTGGATATGGCCCAGTCCATCAGGGGTAAAGCCCTCCCCACCACTGAACACATCGACATGGAGTGTTATTGCAGCATCCATCTTCGGGGTCCCCCCCACCACGCAGATCATGCTCTCTTCTCACTGCTGCCATCAGGAGAAGGTACAGGAGCTTCAGGTCTCAAACTACCAGGTTCAGGAACAGTTATTACCCCTCAACCATCAGGCTCTTGAACCAAAGGGGATAATTTCACTTGCCCCATCATTGAAATGTTCCCTCAACCAATGAGCTTACTTTCAAGGACTCTTCTTCTTATGTTCTTGATAATTATTTCTTATTTATTTAACATAGAAACATAGAAATCTACAGCACATTACAGATCCTTTGGACCACTCTGGAAACTCTGGAAACTGTCTAGAATTTCCTTGCCGCATAGCCCTCTATTTTACTAAGCTCCATGTACTTATCTAAGAGTCTCTTAAAAAACTCAGATTATTTATTATTGTTATTTCTTTCTTTGCATATTTGCACAGTCTGTTATCTTTTGCGCACATGTTCAGCACCCAAGTTGATGCAGTCTTTCATTGGTTCTATTAAAGTTATTATTCCATTATGGATTTATTGAGTACACCCGCAAGAAAATGACGTCAGGGTTGTATGTGGTGACATATATGTACTTTGATAATAAATTTACTTTCAACTTTGTAACTGAGGCAATATTTGGCCCAATTCAGCCTAGAATAGGGATTACACAGTGCATCGTATGTCTTATCTGTACACTTTACTAAACTTTTAATAGTTTTCATTGTAATGTGTTCTTGTAATTGCACCACAAGTCTGCAAAAACATATTAGGGAACAGATCCTCTGCTGCCAATAGATCACTCGCCACCTGCCTTGAGAGGACATTGCACCTGAACGCTGGGTGCAGTCTTCTATTGGCAACCAGCCTCTCAGCACGTTCTTATGGTGATGCATAATGTGGGTCTGTCTCAGCAGAAATAGCTGATTACTCTCAGTGAGGTGCTTTGACAGCTTGTAAGGTCTATTCCCACCCTCATCAGTTGTCAAAACTGTTGCTATTAGGAAATGTTTATGATATTCAGAGAAACTTAAAATTGACTTGTAGACTCCCTGCCCCTCCCCTTGCTGACTGTATCCCCCTGTAATTCCAGCTTTGGTAAATCTGTCCTGCTGATGGGCATGGGCAAGCACTGATAGAAAGAAACCTGGCAAGCTTTCTGTAAGCTGTGATTCCTTGAGAAAGGCCATTGGTGGAAGGGCATCTTGTGACGAAGGCTTTGTAATTCTCCGCTGGATATACTGTAGGTTGATTTAATTGGGTGAACTCCTGGCAAAAGGAATTTCAAGTGAGGAAATATGATGTCATGCTCTTTGGCTAGAAGAATCAAAAGATGGATTATCGTCTGAATGAAGGGAGTCTGTAAATGAAAGAAGGCCCAAAAAGTAGTGAGGAAGGCAAATGGCTTAATTATTTCTTGTTAACTATATTTTTCAGGGTCTTGGTTTCAGCATAGTTGGTGGTCAGGACTCTGCCCGAGGACGGATGGGAATATTTGTTAAAACTATTTTTCCAAATGGAGCAGCTGCTGCTGATGGAAGATTGAAGGAAGGTCTGAAATCTAACTCTTTAAAACTTATGTTAATTGAAAGTCCAAGAGGCATATTACAAAGGCTATTCATCATTGATTTTAACTGCCAACAAATTACTATTTTCAATTGATCTTACCATTACTATATTTCCAATTCATTTGCCATTGGATGAAACGTGTCTGATGTCTGTTTTACATGAACCAGAAGAATTGTGTCTACAGGTGTGATTGGTAGCTTTTTACTCTGGAATGTCATCAACCAATCCCTAACTCAGAGAAGGCAGCATGATAATAAATACTTGATAGCTTGAGAATGATGTATATTGAAGAAGTTTATTTAGATTTACAAGAATAAGTTAAAAAAAAGTAAAGTTCATTATAAATATCTGAACTAAGTTCGGGAAAGGGCTTGCAAGATTTTAACTGAAGATTTTTCTGTTTAATCAGCATTTGATCTAATAATGTTTGCAAGAACTTTTCCAAAAATGATCCATATCTCAGATCAATACTATAGTGGTAGCCCTCTCAATTGTAGTTGTAAGTCTTTGTAAGGAGTTTACGAAAAGCTTATCAGCTATTGGGGAAAAGTTAAGGTTTAAAAAAAACACAGTATGCAACATGAAACCATGTCTTCATAGGCTGAGATTGTGACCAAAATATAAAACAAATTTTATGACCTCTTTATTTAAGAGTGTAGCCCTCTGTGTTTGCCCTGGGTGTTGAGCCAGATTTGTATATAGTAAACAGTACTTTGTACTTTTAATGAAACAGATTGTTTGCCATTTTTTAAATTACATTTCTATTGATACTGAAAACATTTGAGAGTACTTTCCCATTCCTCAGATGTATGGAAGTGTCTACACCATGAAAATGTCTTAACTGTTCAAGATAAAAAATTTACTTAGGAAAGTGGTCACAATGTAAAGCCGGTTTTGATATCTGGCAATGGCAAAGATTTTTGCCCAGGACAATACATTTAAATATTGAATGATCAGGAAGGTTAAATATCATGCAGCATGTACTAGATTGGATTTTTCTGTAGTATAACTAAAGGGAATAATAGAGCCAACAGAGTTATTTTCACTCTTAAAGTTAATTTACTTTTTCAACTTAGTTTTATTATTTATGTAGTTTTATTACATAAACCACATTTCTCAGCTTTTCCTTGAATAATTAACCAGCCAGTTGGAGCAGTGACAGTAATAGGTTCCAGATAACTGCTTTTGCTTAAAATATTACAGCTTATCATCCCCAAAGGTGTAGTTCATTCCATCAGCTCTTTTATTGATTCAATAAATTAATGATCCAAACCGAAGAGATTTGAAACAGATGGTGAAAGTTTCACCATGAAGAATTTATAATTAATTAGTATAAAAAGTAACAATTCATTTTCCTGGCACTGATTAGACATATTGCACATCATAAAGCCAATTAACTCTTTCGGGAATATTATACATCTCCTTCCATGGATGTATAGATACTGCGTCTACTCAGCAGCTGATTCAATTCAATCAGAGTGAAATATAATACCAAAAGCAATAAATGAGTTTCATTTCATAGAACATAGAACAGTACAGGCGCTTTGTCCCAAGTGATTGCACCAACCTTTTAATTTACTCCAAGATTAATCTAACCCTTCCCTCCCACATAGCCCCTCATTTTTCTTTCATCCAGTGCCTATCTAAAGGTAATTTTAAATAAACCCTAATGTATCTGCCTCCACCACCACCTTCTGCAGTAGGTTTCACTCACCCACCACTCTCTGCGTGAAAAAAAAACCTACCTCTGAGATCCCCTTGTACTTCCCTCCAGTCACCTTAAAAGTAGGCCCTCCTGTGTTAGCCATTTTCTTCCTAGGATAAAAGGCTGTGCACTCCGTCAGTGCCTCTTGTCATCTTCTACACTTCTTTCAACTCTATTCTCATTCTCCTTCATTGCACAGAAAAAAAAACCCTTGCTGGCTCAACCTTTCCTCAAAATTCATGTTCTGTAATCCAGGCAGCATCCCGGTAAATCTCCTCTGCACTCTCTCTAGAGCTTCCACATCCTTCCTGTAATGAGGTGACCAGAAATGAGCACAATGCTCATACTGTGGTCTGGGATATATCCCCTCCAGTCCCAGGGACTTACTTATCCTAATGTTTTTCAAAAGTTCTAACACATCCTCTTTCTTAACTTTGATATCTTCCAGAACATTAGCATGCTCTACGCTGACCTCACATTTGTCAACGTACCCCTCATAGATAAATACAAAAGCAAAGTATTCAATAAGGGCCTCCCATATCTCCTCCAGATCCAAACCATGGATCAGTCCTGTCCTCATTCTGATCATCCTCCTGTTCTTCAAGTATGACTAAATGCCTTGGGGTTTTCCATAATCCTACTCACAAAGGCCGTTTCATGTCCCCTTCTAGCTTTTCTATACTAAACTCCTTCCTGGCTACCTTATAAATCTTAAGTGACTTGTCTGATCTTTGCTTGCTAAACCTTAAGTATGCTTCCTTCTTCCCCTTGACTAAGTGTTCCACCTCTCTGGTCAATCATTGCAGGGTTCCTCCACCCTCCCATCTTTAACCTGCCTCAATGGGACACACCTATCCAAAAAACCCAGCAAGTGCTCCCTAAAAAACCTCCACATTTCTGTTTTACATTTCCCTGAGAACATCTGTTCCCAATTTATGCTCCCAAGCTCCTGCCTCATAGCATCATAACTAACCTTCACCCAATTAAATAATTTCTGATACTTTCTGCTCCTATCCTTGTCCAAGGCTATGATAATGGTCGGGGAATTAAGGTATTGTCTTCAAAATGCTCCCCACTGTAAGATCTGTCACCTGACCAGGTCCAATATAGCCTCTTCTCTAGTCAGCCTGTCTATGTATTGGGTTAGAAATCCTTCCTGGACATACCTAACAAATTATGTTTTGTTTAACCCTCTTGCACTATTGAGGATTAATATTTCATCGTAACTTTTTCCAAACAGCAAAGACAGACAAAAATACCAATAAGAAATAGAACAGAATTACAGTACTTAGCCAATATAAAAGCAAATGATAAGAGTTTAGGTAGAGTTTAAAGTGAGCATTGGCAAAAAAGAAATTACAGTAGGTCTGGGGAATTCATTATAGAAAACGTGAGGTAGAGGATGAATTAACTAGGTATTTTGCATCAATTTTCACTAAAGAGCACACAGGTAACATCCCAGAAATAACTGCAAATCAGGAATTGGAAGGGTGAGAGGAACTCGGGAAAATTATTTCCTTTAGTGCAATGAGCATACCAGTTAGGACAGATGAGCTGAGAACATTTATCAGCTCACGGGATTTTGTTGCAATCACAGAAATGTGACAGAGGGAAGGGCACTGCTGGCAGCTCAGTGTTCCGGGCTATAGTTATTTCAGGTATGATTTTTAAATTTTGTTTTATATATTGATGTAGTACGGGTGCCCAAATCAAGCTCTGAGCACTGGAACTCCCTGAGCTGTGCTGGTGAGTGTTGCACTGCTGATCAGGCAGAACATTGTGGCAGTGCTCAAGGTGGATATCCCGGAGAGATCAGCCTAAAGGCTTCATGGGTAAAATGAAGAGTTGTGAAAGTGGCAAGCAATAGGACTCCCAGTAGGTAGCTGGAATTAGAACAGATTTGTAAACAGATTGCAGAAGGATGTAAAAGCCATAAGGTTGTAGTTGTCAAATCACAAACAAGAGAAAATCTGCAGATTCTCTGCTGTAGTAGTAGGGGATTTTAACTTCCAAATGTTGACTGAAATTAGCTTGGCATAAGGAACTTGGGTGGAGAAGGATTTGTAAAATGATGCCACAAAGTTTTTGAAGCAACTTGCAGGGAATTCGATCAAGGAGGGACTTTACTAGACCTTAGGGAATGAAGACTGACAAGGGTTCCATGCAAGAGCCCTTTGGGAACAGTGTCCATGGTTCAGTAGGCTTCAAGGTAGTGAATGGTGCTCATATAAAAGGGTGAAATAATTTAATAATTGATAGATCTGTGTTGTATTCAACAGGAGATGAAATTCTGGAGGTTAATGGGGAATCTCTCCTGGGATTAACTCATCAACAAGCCATACAGACCTTTAAGGTACGATAACACGTTTAATATAAAACTCTTAAGTGAAACCAAGCTGGATTGATTAGCCTGAAGGGAAAACATAGATTAACAGGACAATTTTATTTTCCAAACAGAAATCCAGAATGTTGTAAAATAAAAGTAAGTATTTATATTGTCCAACTTCTAATTCTTAGACTGTTAGTCTTATTGTTTTTATGAATGCAGTGGATTCCAGTTAATTCCAATGCATTTTCATCCAATTAAGCGGCTGCCCCATGAGCTGAAGTTTCACAGATATCGTTAAAAAGGTATAAAAAAGACAAGCTACCACTGAGTAACAAATTATGTATTTAAATGAAATACAGAACAAATAAGAATACTACCAATACTACTACGGTACTATAAAACAGTGTATTAGTTCCTAATAGTTATCAATAGAGGAAAATATCCAATGTACACTGCCATGTTCTTTTGATTGAATGAAAATGAACAAAATTAGCTCAGACACCTAGTTAAGTAATGGGCTGCTTTCATACAATGCCTTTGATAATTCCATCTCCATTTTCATTGTAACATAAGACCATAAGACATAGGAGCAGAAGTAGGCCATTCAGCCCATTGAGTCTGCTCCACCATTCAATCATAGGCTGGTCCAATTCTTCCAGTCATCCCCACTCCCCTGCCTTCTCCCCATACCCTTTGATGCCCTGGATGATTGTTGACAGATTCAATTTTTTGTAGTTTCTAACTTGTTGAAGTAGTGGAATCATTCCATTTTCACTCACGGCCATTTCTGGCATCTCCAAGCCTGAATGCTTGAAGCAGCAGTGAACAAAACAGTTCTGATTTGTCTTACTGCTTATTTCTGGCCAACTACAGTACAGTGCAAAAGTCTTAGGCAGAGATATGAAGCTAGAGTGCATAAGACTTTTGCACAGCACTGTACCAGTGATAAAAATCTCTCATTTTGGAACACAAACACATGCAACTGACAATACTTAAAAACTGTTCACGTTAACCATGGTTAGAAACTAGTCACGCAAGTGCACGCGACTGATGCTAGCTATAATCTGTTCAGCTACAGCTTCCTGTCCCATTTAAGCAGTATAGTGTCCCAAATAAACTAAGGAAATCCCGGCAATTAGTTTTTGTTCTTTAATAGTTGTCCCAAGTAAGTGGTTTCCCTGATTAACCAACAGTTCAATTAACCAGAATCCACTGTATTTACTTTTCATCCACATTTGAAAATATACTTATTCATGTCCAATTGCACATAATATAAAACAATAAAATGTTATAAATCTCCATTGTGACTTATAGATAGATACTTTATTGATCTTAAGGGAAATTACAGTGTCACAGTAGCATTATAAGTAAACAGATATGAATATTAGAAGAGAAGCAGAAAGAATAAAAAACATAAGATACCACAAGCAGTCCATCATGAGGGGGTCATCACTTTCCCAGCTCATCATCAACTCATTACAGAGTCTAATGGTCGAGGGTAAGAATGACCTCATATAGCGCTCTTTGAAGCAGCACAGTTGTCTTAGTCTGTTACTAAAAGTGCTCCTCAGTTCAGCCAAGGCGGCTTGCAAAGGGTGAGAAATGTTCAAAATTGCCAGGCATTTCCGTAGGATTCTTTATTCTTCCACAGCCTGCAGTGTGTCCAGTTTGACTCCTATAGCAGAGCCAGCCTTTCTAATCAATTCATACAGCCTGTTGGCATCACCTGTGTTGATGCCACTGCCCCAGCACACCACCACATAGAAGATCGTTTAAAAACAAATCCTTACGCATCACAACTGACCAATTAGGATCAAAGAATGCCAGGTGACCCTAAAGCATTTACCTTTACATTTTGACAGCTTATTAAGTCATGTACCAAGATACAGTGAAGAGCTTGCCTGGCATACTGTTCAGACAGATCAAATCATTACACATTGCACTGAGGTAAAAGGTAAGGTAAACCAATAGCAATGCAGACTACAGTGTAAACCAGGGGTTCCCAACCTGGGTCCACAGACCCCTCGGTTAACGGTTGGGAATCCCTGGTGTAAATGCTACCAAAAATGTTCATTGCAGGTTTGTGACAAAGTGCAAGATCATAACGAGGTAGATTGTGAGGCCAAGAGTCCATCTTATTTTATAAGAAGTCTGTTTAAGAATCTGAATAAGGGGATAGAAGTTGTATTTGAGCCTGCTAGTACATACTTTACCAGCTTTTGTATCTTCTGCCTGATGCAAGAGGGGAGAAGAGAGAGTTTTCAGAGTGGGAGGAGTCTTTGATTACACTGGCTGCTTTGTTGAGGCAGCGAGAAATATAGAGACAGTCCTCGGAGGAGAGGCCGCTTTTGGTAATGTGCTATATCCATAGCCTCTGCAGTATATTGCCATCACATGCCGAGCAGTTACGGTATCAAGCCGTCATGCATTCGGACAAAATGCATCGATTAAAGTACATTGTTTTGTTCTTAACAGCAACTGAGAAAAGGAGTTGTGACGCTAACTGTCCGTACCAGGTTGCGTAGCCCGAGCCTTACACCGTGTCCCACTCCCACGCTAATGAGCCGCTCCAGCTCTCCCAATTCCAATACCAGTGGTGGAACTCCAATACCGGGCTCAGAAGAGGGGGACTATTCTCGCAAGGGGCCGGGACCAAAGGATCGAATCATCATGGAGGTGACATTGAAAAAAGGTAATGTTTCTGCTCAGTGGACCAACAAAACAGCTCCATAAACTCGAAAGACTGGCCAAAGAAGGAATAGGCAAAGGAATCCAAATCAGGTTTATTATCACTGATATACATTGTGAAGCTTGTTTTTATGTTAGTAGTACTGTGCAAGACATTAAAAAGCCATATTCCAATAAAACGATAAATAAATTGTGTGAAAGTGGAATAGTGAGATATTGTTAATGGGTTCATGAACCGTTCTCAGGGGAGATATAAATACAGTGGCAAGTGCCTCCACTAATTTTGGTTAACCATCTTTTTTCTGGAAGATAGGGCATTGTGAAGATGTTGTCTCCACTCTGCAGTAGAACATATGGGATGGAATAAAGGTTTATTCAGAAGCTAATGTCAATAAATAATTAATTGTTACATATTTCGAAGGGTTACAGTACCTCTGCAAATGCATCTCTTAACTTTGAGTGTCATTTGCCGGGACAGAATACCAGGAATTCGAGCACCTAGACTGCCACCTGACCACTGCTCCAAAGGGTTTCGGTCTGAAACGTCGACTGTTCTCTTTTCCCAGATGTGTCCTGGCCTGCTGAGTTCCTCCAGCGTTTTGTTTGGACTGCTCCTTCCGTTTTCCGTTCGTTACAATGAATGGGCAGGATGTCACACTAAGTAGATTCCAGGATTCATGAAAGATACTGCTAAGATGGAAGGTGTGCACAGGGAGACTGAATTAGAAAAAGTAGCCCTCCCACATCTGGCAGGGTTAATGCAGTTTGTCATGAAACTTACCAAGATGTTGAGTATAATATAACCAGAACACAATTTGTAAAGGTTGTAAAACCTGAAGCAACACCAATGCAGCATTGTAATTGACCATATACAAATTTGCATTGTTAAATAGAATCATAGAAAAGTACAGCATTAGTGAATCTAGTCTGTGCCAAACCATTTAAGCTGTCTACTCCCATCAACCTGCACCGGCATCATAGCCCTCCATACCCCTACCAACCATGTGCCTTCTCTTAAATACATGGAGAATATTTCTATTCTTCTATTTGTATGATAGAAATGAGGGAGAGTCTTAGAAATCTAAATTTCAAAGTAAATTTTCTATCAAAATATGTATATGTCACCATATACTACCCTGAGATACATGTTTTGCAGGCATTCACAGATAGAGTCAATGAAAAAATACACACTAAGACAGGCAAACAGCCAATGTGCAAAAGAAGACACATAGTGCAAATACAAAAATAATAATAATAATAAGCAATAAATAATATTGAAAGCATGAGCTGTAGCGTCCTTGAAAGTGAGTCCATCAGTCGTGGAATCAGGTCAGTGTTGAGTGAAGTTGCTTCAGGAGTCTGATGCTTGAAGAGTAGTAACCGTTCCTGATCAAGATGGTGTGGGATTCACCTCTCTCCTGAGGGCAGCAGTGAGAAGAGAGCTTGGCCTGGGTGGTAAGGGTCCCTGATGAAGGATGCTGCTTTCCTGTGACAGTGCTCCTTATAGATGTGTTCAGTTGAGTGGAGGGTTTTTCCTGCGATTGACTGGGCCGTGTCCACTTCTTTTTGTAGGCTATTCCATTCATGTGCATTGGTGTTTCCATACCACACTGTGATGCAACCAGCAGGATATTCGGCACTCAGCATCTATAGAAGTTTGTCGAAGCTTTAGATAATGTGCTGAACCTGTGAAAGTTGAAGTGCTGTCGTACCTTCCTTGCCATGGTACTACTTGAGTACCTCTACAGACTTTGCAAGTTGGGAGAACCAACAGGCAGTTCATCATTTTGTTCCTAAAATTCATGGTTTAATGCTGTAAATATTACTGAAAGTAATGGATATTCTGATATACATTTGGAAAGATTTGATCATTTGTAACTGATTCCATCCTAAAAGAATTTATGATTTCTACTTTCTAAGAGAAATGATAGTTTCTAAACTATATTCATACTAATTAACTGGCTATTAATCAAGACTTGTCCCTCTGCAGTTAAAGAAATAGTAAGCCAATACACATAAAGTGAACACCAAAATATCAAAATCACAAGAAAATCTGCAGATGCTGGAAATCCTGGAGGAACTCAGCAGGCCAGGCAGCATCCGTGGAAAGGAGTAAACAGTCGACATTTCAGGCTGAGACCCTTCATCAGGACTTTCATTCAGCCTTATCCAATCAAGTCTCTATTTACCTTCAATCACTTTCAACTTTTCCTCAAATTCTAGCGAGATATGGAAATAATCTGTAATCCACACCAAACAAAATTGCAGGGAATTATTTTCTTATCCACAGTTCAAAGTTCAAAGTAAATTTATTATCAAAGTACTTTTATGTCACCATATACAAGCTGAGATTCATTTTCTTATGGGCTTACTCAATAAGTCCAAGATAGAATAATAACCACAACAGAATCAATGAAAGACCACACTAACTGGGTGCTCAACTAGTGTGCGAAAGATGACAAACCCGGATCCCAAACATTGGGAATATATTTATTACTTTGTTTACCTGGGCATGTTGAGACACTACCCTGTTCTCAAAAATATGGTCAGGAAATACGGTCTCTCCATAGTCTCCCCATCTATGAGCTTCCTCCTTGCTGAACACCATTAAAATTATGGAACAATCTGATGAAGCGTCTTGGCCCAAAATGTCGACTGTTTAGTCTCCTTCATAGATGCTGCCTGGTCTCTTTTTGTTCTTCTGGATTTCCAGCATCTAGAATCTCATGTGTTTACCATTAAAATTACGTTTATGATATTTCGTAGATACTCTGTTGTAGACTGAATGCACGATGAGTTACCTGTTACCTGTGTATTGTTTTTTTTTCAGAGCCTGGAGTCGGATTGGGGATTGGAGCCTGTTGCCTTACCTTAGAGAATAGTACACCAGGAATCTATATTCACAGCCTCGCCCCAGGATCAGTAGCCAAACTGGATAGCAGATTGAGGTTTGTCACTAATGCTGAAAATATGTTCTAAAAATTTGTAGAATGCCCAGTATTTAACTGAAAAGTAATCCCTTCTACAGATGTCCTCAGTTTCAGAAACTCACTGTTCTCTGCACCTTGAAAGCGGTTCCTCGCACTGGGCAATTTTTCCACAGCAGCTAATAGATAGATAGATAGATAGATACTTTATTCATCCCCATGGGGAAATTCAACTTTTTTTCCAATGTCCCATACACTTGTTGTAGCAAAACTAATTACATACAATACTTAACTCAGTAAAAAATATGATATGCATCTAAATCACTATCTCAAAAAGCATTAATAATAGCTTTTAAAAAGTTCTTAAGTCCTGGCGGTTGAATTGTAAAGCCTAATGGCATTGGGGAGTATTGACCTCTTCATCCTGTCTGAGGAGCATTGCATCGATAGTAACCTGTCGCTGAAACTGCTTCTCTGTCTCTGGATGGTGCTATGTAGAGGATGTTCAGAGTTTTCCATAATTGACCGTAGCCTACTCAGCGCCCTTCGCTCAGCTACCGATGTTAAACTCTCCAGTACTTTGCCCACGACAGAGCCTGCCTTCCTTACCAGCTTATTAAGACGTGAGGCGTCCCTCTTCTTAATGCTTCCTCCCCAACACGCCACCACAAAGAAGAGGGCGCTCTCCACAACTGACCTATAGAACATCTTCAGCATCTCACTACAGACATTGAATGACGCCAACCTCCTAAGGAAGTACAGTCGACTCTGTGCCTTCCTGCACAAGGCATCTGTGTTGGCAGTCCAGTCTAGCTTCTCGTCTAACTGTACTCCCAGATACTTGTAGGTCTTAACCTGCTCCACACATTCTCCATTAATGATCACTGGCTCCATATGAGGCCTAGATCTCCTAAAGTCCACCACCATCTCCATGATCAAGGATCATGGTTGATCCTTGCGTGTTCCTCCAAATCACCTTTCCAATTTTCCATTCAGAACAAGAAGTGTTATTATTTTCCCCTTCCATATCTGATACTGTGGAAAATAATTATATTGCACTTTGGCCATGTAGATCAGATGACGTGACATAATCTGCAATCGATTCAGTGATCCCACAGCGCTTCCGCTTAGCTTCAGCTACAACCAAACCCAGATCATCAATGGCGCTCCTAGACCTAAGAAAAACATCAGTTTCTCTCCACGTTTATGCTGTTGCAAAAAGAAAGGCAGGTTTCACCATCATTCAAACCATGACCCTCACTCTTCATGATTTTTATGAGTGACTTGGATGAGGACTCTAAAGTGAGTAGTGTTGTGGTTAGTGTAGAAAGTTGTACATTAAGTGGGACACTGATAGGATGCAGAGCTGGGCTGAGAAGACTGAGCTTTTTTCTTTGAAGTGAAGGAGGGTGAGAGGCGGCTTGATGGAGGTGTTTCAGATAATGGACATAGATAGACTGGGCAGCCAGCACCTTTTTACCAGGGCAGAAATGGCTAACACTAGTGGGCATAATTTTAAAGAGATTGGAGAAAAGTATGGTGGGTTGTGGTGTCAGAATTAAGGATTTTAAACAGAGAGCAGTAAGTACGTGGAATGCACCGCCAGGGTTAGTGGTAGAGGCAAATACATTAGGAATATCGAAGAGACTCTTAGGCACATGGCTGACAGTAAAATGGAGGTCTATGTGGGAAGGAAAGTTAGATTGACCTTACAGCAGGTTAAAATGGTGATACAATGCCATGGGTGAAAAGGCCAGTTTTATGTTTGATGTTCATCGGACTCAACTAGGCTCACTGAAAAGAAAAGAGAAAGATTTGCATTTACTTACTGCCATTCGGGATCGCAGTGCTATTGCCGAGCCAACTTAATCATGGTGAACCCCCACGAACAATCTGTATTGATGGTACTGAAGCATCAGGGGTAACATAAAGTTTTGGATTTGCATGTTTGTGCATGCATAAGTGGAAATCCCAAGCTTATTTGTAGCTGTTTGGTGGAGCTTACCCAAGTATATTCTGATATTGAACTCTTCACTGATTCCAGCAACAAAGTGCAAAATTGAAACAACACATACAAAATGATCAAGGAACACAGTGGATCAGGCTGAATATATGGAGGGAAATGAACATTTCCCAACATAAATGCTGCCTGACTCACTGAGTTCCTCCAATACTTTGTGTGCGTTGATAAGGATTTCCAGTGCCTGCAGTCTCTTTTGTGTCTCCAAAATTGAAGCAAGCCAAAAGAGCTTACAGCACTAATATTGAAAATCTAACCAAATCACATCGTTTTCCATTTGAATGGAGAGGAATAGCTGTAAGGGGCAAAGATAACTTTGATTTATTTTTCAGTTTTTTTACTTCTTTCAACTTAAATGTTTAATTGATTTAATTCATTTATTTATAGTTTTTAAAAATATTTTATTTAAATCTTTAAAGAAGGAATTCAAGGACTCAATTAATACAACAATTAATACATATTAAAAATAATTCAAATACATTAATAGGTACGAAAGGAAAAAAAGAACACCTATCCCAACACCTTCCCGCATTTAGAAAAAAGGAGGGGAAAAAAACATAAGAGACAGAGGAAAAAAAGGAAGGGAGAGAAGAAGAAAGAAAAGAGAAAAAAAAAAGAAAAAGAAGAGTAGGCATCCAGCTCTCAGAGTCAGTTTAAAATACAAATTTCAGAAACTAGCTTATAATAAGGGATATATTAATTTAAGAAATTAAAATAAATAGGTTAAACAATCCAGGCATTTAAGTAATCCAAATATGGTTGCTAAATCTCAATGAACATAATGTACCCATTCCTAAGGGTATAAGTAATCTTCTCAAGGGGTATACAACTTTGCATTTCTTTGTTCCAACGATCAATATGTACAAGGGAATCAGATTTCCATGTTACCGCTATGCACTTCCTGGCTACTGACAGCGCAATTTTAATAAATTTGGATTTATTCCTGGGGAGGTTAACTTTCAAAACTACTAAGTTCCCCAGAAGAAACAATTCTGGGTCTAGGGGGAAATCCATCCCCAGAATCTTTCCCAGTACCTCCCCCAGATCTATCCAAAAAGATCTCAATCTCGTGCATAGCCAGGTGGAATGCAAAAAGGTACCAACATCTATGCCACACCTGAGACACTTATCAGAAATTTCTGCTTTATTTTTATGTATTTTTTCAGGTGTGAGATATAACTGATGTAAAAAAAATTCAAATGTATCATTCTGTATCTAGAGTTGATAAGAGTGGTAACACTATCCAAACATAAATGTGACCAGTATTGATGATCAATTACAATGCCCAAATCCGACTCCCAGCTTTCCCTCGATCTGTAAATACCAAGCTTTGGACATTGGTCCCAGAATAAAGAATACATATTAGAAATAAAATTAGTCATATTCCCCTTTCATATTAGAATCTCCATGTCTGAGCACCTTGGTAGGGTCAGTGATGGACCCAAACAGTCCCTCAAAAAAGATCATAATTGGAAATAGCAGAAGAATGTGTTATTAGATCAATTATATTTATTTTTAAGTCCCTCAAAAGACATAAATTGCTTCTGCTGATTATAACAATCTTCAACGCACCTGATACCGTGTTGATACCAGGTGGCTGGAAATTTATTACCCAGAGTCATGGGTATTAATCTGTTCTGAGATAGAGGCGTCTTTGAGGATATTCCTTTTTTCAGACCCATAAATTGTTTAATTTTTTCCTAGACATAAATTACATGTCTCAGTAGAGGATTGGTTTTTAATTAATTTGGAGTCCCATTTGTATATAAATTCTTCTGCCATCTCTTCTCCTATCATGTGTAAGCCAATTGTAACCCAAGAAGGAATAGCCGTCTCATCAAAAAAAGGAGCAATAAAACGTGCTTGTGCAGCTAAATAATATTTTTTTAAAATCTGGTAATTTTAACCCTCCCAATTTATAGTCCCAGGTCAATTTTTCCATGGAGATTCTAGATATTTTACCTGACCATAAAAATAGAGGAATATGTCCATTGAGAATCTTTAAAAAATTATTGGATAATGGGATAGGTAAAGACTTGAAAAAAATACTGAAGTCTTGGCATTATCTTCAGTTTTATACAGTTTACCCCGCCCATCAGTGTGACGGGAAGGTTTATCCACCTACGTAGGTCCTCCTCAACGTTCCGCAGCAAGGGGAGATATTTAAGTTTATAAAGGTCATCCAAATTGCGAATAAACTTAATCCCCAGATATTTCATGTTGGATTTAACCCATCTAAACTAAGTGCCATATTTATATTTGGCATAGTTTCCTCTACCTAGAGGTAAAATTTCACTTTTATTCCAATTTATATCCTGAGACTATACCATAATTGTCCAGCAAGGCCCTAAGTCTTACCAAAGAGCCGGCCGGGTCAGCCAAATATACTAAAATGTCATCAGCAAATAAATTAATTTTATATTCTTCCTGGGCCACTTTAAACCCCTTTATATCTGGATCCCGTCTAACAGCCTCAGCCAATGGCTCTATTGCCAGAACAAACAGAGCTGGAGATAGTGGGCAACCTTGTCTACTAGATCTATGTACAGAGAAAACTGGTGAAATCTGCCCATTCATAATTATTTTGGCCTTAGACTGATGGTAAATTGCTCTTATCCAATTTATGAATATTTGGCCTAGACCAAATTTTTCCATTGTTTTAAATAAAATATCCCATTCAAGTCTATGAAAGGCCTTTTCAGCATCTAAAGCCACCGCTACAGTTGAGTCCACTTTCGTCTTAGCTAAATGTAATATAGTCAATAGTCTGCCAATATTATCAGATAATTGTCTATTTTTAATAAATCCTGTTTGATCAGATTTAATCAATTTTGGCAGGTATCAAGCTAATCTATTAACTAATGCCTTTGCTATAATTATAATATATATATAGCCCAAGATCTTAAGGCACAAACTAACAGAGATGGGAGTAGACTCTCACGTGGTGGATTGGATAGTGGACTACTTGACAGATAGACCTCAGTATGTGCGGTTGGGAGACTGTAGGTCTGACACGGTGGTCAGCAGCACAGGAGCGCCGCAGGGAACCGTACTCTCTCCGGTCCTGTTCACCCTGTACACATCAGACTTCCAATATAACTCGGAGTCCTGCCATGTGCAGAAGTTCGCTGATGACACGGCCATAGTGGGGTGTGTCAGGAATGGACAGGAGGAGGAGTATAGGAAACTGATACAGGACTTTGTGATATGGTGCAACTCAAACTACCTGCGTCTCAATATCACCAAGACCAAGGAGATGGTGGTGGATTTTAGGAGATCTAGGCCTCATATGGAGCCAGTGATCATTAATGGAGAATGTGTGGAGCAGGTTAAGACCTACAAGTATCTGGGAGTACAGTTAGACGAGAAGCTAGACTGGACTGCCAACACAGATGCCTTGTGCAGGAAGGCACAGAGTCGACTGTACTTCCTTAGAAGGCTGGCGTCATTCAATGTCTGTAGTGAGATGCTGAAGATGTTCTATAGGTCAGTTGTGGAGAGCGCCCTCTTCTTTGTGGTGGCGTGTTGGGGAGGAAGCATTAAGAAGAGGGACGCCTCACGTCTTAATAAGCTGGTAAGGAAGGCGGACTCTGTCGTGGGCAAAGTACTGGAGAGTTTAACATCGGTAGCTGAGCGAAGGGCGCTGAGTAGGCTACGGTCAATTATGGAAAACTCCGAACATCCTCTACATAGCACCATCCAGAGACAGAGAAGCAGTTTCAGCGACAGGTTACTATCGATGCAATGCTCCTCAGACAGGATGAAGAGGTCAATACTCCCCAATGCCATTAGGCTTTACAATTCTACCGCCAGGACTTAAGAACTTTTTAAAAGCTATTATTAATGCTTTTTGAGATAGTGATTTAGATGCATATCATATTTTTTACTGAGTTAAGTATTGTATGTAATTAGTTTTGCTACAACAAGTGTATGGGACATTGGAAAAAAGTTGAATTTCCCCATGGGGATGAATAAAGTATCTATCTATCTATCTATCCATCTATCTATTTTATAGTCCGCATTTAAAAGTGAGATAGGCCTATAAGATGCTGGTTTTAGCAGATCCTTATCCTTTTTAAGATTTAACGTAATAATTGCTGTTGAAAAGGATTCCAGTAGTGTATGGTCTCCTCAGCCTGAGACACAACCCTCATAAAAAGGAGCATTAATTGATCCTTAAATTCTCTATAAAATTTAGGGGGAAAACCATCATCTCCTGGCGATTTATTAGCCTGTAATAAGCCCAGGGCTTTTTCAATTTCATCCCCAGAAAAAGAGGCATTCAGTTATTCCTGATCTTGTTGACTCAATTTGGGAAGTTGTAAATTAGACAAGAAATCATCAATTTTCAGTGAGTCACTCACTGATTCTGATTTGTATAGTTCCAAATAGAACTGCTTAAAAGTATCATTTATTTCTTTTGGCATATATGAAATCTTACCTTCCCCTGTTTGAATTGCATTTATTGCTTTGGAGGTTTCTTCCACCCTCAACTGCAAAGATAGTACTTTATGGGTTCTCTAATTCATAATAATGTTGGTTTGATTTTAGTGTCATTTTTTTCTATTTTATAGGTTTGTTTTGTGTTATACTCTGATTTTTTATTTATTAATTTTTTATCGTTTTCCTCTTGTTAAATTCTGACGGTCTTTTTCTAATTGTGTTATTTCTTTCTCCCAATTCATTTAATTCTGTTACATATTTATTTTTATACCCTTAACATATCCAATTATCTGTCCTCTTAAGTATGCTTTTAATGTGTCCCATAATAAGAAATTATTGGCAGTAGAGGGTGAGTTCGTCTCACAGAACAGTTCTATTTGAGCTCTAATAAAACTGCGAAACTCTGGGCTTTTCAACAGTAAAGGATTAAAATGCCATCTATAAAATGTTTTTTGTTTATCAGGCATTTCAATTGATAAAATTAAAGGTGAATGGTCCGAGAGTAGTCTAGCAGCATATTCTATTTGAATGATCCTACTTTCTAATTTAGCTGATATTAAAAATAAGTCAATTCTAGAATAGGAATCATATTGTTTTGAATAGAAAGAGTAGTCTCTTTCCCTTGGATGCTGCCATCTCCAAGCATCTATTATATTCAAGTCCTTCATGAAGGCCAGGGTGGTTTTTGCTACCCTGACCTTCAGGACTTTTTTAACTGATCTATCTAAAATTGGATCCAGACAAAAATTGAAATCTCCTCCAATTAAGATATTTTCATATCCTTCGACAACTTTCAGAAAAATATTTTGGATAAATTTCTCATCGTCATAATTGGGGGCATATAAATTCAAAGTGTCCAGGATTCTGAATATATGTGACAATTGACCATAACAAATCTCCCAGCCTGATCTATGATAGTACACTCCACCTTCACTGGCAAATTCCTCCCTATCAATACTGCCACTCCCCTGGCTTTAGAGTTAAAGGAGGATGCTATTACTTGACCAACACATCCTCTCTTTAATTTGTTATGTTCTGTCACTGTAAGAGGAGTTTCTTGAAGAAAGGCGATATCAATATGATTTTTTTAAAGATATGCCAGAACTTTTTTTCCTTTTTATCGGTCCATTTATCCCATTAACATGAAGACTTAAAAATTTAATTGCTCTATTCATATTTATCAGATTTTATTAGTTGATAAATCCTGCCCACAAAAAAAAGTATAAATTAATCCCACTTCTTTGAGTGGCTCTGAGATATTTGGTGCCATTCTCAATAGAGTATAGAAAATAGAAAGGAAAAAAGAAAAAAAGAAATTAAAGAAAGAAAAAGAAAAGGAGAAAAACCCTCCCAACTGGCGTTCCAAGTCCACGGCGCCTTAACCCCTCTTACTGTGGGGTCCAATAAACATCGCACTAAAGATGGACATTCTTTAACATATAACATAATTAATCTTTTTGTTAATTTATCCACTCCCCAATAATTCCTTAATTAAACATCTGTAAAAATAAATTATATTCCACACCCGTTATTACTAAATATCTAGCATAATCTATAATATTGAAAGTAAATATCATTAATATAACAATATATCCAAATAAAGAAGAGTTCAAAGAAACTACTAAATATAACCCTAAATATTGTAACTTAATATATATCCAGCATACCAAAAATTAAACATATAAGAAGTTGATATCTGTACAATCAAAGCTATTCATACTAGTTATAACAAAATTAGATGAACTATATAGTTCCTAAGTATAATAATTCAAAGAAACCATCTGTAATCAATATTTTAAATCATAATAGTCTTCATCCATAATCATATAGATTTGAAGTTCAAGATTTTCATGTTAAAATTAATCTATATTGATAATGAAAATCAAATAATTTTCTTCATATATTTTTTCCAAGATAAATCTTTTTAGGCCTCTTGTTCCAGAAGAATATTTTGAATCACGATGTCTCAGATATTTTTTGAATAAATTTTATCGCCTCCTGGGGGTTAGTAAAAAATTTCCTCCCTCCATCCGACAGAGTAATTCTCAGCTTTGCTGGATATAATAAAGAATATTGAAGACCTTTATTCTTTAATAACCTCCTTGTTAAGTCAAAGTCTTTTTTCTTAACAAGGCCACACTAATATCTGGAAAGAAGGATATCATTCCCCCTTCAAACTCTAATAGGCCATTTCTCTCTCTGGCCTCTATTGCTGCAGCTCGTCATACTTTTTGTTTATCTCGATACTTCAAAAAGCGTATAAGTATAGAGCACGGCCTTTGCTCTGGAAGTGGTTGGCGGATTAAAGTCCTGTGGGCTCTTTCTATAATTAATTTTTTTATCAAAATGCTTTTTCCCCAGAACTTTGGGGATCCATTCTTGAAAGAAAGTTACTGTCTCTTCCTTCCAGACCCTCTTTTAAACCCACTATTTTGATATTATTTCTTCTGCTATAGTTTTCAAGGGAGTCCAGTTTATCCATTATTTTTACTTTCTCAATCCTTCTTTTCCCAGGCTTTGTAATCCATTCACACCATCTTCGTATTATTTTCTAAATCCCGGGTTCGCAAATTTAAAGATTCCAAAGTCTGCTTCATTTCCTTAGATTCTTGAATGATAAGATCTAAATGACTCTTGAATTTGTCCATCCTACCTCTACCTGTTGATCTGTTTGGCATGGGTGACCCCACCAAGAGTCAAGGCACAAAGCCTTGACTCCAGCCAACATAGCTCTCCAGGTCATTAAGGCATGCAAGCCTCCAGAACGTACGGCAAGGTTGGGGTCCTCTTGGAGGATCATATCACAATTCTTCGACAATTTTGATGGCTTAATTCACTGTCATAATCTTTTAGCCCTCCAGAGATCTGCACCTGCTATGCTCTGACTCATTTATAGGTCAACAGAGAGTATGGGTAGCTCATAAATTAAAAAAAATCATTTTAAACAGTTAAAGGCGGTGGTTTACCCATGCTTTAAACCATCTAACTGTAATTTTAAATACTAAATTATAAACATCTAGTATTCAGAATGGAATAGTGTCTGTTGAATTGGTTATGTAACCTCATTGACTTGCTTAGGGTTGCTTATCTGGATGGAAAAGATAGTTGGAAATATTTGTTTATTAATTAGTATTCATGTTTGAATTAATTTTATCAGTTAAATGTGCAAAGTAATTTTAACATTTAAAGTTTTAGATAAATTTATTTTAACTACTTTAAGTGTTTCAAATTATTAGAGACATTTAAAAGCAGTTAAGCAGGCCTTCAAAGGCAGTCAGGGTTGTCCTTAGGCAGAGTTCAGCCACCGGAAGCCCACTCTCATTTCATTTTGTGGGACAGTCACGGCATTAGATCAGCAGGCTTGAAGCTTCATTAGACCTGGAGGGCTGAAAAAATGTCAATGTACCTGCAGGGATTGTGTAGTGGGTTGAGAATGTGGGCATTACAACCACAATCCACCCCACTGACGTTGACTAATTTTAATAAAAATGCTTCCTTTCTTGAAAATGAAGTAGAGAATTTCAGTCAGACAATTTCTACTAAAATCTAAAGTGAGTGTCGAGTGGTGAACTTTCTGCCGGCAATTTGTGTGATCTCTGGAGAGTGACTATTTTGGAGCAAACCAGTTGCAGAACTTACCTTTTTTTTTATCTGAGCTTACCTGTCAGAATGGGCACAACTAATAAAGCCCATGTGTTTTATTTGTTGTATAAAGCACCAGTTGAGTGCAGATGGTTTCAGATTTCATTTGATTGCTGTCTTCTTCATGTAATGTCAGCCTTGAGAAAAATAGCACAGGATGAAACTACTTAAATGAATTGTGCCTTGTTATTATTTTACTGACTATCTAATTTAGAAAGAAAGGACTCTTTTGCTGTCTTATGAATGAGTGCAACTGTATAATTCAGAGTGGAACACTATCAGTTTTTTGATGTCTCTGGAGACTGAAAATGGCAAAATTAATGAATTTTCTCTGCCTTTTATTGCAGCCGAGGGGATCAAATTTTAGAAGTGGACTCTGTGAGTCTGCGACATGCTGCTCTAAGTGAAGCGTATGCGATTCTAAGTGAGTGTGGTCCAGGTCCTATCGGCCTTATCATTAGCCGTCATCCAAACCCAAAGGTAAGACATGTAATACAATTAGGTAGGTCTATTCAAGTAAACCCTATTTCCTGAACTGAAATTATCAGAGGTGATTGGTTGTGTAAGTATTTGCTCTGCCTGTCACACCACCAGAAGATACTCATCCCCGGGCTGTTTTCTCACATGAACTGAGAAGGGAAAAGGTTAAGGACCATATACACTCAGTGGCCACTCTGTTTGGTACCTCCTGTATCTAATAAAGTGGCCGCTAATTGTATGTTCATGATATTCTGTTGCTGTAGCCCGTCCACTTAAAGGTTTGATGTGTTGTGCTTTCAGCGGTGCTTTTCTGCACACCACCGTTGTAACACGTGGTTATTTGAGTTACTGTCACCTTCCTGTCTGTTTATCAGTCTGGCCATTCTCCTTCGACCTCTCTCATTAACAAGGCATCTTGCCCCAGAAAAATGCCACTCACTGGATATCATTTGATTTTTTTTATTTGCACCATTCTCTGTAAACTCTGAACTGCACAAGATCAGTAGTTTCTGAGGTACTCAATCCACCCAGTCTGGCACCAACAATCATTCACACTCAAAAACTCACTTAGATCATATTCTTCCCCATTCTGACGTTTGGTCTGAACAACAGCTGAACCTCTTGACCATGACTGTGTGCTTTTATGCACTAAGTGCTGCCACGTGATTGGTTAATTAGATATTTGCATTAACAAGCAGGTGTGCAGGAGTACAGGTGGCCAGCCATGAAGACCAGAGGAAGTTATAGTTTACGTCCAGAGGTCCCATGTTCCTCTCAAGCCAGCTCCATGTGGCAAACTTATGGTCAAATTACACAAGTCATCTATCTCAAAAACTAATGATGAAGACTTTGCACAAATACCTCCTTGTTAAAATATAATTTTACTGAATGATATTAAAATTATTTCAGCATCCCTACCCTCTATCAATAGACCACCACTAAATTGAACCAATAGATTGAAATAGATATTCTAAGTTTTACTGCTAAAGTTTCCTATTAATAAAATCTCAATTTGTCTATGAACAGGCTACAGGAACGAGACAATTTTATCCTATATAGTGCCTATAAAAAGTATCTACCCCCTGGGAAGTTATCATGTTTTATTGTTTTACAACATTGAATCATAGTGGATTCAAATTTTTTTTTACACTGATTAACAGAAAAAGACCATTTTATGTCAAAATGAAAACAGATCCCTACAAAGTGATCTAAATTAATTACAAATATAAAATACAAAATAAGTGATTGCATAAGTATTCACCCCTTTTAACATGATCCACTAAATCATCAATGTGCAGCCATTGGTTTTAGAAGTCACATAATTAGATAAATGGAGATTTGTTTTTGGAGGACTATGTGCAGTCAATGTGTTTCAATTGCTGGTATTAAAACTACACCTGTATCTGGAAGGTCCATCTGCTGGTGAGTCAGTATCCTGGCAAAAACTACACCATGAAGACAAAAGAACACTCTAAATAACTCTGTGGAAAGGTTATTGAAAAGCACAAGTCAGGAGATGAATACAAGAAAATTTCCAAGTCACTGAATATCCGTTGGAGTACAGTTAAGTCAATCATCAAGGAATGGAAAGAATATGACACAGCTGTAAATCTGCCTAGAGCAGGCCATCCTCAAAAACTGAGTGACCGTGCAAGAAGGGGACTAGTGAGGGAGGCAACCAAGCCACCTATAATGATGTTGGAGGAGTCACAAGCTTCATTGGTTGAGATGGGAGAGACTGTGCTTACAACTGTTGGCCAGGTGCTTCACCAGATGCAGCTTTATGGGAGAGTGGCAAAGAGAAAGACATTGTTGAAAAATCTTACATGAAATCTTGACTAGAGTTTGCCAGAAGGCATGTGCAAGACTCTGAAGTCAGCTGGAAGAAGTTTCTATGGTTTGCTGAAACTAAATTTGAGCTTTCTGGCCATCAGGCTAAATGCTATGTTAGGCTTATACACATCATCAAAAACACACCATCCCTACCGTGAAACATGGTGGTGGCTGAATTGTGTAGCAGCCCCTGGAAGGCTTGTGAAGGTAGAGGGTAAAATGAATGCAGCAAAATGCAGAGAATTTCTGGAGGAAACCTCGATACAGTCTGCAAGAGAACCGCTACTTGAGAGAAGGTTTGCTTTCCAGCAAGACAATGACCCCAGGCATAAGCCCAAAGCTGCACAGGAATGGCTTAAAAACAACAAAGTTAATGTCCTGGAATGGCCAAGTCAGAGTTCAGACCTCAATCCAATTGAAAATTTGTGTGTGACCTTGAAAAGGACTGTTCACTCATAATCCTCATGCAATCTGACAGAGTTTAAGCAATTTTGCAAAGAAGAAAGGGAAAAATTGCAGTTTCCAGATGTGCAAAGCTGATAGAGACCTAACCACACAGACTCAAGGCTGTAATTGCTGCCAAGGGTGCCTCTACTAAATACTGACATGAAGGGGGTGAATACTTTTGCAATCAATTATTTTGTGTTTTATATTTGTAATTAATTTAGATCACTTTGTGGAGATTTGCTTTCTCTTTGACAGGAATGAGTCTTTTTCTGTTGATCAGTGTCAAAAATGCCAAATTAAATCCACAGTGATTCAATGTTTGTAAAACCAACATGAAAACTTCCAAGGGGGGGGTGAGTACTTTTTATAGGCACTGTAGGTAGGACTAGAGGTTGGCAGGGAGCTATTCCCTCCTCACTTTGATCATCATGATCCAAGGCTAGCTGTTTGGTATGGTTTGCTTCAATAGGGTCTTTCAGGAAGGAATTGAAGATGAATCCTGAGCAAGGAAAGGCTAGGTTTTCCTATATTGTGTTCAGAAGAGCATTCCTACATACAAAGGATGTAGGCAGTTTAAATGGCTCAGCACAGACTAGATGGGCCAAAGGATCTGTTTCTGTGCTGTACTTCTATATGACCCTATGAAAGTGAAAAACCTTCACCACCACCCCCCTCCCAACCCTCTGGACCTTTTCATGCTCAAAAGTGAGATGCTGGAAATCACACACAAAAACAATAGATGCTGCCTTTCCTGCTGAATTCCTCCAGCATTTTGTGCGTGTGCTTGGATTTCCAGCATCTGCAGATTTTCTCTTGTTTGTGATTTTTTTTAAAAAATTTCTCTTGTTTGAGGTACCGAAGTACTGGGTTATGGACTGTAGTTTTTGAAGAACTTTGATCAAGGTCTCTTGGGGCCTTTTGCTACTGCTTGCATGTTGGAATGGGGGGGGGGGGGTCACTGCTTCTGTTGTCGCATGTGTGGGAAGGGAGGGTTGATGCCTCTGCTGCTTGCATGATGGTGGGGGAAGGGGACTTTGGGGTTCTGATGTTTTTATCATTCATTCTATGGGGTTTCATGGACGCCTGTGAAGAGTAAGAATTTCAGACTGTATATTGTATAAATCCTTTGATATTAAATTCAACTATTTGAAGCATTAAGATAGAAAAAAAACAGCAGGTCAGGCAGTATTTGTGGAGAGATGTAGAATTAATGCCTTAGTTTAATGAACTTTCTTCATTTCAAGTGAAAGAGCATCAATTTGAAATATTAAAAAAAAAGTTGGAAATGGACCAGTGTTTTAAGCAGCATCAGTGGAAAAGAAAAACAGAGTTAATTTTCCAGGTTGATGTCTTTACATCAGAACTTGAAATGTTAACCTTATCTCATGTACTACAGTTCTTCAGATCTGCTTCATCCTGGCAGGAAGGCATAGTAGGTTCCACAAATTAAATCTATGTTAGAATACTGTTGATATCCATTTGCTTTCAAATAAGACTCCAGCTTCAGGCTCTTCTTAGTTGATATTCAGCAGAGTAAGGTGACAGAGCCATAGAAAAGAACGGCACAGAAACAGGCCCTTCAGCCCATCGAGTCTGCACTAAACCATTTAAGCTGCTTCTCCCATCAACCTGCACCAGGACCATAGTCCTCCATATCCTTACCACCCAGATGGTGAAGAGTCTTGACCCAAAACATTGACTGTTCATACTGCCTGATCTGCTGAGTTCCTCCAGCATCTTGTGTGTGTTGCTTAAGATTTCCAGCAACTGCAGAATCTCTTGTGTCAAAATCTAGATTACTCTGATGAAATAGCTTAACTGCCCACTGGCCCAAGATTGCCATAGTGTTGTCTTCTTTGACTGAGTGATGGAACACATGGAGCACTGCATGTTAATATTAATCATTTCTAGCTTGCTTTGTATGAAATTCCCTGTTGTTTCCTTGTTAATTATAGCTCCAAGTCAGACAAGGATACTGAAGCAAATGGCAAAAGAAAAACGTTCCAGTACCTCCATGCCAAGATTTAAGTTTTCTGAGAATTGTTTTAAATACTACTCGGCAGAAGCTTCATCTATTACCATGTCCTCTTCTTTATGAAGTATTGCTAATCATTTTTTTCCATCCACTGCACGAGATTTTCCAGCCTGGATAAACTACCTCTGTAGGTTTTTTACATTCTACGATTGAATATCAATATTGAATATCCAGCTGGAATATTGTTCAGCGCTGCAACTGTGCATAGTTTTTTTAGTGCTCTCAAAACTATTAAAACTGATGTTATTTCATTGGGGCTGCTTTAGTCTACCTGTACTGTTTTAAATATTTGAAGCAGTCAAAAATCAGAGATGTTAATACCAATCCGTTTAGTACTTAATCTCAGTTATCCTGAGCAGGAAGACACACAGCAAAAGTTTGTGGCAAGATCAGAGGAGTCTAATATAAGCAGGATCTTTTCCATGTCTGATCACTGGCTGTGAAGACATTGATGACAGCTAGAAGACTTTGCACCAAATGGTTTCTTATTTGTAATTCTAATTAAATGGAGAAGAAGAATCAGAAACCAATGGTGCAGCTAACTTGTATAAAATAATTACAACTTTTTAACTGTTATGGATCTGCTATGGATCTGCTTTGTTTCCTCAGCTGGAAGGAACATGATTGAGAAATGGCATTCACAAATCAGTGCAAGAATATAGGAAGCTACTGGAACTTGAAAATTATCTTTAGCCAAATGGTGGTGAATTTGTTGCCACATGCAGCTGTGGAGGCCAGGTCGTCGGGTGTATTTAAGGCAGAGATTGATAGGTTCTTGATTGGACATGGCATCAAAGGTTACAGGGAGAAGGCCGGGAACTGGGGTTGAGGAGGAGATTTTTAAAAAAGGATCAGCCATGATTGAATGGTGGAGCAGACTCGATGGGCCAAATGGCCTAATTCTGCTTCTCTGTCTTATGGTCTTAAAAATAGGTAGCTAGATATTTTATTGGTCTGAAAGGAAATTACAGTGTCATGATAGCATTACAAGTACTTAGATATACAAATATTGGAAGAAAAATAAGAAAGAATAAAAATTTAAGTTACCTCAAACAGTTTACCAGGAGAGGGTCATCACTTCCCCGGCTATAGGTTGACTCAATATAGACCCTAAAGGCTGAGGGTAAGAATGACGTTATATAGTACTCTTTGAAGCAGCGCAGTTGTCTTAGTCTGTTACTAAAAGTGCTCCTCTGTTCAGCTAAGGTGGCATGCAGAGGGTGAGAAACATTGTGCAAAATTGCCAGAATTTTCTGCAGGGTCCTTTGTTCTACCACAGCCCTCAGTGTGTCCAGTTTGACTCCTATAACAGAACCAGCCTTTCTAATCAGTTTATCGAGCCTGTTGGCATCACCAATGTTGATGCCTTTGCCCCAGCACTCTACAGCATAGAAGATTATACTGGTGACAACAGACTGGTAGAATGTGTGAAGGAGAGGCCTGCATACTCCAAGTATATTTTGAGAACACATCGGTTTATATTCCTTTAAAGATAGGAGATGGAGTAGGGATCTGGTAAGTCAGTCAAAATATTTACAGGGTTAGATATATTTTTTTAAATCCTCTGATGGGGGAAGCTATAATAAGGGAACATTGTCTAAAATATGGAGCAATACACGCAAAATGCCGGAGGAACTCAGCAAGTCAGGCACCATCTATGGAAATTAATAGATAGTTGACGTTTCGGGCCAAGACCCTTCTTCGGGACTGAGAAGGAATGGGAAAGATATCAGAGTAAAAGTGGAAGTTAGAGGCAAAGTTGACGGTGGGGCCTGAAAGGCACTGGGTTGCAGTAGACAGTTAATGTCTCATTGGCAATTCAAAATATGGGTAGGTCATAAAGGAACAGAAATCAAAATTATGTTTACACAAAGGAATTTGTAACTCCCATCCAAAAGTCCATGGAAGCTGGGATGTTAGAACTCTCATGACAGAAAATAGGAACTATTTATTCTCCAGTTAAGAGATATGGGCTATACAGAAGAAAGTAAAGTTGCACATTTGATCAGTCATTATTTAGTTGGAGAATAGACAGCATCTAATATTTTTTTCTATTTCTCATCACTGCTCCTCAAGATAACTAAAATTTAGGTATTAAGCTTTCCTTATGAAAAGTGCTAATAAATTCTTGACGATATCTCATGTGACACCGATTGCATTAGGGTGCAATGTGAAACAAATTTACATGGTATATACAGTTGCAAATCACTTCACACATGAACGTCATTAGGTTTCATCTTTGCAGCTTTCTTTTGCACTGCAAATTTGAAAAAAAGGAGCCATATGGTATATGAAGGAAGACGAAGCTTTTCATCAGAGTAAATAAAATATGCTGCAAAATGTATTAACCATGTAGATTTAGCATCCAAATTTAATCAAATTCAAACCTTTGACATTTTCAGATTAACTAAGTCTTCATTTTTCTTCTGTATTTTAGGTTTGCTCATGAGAATGCTAACTCCTGTTGGAAGTTAGGCTCCATGACACATTTATGCTTACATGGTATCTGAATCCTAAACTAAAAATACATGCAAGACCAATCAGAATCCCATAATTGGGGATTCAAACACGGCACATCCACCATCTTTCACTGAGGCTGAGGGCAATTATAGTGCCATGATCAATAACTCGAGATACTTCCATTAAATCAACAGTAATCTTCTGGCGATCAGTGGAAAGGAAATGCTGCTGAATTTTCCTATTTCTTACGTAGTGATGCTGTTGGCATTTGTGGCTCCCCACTGTATTTTGATACTTTTCATATTCAATCTGCGCATTAATTTGGGGCTGTTTACACCATAACATTACAACACAGCCATAGCCACATCGTTTTCTCATCCACACTCATTTGTAAACATTATTAGCTAGAAAGCAGAGGGAACAATATTAACTGATGCTTCCATTTTTCCAGTTCAGCGATTCACAGACCAATTGGTGATCAGATAATTTATGGGAATCTTGTGATTTGTTTATTGGAAATATTCTTCAATTTATTATTTTCATTACTTTTATGGTGCATATCATAAAATAAGTATTCTTGATAGTATATAAATACTCCAAAACTTCTGTGTGATTATGCAAGAAGTCCTGCAATGAGTATATAACAGTGTGGTGCAGGGCCATCCTATTACCTCAGGAGCATTAGATGTGGAAGATTTTTGGCACAGTTTACCTGGACATGCATGGAGGGCTATTTCACTTATAATGGCCAATAAATCTCATATTACCTCAGGATTTAACTTTAGGTCTTTCCATTAAGCATCCAAGTATTAAGTTTTATAAACAGTTTCTTAGAATATATAATTCCCAAAAGATGTGCAAATCATCAGGAAACCTAATATTACTTATCCAGTTCCTAAAAGATTACAATTTATCTCAAAATGCACAAAAAGCTCTTCTGAGAAATTGTTTCCAGGAGGTACTACGCCTTGCCCAAGGGCAACCTGCAGGCTAGCAGAAGGAGGGAGTGCCTTACACCTCCTTTGGTCGAAACGTATCTCCACACCACCACCACTGAAACACTATCCATCACTATCCACACACTTATCTTGTATGTTGTGTTTGATTATACAGCAATTGTACTTGCATTACAAGTACAACATGAGTAAATCTGTTCATTTGAAACTGTTTGCACAACACAGACAATGTATTTTGCACATGCTGGAAATCACACAAAATGCTGAAGGAACTCAGCACGTCAGAGAATTAAGCATTTGACTTTTTGGGCTTCTCCTGATGAAGAGACTTGGCATGAAAATTTGTCTGTTTATTTCCCTCTGTAGATGCTGCCTTGATCTACTGAGTTCCTCCAGCATTTTATGTGTCAGGTTATTTGCACCATAACATTAACAGCACTTTATATTGTGGTGTTAGAGTTAACTTAATGGAAGCTTTGATATACGTCCCATTAGTGGTGTCCATCGATGTTGTGGCCCATACCTGGTTATGTTATAGGTTTGTCACAATGGTTTTGGAGACAGCGCTGGGTATTAGGAGTTGGGTTAGGGTTTAGGGACAGATTTCAAAGGTCAAAGGTCCATTTTATTATGGAAGTATGAATGTAGAATACAACTCTGAAACTTGTCTTCTCCAGATAGCCATAAAATACAGAACACCATTGAAGCAGTTGAAAGGAAGACATCAATTCCCCATCCCAGCACAAAAAGAAAAAGAAACAAACTCGCAAACCCCAACACCCCCAACCTCTCCCTCCACAGAAACTAACAGCCACCCAAACTCCTAGCCTGCCAATCCATAACAGGAAAGAATGGGCAAGAACACAAAAGAAACATAGAACTGAAAAAGGCCAATGTGAACTACAGTTAGTTTGAGCTACAGTCTAATCTATAAATCTCAGAATTTCAATAACATCTCTGAGAGCATTGGGAACCAGTGGCCTCTCTGATGGCAACAACTAGAACCAGCGGTGAGGGGGATTTAGAGATTAGGGACAGTAAATAAATAATCAGGGACAGGAGCCGGTGTCCAGGTCAAGATGGCACCAAGCTGCGACGTCCATCAATATGATGCTCAGACTCAGTTCTTTCTTTTTAGGTTTGTACCAATGGTTTTAGGAACAGTGCTAGGCGTTAGGGGTCAGGTTAGGGTTTAGAGTCTTTGTTCAGAGGTTGGGTTGGAACGCTGTGCAGTCAAAGGTCATCAATCCCGGAGATGGGGCTGCAGACATTGAGGAGAGCAGCGATCCCCAAGGCTGTGAGTCCCAGGTTGAAGTCTGTACAGGCAAGAGGCAAATGGGTCAGTGCCCTCTCATCTCCAGATCACCTGAATCAGATGCCCATGCAAGTTCAGAAGTCACAGCCCAAGGCTTTTTGTGGTCAAAAGTCCATGATAACAGTCAGGTCGGTCAAGATCTGAAGTCAGACCTTGGGATTTGGCAAGCCCTGGGATCGAGGCCAAAAGTCAAACCCCTGAACAGTGAGTCATAGGGTTCTTACCCAGAGGTTGGTGAAGTCCAGAAGGCAAAGCTGAAGGTCAATGCCCAGTGTGAGCCCAGAGGCAGAAGCCCAATATCAGCGAGTCTGAGAGTCCTAGGCCAAGCACCGGAGGATGGAGACGGCCTACCCTGGGGCTGGAGGCCTGTCAGTGTGAGTGAGGATGTGGGTTGGAAAGGAGCTTGTTTTGCTCAACAGGACGTCAGGATGAAGGGTCTCGGCCTGAAACGTTGACTTCGTATTTCAATGAATGCTGCCCGACCTGCTGAGTTCGTCCAGCTTGTTTGTATGTGTTGATTTGACCACAGCATCTGCAGTGTACTTTGTGTTTGCAACTTGTTTTGCTGCTGTCTTGTTCTGTTGCTGCTGCTTGTGTTGTTTTGCTGAGCATTTCTGGCACATTATGTTGGCACTGGAATGTGTAGCGACATTTGTGGGCTGCCCCCAGCACATCCTTGGTTGGTTGTCAATTCAAAGAAAGCATTTCACTAACAGGAGAAAATCTGCAGATGCTGGATGTCCAAAGAAACACACACAAAATGCTGGAGGAATTCAGCAGATCAGGCAGCATCTATGGAAAAGAGTTAACAGTGAATGTTTCGGGCTGAGGCCCTTCTTCAGGACTGGAAAGAGAGGGGAAAATTCAGATTAAGGGGCAGAGGAGAAAGAAGTACAAGGTGGCAGATGTTGGGTGAATTTCACTGTATGGTTGAGGTAAATGTGATAAATAAAGTTGAATCTGAATTTGAACTGTTCCTCTTTGAGAATAGATGTTCTTTATTGGAGAGAGGAAACAGCTCCAATTTCTTTTAAATGAAGTAATTAATTTGATATTAATGAACTGAATAGAGATGCCTCCCTGCCACATAACAAATTCTTCAATGGATAAAAACAGGATGATATCCAATCTTAGTAGGACACTGTCTTCTTTAAAACAATTCAGAAATTGTGCTGTTATGGCGATGAGCCAGTGTTACTTGTCACCTGAATAACAATGTTTTTCAGCATGTTTCAAATAATCTCACCAGAGGAACAAGATTCTTTCATTGATGAATTGTTCCATTAAGACCTGAAAGGATTTTTGTTAAATAACCTTCCACTATAATTTTTTTTTTAAAAACACAGCACTCAACTTTTTAATTCCTGAGAATGAAACGTAGGATTTTGAGTTAATTTAGACAACAGTGGCGAGTGCTCCTAAATACACCTAGCCTTGCGTAATTTCTGGCAGTCTTTGTTATGTAGAATCCAAAGAGCCTGGCTGAAAAAGAAATAACTAAAACAAGACAGTAATGTATTTAAAATCTCATTTTTAAATGTATCCCTGATGGTAAAAGGGAAGCATTCTCCCAGCATGAAAAACTATAATGGCAGACTCTAAGGACACCAACTCTGCTCTTCCAAACTTCAAAATATAACTGCCCCTGCCCCCACCAACAACCATTGGGGGAAATAAGCATGTAACTGTTTGTTTCACAAAGAATAATGGGTGGCTTAAGCACTGAATAATTAGTCATGTTTTCACACTTCATTAAGTGAGGTTTATGCAGGTGCATGAAATAGTATAACGTTCAGTTTTCACAGCTTGACATAAAGACTGTTTGTGAATCTCAATGAATGCAGGTTTACAGCTGGTTCTGCACAAAGTTCCTTGTGTAAGTTTGGTTTAGCATAGAGTCCAGACTGGAAATCAAAACACAGAGTGTTATAAAGAGATTACATGGAAAATGCTGTCCATGTAAAGCAGTTTGAGGAGATTTAATATGTCACCAAAAACTCATGCGAATTTCTACAGGTGTACCGTGAAGAGCATTCTAACTGGCTACATCACCACCTGGTATGGGGCGGGTGGAGGACTACTGCACTGGATTGAAGTGGGCTGCGGAGAGCTGTAAACTTAGTCAACTCCATCATGGACACTAGTCTCCATAGTATCCAGGTCATCTTCTAGGAGCAGTGCCTCAGAAAGGCAATGTCCATCAATAAGGACCTCCACCATCCAGGCCATGCACTCTTCTCATTGTTACCATCAGGAAGGAGGTACAGAAGCTTGAAGGCACACAGTCAATGATTCAGGAATGGCTTCTTTCCCCTCTGCCATACAATTTCTGTATGGACATTGATCCCATGAACACTACCTCACTACTTTCTTTTAATTTTCTTTTTTTTGCACTACTTATTCAACTTAACTTACTGTAATATATATACTTTAAGTTTTCTTTTTCTCTCTATTATCATGTATTGCATTGAACTGCTGCGGTAAAGTTAACGAATTTCACGATACTAAACCTGATTCTGATTCTGATACTTTGAGAGTTGGATAGCACTTGCCTATAGCTTGGTGTATGTCTCCCACAACGTTGCTGTGGGGCTTCTCCAGGTAGACCAACACTGTCACACTAATAGGGTCACAGAACTGTGTTAGTGTTACTAGATACTATTTTGCGGTTTGCTTATTTAAGTCCAGTATTCTCTTCATATCCAGATGACATTTCTGCAGCTTGTCAAGGTTTAGTGTCCTTGGGAGCAACAATTTTCAGCGTTTTTTATTTCAATGATGGGGATTTTTTATTTGCTCCTAAGGAAATCAGAAGACATTCTACCTGAGTCACACATTTACCCTTTCAGGTTTTTCCATTAGCACTCCTGTAAATGTCACCTCTACCATCCAGGTTATCAGGTTAACCAGCACATGGAAACAGCGCCACTTCCGAGCTTCCCTCAAGTCATGTATCATCCTGGAAATATGTGGCCCATCTGTCCTTATCACTGGGCCAAAATCCTGGAAAATCTGAGTATAGCCTCTCTACAAGGACTACATTATTTTGAGAAGAGAACTCAGCACTGGCCCTAGTCTAAGGCAGTTAGGTGTGGCTATTGAATGCATAATGAAATAATATTGAGAGATTCTGAACTAAAATGCTTTTATTTTGCAGAAATATCAAGGAATTAATTCTGATCCACCCTTTTATAAAGGTGGAGGTTTAAGTGTACCTCAAAGCTTGTACCAGTTGGTGTTGCATTCTTTTTGTGCTAGTTTAAAAAAAATCTTCTAAGTTGTTTCTGAAATGTTGAGAACCCTCGTATTCTGGATCAATACCCTGTAATAACAATATAAACTCTGATTTTTTTTCACCTGTTACCCAGCCTTTTCTCATTTTTTTTCAACTTCATATTTTTTTGCAAGGATTGTATTCCTCAAACTTGGACTGACTCTATTCCTTTTGGACTGGTTGCTGCTAATAACTGTTGTTAGCTTCTAATGTTTGGTGGTAAAATTTATAACAATGTGCCGGTCCTTGAGGACCTGAGTTATAGGAAAAGGCTGAATAGGTTAGGACTTTATTCCCAGGAGCATAGGAGAATGAGGGGAGATCTGATAGAGATAAAAAAAAAAATAATGTGAGGTAGAGATAGGGTAAATACAAGCGGGCTTTTTCCACTGAGGCTGAGTGAGAGTAGAACTGGATGTCACAGGTTAAAGGTGAAAGGTGAAATGTTTAAGGAAAGTTGAGGGGAAACTTTTTCATTCAGAGGACGGTGAGAGTGTGCAAAGTATTGCCAGCATAAATGGTGGATGTGGGTTTGATTTCAATATTTAAGGGAAGTTTGGATAATGACGTGGATGGGAGGGTACGGAAGGCTGTGTTCCAGGTGCAGGACAATGGGACAAAACAGAATAATAGTTTGGCATGGACTAGATGGGCCAAAGGGCCTATTTCTGTGCTGTAGTATTCTATGACTTTAAAACAGGTATATCCTGCCAGGAATAAGAGACCAGAAATTCCTCTGTATTCCATGCGGTGACAATGAAGACCAACATTCCATCTGACGCTGCCCCTGCCTGTTAATCGTTGTGCTTCTATCATTAACAGCATCCAGAACTTTCTAAGCACTAACAACTCAATATAATCTCACACTTTCCAAATAATACTGACATTCAAATTTATACCAAATTGCTATTTAAATAGATGATGTGTAGCAGAGGATATTTAACTTGATACTTTGGTCACTTTGACATGAAGTGATGGTGTATTTTTCTGTTCAGTCAGACCACCCAAGAGTTCTATGTGGTTAGTTTGTAATTATTTGCCATGCAGTTTGAATTCAGGCAAATAAAAAAACTAGTGGGGCCTACCAGTGTGTGAAGTTCCAAATGGAAATGGAACATTACAGAGTTTTTCTATGATACATAATGAAGACCCGACTGGTGGCGTAGTGGCATCAGCGCTGGACTGTGAGGCGGGAGGTCCCGAGTTTGAATCCATCCGGCTCCCCTGCACGCTCTTCATCCGTGCTGGGTTAAGAGCTGGTGATCTCTTTGAAAAAACTCACCCAGCAGAAGGCAATGGCAAACCGCTGCTGTAACTTGCCTCGTATGCGATTTCCCACTGTGTCAGATCGGCACGGGAGGAAGCCGTCCGCTAACTGGAGAAATTCCGGATGTAACATACCTTTACGTAATGGAAGTTTCTACATGCTATTTAATCTCACATTGTAACAGAAGTGTTTAAAACCCGTAGGGATTTTTGAATGTTATTTGTAATGTAGTGGTGAAATAGATAGTTGGTAAGATACTGTTTCTTCTGTCCTGTTGTTCAATACAGGTTTCAGAACAGGAAATGGATGAAGTTATTTCACGTTCAACTCATCGGGAGAGCATAAGCAAAGATGGGCAATCGTCATACACCCCAGGTACCAACAACTGTTTCTAGTATTTGATTTTCCTTTGTCTTAAATTTAGATAGATAGATAGATAGAAAGATACTTTATTTATCCCAAAGAAAATTACAGTGTCACAGTAGCATTACAAGTGCACAGATATAAATATTAAAAGAGAAATAGAATATAAAAAATAAGTTACCTCAAACAGTCTAACAGGAGGGGTCATCACTTCTCCAGCTATAGGTTGACTCATTATAGAGCCTAATGGCCAAGGTAAGAATTACCTCATATAGTGCTCTTTGGAACAGTGCAGTTGTCTTAGTCTATTACTAAAAGTGCTCCTCTGTTCAGCCAAAGTGGCATGCAGAGGGTGAGAAACATTGTCCAAAAATGTCAGGATTTTCCACAGGGCCCTTTGTCCTGACACAACCTCCAGTGTGTCAGTTTGACTCCTATAACAGAGCCAGCCTTTCTAATCAGTTTATTGACCCTGTTGGCATCACCTTTGCTGATGTCATTGCCCCAGCACACCACCACATAGAAGATTGTACTGGCAACAACAGACAGGTAGAACATGTGAAGGAGAGGCCAGCATACTCCAAATGACCTCAGCCTCCTCAGGAAGTAGAGGTGATTCTGGCCCTTCTTGTACACAGCCTCTGTGTTGGTGCTCCACTCAAGTCTGTCATCCAGGTGCACTCCCAGGTACTTGTAGTTCCTCACCACATTCATTTCCTCACCACCAATAGTAACAGGGAGCAGTGCAGGCTTAATCCTAAAGTTCATCATCATCTCCTTTGTCTGACTGATGTTGAGCTGCAGATGATTCAGCTTGCACCATTTGACAAAGTCCTCCACCAGAGCCCTGTGTTCATCCTCCCGTCCTCCCCTTATACACCCAACTATTACTGAGTCATCAGAGAATTTCTGCAGATGACATGACTCAGTGTTATATCTAAAGTCCACGGTATACAGAGTAAACAGGAAGGAAGCCACTACAGTCCCCTCTGGGTCCCCAGTGCTGCTTATAGCCATGTCAGACACACAGCTCTGAAGCCGCACATACTGTGGTCTGTCAGTCAGGTAGACCATCATCCAGCATACAATGGAAGTGCCAATCTGCATTGAATGGAGCTTTTCCCCCAGCAATGAGGGCTGTATGGTATTGAAGGCACTCGAGAAATCAAAAATAACATGATCCTCGCAGTGTTGCCCTGCTTATCCAAATGTGAGTTGGTTCTGCTCAGCAGGCAGATGACAGTATCGTCGACTCCAGTGTGCTCCTGGTAGGCAAACTGCAGGGGATCGAGGGCTGATCTGACCAGGGTTAGAGGTGAGCCAGGATCAGCCTCTCTAGAGTCTTGGTGATGTGTGAGGTCAGGGCCACTGGATAGTAGTCATTCAAGACTTTTGGTTGGCCCTTCTTGGGTAATGGGACCACAAATGATGTATTCCATGCAGTCGGGGCCTTTTCCAGGCTGAGACAGATTGAAAATACACTGGAGAATTCCACACGTTGCTCAGCACCCTCCTTCAGGACCTTGGGTTCACACCATGCTCTGCCGTGCATGAGTTTCCCCAGAGCCCTTCCCATCTGCTCAGTGGTGAAGGTGAGTCCATGATGACTGGGGAGTTGATGGAAGGTGGAAGCTTGGGGAGGTGAAGAGTGAGACAATAGCATTTGGTATGTGGAGGTGTGGATGGTAGTTGCAGGGCAAGGAAGGGATTTAGACAGTGGTAGCCTATGTTGTTCATCCATGTGTTGAGCTGGAGGGGGAGGAAATGCAGAAGATGGAGATGTCCTATTGTGAAATATTTACTTAAATATTTTGCTTTTATGACTTCTGAGGTGAGATTCTCTTTGCAACTACTGCTTGGTAGTATGCTGAAAATTAGATGAAAAAAATTATAGAGTCATTTTCATTTCAGATCCAGAAGACTCATCCTGGAAGGAGTCAAAGGCTGATAGCTGTATGACATTCAGTAGAGTCCTTTTTGGGAAACAATATGGTTCACCTGGTGTCACTAAACTGGCTAAGTGAAATCTATAAGGTTATTTCTGAGGAGTCAGGAAGAGCAACAGTGCTACTGCTGTCCTAGCTTTCTGCCTTGCTAATAGTTATCCAGCCCCTAGGTCACCTGTATTGACCATTTATCATTCCTCACTCTGCTAGCATTAACGTCATCCCAATTGTTCCATCAGCTAGACAGCCACCATCCTCTGCTAATCAATCATAGTACAATAATGTAAGGATTTCTCTCCTGTAAGGTACCAAACTAAAGATAAAGGTTAGCTTTTTGTCTCACATGTACATGGTAACATGGCTACCATCGTCATGGCGATTAGCATGACACTATTGCAGCTCGGGGCATCAGAGTTCAGTCCTGGCAACCTCTATGAGGAGTCTCTGTATGTCCTTCCCATAGAATGTGTGGGTTTTCTCCAGGTCCTCCGATTTCTTCCCACAGTCCAAAGACATACTGGGTAGGTTAATTGGTCATTGGAAATTGTCTCACGATTAGGTTAGGGTTCAATCGGAGTTGTCGGGGGTTGATAGGCGGTGCAACTCGAAGGGCTGGAAGGGCCCATTCCACACTGTATTTCTAAATAAGTAAGGAGACAAATATCAAAACTTACAGTGAAATGTGGTGTTTACATCAGTTGCAAAGTGCTGGGGGCAGCCCACACATGTCGCCATCTTTCTGGTGCCCACAACCTACTAGCCCTTACTAAGCAGTACATCTTTGGAATATGGGAGGAAACTGGAGCACCCAGAGAAAACCCATGTAGTCACGGGGAGAACATAAAAACTCCTTATGGCCAGCGGCAGGAATTGAACCCCGATCTGCATGCCTCGATCCCAGCTACTGCTCCAAGTGTGAATTCTTCTGTTATATCTTGTTTTACTTTATTACCACAGGCGCTTTGTAGCATACTCAAAATAATGACCTACCATCAACGTAATGACCTCACATTTCCTGGATTTTTTTCTCCTAGAACCAGAAAACCCTACACCCCATTCCATTGTCACTCCCATCCTTGCTGACCTACATTGCTTTCTTGGCTTCTAAATCTCAGATCAGTTATCCTTGTTTTAAAGCCCCATTCCTTGCTTGTTTCATCATTCTGACAGAAGCGTCCTGCAGTTCTACATCGTGATTCAACGTATGACCTCTCCCCTCTGTAATCATCTGCACCCACATCCCCATCATTAGTGCCATACTTTCAGACACCTTCAAATTTCAAACTTACATAGAATATAAAACAGTACATCACAGAAACAGGCTCTTCAGTCCATAATGTTGTGCTGAACCAGCTAAAAAGTACCCGGTAATCAAAACTCCCAAAAACTGATTGCTCCTACCTACACAATGTCCATATCCCTCCACCTTCCTCACATTCATGTGCCCATCTAAACATGTCTAAAAAGCTTCTCACATATTTGCCTCTACCACCACACCAGGCAGCGCATTCCAGGCATTCATCACTCTGAGTAAAAAACATCCCCCTCACATCCCCTTTGAACCTACCCCTTCTCACCTTCAATTCATGCCCTCTGGTATTAGATATTTTAACCCTGGGAAACAGATACTCCCTGTCTACTCTCTCTACGCCATCAAAATCTTATAAACCTCAATCAACAGGTTTCAATAGGTACATTTAATGTCAGAAAAATGTATAGAACATACATCCTGAAATTATTTTTCTTCACAAACATCCACAAAAAGAGAGGAGTGCCCCAAAGAATGAATGACAGTTAAATGTTAGAAAGTTATTTCCCATGGTAGGGCATTCTAGGACTAGAGGGCATAACTTCAGGATTGAAGGACGTCCTTCTAGAACTGAAATGCGGAGAATTACTTTAGACAGAAGGTGGTAAATCTGTGAAATTTGTTGCCACGAGTGGCTGTGGAGGCCAAGTCATTGGGTGTATTTAAGGCAGAGATAGATAGGTTCTTGATTAGCCAGGGCGTCAAAGGGTATGGGGTGAAAGCAGGGGAGTGGGGATGACTGGAAGAATTGGATCAGCCCATGATTGAATGGTGGAGCAGACTCAATAGGCCAAATGGCCTACTTCTGCTCCTATATCTTATGGTCTTATAGTCTAACCCCAAAGACTCCCCACCTCCACCTCCCACACATTAGCAGCAGCAAAGCGATGAACCTCCCCCACCTGCAAAAAAGCATCTGCACTCTCCACCAAGCACTCAAGCTTGCAGCAAAGCATCAGTAAAGACACTGATGTACTTCGGGGTACTGCACTTGCAGTACCCCAAAGACGACTTGTTCAGCCGGTAATTCGACATTCCACAGGCTCTCTCTCTCTCTCTCTCCCTAATAAGAGGTGCCGCTGTTTCACAGCAAGAAGGGAAGACATAACAAAACAACTCTCTGAATTATGATGTTAAAAGTCTATTGCGTTGCTTTTTCCAAACTCTGTGCCCAAAGAACTCGGGTCTCTGGGCACACAGCCAAAAGCCAGCTTGCTGCATTTGATCTTCCACGTACTCCCATGACACGTCAAGCAGCGCCACTGACCTCGAATCCGCCCACCTCCAGAACCACAAAATTCTGGCACCCTGAAGGTGCGCTAGTCTTCCAGGCTGTGTCCTTGACATATTAAAAAGCGGCCGGTCGTGAGGCCCTGAGAGTGGGTCCCAGTTAGATAGAGCTCTTATAGATAGCGGGGTCAAGGGATATGGGGAGAGGGCAGGAACGGGGTACTGATTGTGTATGATCAGCCATGATCACAGTGAATGGCGGTGCTGGCTAGAAGGGCCGAATGGCCTACTCCTGCACCTACTGTCTATATTGTCTATTGTTTATTTCTGCAAAGAACCGAAGTCAGCATGTAACTCCAGGTCAGGGTCTTCAAAAGAACCCTAAAAAGGAAAAAAAAAAGAGATTTTAAAGATAGACATAAAACTTTCCAAAGATGCAAGCAAAGGAGTTGCCATTAGGCGCCATCATTCTAACCTCCGCCCCTTCGAGTGATCTTCACTCAGCCCAAGAGAAAACCCAGGTTTATCCAGCCTCTCGTGATAGCACATGTCCTCTAAACCAGGCAACATTCTGGTAAACCTCTTCTGCATCTTCTCCAAAGCTTCAGCATCCTTCCCATATTTGGGCAACCAGATTTGCATGCAATACTCCAGATGTAGCTTAACCAGAGCTTTAAAAAGTTGCAACATGACCTCTTGAATTTTGAACTCAATGCCTCAACTAATAAAAACAAGCATTACATAAGCCTTCTTAACCACCCTATTGGCGTGTGTTGCCACTTTCATGGAGCTATGAACTTGGACCCCAAGATCTCTCTGCTCAGCAACACTGCTAAGTGTCTTGCCTTTAACAGTGTACTGTCTCCTTGCATTTACCCTACCAAGGTGCAACACCTCACATTTATCTGCCATTTTTTCTGCCCATCTCTGTAACTGATCTATATTGCACAGTATTTTTTGCCATTCTTCTACACTGTCCACAACTACACCAATCGTGGTATCATCCACAAATATATTAACCCACCTATATACGTACATTTTCATCTAGGTCATTTATATATATCACAAACAGCAGAGAGCCTTGCAGAAAACCACTAATTACCAACCTCCAGTTCGAATAAGTCCCTTCAGCCACTACCCTCTGCCTTCTATATGCAAGCCAGCTCTGAATCCAAACAACCAATTCACTGTGGACCCCATGCATCCTAATCTTCTGGATTAGCCTCCCCTGAGGGACTTTGTCAAATGCCTCATTAAAACCCATGTAGACTACATCCACTGCTCTACCTTCATCAATCTCTCTAATCACCTCGTCAAAAAACTCCAAGTTGGCAATTCACAACTTCCCCCGCACAAAGCTCTCCTTAATTAGGCCATGGGTTTCCAAATGTTCATATATCCTATCCCTAAAAGAATTTTCTCCAGCAATTTCACCACAACTGATGTGAGACTCACCAGTCTATAGTTTCCAGGATTTTCCCTTGTTCCCTTCTTAAATAGAGATATATTAGCCTGTGTCTAGAGAGAACACAAAGATACGGGTCAAGGTCCCACAATCTTGTCTCTTGCCTCCTTCAATAAGCTAGGGTAAATCCCATTAGGCCCTGGGGACTTCTTATCCACCTTAATACTTGTTAAGAGGCCCAACACCCCCCCCCCCCCCACCCCCTGAACTCTAAATGTCAGCACTGATCTCCTGGTTCTCCACGTCCTTTTCCTCAGAAAATACTGAAGCAAGATACTCATTAAGTATCTCCCTCACAATTTCCTCCTCCAAACAAATGTTCCCCTGTTTATCCTTGAGTGGTCCTTCCCTCTCCCTTGCTCTTGATATATGTATAGAATGCCTTGGAATTTGCCTGAATTCTACTTGCCAAAGACTTTTCATGGCCCCGCCTGGCTTTCCTAATTCCCATCTTTAGCTCTTCCCTGGCTTCTTTGTATTCCCTATGTGCTCCTTTCAATCCTAATTTCTGAAGCTTTGCATACCTTTTGATTGTCATATTATGTATACCATATACAACTTTGAGATTTATCTTCTTGCACGCAGCCATAAAACAAAGAAACACAATAGAATTCACTAAAACACACACAAGAAACTGCTCATCCTTCCCACTGCTGATCCCTCAATGACAACTGGAGTGCGTTCCCCCAACTTCCTCTTCTTGAAGTCCACAATAAGTTCCTTGGTCTTACTGACAATGAGTGCAATGTTGTTGTTACGACACCATTTAACCAGCTGATTTATCTTGCCCCTGGACATCTCATCACCATATGAAATTCTGCCAGCTATAGTTGTGTCATCAGCATATTTATAGATAGCATTTTAGCCACAGTTGTGGGTGTAGAGAGAGTAGAGCAGGGGGCTAAGCACATATCCTAGAGGTATTGACTGTCAGCAACAAGATGTTGGCACAGACTGTGGTCTCCCAGTGAGGAAGTCAAGGATCCAGTTACAGAGGGAAGTGCAGAGAACCAGGTTTCAGAGCTTGTTGCTTAGAACTGAGGGTATGATTGTGTTGAATGCTGAGCTGTAATCAATAAGCATAGGTATTGCTATTGTCCAGTGATCCAAGGCCGAGTGGAGAGCCAGTGGGATTGCATCTGCTGTTGACCTATTGTGGTGATAAGCAAATTACAGCAGGTCCAAATGGCTTAGGCAAGGGATGATTCTGGCCATGACCAATCTCTCAAAGCATTTCATCACAATCCATGTGAGTACAACTGGGCGACTGTCATTGATGCAGCTCACCCTGCTTTTCTTGGGCACTGGTATGATTGTCGCCCTTTTGAAGCAAGTGGGAACCTCCGGCTGCAGAGGTGAAAGATTGCAGATGTCCTTGAATACACCAACCAGTTAGTTGGCATAAGTTTTCAATGCCCTACCAGGTACACCATCCGGGCCTGACGCCTTGCGAGGGTTCATCCTCTTGAAAGAGGTCCTGACATTGGTCTCCAACAATAACCAGATGCTGCAGGAATTCGCACATGTGTAGTTTTATTCTCACTTTCAAAGCATAAAAGGAGTGAGCCCATCTAGGAGTGAATCATCACAGTCATTCATGGTGTTAGGGTAACCTGTTAATGGTTAAACACTCACATCTGCTCTGCTGACACTCTCGAATTTCTAGTGTACTGCTGATGTCTTCCACGGTGAAGACTGACTCATTAGTTTGTCCAACGTTTCTTCATCCCCTGTTACTACCTCTCCAACATCATCTTCCAGCGGTCCAATATCCACTCTTGTTTCTCTTTTACTCTTTATATATTTGAAAATAATTTTTGTATCCTCTTTTATGTCAATATTTAAGGACAGTACTTCAGTTTATAGATTCTAATGTGACCAGTTGATATGTAAATGAGTGTGAGTTTTCATAAGAAAGGAAGTTGTATCGTGTTGCAGAGGAAATAAGTTTCCTCTGCTCATCCACTGTATTCGGGACAACCTGAGTCATAAACCAATCTAGTACGTGGAGTTGATACTTTGAATATTACTGAATATGTTTTGATGATGGATTTAGAGAAAAATCTTTGATTTGTCGTAGTAGCTTTATCAGCATTTGTAATGTTTTTTTTCCATTTACCCCCTGAGCTGTTCTCTCTATCCTCAAATTTTCCAAATGGATTTTGGGCTTTGAGTTACGAAATCATATAAGCTATTTATCAGATAATTAGGCAAAGGAGTATATTTAAAATCCATTGGGCAAGCTTCAGTATAATTAGTAGATCCGCACATAGTCCTACCTAGATGATGCTCAGTGGAGGAACCTTTCACTCCTCCTCCTCCTTCCATTCATTAGGAGTGAGCACTAATGACATCTGCATTAGACTCACAGCTGCAAACTTCGGTGGTGGGCAAAGTCCAGGAAAAAAGAAATATGCCATTCAGCCCATCAAGTTTGTTCCACCATTTGATCAAGGCTGATTTATTTTCCCTTCCAAACCCATTTTCCTGCCTATTCCCCGTAACCGTTTCCATCAGCTCTATGGCCAATAACTTTCAGATCATAACTGCTCTTTGCATTGAAAAGTTTTTCTCCCATCTCTCTTAAATCTTTGGTTCAAAATTTTTAATTTCCAAATGGTTCTCTTTTCCATCCCACTTAAACCAGCCATGCTCTTACATACCTCTGTCAGTTTTTTTTTTCTCAGATTTTGGTCTCAGGCAGAAACTTGCTACCTCTCTCTTTATAGGACCTTTGCATCCTTTAGGTTGTCAGATTTGGATGCAATACTCCATTTGTGGCTAAATCAGTCCTTTAAGAGAATTAAGTAGAACAGTCCTAACTTTGTATTCCCTGCGTCTAAGACTCCCAGGATTCAACACAAGCCACTCCCTTTAATGTTAGTTAAAATATAGAGAATGGAGCCAGAATAAAGCAATCTTCTACCCATACATGTGCAATATCACAGCGACAGTAATGTTTTGGATGCAAATGCTTTTCAAAACTCCAGGTATTCAACAATCACTGATGTATCCTGTCTACGTTGTTAGCTACATCCTCAAATAAAAGTCTGTTAAATTTGTTAGCAATGATTTCACTTTCATAAAATTACATTAAATCTGCCAAATCAAATAAAAACTGTTTATGTATTCATTTAAATATGAGACATGGGAAAATACACAAAAAAGACACATTTCACTCTCTGCTTCAATGCAAATGTGATAAATAAACTTGAATCTTTAAATTACTTCTCCCAAAGTCTGGTAAACGGTAGTGCCAAAATGGGTGGGCGTGAGGAGATCTGCTGTCAGTAAGCAACAACGGGTCTGGGACCAGGTCAGGAAAGGAAGCTGGAAATTAGATCAGCGTTCAGAGAAACATGAGGCTGCAGTTGAAATACTGTTCCCAGGGAGAGTCAATGGTCTTTGCCATTAGTGAGTTGGAGCATGCTGGCGGTTTTGTGCTGTGGAGTGGGGTGTTGGAAGTACAAAGATAAGTACTAGGGCTCACATTAAGGTGGTACTAGGCTGGCAATAAGGTTCAAAGTCCAAAAATAAATTTACTATTAAAGTACATATATGTCACCATACACTAACTACACTGAGATTCTTTTTCTTGTGGGTATTCACGATAAATACAGAGGAAAAACTATAGAATCAATGAAAAACCACACCCAACATGGTGGACAAACAATCAATGTGCAAAAGACAACAAATGGTGCATTACCAAAAGGAAAAATAATAATTAATAATTAAATAAGTAACGAGAACATGAGATGAAAAGTCCTTGAAATTGAGTCTGTAGGTTGTGGAATCAGTTCAGTGTTGGAGTGAGTGAAGTTATCTCCTCTGGTTCAAGTCTGTAGTCAAGTCGAGTGTTGTGTGCTGGGGCAGCAGGCTGAGGGTAGCAGACACCAACAGAATCAACAAACTCATTTGTAAGGCCAGTGATGTTGTGGGGGTGGAACTGGACTCTCTGACGGTGGTGTCTGAAAAGAGGATGCTGTCCAAGTTGCATGCCATCTTGGACAATGACTCCCATCCACTCCATGTACTGGTTAGGCACAGGAGTACATTCAGCCAGAGACTCATTCCACTGAGATGCAACACTGAGCGTCATAGGAAGTCATTCCTGCCTGTGGCCATCAAACTTTACAACTCCTCCCTCGGAGTGTCAGACACCCTGAGCCAACAGGCTGGTCCTGGACTTATTTCCACTTGGCATAATTTACTTATTATTATTATTTTATTATTTATGGTTTTATATTGCTATATTTCTACACTATTCTTGGTTGGTGTGACTGTAACGAAACCCAATTTCCCTCGGGATCAATAAAGTCTGTCTGCCTGTTCGAGAGCCTGATGGTTGAGGAGTAATAATTGTTCCTGAACCTGGTGGTGTGTGTGCTGAGGCTCCTGATGGCAGCAGCAAGAAGAGAGCATGGCCTGGATGGTGGGGTTCCTTGACGATGGATGCTGCTTTCCTGCGACAGCACTAACTGTTGATGTACTCAGTAGTGGGGAGGGCTTTTCCTGTGCTGGACTGGGCTGGATTCACTGCATTTTGTCCTATTGTACAAGTTATTTCTAGTAGATGCATCTGTAGAGTTAATTAAAATGTACGTTTCCTACAGGGTTATCATCAAAGAGTCCATCACCAAGTGTAAAATTCAAGCAGGCTGATGGATCTTCTCTCAGCTGGACAATGAAACGCTTTCTGGAGCCCTCAAGCCGTGTAAGCAGGATCAATTTTTATAGTTGATGGGGGACAAGATGAGGTGATAAGTATATTAATGCATTTTCCTTCTGTTAGATTGGATATTTGCAAAAATCTTAAGGCTCCCATTTGTTTTTAATTTGAAAATGTTATTAATTCTCTTGCTGAGTTATAGTTTTTCAGATCTGATAATGGATCTTCAAGCTGACATGTGAAATCACTTCACTTTTCCATCACTGTCTGTTTTTGTTATAGTTTTGCATACTTTCAGTCAATTAGCTGGCTGGAGATATTCACAGTTATTCTCAGTGTGTGAAGAAGAAACAAAATTACAGCTATTGCTATGAATGAGAAGCCTAATATAGAATCAGAAATGTAAAGCAACTCTGGGAATTCAATAGTTTAGGAAACCATAACAGCCAAGACATTTGCATTTTTGAGGTAATGGCAATATGTATAATATGCATCTTTTTGCTAGATTGTAATCAAGATCCCAACTGATTTGAAATAGAATTCATTTTAGCACTAAGTTCAAAGTGATTGTCAACCATCATTGGCTTTATGCATCTTGTCATTTGCCTTACTCCGTACATCCTTTGTTTTTGCTTTTCAAATGTCAGGTTCAATTACAGACTATCAGTATTGCCCATGAGTACTGGAGTTGTATAGTTAGAATTTATGATGTTGAAATTTGCACTAAACACACTCAGAAGGGCAAGCAGAACAAGTTTGTACTCTCTTTCTGAAAATTAGTTCCACTAAGGTGAGCGGAGGACAGAGTTTTGCCTTTATCTTCTAAAGACTTCTATCCTTCTCGTCACTCTCCTTTTCATCCATTTAAAGGTCTGCATTGTGTGTGGAACTGCATAGAGCTTGTGAGTCTAAACCACTGAGTTTGGATCTGAGCAAAGAAAAACAAATAAATTATCTCTGGTCTCTATCACATCTCTATTGAATTAACTAACTTCAGTTGAGCCCAGTAATGTTGCTACTGATGACCTAGAGAGTTGAAAAATAATATGAAGAGAGCTTGGCCAGCAAGGCTATCATTATTTGCCCACTGGAAAAGTTGTGCATTAAATAGCTACTGCTACTTATAACTCAACCTCACATGAAAAAATGTCCCTTTGACAAGATGTCACAGTGGGAAAACAACAGAAGTTAATGCCTTCAGGAAAAATATGAACACCAAGACGAAACAAGCGATTTCAAAGGAAAGTAGGTCTCAAATCATTGGAACTCAAATGTGGAGTATTGTGATACATTTCTTTAGACCTCGGTCCTAAACTTGGTTTTAAAAAAATTTACATTAGATCAACTATTAGTTAATGCTAAAAAAAAATGATGACAGTTAACAAAAATTCTTAAGACCTTAGGGGCAGAATAAGGCCATTTGGCCCATCGAGTCTGCTCCACCATTTGATCATAGCTCATATATTTTCACTTTGAACATTATTATTTGATGGATTTTCAGGATGAAGTACAATAAATATATTATCACTTAGAGTGATTTATATGTTACTATAAACATGGCATGTTTTATTTGATCTTTATGTAGCCCTCAGGCTCACCCAGTTCGTGTTCGTCTAGGGGAAACAGCCTTCAGCCCTGTCAAACTGAGTAATCACGTTTGTGTGGATGCTGTGTAATGTACCCCCAGTTACAAACCCCCAATGCAAAATATCAGAAAGTACATCATATGCAATTAAATGATAGAACTTTATGAATCTTAATCGGAATATAGGGTTAGTAATGAAAATAAACAAAAAAAAAGGCTCAAGTCAAAGTTACGTTGGAGCTCACTCAGTAGTCATTCTTCCACTATCGGTCTTCTCTGAGCGTCGCCGATCTTCGGACCCTCAGATCCCAGTCCCCACTGTCCGGTCGGTGGTCTACCAGCTCTCTCCACACACGTCTTCCCTCTTCATGTCACCTCGACAAAAGACAGCAAAAACAACATCCTTCCAGATATACAAGACAAAACAACAATCTCCGATTGGCTAACACATGCATACTACGGTCCTGTTATCTCTAGCCATAACCTGAACATTGCTGCTACAGAGAAACCATTACCTCAGCAGTGAACATTACAGAGAAGCCATTTCATTTATAAATACCTTAAATTAAAAATGAGCACTATAATTCAAATATGTCTAACTGCAGTTAATAAGATTTTAATAGTAAGGTCACACATCAGTTACCTATTTTCATCCTATATTTCATTCATGTTATATCAAGTTTTAAATTTTTAGTCATTCAACTTATTCTTCTTTCACTTCTTGACATCTACTTCAGTTTAAAGATAAAACTCATGTTAAACCCAACCAACCAATTTATACTGGAAATAACCCAAATTCTGATCAATTCTCCATAAATGGACTGAACCAACAATCACCATAACAATCTCAAACATACGTTTTTGTTCTGTTTGTTTACAAATAACTGAACAAAGACAATGGACACATGCCATTCTACCAACTATGTCATCCTGACCTGGATAAAGTATAGAGGCTGAACTGAGTCCAAATGGTTCATCAGAATGATTACCTGACAAATGCAGACAGGTCCTGTCAGGCCCGGGTAGTCGACTCTGCCTGGAAGCTCAGTTTAAATTGTGTCTGACTGGACAGGATGAAAGCCTATCCTCCCTGCTGTTGCCAAAAAAAAACTGAAGTGACAACTTTAAGTCACTTTGTAACCTCTCTATGTCTAAATGAAATTAATAGCCTTATTTTGAAAGGCCTTTGTATATGAAAGGATACAGTTCAGTCTGGCAAGATGGAAACTGTTGCAACTGAATGTTGTTTAAACAAAGAAAATGAGCTTTTGTTCATATCATATCAGAGCTTTGTGTTGTACATGATTTAAGTTTGCTAGGACAATGTGTCCAATGTGTTGCACTGCCCAGCATTGATTTTGTGTTATTAGTCTCTGCTTGTTGACACAAGCACCTTTGCCTAAAATAATAAATAGCACAGTGCTTCAAGATGAGTAGAGGCTAGTTAAATACAAATTATACAATTATATGCATAAAATTAATCTTTGTAACTTAAGTCATAAGGTTACTGAGCTTAACCGACGTGAACTTCTAGTTACCTCACTGTGCCTGGCTATCACAGTAACAAACCCTAAATGGGATAATTGCAGTGGAAATTTTGTGTCCCTCAGGAAGCTCTGAGAGTGAAACGTCAAGGAAGAAAAGGTGTGAGCCACTGGCTGAGGAATATAAACGGCTTCTATACTATTCCAGATTGAACAAGGGTGTACCTCTGCACCACTTCTCAAGGAAGTCTTCAGCCTCCCCACTGGTTTAATTTGAAGACTAACCCCTTGCTCAACACAGTATTCTATTCTCTTGCTTTCTTTAAACTGCTGGAAACCGTTCCCAAGGAAGCTTCCTGCTGCAGGTCAACGTGCCCAGCAACCACATGTGAGGCAGCCTAGATGCTGAATGGAAATCGAAAAATAAGCAGGTGGTCACATTCGTCAGAAGCTGACATTTCCCTACTTGTAGTGTACTATCCAGCTCCACTGCATTCTTCCATGACTTATCAGGGCTAGTGAGTTCAGGTCTTGTCACTGAAATTTAGCAGGGAAATCCACATTAGACAGACCAAAAAAGGCAGAAAACAAGGTATTCCGAGCAAATGCCTAGGCCCTAATACAACAGTGCAAAAATGACAAGAAAATGTCTATAGATTTACGGATGCTCTGGACCCACCCAAATGTCTAAAAAACCAGGTAAACAATAGGCGTAGTGAGGATTTCTCACTCTCTCTCTCTGTCCTTTTTATGATTTCAGTAATCCCTCAGTGCTTCTGGGTCAATAAATCCATGTTTCATTTGGAGATTTTCCTAATTGAGGCCATAACAATTCTTTCTAAATAGCAACAAATTGGTTAAGATCGAAACCAAAGGTACACCAAATGATGCCATAAAACAATAGTAACAATGTTTCAGTGAGATTACATATAGTACAACCATTCATTGCTCAACACAATTGTATCAGTACTCATAAAAACCATTTATGGTATGTCACTATTTCAGGTCCAATCCCAAAGACCTATAAAGGAATTTGTATATGACTACATTGATTGGACAGAAATGTTGGATTTCTGCTCCCATGACACCCAGTTCCTGAACTCTGGATAAAGGCAAAGGGAGTCATGACATTACATTGGTTGTTGTCCCTATATTTGCAGCGCAGAAATTTCCTAGGAATGCTAGACTCGCGTAATTTGGCTAATATCTGCGACATTTATGTTAGAAGACTCTCAACCCTTTCTTATCCACTTCATAACAAAAATGGCAAGTTGTACAAGGATATTTGCAGTAAGAGAGATGCAAGTTGTGAAGCTAATTCTTTTTCCCCCGCAATGTCTCTTGAAATTCCCCGAAATGATTTCTCCAGCTTGGGTTCAACCTTCCTCATATCGACAGGTGGATTATGGGGTCTATGGTCCAGGTGCAGGTCAATAGGGCTAGGCAAAATCACAGTTCCCCACAGACTAAATGGGCCAAAGGGCCTGTATTTGTGCTGTAGTGCTCTATGACTCTTTGGTTTCTGTCTGACTTTGATTTTGGCCGTGGCAGGCACTGTTTTCACCATCATACCGCAGCATTTGGCTCAATGAACCAGTTAATCTGTCTCCAAAACTGGAACTGGGATTGAAAGTGATTTATTATTGTCAAATGTACGAAGACACAATGAAAAGCTTGCCTTGCATACTCTTCACACAGATCGAATCATTACACAGAGCACTGAGGTAGAGCAAGGTAAAACAATAACAATGTAGAATAAAGTGTAACCACTGCAGAGAAATTGCAGAACAGTTAAACAATGAGGTAGATTGTGAGGACAAGAGTCCTTTCCTTTACACCACTGGTGTCAATCCAACTCTGGAAATCCTTTCCTTAGTCCCCTCCAAGATTTATAAACCTCCTCAAAATTTATTTTTGTAACGGCTACTCTGAATATTTCTCTTCCAGTCACTATCTACCTTCCTTCTTTATTATTTCTTCAGGCCTTTTCATGAAATATCTTACAATATTGATTTTCATTAATGTTGCTATGTTAATTAGAATCTTCAGGAACTGATGACTCTGTATAATGAGCGTTTCCATTTTTCCCACATCAAAATATTTCCCTGTGTAGATCTGTCCCACAGCTCTCATTTATACATCCTCTCAGCCAACCTTCCATTCATTTCTTATCACAAAATCACACTTTGTCATTTCATCCCTCCTGCTTTCCACTCTGATAGATTTCCCTTTCATTCTCTCCTCCTCTCCCACCTTTCACCGTATCTTGAAAAACTGTACGTTACTTAGATTTCCTCAGTTCTGTTGAAAAATCAACTTGAAATGCTCACTCTCTTTCTCACTCCACTGATGCTAATTGCTTCCTTGAATACTAAAAGTTCAAAGTAAATTATTAAACTATGTTGATGTTTAAACCCTAAACTCCAAAGTAGAATAAATTTTTACTTTGCTGTTCAGGGTTTGGCACATAGAGGCTTCAGTGAGGAGAGGCGGAGGCTGTCAGTAGATTTTTTTTTGTTTAATTTATCTTGTGGATGCTAGGCAAGATAGTGAAATGCCCTTCTTGTGGAATGATGAAAGCAGTGAGTGTCCCGGATGTCTACTACATCTGCAGCTTCTTTCAGACTGTGTTAAGGATTTGGAGCTGGAGCTGACGAACTCCAGGTCATTCAGGCCACTGAGGGGTTGATCGGCAGGCAATACGGGGAGGTAGTTACACCCATAGTGCAGGGCACAGGTGACTGGGAGAAAGTGGATAGTCAGCCAGGCAGAGTACCCTTGTAGCGATTCCCCGCCACAAGGGGTATACATACCACTTTGGATACAGTTGGAGGGGATGGCCTAGCAGAGGAAAGCCACAGCAGTCAGGTCTCTGGTATTGAGTCTGCCTCTGTAGTTCAGAAGGAAAGAAGAGGATGAGGGGAACTATAGTAATTGGGGTTTCATTAGTTTGGGGAACAGACAGGATTTTCAGTGGGTGAAGATTTCCAGAGGGTATGTTGCCCCCTGGGTGCCAGGGTCAGAGACATCTCGAATTGAATCCACAAACTAAGGAGGGAATTCTTAAGTGGGAGGGTGAACAGCTAAGGGTTGCAGTCCACATCGGCACCAATGAAATGGGTAGGGTGATGACGAGGTCTTGCAACGTGAGTTCAGGCAGTTAGGGACTAAGTTAAAGGAGATGACCACCAGGGATGTGATCTCAGGATTGCGAACCGTGCCACAGGCTAGTGAGACCAGAAATAAGAAGATCATACCATTTAACATGTGGCTAAGGAGATGGTGCTGTAGGGAGGGCTTCAGATTTTTTTGATCATTGGGCACTCTTCCAGTGAAAGTGGAACCTGTACAGAAGGGGAGGGGTTATGGACCTGACCTGAAGAGGGACTAATATCCTCGTGGGAAGGATTGCTAGTGCTGAATGGGTGGGGGGGGGTGGGGGGGTAGGGTTGAATTAAACTAGAGTTGCAGAGGAATAGGAACCAGATTGCCAGAGCAGTGGAGATCACAGGAGAGTGGTTGTGTGGGGAAAGATGTTTTTAAGCCTGCATACAAAGTCAGGAATCGAAAGATAGAGGATGGTGGGGCTAAAGTTCTGAGTTGTGTACACTTCAATGCAAGAGCTCCCATAGGACTGTCTGGAGAGCTTGTCTACTGAGTCTATATGGGTGGAAGTGGGGAATAAGAAAGGTATGATCATGTTAATGAGGCTACATTATAAACCACTCAACAGTCCATGGGGTTTAGAGGAAAAAAATTTGTAAAGAGATCACAGACTGTTATAGAAGGTGATATTGACTGGGACTCCACACTATAAAAGGGATGATGGGATAGAGTTTGTCAAGTACATTCAGGAAAGTCTCCTTAATCAGTACATAGAAGTCCTAACTAGAGAGAATGTTACACTAGATCTCTTATTGGGGAATGAGACAGGGCAGGTGACAGACATTTGTGTAGGGGAACATTTTGCATCTAGTGATCATAATGCCATTAGTTTCCAGATAACTATGAAGGAGAATAGATCTGGTCTTCAGACTGAGATTCTAAATTGGAGAAAGGCCCATTGTGATGGTATCGGAAAGGATCTTGACAAGTGTGGATTGGGATGGGTTGTACTGGCAGACAAGATGAAGGAGAATGCCAAGGGCTTCTAACAGATTAACAGATACATTAAGAGCAAAAGGATAGCAAGGGACAAAATTATTCTTCTTGAAGATCAGAGTTGTCATCTACACATGGAGCTGCAATAGATGGGGGAGATCATAAATGGATTTTTTGCATCTGCATTTACTTGGGAGATGGACGTTGTCTATAGGAGTGAGGCAAAGCAGCTGTGAGGTCATAGTCCATGTACAAATCACAGAGGAGAGGTTTATAGTGTCTTGATAGAATGACAGAGCAAACTTGATGGGCCAAATAGCCTTATTCTGCTCCTATATCTTATGATCTTATATTGGGGTGTAAATATACCCTGAGCCTGACAAGGACTTGTGGCCTTAAATAAAGCTGGATAAATCCCCAGGGACTGACAAGGTCTTCCCTCAGACCCTGTTGGAGACTAGGGCAGAAATTGCAGGGGTTCTAGCAGAGATATTTAAAACATCCTTAGCCACGGGAGATGTGCCAGAGAGTTCTTTTCCATTGTTTAAGACAGGCTCTAAGAATAAACCAGGAAATTATAGGCCTGTGAGCCAGACAGACAGCTGTAGTGAGTAAGTGATTGGAAGGTATTCGATGGGGACAGATATGGAAGTAAACACAAAGTACACTGCAGATGCTGTGGTCAAATCAAGATGTACAAAAAAGCTGGATGAACTTAGCAAGTCGGGCAGCATCCATTGACTACTTCTTTCAACGGATGCTGTCCAACCTGCTGAGTTCATCCAGCTTTTTTGTACAGATATGTAAGTGTTTGGATAGACAGGGACTGATTGGAGATAGTTACCGGGAAAGTTGATGAAGGCGATGCAGTGAATGTTGTCTACTTGGACTTTAGCAAAGCCTTTGACAAGATCACACATAGGAGGTTGGTCAAAGTTCAGCTTGGCATGCAAGATGCGACAGTAAATTGGATTAGACAGTGGCTTCATGGGAGAAGTTTGAGAGTGGTAGTAAATGGTTATCTGGAAGCCTGTGCCACTGGGGTCAATGCTGGGTCCATTGTTGTTTGTCATCTACAATATATCAATGATCTGGATAATAATGCAATAAACTAGGTCATGAATTTTGCGGGTGACACCAAGATTGGGGGTGTAGTGGGCAGCAAGGAAGACAATCAAAGCTTCCAGTAGGATCTGGACCTGCTGGAAAAATGGGCTGCAAAATGGGAGGATGGAATTTAATGCCACCAAGTGTGATGTGTTACACTTCGGGAGGACAAACCAGGGTAGGACTTACACAGTGAGTAGTAGGGCACTGAGAAGTGTGGTAGAACAAGGGGTCTGGAAATACAGGTTCATAATTCTTTGGAAGGGGTGGCACAGGTAGATAGGGTTGTAACGAAAGCTTTTGGCATATTTTCCTTCATAAATCAAGTATTGAGTACAGGAGTTGGGATGTTATATTGAAGATGAGGCCTAATTTGTTTACCTACAAGAATAAGGTTGAAAGAGTGCAGAGAAAATTTACAAGCATGTTGTCAGGGCTTGAGGACCTGAGTTATAGGTGTGGTGAACTACATATACCTGTCTGGACTGCTCCTGTGGCTCCTCCCACAGACCCCTGTATAAAGGCGACTGAGGCCTGTTGCCCAGCCTCATTCCCCAGGATGTAGTGTTGTTCATTCTTCCAGTCAATAAAAGCCGATACCTCGCTTCCTACGTCTCAGCATGAGTTATTGATGGTGCATCAATAGGTTGAATAGGTTAGGACTTTATTCCCTAGAACGTAGAAGAATGAGGAAAGATTTGATAGAGGCATACAAAATTATGATGGGTATATAAAGGATGAAAGCTGAAAATGTTTAAGGGGAACATGAGGGGGAACTTCTTCTCTTGGTGGGATGGTGGGAGTGTAGAACAAGCTGCAGCAGAAGTGGTGGATGTGGGTTTGATTTCAACATTGGTGAGAAATTTGGATGGGTACATGGATGAGAGTGGTATGGAGTACTCTAGTCTGGGTGCAGGTCAATGGGACTTGGCAGATCAATAGTTTAGCACAGACTAGATGGGCCAAAGGGGCTGTATTTGCGCTGTAGTGTTCTATGCCTCTATGTACTGCCCTGAGATTCATTTTCTTGTAGTCATTCACAGTAAAACAAAGAAATACAACAAAATCAGTGAGAAAACTACACACAAAGACTGGCAAACAACTGATGTGCAGAAGACAAACTGTACAGAAAAGCAAATAATAATAAAAATATTAAATAAATAGATAAATAAAACTAAGAACATAAGTTGTAGAGTCCTTGACAGTATGTCCAGTGAATCAGTTCAGTGTTGAGGTGAGTGAAGTTATCCATGCTGGTTCTGGAACCTGATGGTTGAAGGGTATAATTGTTCCTAAACCTGGTGTTGTGGGACCTAATGCTCCTGTACCACTTTCCCAATGGCAGCAGTGAAAACTTCAGACTTTGTTTAAAACTTCCAACATCCAACGATACTCTAGAACTTAGAGCTGTATAGCACGGTATGGGACCTTCAGCTCACAATGTTGTGCTGACCTTTATCAAGCTAATCCACAATCAATCTAACCCTTTCAATCTACATAGCTCATAGCCCTCAATCTTTCTTACATCCATGTGCTTATCTAAGAGTCACAGAGCTCTACAGCATAGAAAAAAAGCTCTTTGGCCCATCTAGTTCTTCCCTTGTGCACTTAGTTCAAGCTGTGTGAAGAGAGTGTTACTTCAGTACTCTTATGTCAACATGAATTATTTTTGTTAAACTGAGGATCAGATGAAGAGAGCCAGGTGGAAAGGACAGGTCGAAGCCATTAGCTGACTTGAATACAGTGCAAACATTGTGCCTTGCTGCATTCGGAAAATGTACTTGGACGAATTGATAGGGTTGAAAGAGAAAGAGGTCTTAACATGGGAGAGCTGTGAGCTAGATAAATTGCAGTACCTCTATGGACATCTGCTATTGTGAATCTAGGAAGGAGGAGCTGGAATAGATACCTGTGACCCCTGTGTAATGGTTACTTGGGTTACAGAAATTCACCCTTGCAGAACTCACAAATCACTACCCAAAAAATTTGGGATATGGAATGAGCCTCATTGTCAGAGAAATTTGAGAAATCATGTTCCAAACCATTTCTGGGAATGGTTCATAACACAATTTTGGCAGAGACCCACCCCCCTCCCACCTAGTAATTTGGGGTCACCTAGGTTAGGGTAATCCCTAGTTGATGGTTTACTTGGTCTTGGAAATTTTTTTTGTTTGTTAATAAGTCTTTTTTGTTGAAAGTAAGTAGGTTGAAAATTATATTTTTGTGATCATTTTAAAAAAGGAAGAAAGCACGTTTGTGTAATGTGCTGCCCTAAGTGATGTCATGGAAAGTTCTCCTGGGATTTTACATCACAGCCAAGCAATGAGAAGTTCCTGTCTACTAGACAAGGAAAACCAAGTCAAAGTGTCATAGGAAGAGTAAAAGCTTTGATGTTCAGTGCAGTTAAGTTGTCTGCTGGTGTAGTTGGCAGCTGCCGTGGAGCTGCACTTTAGCAGAAATGAGGACAAAACTTGGAACAGCAAAAAGTAAAACAAATTCTTTGGTGCTTGTTCATGCTGCTTCGTGAATATATAACATTTTGAATTTCTGTCACTATTGTTAATGTGTACTTCTGCACATTCTACTTTAAAAATAAAGTAGTTTGAGAAAATATTCTTTTTAAGGTTCTGGACTCTAAAATTTCTGAACGGTCTGAATTTTGTTATTTTGCAATTGGCTAGCTGTTTCAACATGCTGGCACACACAATAGGACAAGTAGCCCCAATTCTATAATGTATAATACTAACAAAAAATTAAATCAGATCCAAAATGCAGCTGTGATTTGGCACTTTAATTGGGCACAGCTCTATTACTATACAACTTTTTGGATTCTGGCAAGTTGCTTTTAGGGGAATTTCTCTGTGATTTTATTTCATAGCATTTAATAAAAGACAAAAAGGCACAATAGCTTTATTCTCTGTATAAGTTATGATAATATAAGATACTCTGCCTAAGTTATGAGCTGGACTTGTAGATCCTGTATTGCACCTTGGAGGTTAATGTCAGACTCAAGATATTGTAGTGCTGTTTGGATAAGCTGAACATGATGAAAAGATTGTAGGGTGCATTATGAACGCAGACCTGTGGGACTGAAAATTGGCCTGTTTCTCTGATGCAAAATTCCATGTTGTTCCATTCTCTTTCAGCAAGGCTCTGTGAGTTCAGAAACGGAACTTTCCCAGTACTTTTCCCACGATGTGCCTGGACAGTCGGCATTCTCAGAGGCAATGGCTACAGTTTTTGATGATGAACTACTGAGGCAAAAAAGAATAAACAACTCATTGGATGATAACTCTGGCCCATCAGGTTTGACTTATTCTAACTTAATGATACGACACGTGAAAGTGTGGATCTAGCTTTAAAATTATAAACTGTAATCACTGCCTTTTTCATGAACATGAAATAACCATTAGAGATATTAAAGGATAGAGAAAGGCTCAGATACCATTCCTACATCTGCTATTTTCATGGAACTATTTAACAATAGACATGTTCATATTTCTATTAAAAACAAAGAATGTCTCACAGTGTGCCAACATAAGGGGTACTTCCCAGAGTATGAATGGATTAATGGAACTGTAGCAGAACATTATTGTTTTACTCGCGCTTCCTGCTAAAACAATAAAACAAAAAACAATTAGAGCTAGAAAAACACAGAATTCTGTCAACAGCCTCATTAGTGGCAAATAAGAGTAAATCTTGAAATTTTTGTACGAGATCATTGGAGTATGAAACTTCTTATTACTATTAGCACCCATTAAGAACAGTGTGTTAATTTAAAAATTTTAACTGAATGACATTGCTATAGAGAAGTACAGCACAGAAACAGGCCCTTCAGCCCATCTAGTCCATGCCAAAGCCATTTAAACTGGCTACTCCCATCGACCTGCATCAGGAGCAGAGCTCATCCATACCCCTACTATCCACATTACCCATCTAAGCATTGAAATTGAGCTTGTTGCACCACTGGTGCTGGCAGTAGTGCTGCTGCATTCGGTGCAACTGTCTCACAACTCCAACACCCTGGGGCCAGTCCTGACCAACAGTGCTCTCTGTGTGGAATCTGTGCTTTGCCACTGCTATTTCGTGGGTATCCCTTGGGCACTCCACCTTTCTCCCATGCCCCAAAAAGAAACAGGCTCTGAGCTTAATTGGGCTCTGTATGTTACCACTAGCATGGCAGGAGGGCTGTTAATGAATAGGTCACAGGGAAATAAGTGGGAGAGTAGAACTGATGGGCGTCCTCTAGAAGATTTGATGATGAGCTGAATGTTCTCTTTCTATATCATTATGAAGTATGAATGAATACAAAACTAAAGATTTTTTACATCATGGTCAGCACAGATATTGTGGGCCAAAGGGCCTGATTCTGTGCTGTACCGCTCTATGCTCTTTGGTCTCACCTGTGTATCAAAGGCTTTCTTTTCTCCTGTTGAAATGGGACTGACGGGATTTCTACAGCGAACCAGCATAGATTTGATGGACCAAATGGCATCACTCTGCGCCATAAGAGTTTTAAGATTCATATGGATAAGCTTGCCAAATTACTTTCCTGCTGCTAAAGATTTCCAGGCATCTGCAGAATCTGGTGTGTCTTCCTGATTTTTGCATTTGCCCTCAGAGAGCTGAAAAGGTGTGGGGATATAGTTTGTGGAAGAGAAAGGAAGAGGTTGAAAATTGACACCCAAATTGATATATTTTTTTAAATGTATATGTTTCATGGTCATTATATTGTTACAGGGGTTGTGAGAAACCGGAATAAAGCAGATGGGAAAGTTTTCCTGATCTATGTCCCCAGAGAAATCCTATTTCCCAGACAAAATGTCATGAAAAAGGCATCTAACGTTATCCAAAGTATTGTGTGACTTCTCTCCAAAGGCAAATCTCTGAAACATTTTCAAAGAGTCATCCTTTTAATATAAGTAAAGCAGCTTCCTGTCAATACAGCCCTGGAGGTACACAGAAGGTTGGAGTCTGGCCCACGGACTGGAGTGGCTGAAGAGGGTTGAGTGTTTTTTTTTGATTATCTTCAGTTTATGAGAAAAATGTGGATATTTTGCCATGAAAATAATAGACAAATTACAAATGTGTTTTCCAGTGCTGAAAGAAGCTACCGTATCTAACTCAGCCGAGGCCTCTGTCACTCTCAGCAGTGGGAAGGCTACTGCACCTCACAGCAGACACGTGGAAGTCGCCCATCAGTCCAGCCTGAACGGGAGTCCCAAATCAATCCGAAGCCCCCTGCTACGCCAAAGGAGGGTCATTTGCTATGATGACATCAGTGACGAGGAGGACTTGGTGAAAGTTGACGAAAGTATACACCTGAAACCGTCACAAAGGGACACAGCGCGGAAGATACCCGAAGGCGATTCAGACATCATCATAGCCACCTCTTCTGTTGAAGTTGACGATGAGAGTCAAGATGGTGAATTACAGAGAAATGTCAGCAGTGAAGGTGCCACATCCATTTACGGCAGCTCATTAGAGTCTGAGGACAGCTCAATGGAGCAGATGGTTGACTCGCCTTTCATGCCGCTCAAGTTCTTCGAATCTTCCAGCTCCACTGAGACTAACCACAGCAACCTTGGTGTGAAAGAGGCTCAGCTGGAGTCTAAGCGTTCACCCAAACTTGAACACAAAGCTGTCACCAGGGTGAAGAGCATGATGAGCATCGAGTGCCCACCCAACCTCCCGCGGCAGAAGAATGAAGAGCCCCATTCTCCCTCCAGCAAGCACGTTGCAAGACCGCTGCCCCACAGCAAAAAGATTGAATCTGCAGATGCCTCAGGGCTGCACCATACAGAAACCGTACATCTCTCGCGCAAGCCGTCAGAGTCATTCGGATTGGATTTGGAAATTAAGGCTTCTCCGCTGAGGATTCTGGTAACCAGTTTACAACCAGGTGGAGTTGCTGAGAGAGTAAGTGCCGAAGTTCAACTCTTTAAGTCTTTGATTATTGTTTAACTGAATAACCTTTACCCCAGGACTCAAAATTTTGTTTGTTATTACAAGAGGGAGGTTTCATGTGGCAAGTAAATCCTGTAGAGCCCACATCTGTTGTGATCCCTACCTCGCCATTGGTCTGTTTGAATATGTCTTATGATCACCTACACTGAACTTTGTGACATTGGATTCTCGAAGAAGTCATCTGTTCTTATTCTTGCAGTTTAGTACCTAGACTTTGGCCCCTTGGGTAATGAGTAACGTTCATTGCAGTCCAGTAACAGTTCGATAATTGCGATGTTACTTTTGTCAGGAATCTAAAGGAAAGCTTGGTCCTGGAGATGAAGTTGTCCTCGTTAATAGCATGCCTGTCTGCAACTTGTCTTACCAAGAGACCTGCAGCTTTATGAATGACCTCCCAACCTCCATCACACTGGAAGTACTGAAACCTGTATCTGGTAAGTTCAGGCTTTTCACCATAGAGTATGTTTACAATTGTGATTTGTTTTTTGTATAGAGCATAGAACAGTAGAGCACATTCAGTCCCTTCAGCCTATGATGGTGTACCAACCCTTTAACCTACTCTGAGATTAATCTAACCCTTCCCTCCCACAATAGTACTTATTTACTGTCCGTTACACCACTGGCACTTAGGGCAGTTATGAAGGTCCTCCCTCTCTGTCTGTCCTTGGCTATCTTCTCTATTGCACCCCAGGTGTGGTTCAGGGTGCTCATTATACTGCCGCAAATAGATATTGGAAGGATTCTTCATTGCTGTTTCCATAACAATTTATATTTGACCAGTCCTGGTTGTTAGCCCTGAGCTGAAACCCCTGAAGCTGGAGAACCAGAGGACCACTCTTCGCCTGGCCTCTACCCTTTGACCTGGGTGACCCTACCAAGAGTCAAAGCACAAGGCTCTGACTCCAGCCGACATAGCTCTCTAGGTCACTGAGGCACCCAAGCCTCCAAGCCCTACCACGAGGTTGTAGCCCTCCTGGAGGCTCCTACAATAGGGATATAGTCTAATGAAGGAGTGAAAGCATACAAGCCAAAATGCATGAAAAAGTTGCACTTCCATGTAGCATTTGCAGAGTTTTGCGATTGTATCTTGAACACACCCCATAGTTTTGCCTGACTATTGTTCTGTTTGGCAGATTATTGCAAGAACAATGTCCCTACTAGAGAAAAAAGCTACTACATCTCTGTGATCTTTGTGAGACTTTTACTGATCACAAACAGAAAGTAGGCAAACCAATGGTAAAGAAATAATCCAAAACATCTGAATGTTTTGCTGCGATTGCACTTTTCTGCTCATCTTTCTATCGTGTTTACGGAACTAATGCCAGCTAATGGTGTGTTTTCCTCCTAAAGTCATACAGCAGGACAGCACAGGCCCTTCAGCCCATCCACTCCATACCAAACTGTTATTCTGCCTAGTCTCATCTGCCTGCACCTGGACAATCACCTTCCATAATCATCCCATCAATATACTTACTCAAATTTCTCTTAAATTCTGCAATCAAACCTGTATTAACATTTCTGTTGGCAGCTCATTCCACATTAGAACTAGCATCTGCATGAAGAGGCTTCCCCTTAAATATTTCACCTTTCACCCTAAACCTATGACCTGTAGTTCTAGTCTCACCCAAGCTCAGTGGAAAAAGCCTTATTGCATTTATTCTATCTATACCCCTCATAATTTTGTATACCTCTATCAAATCTCCACTCATTCTTCTGCGCTCCAGTCAATAAAATCCTAACATTCAACATTTCCCTGTGACTCGCGTCCTCATGCCCCGGCAACATCCTTGCAAATTTTCTATGTGCTCTTTCAATATTATTGACATCTTTCCTGCCTCCTTAAATCCAGTCAGTTAATGTATTACAGCTTGTTTATGGCATTGCTGAAATTTGGCTCTAAGTGTTGTATTCTGAAAAGCTTCTGATAAATTTAAGAATATCAATTAATTCTGGAATTATTCAGCTTCTCATTTGAATATGGAATAAAACTCATGGTAAACTGCCTTCTGTGTTTTATCTATCTCTACCTCTCCCTCCCTTCCTGCCATCCTATTTCTACCTGCCAATTTTCAAGAAATACACCTAATAATGAATTTTCTACCAGCACCATAAATGGCATTAAGAACATAAAATTTGAAGCAGGAATGGGCCACTCACCTATTAGCGTCTATTCTGCTATTTTCTAAAATCATAGCTCAGCCTTCATCTCAGACCTAGTTTCCTGTTTTCGCCCCATACCTGTAGGTCTGCTCATTAACTAATCATTCCTGCCTTGAATAGCCTCAGTGGCATGAACCTCTTTACTTACCTCTCACTTGTTGTATTGTAGTAAGGTGTCAAGGCACTACGATGATATGGCCTGGTACACTGGCTTGATTTTTTTCCTTCTGTCTCAGTTTCTGGACTTTAATCTTCACCCTAATACAGATTTCCCTCTATTCTCTCCACCCAGCACATTTTCCTAATGCACTGGTTTCCTCCCACATTCCAAAAATGTGCAGGTTATTAGGTCAGTTGTCCCCTGTAAATTGTCTCTGATGTGTAGATGATTTTGATGGTCAGTCAGAATCAAAGCTGAATTTATTGTTGTAAACCCATGGACCACAGGTGCAATGAAGAACTTACCTGCAGCAGCAGCACAAGCACATGCATTTTAAAAGCAGAATCCTCAAGAAAAAAAACCCAAAATTAAACATAAGTTAAACACAATGTTTAAAAGGTAGAATGTAATGAGAGAAAAAAAGACTAGTGCAAAGTGGCCCAAAGGGTGTGTTCCTATGATTTTCCCCTCTGTAACGCTGTGAGACTAAAATGCATTTTTGCCCACTACATGTTGTCTTACATCAAGCAGCAAACTGTGGAAGGCTCATCTATTTTTGAAGCATTGGGTTATCTTCTCATTCCACTCTTTCAAACTAGCCTAATGTGTATTTTTGGATATAAAACATGATAATATTATCTAAAGCCTATTTCCTGTCCACAGCTGTAGACAGATTATCCAGCATCATCTCATCCGCCTCAACAGATGTGCCTGAGGACTCTGAAAGTGACCAGAATCTAAACACCAGTGGAAGCTGTGAGGAGAAGGAAGTGGGCTTGCTCCAGAACCACTGTACAAGCATACAAAGAGAAACCCAGGGAAAACTTGGTGGAGATCCTGTGGAGAAGAAGCAGGAAAAATCACAGACTTCTCACCGTAACGGGAACAAATGTGACCTCCCTATGATGGACGTTTATGACATCGTCAATGACCTCAATTCCACTGAGGAAGAAACTACAGGTACATCGTCTCCAAATTCAAAAATGGATCAAGGTGTGAAAGCTGCGGATTCAATAAAAGCTATCAACACCAGAAATGATGTCAGCAATAAAAGTGAGTCCATAAAGAGTATCAAACAGGATGCTCTCAATTATTCTGTTCTGAATTCAGTCAACACGGGCAAAGTATTTTCAGTGAGCAAAGCTTGCCTGGCTAACTACTCCAGAAATATGAGTACTGAGAGGGAGGAAACGTCATTAAGTTCAACAGGTTTCACAGAAAATAATAAACAACAATCCATGTATGCTGCTGCTGTGGATTCTGATTCAGAAACAGAATCTTCTGATAGCCCTCAGGTCTCCCGGAATAACGTGGTAATGTCTTTCCCTGCAGTGGCTGGCTTCAGTCAGTGTGAAAATCTCAGTGTCGCAGATTCAGACACTGAAGAGGTTGAAATCTGCTACCCACCCAGTGATCGAACTACTAGCATGGAGCACTCTGCGCCTCTTCTACCCAAGCTAAATAAGAGCCATTTGCCCCTGAATAAGGACATAGCAGAGACAAGTAGAGTGACAACACCGGTGGTGGGAAAAACACACTCACATCTATCCTTTACATCCCACAACAGTGCAGAGACCTCAATCTCTTCCTCACTGCCTTGTAATTTTGATGAGAACGTAATGGAGACTGCTGGACCCCTGCCATGTTCAGTCACTGTCAGGCCTTCCAAACAGATCAAATTTGAAAGCAATACCTTTCATACTACTATGGACATAAGTGATTCAAAAATGGAAATTCAGGAATTTGATGTAACTTCCAAGCAGTGTCCTCCAGCAAATATAAATCACACTGCAGAAGGTACAAATGTAAAAAGGAATCATAATCAAGAGTTGAACAAAGACCATTCTAATGGAAAAGTTGCCAGAGAATTGGTTGAAGCGGAAGACCGCCACAATGATTCTGCCTTTTCAGAGTTGGGAAGAGCAGACCATAAATTTCCCTCTTTGTTAGATGCCTCAGATCATACCAAGAAAGCAGAAATTGCCAATACAAGTCTACAGTCTCAGCATCCAGTGCTTAATCCTAAGCTGTCTTCTACAAACAAGTCTAACCCAGAACCTGCTGATACAGCTTCTTCCGTAACTCATATCAGAAAGGAGAGACAAGCTTTGTCGAATTTTAGTCCCCAGCTGCAAAGGCATTCACTTAATCTTCACAAACAATTTTCGGCAACTCAAAATATGAAATATAAGGGGCAGAGTGAAAGTGCACAACCATCTCAACTGTACACCAGAGCTAAGTTTCAGGACAAAACCCATACGTTCCATTCTGCACCAAAACTGAAAGGACTTAGCATTAAAAGCAAAAATAAACCTCAGTCCGAAACTAGTGAGAAGAATGTATCAATGTCGGATGGATCCAAAAATTTGGAGGCAACAGAATTATGTCCTGAAAATTCATCGGATGTTGATCAGCCAACATCAAAACATTTAACCAAAAGAGCATCATTAATGTGTAACCTAAGAACAAATAAGCAGGATGAGAAAAAACAATCTGAAACAAAGCAAGAGAGGGAAACGAATAAAGATCCCGCTCACTCTTCAGAACAGATTTTGATGCACTTGGCAACAGACACCAGTCTCCAAACAAGGCAGCAAATTAAGTTATCTGATGACACTAAAACTGATTTCAGCAATGAAAAGCAAAAACAAGGTTTAAAAAAAGAATCTAAACATCAACGGGAAGTCAAATTACAAATAACATTGGATCAGAATCTCAACGATGAAGCTCCTAATGAAATACACAAGGTTATCGAGAAAAATGGGTGGATTAAAAGTTCTCACAAATCACTTGGGGAATCAGGGATTTATGATGGTGAAGAGAAGACATCTGTGACTGAATCGATGCGTTGTGACAAGGAAAGCTTGGCCAACAAAACCTTGGGGAAATTGTCACAAAAAGCACCAAAATTAGAAGAAACATCAGTGGACAAAAAGCCTGAGGAGCAACTGAAACCTGCTGAATCTAAACCATTGAAAGACGTTCCTATAAACACTTTGTGCAATAAAGTTGAAGATGATCAAGAATGCACGACATCACAACGTAGCTTTATAGAGTTAAAACTAACATCACCTTCGATTGAGCGGAAAGATGTTAAGAGCATTGCTACTTCTTCAGAAGTACATAATAAGCCACCTAAATTCCCCTTAACACTGGATAATGCTGAAAAACCAAAGAAAGCCCCAAAACCGCCTGTGAAGTTGGAGCAGAAACCAGATAAGCTAAGTAGTGAGGATTCAAATGAGGTTAAATGCCCACCTGATCATGCAGTCAAAGCTTCTCAAAAAAATATTCCATTGCTTGAAAAACAGGCAAAGTCATTTGAGACTTTGCAATTACACACTACTGTTAAAAGTTCAGAAAATGTTCAACTGAAAGTCGAAGGAACTGGAAGCTTAAGAAAATCTTTGAGTGAAGAGAAACACACCAGCACAGATTTTTTCTTCTATCATAGGGACAAGGGCAAGTCAAGTATGGGAAGTTTTATCAATGAGCTGAATTATCCCCCCGAAAATGGTTCCTTTTCTGTTAGGCAGAGAATTAAGTCTTTTGAAAGCCTTGCCAGCTTTGACAAACCTGTAATCAGGAAAGTAGACACACATTTGTCAGACTCATCCTTTGTCAATGGTAATGCATATTCCTCAGCTAAGCCCGTAGTAGGAAGGCGAATATCAGGGAGTGCAATAAATTTAATGACATCCAGTGCTTCACTGGGTCAAGATTTTGATACATCTCGTGTATTGAGGCGTAGTTTGAGTAATTACACTGAAAGCACCTCTGAAGTTGCATTTACATCATTGCCATTGGAAAAGGCTCCATCGAGCTTAGCTTTACAAAGCTTTGAAACAAATTGTTCTGAAAGTATTACCAAGGAGCTTAAAAAGACCAATGAATGTGATAACAGCAATGAAAAGTCTCAAGAGCAGGATTTCAATGCGAGCAAGGTTAACAATAGTAAAAATCGGTCGTCAGTCAAACACCGACCAAATTCTTTGAATCGCTCCAAACTACGGGAGCTTAGAGCACTAAGCATGCCAGATCTGGATAAACTGTGCAATGATTATTCTACTGGTCCAATGACCCATAGATTTAAAACTGAACTGGAGATTAAGCCAAGGAAGTCTAATGGTCCTGCTGCAGCTGAAAGCCTCACAAATATTTCCTCTGGAACCTCTAATGGGTCTGGTTTAGGGAAAATTTATAGATCTGGTATTTCAAGTACGAGGTCAAAGAGCAGCTGGAAAAGCAGCACTGGAACACTGGATTCTTGGTCTGATGATGAATTGACAAACAGCGAGAATTTGTCTGAAAATAAGGAGAGAAGTTGGTCTATGAGGTTAGTAACATGACTTTCAGAGGACAGTCTGACCTGTCATTTATCTCCAAATGTCAAGAGCTAGAAAGAAATTTGAAAATCAAAGTGCTGCAAATTTGATATAAAATCACAAAATGCTGAGAACACTCAGATGGTCGGGTGAACAGTTTTCAACATTGAACATTAATTCTGTTCTGCTTCTGCTTTAAGCAATCACTGCCTGACGTCAATAGGTTCAATGGGTACATTTAAAGTCAGAGAAATGTATACAATATGCATCCTGAATTTTTTTTCTTCACAAGCATCCACAAAAACAGAGGAGTGCCCCGAAGAATGAATGACTGTTAAACGTTAGAACCCCAAAGCCCGCCCAGCTCCCCCTCCCACGCACAAGCAGCAGCAAGACAATGATCACCCCCTCCCCCACCAGCAGAAAAGCATCGGCGCCCCCCCACCCAGCACTCAGGCGTGCAGCAAAGCATCAATAAAGACACAGACTTGCAGTACCCCAAAGACTACTCATTCACCTTCTAACCAGGTAACTCCTGGTCAGGGTCTTCAAAAGAGCTATCAAAGATAGAAATAGGGCCGTTTCCGAAGATGCAAGCAAAGGAGTCGCCGTTTAGAGCCGTCTTAACTTTTTATTTTAAGCTAGGGCTTGTCCAAATTATCTAAATTATAATGGGAAGTGTATTAAGGGCTATGGTGGCAGGTGCAGGTCAATGGGACCAGGCAAAACAACAGTTTGGCATGGACTAGATGGGCCAAAGGGCCTGTTTCTGTGCTCTACAACTCTATAGCACTCTATGATTTTTCAGCGACCTTTTGTTTCCCCAGGCTATTTCCCTTGTCTTATTTCTTTTTGGGTAAGCCTGTTACAAACCTATCAAAGGTCAGAAAGAGAGCCAGTCTTGCAAACCTTGGGGTTATATTTCTCACAGTGACTATATTTTAAAAACACATGTAACCCTCAGGTTCTGGCGGCTGTGTAAGTCTAGAGAAGACAATCTCTGGCCCCACTGAACGGAGGAGATTGAGGTGCAAAACATCCTGTTTGTGTGGATGCTGCGTGATTTGTCACCCTGTTACAAATCAGTACCACAAAATAACAGACAGTACACCAAATGCAATTAAACGATTTAGCTTTATAATTCTTAATTTGACTAAAGGCTTAGTAAAGTGAAACAAAATAGAAAAGGGCCCATTTTAAAGAAAGTCTAATGTGCTCCAGTTGGAGCTCACGGTTTCTTTTCTGCTGATCCTCCATCAATTTCCCTGGGCTTCGTCAACTCCCGGCCCGATTCTATGTCCACTCCTTTCTGGTATCTACGATATCTCCTTTCCAGCATCTTCTCTCTTCATCTTCACTAAACAAAAGACCCAGATATCCTCAGTTGCAGGCACACAACAAGAAAAAAACACTCCCATCATCCAAAGCCCTCGTTATCTCCAGCCATAACCCAAACACTGCTGCTACAGAAAAACCATTACATTAGTAGCGAAACTTTTCCCAGGGTGTTACACTCTCTCCCCACCAAATTTAGTCATGTCTTCATGACATTGAGATAATTTGCCAACCCTTCCTGCAAAGCACAAAGTCCAACCCAGGTGTAAAAGGCAGTAGCATAACTCCCCAAAGTTGTAGGGGCCACACTGTGTTGATAACAACCAGGACATCTTAGTTCTCAACTCTGCCACAATCTCCTTTCCCACTCCCCGTGGTGGGCTATCACTTCACCACAGGGGACCACTACTGAGGACTGTACCCTGCTGACAGCGGCCTCCTGCGCCTCTGATACGTTCTCCTCCTCTTGTACTTCTCTGATCAGCTCAACAAATGAGGGAGGGGGCCACAACTTATGAGACAGTTGGAGACCCCAAGCGACCATGTTCTGGGACTGGGCACATTTTGCTATTTGATCCATCCTTAACTGATCCACCTCAGCTATCGGAGTGGTTCTGAAACCCTGTCATGAGCTCCATTGGGCTTCCCGTCGCACCAAACACCACCTCTAGTGCTTGCATGTAGGCTGCAGAAGTGGCAAGGGGGTTCTGTGCCTTTACGTCCCTCACTACGTCAGCAGCCCGCCCACTCAAACTTTCAACCAATCGCTGTTATCTTATGTCATCAGAGCATCGCCTCTCATCTAACAACTGAGAGGTCTGCTCCACCCAAGTCTCATACTCCTCTTCCCCTTTAGGGGTGGGCTTTGTTCCTGAGAGAAGGCAGAGCCTACAATAGCTGGGACTTTGAAGCTGGGCATTTTTCCATTTATTCTTCAGAGAAGTACGGGCGGATACTAACTCAGAATTCTCACTCTTCACTGGGGGATGGGGACTCATTAAATATTCCAAATCAGACCACTACTTCCCCTCACTAAGCAGAAATGAGAGAAAACACAAAAATACAACTGCAGATGCTGTGGATCAAAGAATACGTACACGACACTGGAAGAACTCAGCAGGTCAGGCAGCATCTGTGAGAAAAGAGTAGCCAACGTTACCCGAAGGCCAAGACCCTTCATCAGGAATGGGGGGGGGGGGGAAGAAATTAGAGAACCCTGTCTTTGAAGTCTCGACCTCCAGCTATGGGAGATTCGACTTGCGATTCTGCCCGTTCCCCTATACTCTCCTCCTCCCGGAAAGTATGGATAGTCCACGGCAACCCCCTCTCCTGGGGCCCCAGTAGTACCAGGCAGTTCCACTGCCATTATATCAGCACAAGTCTGAACTAAAACAAAGGCTGTGCCTGCCATTTTATCAGATTTCTGCCCAACAATCATAACTTTGCCTACAGCTTTAATAGTACTTAAAAGTCAAATTAACAGTTCATCAGGAGTACGAATATCTACCCCACTCAACGTGCACGCATTCATTACCGGTACCCCGGTGGATGCACACCATCGCTCAACCCGGGCAGCATCCATACCCACGTATCGTAATCACTTTACCAGCCAATAGTTCAGCACAGACTTAAACACACAACCCGCTGCTTCAACGCTCAGAGCAATCACACAGTATCCAACGAAATCAATCCCGGAACCACAATTGTGACCCTCAGGTTCTGTAGACTGCGCAAGTCTAGGGGAGACGATCTCTAGTACGAGGTTGAGGTGCAAAACCTGTTTGTGTGGATGCTGCGTGATGTGTCACCCTGTTATATATCAGTACCCCGAAATAACAGACAGTACACCATATGCGATTAAACGATTTAGCTTTAAATTTCTTAATTTGACTAAAGGGTTAGTGAAGTAAAACAAAAAGAAAAGGGCCCATTTTAATGAAACTGATTAACATGGACGTTGGAGCTCACAGTTTCCCTTCCGCTGGTTCTCCATTGATTTCCCTGGGCCTTGTCGACTCCCGGCCCCACTCCCAAGTCAGCTCCTTTCTGGTGTGTACGGCGTCTCCTTTCTGGCATCTTCTCTCTTCGTCATCCGCCGAGCAAAAGACCCAGATCACCCCAGTCGCGGGCACAAAACAAGAAAAAAAGCACTCTCTTCATTGGACACCGACATTCCAAAGCCCCCGTTATCTCTAACCATAACCCAAACACTGCTGTTTCAGAAAAAAACATTACATTAGCAGCACAACCTTTCCCAGGCTGTTACACACAGAATACTCCATTATTGCAAATTATAAATCAGTATTATTGGATTTATTTAAGGTGAAGTTAGAAATATTTGTAAAAGATTGAGGAATTGAAGATTGTGGTGAAATTGCACACAAGAGAAGCTAAGGCCAGCATAGATCTGTCATGATCTTGAATGGTAGGGCAGGTGGCCAAATACTTACCCTATTTTCTTGTCTGTTTTTGTGTGTTCTACGTCTGCCCTAAACAAGTTCGTCATCTTTTTTCCTTTCAATCCTGGTGACCTTTGATTATATTTGCTTAGGGTGAGTGTCTTACCTGGGCTCAATTCACACACCTTTCGAAGTGATTCACTAAACAGCACGCAAGGCTTAAGGGCCTTGCTGATCTTTCTCCTCAGGCATTTAAACTGAAGCCAATTATAGTTACACCGAAAAGCTATGTAAATATTTGAAAGACCAAGATGAAGTGGATGTGTAGAGGATATTTCCAATAGTGGGAGAGCCTGAGGGCATAGCCTCAATGTAAAGATGTCCCTTAGAAATGAGCAGGAGGAGGAATTTCTTTAGCCAGAGGTTGGTGAATCTATGGAATTCATTGCCATGAATGACTGCGGAGGACAAGTATTTGGATATATTTAAAGTGGAAGGCTGATTGGTATGAGCATCAGAAGTTACAGGGAGAAAGGGCTTGAGGGGGGAAATAAATAAGCTGTGAGTGCAAGGCATGGTGACTTGATGGGCCAAATGGCCTAATTCTGCTCCTATGTCTTATGATCTTGTAACCCCATAGGTTCAATACCATTGGCAATCAGTATCAGTACCATTGGTACTTTGTACAATAAAATCAAAGGTGATCAATAATGTATAGCATTCAGTAAAGAAAGCAGGTACTTCAACATGATGACCCGTCTCCTTCAACTGCTATAGGAATTTTGAGGAATGTGCTCTTGTAGTCTTGGGAAGGGAGATCCAATATTTAGTCTCAGCAAATCTGTAAGTTCTCATGTACTTGTAATTTTTATTGTCTTGAGCGTTGGGTTTTAGGGTTTGGAGATGCTCTTGAAGAAGCCTTGCTTAATTGCTGCTCTGAATTTTCAGGATGATAGCCACTAAAAATCATGCACCAATGGTGGAATGAGAGAATGTTGAGGATGAAAAATGTTATTGGGATTAGTTTGTTATAGTCACATATACTGAGATGCAGTGAAAAGTTTATCTTACTTGATCTTCATACAAATCAAATCATCAGACAGTGCATTGAGCTAGAATAAGATAAAAATATAACAATACAAATAAAGTATAAAAGTGCAGCAGATAAAGCGATAAAGTGCAAGATCTTAATAAGGAAGTTTGTGAGGCCAAGAATCTTATCATGTGAGAGGACTGTTCAAGAATCTGAATTCAGTGGGATTGAAGCTCTCCTTGAGTCTGGTGGTACATGCGTTCAGGCTTTTGTGTTTCGGCCAGATGGGAGAGAGTGGAGAAGAGAGAATGTCTTGAGGTCAGTGAGATTTCTGATCATGCTGGCTGCTTTCCAAAGGCAGTGAGAACTGTAGGCACACTGCCTCAGTAAAGCACCAGCCTAAAGCCTCAGTAAAGATGGAAAGCAAAAATTTCTTAAATAATGCTTGAACTGCCCTTACCTAGGTGGTGGAGGAGATTCCATCACATTCCTGATGCTCCTTGCAAATGGTGGATAGGCTTGAGAATCATCAGGTGGGTGAGTTACTCCAGGACTTTGCAGTAGTAGCTCAGGCCTGCTTTTGTAGCCATCGGAGTAGAAATTCATCCTTGGATACAAATGCAGAATATATTATTGAAACTCAATTTCAGAAGCAAGTGTGGTCTCAGGTTGAACTTTTACAGTACCATGCAAAAATCTTAAGCACATGTAAAAACAAAATCTGTAAAGCAAAGATGCTGTCAAAAGTAATGAAATGAAAAGTTTCGAAATATCTAAAAAAAAATTACCATAAAGAGCAGTAAATAGTAAAAAACTAAATCAAATCAATATTTGGTGTGGCGACCCTTTGCCTTTAAAATTGCATCTTTTCCCTGGGGTACACTGTCATGCAGCTTTATAAGAAAATCTGCTGGTAGGTTGTTCCAAGTGTCTTGGAGAACTTATCACAGTTCTTCCACAGACTTTGGCTGTCTTGCTTGCTTCCCTCTCTCTCCAGGTAATCCCAGACAGCCTTGATGATGCTGTGTTCATACCATCTGAAACCATATAAAAAATCTAGAGTGCCTAAGACTTTTGCAGAGTACTGTATTTCTCATACCTCCGTTAATTGCCATTAAGACAAGTTTGCACAAATACAATGAAAACCATACAAGCAGCAGCATCACCGGCACACACAATCATAAAAGCAGCATTCTCAGGATGAAGTCTACTCAACTGAATAGAGCACAGAGTATCCGCCTGCCTCTGAGATGGGCTAACCAATCCTGTCCTTTTTATCCCCACACGCACACTTGCTCACCTTTGTTGTAAGAGTCAGTGGATGAAAATGGAGCTATCCTTTCCCCAAATTCCTTGTGTAAGAAGCAGAACTGCTGCACTTTTGAAAAAAAGCTCAGCGACTATACGCCATTAGAATGAGAGATCTACTTTGTGTAGAAGGGGTTTGTTGTCTTTGCTGTACAGTGTGCTTTCAAGTCCTGTAAGCAGTTTTATCGCTCTGCTTTTGAGATTAGAGAAGGTTAAAAGGTCAGCACGTCTTGGGCTAAAGGATCTGTACTGTACTGTAATGTTCTATGTTCTAGTTTCCATTTCATCTTAATTATCTGCATACACAGTGAATTCTCGTTAATTGGGACACGTTGGAATCTGTACATTTTGGCCCAATTAACTGGCTGCCCCAATTAACCGAAGTATCATAGATATAGCTAAAAAGATATTTAAAAAACAGAATAAAAAATTATGTATTTAAATTACATAAATTAGAACAAATTAGACCATTACCAATACTACTGCAGTACTATAAAGCTGTGTATTAGTTCCTAATACTTATTCATAGATGAATTTGTCTGCCGTGTTCTTTTGATTGACTGCAAATGAACAAAATCAGTACAGATACCTAATGTGGATAATGGACTGCCTTCATACAATGCTTTGAACAATTGCATTGTTCAAATCTTCATCGTCATTGTAATATTCATGATGATTGTCGATACCTTCAAATTCTTCACAGAATCTTGGCTGTTTTCTCAAGTAGTTTTTGTTCCTTAAGAGTTGTCCCAAATAAGTGGCTGCCCCAATTAACCAATTCCAGCCCAAATAAGTGGAATCCACTGTATTTAAATTTTATATTTTCACCACTTAGCTCCTTCATTACACTGACCTAACAATATGTTAATTAGTAATTGGTAATAAAGCATTAGTTATGAAGTTAATAATTTTGTTAATGCAACTAACACATTTTCATTCTAAAACAACGCACAAAAAAGATTTGCAAATATAAGTAATTATTTTGCACTAACTGATGCAAATAAAAGAAAGTTATTTTAATAAGCATATAAAATGTCAATAAGAGCAGTAGTCACTTTGATGCATTCTTGGAGTATCTGATCAGGTGGAAGATCCACATTTCCTGTTCAGCAAATAAAATTCCTTTGTTTTTATTGGAAAGAAGAAGTGTGATGATTACTTTGCCTGAACAGAACAACATAAACTGAAATGCTTCTGATGTATACTGTTATTACACTTGACAAGGTTGTCAAGATCAAGTCCACACTAAAGTCAGTTGTCTACTAATTTCTTTTTAATTATTGACAGACTTCCTTGGGCTAACTTGTTCGCTGGCCAAATAGTGTACATTGCGTCTGAAAGAAACATTTCATTTTCACCATCTTTCCTGACAAGGATAATTGTTCTGTTACCACTGTAATGTAGCATAGAGACCTGGGTGCGTGTAAACCCAAAAATACAGTGTTACATGTAATGATGTAATAATACTTGCATCTTGAAAAAAGTTAGTGGAAAGACATTTTGATAGTGGGTCTGTACTTTAAAACTTTTGTACTGAATTATACTGTTCTGTGCTGTACTGGACGTTTAATTTTTATCTTACATAGACCAAGGTGTGAATAGGGACACCAAGAAAAATCTGGAGGAACTCAGCAGGTCAGGCAGCATTAATAGAGTGGAATAAAGAGCTGACAGTTTGGGCTGAGAACTTTCACCAAGATTTCAAAGGAAGGGGCAAAACGCTAGGATAAGATGCTAACTTCTCCAGCATTTAGTGTGTGTTGCTCTGGATTTTCAGCATCTACAGATTCTCTTGTGGTATGAATAGGGAGACTGTTTATTCCTCCTGTCTAGATTAACAATGCCTTCTGCTAAATTTATTCATTATATTAACATAACTTGGGGTCTAGGGATTACTATGTTGAGAAGTGTAAGAATTTATAATTTATACTTGAATTTATGGGCATAAACAAATTGTAACAAACTGTTGGAAAAAGAAATTTGAAAGAAGCTTAAAAAGTAAAGTGGAATTTGAATGCTAATATTCACTATTGCTGTTCGCTTACTTTTACATCTGGTCAATGTAATCTTAATGTTCACATTTGGAAATTGCATTGAAGGAATGAAGTCCCTTTAATCATTCCAATGAAATTAATTTCTCCTTCTTAAATTGTAAACTGCACTGGCAAACATTCTTGAAACTTTGAAATTTTGTTCTTAGGGAGCCTCTTCCTGCTTATTCTCTTTGAACAACCAGATGTACCTCATTGTATGGAAAGAGTTCAAGCTTCTGTTCCGTGTCTCCACAGAGTAACATTTCTGAAACAGATAAGTTGTAGGGAATCAGCCAGGAAATTGTAACCTGTCACAAGTCACGTTACTTTTCAGTTTAAACACACTGCACTGCTATTAGGAATAGACACCACTGTAGGAAAGTCCAATATGCTTGAGAAGTTTTGTAATGTTACTGATTAATCACATACTTAATCCTTCAAAATATATTTTTCAGTCTTGAAGATCTATCACACTCCATCCCGGAGAAGCGAAAAGCACAGGCGGTTTTGTCCTCACTAATGGCTAAAGCAGATATCACAAAAATAATCCAAGAAGCCAAGAATGTAGCTGAGGTAAGCTGTTATAGTTATGTAAATTGCCAAAAGTAAGAGCCTGAGGCAAGCCTAGCAGATTTCTGTTTTGTTTCTGTCATTTTCCAGCAGGTAGACTTGCTGTGGGAAGGTCCATGGAAGTTGGGGTTCAAGGAGAAATTGCAGCATGAATGCACTAACATGCCAGAATTAGCATTATTCATTGTCTTCTATCTCATGGGGAAAATTATGTGTCAGTAATGATATTTGTCATTTTAATTCCAGCTAGTTAACCTAAAAGCATGAAATTTATGACAGATTTTTGACCCAATTTGTATTAGAATTAGCGGTTTGCCAGAGGAAACCGAAGCGTATTCCATTGTTCTACTCACCTCCTATAGCTGTGTGTTATATTGCCCTTCAGGTATTCATGACTTAATTTTAAAAGTGCATTTTCGCCATTCCCTGTTTATTGTATTCCACACACTACTAACAGGAGATTGAAAGATTCCGCTTATCCTTTTAATTGTTTTTCCAATTGTCAATAACTATCCAACAATGCGATGGACCTAGAGATATCACTAGAGATATGTTACTTCATGAGTACACCAAAAATATACCAGATTAAACAGCTTCCATTTATGTTTGGCTAAACAAATTCAGTGTTTAATTATTTCCAACATTGCTTAATCTGATTGATCATCCAAATTCAGGTTCAAATCCTACTTGAAAACTAATTTGGTGTAAATGAACCTTCTGGAGAAACACCACCTCCATTACTCAGGACTTCAAATCAAAAGTAGCCTGTCAAGTTAATGTGATTTTACTGTTGGAATTATTTATTTGCTATTTATATTGGGGGGGGGGTTTGTATCTGCACAGTTTGTACTTTGCAAATTTGTTGTTTGTCAGTCTCTGTGTGTAGATGTATATAGTACTTCTCCAATCCTTTTAATGAATTTTTCAAGAACAGATACATAACATCATAATAGTACAAAGGGAGTGAGATTACATTGCTGGCAGTTAACACATGAGTAAAAACTATAGGTAACAGCATATAATAGACCTCCCAAACCCTAAATATAAACAGGATACCAGAGAGAAAAAAAAGATGGAAAAAAAACCCAAATTGAAAAAACAAAAACAAAATATACTAAACTAAACACAACTAAACCTAAACTTAAAAAAAAGCAAGCTGGGCTATTCTATTACATTAAAAAAATTATTAGTGTCGTCAACTCTGCTCCTCTACTCAAATTAATGAATGACATAAAGGAATTGGAAAAGGTCAAATTACATTCTGTGAAAGTATTGAATAAAAGGCCTCCAAGTATATAGTACTTCTTTGTTCTACTTGAATGCTTGTGAGAAAATGAACCTCGGGGTAGTATGTGGTGACATATACATACTCTGATGATAAATTTACCTTGATCCTTAAAAATATTCTTGAATCTGCAAGCTACACCAGATACTGTAGGTGTTGCAACAAAAAAACAAACTGTTGGAGGAACTGAGCAGGTGGAACACCATCTTTGGAGACAAAGGGATGGCCGACATTTCAGATTGAGACCCTGCATCAGGACTGAGTGTGTAGAGGAGAGATAGTCAGTATAAAGGGATGAGAGGGAGAGACGAGACAGAGGTTGTCAGGCAATATAGGGAACTAGGTGGAGGCAGAGGCAGGAAGATGATCAGTGGAAACCAGAGGCAACATATGGTGCGATCTGATAAGTAAGCAGGATGATTGGCCCCCGTGATAATGGCAGATATAACCAGTTGAGCGACGGAATTGAAAACCCAGTAGGTTAACTCTGTTGGTGATCAACAGATGGAAACAGGTGAGGGGAGGGGACAAAACCACCTTCCCCCCATCTAGCTTCATCTTCCCCCTTCCATTTCTCTCCTCCTCTTTCTCTACCCATCATCACCAATTCCACTCATACCACCTCTCTTCATGCCCCACCCAATCTGGTCACATTTGCCTCTCACGCCCCTCCCCGCCAACACCCACCACCCCCCACACACACACACACACACAGTCACTCGTTCACCTAGTTCCACCTATCACCTGCCAGCACCTGCCTTACCCCTTCCTGTCACCCCCCTTTATTGGCTATCCTTCCTCTCAGTCTGATGAGAAACGTCAGCCATCTCTCTGCATCAGCAGATGCTGCCTGACCTGCTGAGTTCCTCCAGCAGTCTGATTTTTGCTCCAGATTACATCTGCTGCAGTCTCAGTCACATTGAGTGGTAACATAAATGTTATAGTTATATTCTTGATTGGTTGATCGTTTTATTCCAGTTGGAACTCTTAACCTACCCATGGCCCATTCGAACATAGGCCAGCTTGTTAACCGACTGCATGTGCGTTAGTTAACCAGAGAACGGACAAAAGATCTGAAATTGCTATCTGACGGTGTTGTGCAGTATTTTTCCTGGAGCAATTTGTTTTTTATTCATACAGCTTTTGTGATTCCTGATTTTGTGATACAGCAAGCAACCAAGTACTGTTCATTCTGTACCCTGCCAGTGGCCTGGAAGTTCATGTCAATGGAACACCTTCCCTTCACACAGCAAAGTTGCTTTATGGCCTCTGACTTACAGTGGCACATACTGTATCTGTAGTGATAGTTCAGCCAGTAGCTTAACCTGAGAGCAGTTTAAACTTCAGTCAGTTTCTACTGTGTATTTAAATTAATTTCCAAGATTTTGTCTGGCTAAGGATTAAGCCAGCCCAGAGGATAAAGGATGGAATGTTATAACACATCTGTAACACTTTAGAGTAATGGTGGTAGACCCAACAACACCAGCACACACCAATAATATAGTTTTTCGCTTTGGCTTCAAATGCACTGAGACTTGGACTGAAAAGATGCAAATAAATTTTGCTGAAGACAAGGGAATAGTATTTAAAGCACATTTACCTGGAGTGAAGCCCAGATCGTGGTGATCAGAGGTTTGTGTCTGCTTCACTGCCTCAATCAGGCTCTATTCTTCCTTTTCTGTTGCATCAACTGCACCAGTGGAGTTAAACCCACAGGATTCGCATGGCCATTGTCTCGAAAACCATTCACTGAAATGCAGTCTAGACTTCCTGAAAAAATATCGAAAGAGAGCTAACATTCTTAAATTAGCAACACACACAAAATGCTGGTGGAATGCAACAGGCCAGGCAGGAAGAAGTACAGTCGATGTTTCGGGCCGAAACCCTTCGTCAGGACTAACTGAAAGAAGAGATAGTAAGAGATTTGAAAGTGGGAGGGGGAGGGGGAGATCCGAAATGATAGGAGAAGACCGGAGGGGGAGGGATGAAGCTAAGAGCTGGAAAGTTGATTGGCAAAAAGAATACAGAGCTGGAGAAGGGAAAGGATCATGGGATGGGAGGCCTAGGGAGAAAGCGTAAGATGTAGAACAGGTAAGGAGTAACTGTGAGAGGGACAGAGATAAGGGATGGGGTAAGAAGGGGAGGGGGGCACTAACAGAAGTTAGAGAAATCAATGTTCATGCCATCACGTTGGAGGCTACCTAGACGGAATATAAGGTGGTGTTCCTCCAACCTGAGTGTGGCTTCATCTTGACAGTAGAGGAGGCCATGGATAGACATATCAGAATGGGAATGGGACGTGGAATTAAAATGTGTGGCCACTGGGAGATCAGAATCAGACTTTAATCGCCAAGTACCTATGCACATACAAGGAATTTACTTCCGGCAGATGTTGTCTCTCTGCTCATAACAATAATAATGATAGATATAAATGAAAATATAAATTATACACACAGGTAGTGCAATCCAAGTAATAGTTAGCCGACAGTTATCCGGCAGTTAACTGTTCAGCAAAGTGACCGCAGTAGGGAAAAAACTTCTCCAGTGCCTATTAGTCTTAGTCTGGAGGGATCTGAAGCGCCTACCAGACGGAAGCAGATCAAACAGTCCATGCGCAGGATGGGAGGAGTCCTTTATGATGTTCCCCACCCTCTTCTTCAACCTGGAAGAGTACAGGTCCACAATAGAGGGCAGGGAGGCTCCAATGATGCGCTCGGCAGTCCTCACTGTGCGCTGTAGTCTGGTTCTATCCTGCTTGGTGGCGGCTCCAAACCACACAATGATGGAGGTGCACAGGACAGACTCAATGACTGCAGTGTAGAACTGCGGCAGACTGTATTTCCTCAAGAGCCGCAGGAAGTACATCCGCTGCTGGGCCTTCTTCAGGATGGAGCCTGCTTTCTCTGGCGGACAGAGCATAGGTGTTCAGCGAAACAGTTTCCCAGTCTACGTCAGGTCTCACCAATATATAAAAGACCACACCGGGAGCACCGGACGCAGGATACCACACCAGCTGACTCACAGGTGAAGTGTCGCCTCACCTGGAAGTGCCGAGAGGGAGATCAGTGGGAAGGGATGGGGGGGGGGGGGGAACAAATGGACAAGGGAGTCACGTAGGGAGCGATCCCTGTGGAAAGCAGAAAGGGGGTGGGGAGGAAAAGATGTGCTTGGTGGTGGGATCCCGTTGGAGGTGGTGGAAGTTACGGAGAATTATATGTTGGACCCGGAGGCTGGTGGGATGATAGGTGAGGACAAGGAGAACCCTATCCCATGTGGGGTGACAGGAGGATGGGGTGAGAGCAGATGTGCGTGAAATTCTTAAATTAGAATAGTCGTGGCAAAATTAAGCCATGTACCCATTTCCATTATTGCATTATGAATGACTCCTTTGTGATAGGGTCACATGATGTAGAAGTAGTAGTTTTGATTCAAGGCTCAACCTTTATTTATTTGTGTTTGATGCAAGCAGCCTCCAAGATGGAAAATTGGAATTGCTGAGAATTAATGTGTTCAGATTTGTCTGCTTAGCTACACCAAAGGCAATCCGCTCATGCACGGACCCAGACAAGGGACTTCCAGTAGATTTTTTACATGTTATTCTTATAAATGTTTTCTTCTTCCCTACTCTGGGAATGATTTTTTCCAAGTTTATCGTGATTTCCTCAGCAGATTGTGTAATCTTACTGTTAAACTTTACCCTGGAATACAGGATTCAAGTTAATTATCAAAATTTTCTCCAGCTAAGTATTGGCAGCTCAGGGCAGGGAATGGAGACCAGTAAGAAATCTTTACTGTGCTGGTGGCAAAAGTCAGCATAGTATTAATCTAATTAAGGCAACACCAGCTGTCAAAGGAGGGTTTATATAATATCATAATAAGCAGAGGTCTTGGACTATGATTGTAAAAGAAATCAAAATACCAGTTGGTTATGGGGAGCTACTCCAACTCGTTTCCCAATTCCATGACCTCTTCCACCAAGAAGGACAAGGGCAACATTCCAGGGGCAAGAATATTTGTTATTCCTGTCCTCTGCCCTGTGGCGCATCAGCAGTAGCCTGGCTGTTTCTTCAGCATTTTGCCTGTTCTTTATGAAGCCGTGTTGCTAGCTCAATGCTCAGGATGCACAGATGGAAAGCGTGCAAGGAGCTGGCCGGATTCGAACCCAGGACCACTGGCCTCAAAGTCCAGTGCTGATACCACTACACTATCGGCCAGCATAGACAAGGCAGTATACACATGAGGATATTGTGTTCAGTTCTGCTCACCTCAATATAAGAAGGACGTGGAAGCTTTAGAAAGCATGCAGGATTCTGTCTGGGTTAGAGAACGTGCACTATGAGCGAAGATTGAGTGAGGTAGGGCTTTTCTCCTTGGTGAGAAGAAGGATGAGAGGAGGTTGGATAGAGGTGTTTAAGATGATGAGAGGCATAAACAGAGCGGACAGGCAATGACTTTTTTTTCCCATGGTGGCAATAGCTAATACCAGAAGACATACTTTTATGGTGATTAGGGGAAAGTATGGAGGTGGGGTGACAGAAGCAGTTTTTTTAAAAACACAGGTGGTGGGTATGTGAAGCACACCACTGGGATAGTCGTCCAGGCAGATACATTAGGGACATTTAAGAGACCCTTAGGCACATGGATGAAAGAAAGACAGAAGGTTATTTGGGAGGGGAGAGTTAGATTGATTTTTGTGCAGATGAAGTGCTCGGTACAACATTGCGGGCTAAAGGGCCTGTACTGTGCTATACTCTCCTGTGTGATATTACACATTTGTTGTCTTCAAAGTATATTTGTTCTCTCATACTACATTCCTTGAACACAACAAGTTAAATTGACCCAAGAATTAGATTAGATTAATGTTCATTTTTGTGTGAAAATCTAGTGTTGATGAATTGGTAACTGGGTTTCCTGGGTTACATACCACCTTGACTTGACTTGGAAGTGGGAGTGTCCTCGCCAGAAGGGTGGCAGGAGTTCAAGAAGATGACTCATTATTATCTTCTCAAGAGCAGTCAGAGCTGAACAGTGAACACCGACCGGCATTACGGCCATGCCCAAATCCAAATATTAAAAAATGTGAACATGGGGCTACAATATCTTCCACAAAATCTTCGTCAAGAAGGCTCAAACAAATTACTGTGGAAGATCAGTGGGTATGGAATAAAAAGATAAATTTAAAACCAATTAAAAACATTAAGAAGTTAAACACAGATTTTCCAAAGAGGTCGTAATGGACAGAGTGTTACAACAGGTTTGTGCTCAAGGACGGCTTGTACTCATCCTGTGTATTGGTAATCTGATTGTAGTTTGGAGCCAGCATTTGTGAGTAATTAACCCAAAACAGAATGTGGCAACAGGTGTGGATGATTCTTTATCCTCGTAAATCGGGCGTTGCCGCATTAAGCATCTCCAGAAGCTGTATAAAAGCATTGTGGTCTAACCTGCTGGCAACACTGGAAAATGGACTTGTCAATACTGGGTGTTCACTCAAAACGTTGGGCACTAAACAAATCTAACTGCTCGAGTAACACACACAAAATGCTGGAGGAGCTCAGCAGGCCAGGCAGCGTCTATGGAAAAGAGTAAACAGTTGATGTTTCGGGCCAAAACCCTTTATCAGGACTGAGTAACTACTTGAGTAACTTATTACAGGAAGACATGTATGTAATGTGAGCACCATAAAGCCATGAAAGAAAGCTTAACAAACTTCATTTTGTACATAGTTGAGACTAGGGAACTGTCCATCATAAAAACATCCATGGTTCTGGCTCCTTTAAAGTAGCAGAGAGTTCCTAAAGATTCTTTACAGAATTGTTATCAGTCCTGAAGAAGGGTCTCAGCCCAAAACATTGACAATGTACTTATTTGCATAGATGCTGCTTGACCTGCTGAGTTCCTCCAGCATTTGTGTGCATTTTTTTGTTAAACCACCATTGTGTTATTGATTTTATAATAACATAACTGTTAACAGAGCATTGAACTGAGATTTAACCATCAACAACAGAGTAATTCAAGGCTCTGTACAACATTGGAGGAGTGTGCATTCCTTAAATGATAACAAGACAGAAGTAGATAAAGTTTAAATCAAAATTAAATAATATGAATTTTAAAAAGGGTGCATCACTTAACCAAAATCAGTCATCTGAGTCAGATGACTCATTAAATGGGGCATAATTCAGGTCATGACCCAGGCAAGAGGGCTTTGAATGACTTCCAGTTTAGAGTGCAGAACATGGGAAACAAGCAAAATAGATCTGGGTGGAGAAAAAGGATAGATGAATGTTTAACAGCAGGTAAGTTATTTATAGAACTTGAGTAACACACAAAATGCTGAAGAAACTCAGCAAGTCAGGCAGCATCTATGGAGGAGAAGAAAATGATCAATGTGTTGGAACGAGCCCCTTTCTCAGGATTGGAAAGGAAGGGGGAGGAAGCCATAATAAGAAGGTGGGGGTGGGGTAAGAGAAGGAGTTCAAGCTGGCAGGTGATTGGTAGGACCAGATGAAGGGGAAGGTGGTTGGTTGGGAGAGGGAGAGATGAACTAAGAAGCTGGAAAGTGATAGGAGGAAGAGGGAAAGATTGAAGGAGAAGAAATCTGATATTAGAGGACAATAGACAATGGAAGAAAAGGAAGGATAAGGGAACAGAAGAGATGTGGTAAGCAGGCAAGGGGAAGAGAAGGGCTGAGAGGGGAACCAGAATGGGGAATGTACAAACCCCATTTCCAGAAAAGTTGGGATATTTTCCAAAATGCAATAAAAACAAAAACCTGTGATATGTTAATTCACGTGAACCTTTATTTAACTGACAAAAGTACAAAGAAAAGATTTTCAATAATCTTACTGACCAACTTAATTGTATTTTGTAAATATACACAAATTTAGAATTTGATGGCTGCAACACACTCAACAGTTGGGACAGAGTTAAAATAAGATTGAAAAGTGCACAGAATATTCAGGTAACACCGGTTTGGAAGACTCCACATTAAGCAGGCTAATTGGTAGCAGGTGAGGTATCATGACTGGGTATAAAAGTAGTGTCCATCAAAGGCTCAGTCTTTGCAAGCAAGGATGGGTCGTGGCTCACCCCTTTGTGCCAAAATTCATGAGAGAATTGTTAGTCAGTTCAAAAGGAACATTTCCTAACACAAGATTGCAGAGAATTTAGGTCTTTCAACATCTACAGTGCATAATATTGTGAAAAGATTCAGAGAATTCAGAGACATCTCAGTGCATAAAGGGCAAGGTCGGAAGCCACTGTTGAATGCGCGTGATCTTCGAGCCCTCAGGCGGCACTGCCTAAGAAACCATCATGCTACTGTGACAATTATAGCCACCTGGGCTTGGGAGTACTTCGGAAAACCATTGTTACTTAACACAGTCCGTCGCTGCATCCAGCAATGCAACTTGAAACTGTATTACACAAGGAGGAAGCCATACATCAACTCTATGCAGAAACGCCGGTGAGTTCTCTGGGCCTGAGCTCATCTCAGATGGACTGAAAGACTGTGGAACCATGTGCTGTGGTCAGATGAGTCCACATTTCAGCTAGTTTTCGGAAAAAACAGACGTCCAGTTCTCCATGCCAAAGATGAAAACGATCATCCTGATTGTTATCAGCGAAAGGTGCAAAAGCCAGTATCTGTGATGGTATGGGGGTGCATCAATGCCCACGGCATAGGTGAGTTGCATGTATGTGAAGGTACCATTGACTCTGAGGCGTATATTAGGATTTTAGAGAGACATATGTTGTCATCAAGGTGACGGCTCTTCCCGGGACGTCCATGCTTATTTCAACAGGACAATGCCAGACCACATTCTGCAGGGGCTACAAGAGCGTGGCTTTGTAGACACAGAGTGCGTGTGCTTGACTGGCCTGCTGCCAGTCCAGATCTATCTCCTATTGAAAATGTATAGCGCATCATGAAGAGGAGAATCAGACAACGGAGACCACGGACTGTTGAGCAGCTGAAGTCTTATATCAAGCAAGAATGGACAAAATTTCCAATTGCAAATCTACTACAATTAGTATCCTCAGTTCCAAGACGATTAAAAAGTGTTATTAAAAAGAAAGGTGATGTAACACAATGGTAATCATGCCTCTGTCCCAACTTTTGTTGAGTGTGGTGCAGCCATCAAATTCTAAATTTGTGTATATTTACAAAATACAATTAAATTGGTCAGTAAAACTATTAAAAATCTTTTCTTTGTACTTTTGTCAGTTAAATAAAGGTTCACATGAATTAACATATCTCAGATTTTTATTTTTATTGCATTTTGGAAAATATCCCAACTTTTCTGGAAATGGGGTTTGTAAAATCAGAGGAAAGAAATGAGCAGAAGTTGGAGAAATCAATGTTCACGCCATCAGATTGGACAGAATATGGGATATTCCTCCTCCAACCTGAGTGTGGCCTCATCGTGACCATAGAGGAGGCCATGGACTGAAATGGTGGAACAGGAATGGGAAGTGCTGAAGTTAACTGATGTTGCTGGAGAAGGAAATAATCTGTCATAAAACTCACCTCAGGTCAGGTATAATACCAAAGTTGCAAACGGTCTGATTCAGTTTCAATTGCCAGAAGGAAAACAGAGTCAGTTCTACAAAATGGAACTGTGTTAAGGACCAAGGCCAATACCTTCACTTTTTTCTTATATTTACCTGGAGGATATTCTTGCTCTTTTATTCTTGGATGTTAAATCGGCAGCCTTACAGCTTAGCAAGTGTGGAGAAGACAGGAGAGGTTGTGACAAGGAATAGGTACGTGTCATCGTGTACACAGGCAATGCATGATGATGCTACAGGGCGGTGTAGGTGCACGATGGGAAGAGGCAAACAATGACTCTCTGGAGACACAGAGAGAATGTTGTGCGTGTAAGAGCAGAAGTGGTTACTGGTGACTATTTTGGCTACTACTGAAAAGAAGAGAATCAGGCAAATGCAATGCAAGCCAGCTGGATGATGTAAAGACGTTCCCTGGAAGAGCATGGTGTGGGCATCTGTGGCAGAGGCTGCAGAGAGGTGGGGAGATACAAGAGCAATAGGTCACTCTATTCATGAGGGGCTTTGATCAGAGTTGTTGATTGACAAGAGAGACTCATCACTTAGGATGAGAATTGAAAATGTGAGAAAAGGAACGTGGGGTATGGATTATGTATATGAATTATAAAATCAAAAAATGGCAAAAATACTCAGCAGGTCAAACAGCACCAATGGAGAGAGAAGCAGAGAAACATTTCAATGGCCCTTCACCAGAAATAATTTTAGTATTAAGATTACAGTTACTATTGGGATGAAGGAGGCATTAACACAACCTAAATGTATGAAGTGAGTGGCTTATTTTATTTTAACATTTCCAAATAATATATTGCAAATTTTTAGAGTTTAGTCATGCATATTGAAGATTAATTGATGATGTTCTTCCCATACGTTGCCTTTATTTTGTCCACAGTGAAACTCTAATTGAAAACCCTAGGGCCTTTTTCATCCACCATCAGAAGATCTTTTAGACCAGAGGTGTCAAACTCATTTTAGGTCACGGGCCGGATTGAGCAAAATGCAGCTTCATGCGGGCCGTGCGAACGCGGCTTTCGTTGCCTCCATTTTTTCAGCCTGCTCTCATGTGTCTCAGTCTCTGCTATAACTACAAAGTGTTTCACTTTACAAATTCCGTTTCTTATGAAGAAGACTGCCGAGCAAGACTGCCGAATAAACACTAAAAACCCTGAAAACCTGGTACCTGAATAAACTCAGCATTAGCCTTATCATACGCCATAGGCGCTTCAATTACTGGGGCCAGCTTTAATAGTAATTAGATATTATCTCGCGGGCCAAAGATAATTCCTCTGCGGGCCGGATTTGGCCCGCGGGCCTTGAGTTTGACGTATATGTTTTAGACAAATAAAATGACGGGAAAAAATACAGGAATTGATTGCAATGTTCTTCCTCAAATTGAATGCATGGAATTCCAAGATTAGCATTGTTTATATTAAGGGAAAATACTGCATTGTGTTATAATATGAAATTCAGTAAATTCTGTTTTCTTTGTTGTTGTTCCATGAGAACAGAATAAGAGAGACGTTTATATCATTGTACTGGACAAAGATGAAGGTGCAGGATTGGGTTTTAGTGTCGCAGGTGGTGTGGACCAGGAACAAAAATCTGTAACCGTAAGTGTTGTTTAAACATACCATTTGCTTTTAAAGAAACCTGTTTTATCCAATCTCAGTTTTTGCTTAATAAAACGGATCCAGAATTTCCTGTCAACAGTTGCAATATAATATCTACTGCCGCCATCTACAGGATTCAAAATGCATTGCTCTAGAAGCAACATTTATTGTTTATTCACCTGGAGATACTTTTATTCAGAGGTACAATGCATTTCCAGCCCAATAAGACAGTGCCGCCCAATTACACTGATGTAACCAATTAACCTACTAATCTATTGAAACCTATTAAACTTGATTCTGCTTTTGCAAATGGGAGGAAATTGGTGCACCAGGAGAAAACCTATCCGGTCAGGAGGAAAAATTACAGACTTTTTTTATAGACGGCAGCAGGAATTGAACCTGGGTCACTGGTGCTGTCAGAGCATTGTGCCAACCACTACACTACCGTGATACTGCTCAAGATTTTCATCAGAGAGCTCATCCAGAATTTTTGAACGTTGACCTCTCGCAAATTCAAACCCAAAATGGTAATCATATTCCTAGACCAAAGAAGTTGTGGAAGGATTATAAAAGATGATTTTATAAGTTAATAAAAGAGTGGACAAAAGTCATGGAAGCAGAAATTAAGAATTGTGGATGGGAATCTTGGGTACTTCAAGTTGAAGTTTGGTGACGTTGTTGGATGAAGCTGAACATGAACAAGACCACCATTTGTTTGAGATCGAGAGTTTCCACTTTTCTGAGTTTCCTTTAATAGAAGCAGAAATTTGGGAGGTTTTTGGGAGTGGAGCAGTGCAAAGTTGGAGAGGCTTGAGATTGCCAATTCTGCAGGTTTTATCTCGCAAGGATTAACATATTGTTCAGGCTCCTGCTGCAATATATCTAAGAAAAAAAAAATCATTGAGATAGATACTTTTTAAAAAGGCAGGACTTATTTTGGAACAGTACATTGATTCATTCGAGGCAATACTGAGAAAAAAAGGGTGTAACACATGGTTTGATTTCTAATTATTAAAAATTTTTAACAGCTCATTGGAGAGCCATTTTAAAATGTCTTAGAAAACTAATGTTTTTCTAGATGAATCAGCTGCTTAAAATTGTTTATCTTGACTTCTCATGATTATCCTGTTGTTCATTCACAGAGATTTCCTCTCACATACTGAACTCCTGGATCTCAAACTTCCTTTCAACAGGGCCTGGTCCATGTGCACCCTTTAACGCATTGGGACCTGGGTCCCGCGCTCCCTTTAATGCCCCAGGACCTGGGTCCCGCGCTCCCTTTAACGCCCCAGGACCTGGGTCCCGCGCTCCCTTTAATGCCCCAGGACCTGGGTCCCGCGCTCCCTTTAACGCCCCAGGACCTGAGTCCCGCGCTTCCTTTAACGCCCCAGGACCTGGGTCCCGTGCTCCCTTTAAAGCCCCAGGACCTGGGTCCCATGATCCCTTTAACGCCCCAGGACCTGGGTCCCGCGCTCCCTTTAACGCCCCAGGACCTGGGTCCCGCGCTCCCTTTAACGCCCCAGGACCTGAGTCCCGTGCTCCCTTTAAAGCCCCAGGACCTGGGTCCCATGATCCCTTTAACGCCCCAGGACTCAGGTCCCGCGCTCCCTTTAACGCACCAGGACATGGGTCCCGCGCTCCCTTTAACGCCCCAGGACCTGGGTCCCGCGCTCCCTGTAACGCCCCAGGACCTGGGTCCCGCGCTCCCTTTAAAGCCCCAGGACCTGGCTCCCGCGCTCCCTTTAAAGCCCCAGGACCTGGCTCCCGCTCTCCCTTTAAAGCCCCAGGACCTGGCTCCCACGCTCCCTTTAAAGCCCCAGGACCTGGGTCCCGCACTCCCTTTAAAGCCCCAGGACCTGGGTCCCGCACTCCCTTTAAAGCCCCAGGACTCGGGTCCCGCGCTCCCTTTAAAGCCCCAGGACTCGGGTCCCATGATCCCTTTAACGCTCCAGGACTCAGGTCCCGCGCTCCCTTTAACGCACCAGGACATGGGTCCCGCGCTCCCTTTATCGCCCCAGGACTCGGGTCCCGCGCTCCCTTTAACGCCCCAGGACTTAGGTCCCGCGCTCCCTTTAACGCCCCAGGACTTGGGTCCCGCGCTCCCTTTAACGCCCCAGGACCTGGGTCCCGCGCTCCCTTTAACGCCCCAGGACTTGGGTCCTGCGCTCCCTTTAACGCCCCAGGACTTGGGTCCTGCGCTCCCTTTAACGCCCCAGGACTTGGGTCCTGCGCGCCCTTTAACGCCCCAGGATTTGGGTCCTGCGCTCCCTTTAACGCCCCAGGACTCAGGTCCCACGCTCTCTTTAATGCACCAGGATCCTGGTTCATAAGACATAGGAGCGTAATAGGCCATTCAGCCCATGGAGCCTGCTCCACCATTCAATCATGGCTGATTTACTCTCATGTTTCTTCCTGTAACCTATGTTAACACTTTCATGCCCAGATTCATTCTCGTAAACTTCCTCTGGCCCATCTCGAACTTCAGAACATCTTTATTTTAGGTGTGGGGCCACAGACTTGATAGCCCGTGCAGTCACTGTTTGGAATGAATAGTGCTTGTGGGAGGCAAATCCCAACTGAAGAGTTACAAAATAGGTCATTTTTCTGATGGGAATCCTAACTGAATATTGTTACTTGAAAATATTATGTTTTGTACTTTGTTATAGACATTCTCTCAAATCACATACTTTTACTTGCAGATTCACAAAGTATTTTTAAGAGGAGTTGCAGCACAAGAAGGCACGATTCAGAGGGGCGACTACATCTTATCTATCAATGGGACCTCCTTAATGGACATGACACATGGAGATACACTCAATGTACTTCACCAGGCCCGCGTACATAAACAGGCCATCGTTGTAATTAAAAAGGGAAAGGAAAGGGAAGAGACTTCATCCAAAGCACAGTCATCACTTTCTAAAGAAAACCATCTTCCAGCTCGAGGAGATACCACCTTAAAGGAAGCAAGAACAGGTAGGGTCAATCAGAGAGCAGGTATAAAGAACAATGTAATAGAGGAGCTGAGACCCATCTTCAGTAACTGGCTGAAGTATGGCTCATTAAAGTACCAGCTCATGAGGTCTCAGATTCAGTTTGCAGTCTATACTATGAGCCTTTTATGATACTGATGACAGTGGATGGCACAATCGTCATCAGATCTCTGTGCTGAGAGGTGAGAACATTCAAGGAAATTAAAATTAAGGGGAAAAGTGAAGGTCAGCAATTAGTTTTTTCCCAATTTATTTTAACTTTGAATGGTTTAGTCAATTTACATTTAAGTTTAAATATGATATTAATTTTTTGCCAATAGTTTTAATTTACAAAAAAAAAAGGAACATGGAATTATACAGTAAGGAAATGGGCCCTTTTGCTCAACTAATCTATGTTTAGCATAAAACGGAGGGGCTAGGCATGAAATGTATACCTCCCATTAGCCCAGTATCTTACAGTATGACCCTGGACCCGATAGTATGCCCAGAAGCATCTGATATTCCTGGAGATCCTATAGTTCCATGCTGGAATTACAATCTGGACTTTTAAAAGTAATCTTTTGGAATACAAACTGTAAATTGCATTGCTTGGTGCATTTCAGGTAAGTAAAATGGTGAAATTAAACACAGCTACTGTTTCACGCGAATTTCAACCTTGGGCAGGAATACAATTCAGTCACCTATTACCTGATAATGTTTTGGTGATTACAGGCTGGAATGTGGACCTCAGGGGAGCAACCACTGTGGAGCTGCTGAAGACCTCAGCTGGCCTTGGATTTAGTCTTGATGGTGGGAAGGCATCAATCCATGGAGACAGACCACTTTATATTAAAAGAATATTTCAAGGTAAATACTCCTTTCAAAGATACAACTTTACATTCCATTCAAGGCAAACAGATCACCTATTAATTGAAAACTTCTAATTATGATTGCATACTGTGCAATAATATTAACGGTTCCTTTTTCCATTAAAAATAGGGTACATTAAGTTTCTTGCCCCCAATACCTCCCACCACGAATAAGCCAAGTTATCCTCTGCAAGTGGCACTTTGGAAGGGCTCTGAGATAAAAAAAAAAGACTGCCCTCAGTGTTTCAACACAAAAAAATGTGCAGCCTTACTGTGCCTTGAAAGCTGGCCGGGCAACCAGACTGACATTTCTATTCCTAATCTGGAGATGAAGTGCAATGGTCAACAGTCTGTGACATTAGTCTGTGACATTACACCAGACATGCAGGAGGACAGAAACTAGGATGACACAATGCATTAGACAGCGATCTGATCCACGGGCTCGTGAATGAATGAGCATAGATTACCTACACTCAGAGACTGCTTGTCTCAAAGGGGATCAAGTTGTACTTTATCTGTGAGGACTCTAGAGGGAGCTCCACTCCACCACATGGTGAGGAGAACTGTCATGCTTCTCAGCTGCATTTTTGGAACTAAGAGGCAATTTTTTCCCCCATGGAAGTAGAATTAAGCCAATTGCTCCCTCTCCCCTGATCAGGATTCCACATCCACCACCTTGCTCGAATTACTTCTACCAATCTCCTCTTGTGCCGTATGTAAGCAATGAGGTTGGGAGTGGTGGGTGGGGGGGGGGGGGGGGGGAACGAAATAAGGAAAGAAACAAAATAAATGTTCCCTGATGGAATTTCTTTCAGGAACGCAGCACATTCCAGTCTGCCTCCAACATCTTTTCTTCTGTCTGCTTTTGGGTGTTTCTAACCCAGCAGGTTTTATTCCTCATTGATGTGGTACCATAGTGGAGCCACTGGTTTTGCACTCCCGGGCTGTCTGCCATCAGGTGACAGGAATTCTGCAGGAAATCAGATATTTATTGTTAGAAAGACCAATTTCTGGACAATGGGGCTCACCTGGACAGTGAACTGCAAACTAATTTATTGCTCCATTGAAGTACCACTGAGAATTCCACCCACATTTTGTAATTACTGTCATAATTATTACTGTTATGAGATGAGAATGCTCTGGAATGAGATTAACAATGAAAGCACTTCAGTCTGATCACATGGATCAATTTTTAAAGAGCAAGTTATTTCTAAATAGACTATGTTTCTATGCCAAAATCAGTGAAGTTCGTTGCAATGCAATGTGATCAGATTTGTCCATCAGGATTCTCTTTGCGTACCCTTTTAACAAAGCGCACACTGGGACCCAGTTCCCCACATTGTCCTTGAATTCCCTGGGACTCCAGTTCCCACACTGCCTCAGATGGAAAAACAATAATTAGCCAAGCTGTCTGAAATCCTAGGGCTTTAGCATCTGATTCACTGAAAACCCAGGTGCTGACCCCTTTAACTCACTGGGACCCTGTTTCCCACACTGTCCTTGAACTCACTGGGGCCCAGTTCCCTCACTGTCCTGTGAACTCACGAGGACCCTGTTTCCCACACTGTCCTTGTACACACTGAGACCCCATTTCGCACACTGTCCGGTGAACTCATGAGGACCCTGTTTCCCACTCTGTCCTTGTACACACTGAGACCACATTTCCCACACTGTCCTGTGAACTCACGAGGACCCCATTTCCCACACTGTCCTTGTACACACTGGGACCCCATTTCCCACACTGTCCTTGTACACACTGGGACCCCGTTTCCCACACTGTCCTTGTACACACTGGGACCCCGTTTCCCACACTGTCCTTGTACACACTGGGACCACATTTCCCACACTGTCCTTGTACACACTGGGACCCCGTTTCCCACACTGTCCTTGTACACACTGGGACCCCGTTTCCCACACTGTCCTTGTACACACTGGGACCCCATTTCCCACACTGTCCTTGTACACACTGGGACCCCGTTTCCCACACTGTCCTTGTACACACTGGGACCCCGTTTCCCACACTGTCCTTGTACACACTGGGACCCGTTTCCCACACTGTCCTTGTACACACTGGGACCCCGTTTCCCACACTGTCCTGTGAATTCACTGGGACCCCGTTTCCCACACTGTCCTTGTACACACTGGGACCCCGTTTCCCACACTGTCCTGTGAATTCACTGGGACCCCGTTTCCCACACTGTCCTTGTACACACTGGGACCCCGTTTCCCACACTGTCCTTGTACACACTGGGACCCCGTTTCCCACACTGTCCTTGTACACACTGGGACCCCATTTCCCACACTGTCCTGTGAATTCACTGGGACCCCGTTTCCCACACTGTCCTTGTACACACTGGGACCCCGTTTCCCACACTGTCCTTGTACACACTGGGACCCCGTTTCCCACACTGTCCTTGTACACACTGGGACCCCGTTTCCCACACTGTCCTTGTACACACTGGGACCCGTTTCCCACACTGTCCTTGTACACACTGGGACCCCTTTTCCCACACTGTCCTTGTACACACTGGGACCCCCGTTTCCCACACTGTCCTTGTACACACTGGGACCCCGTTTCCCACACTGTCCTTGTACACACTGGGACCCGTTTCCCACACTGTCCTTGTACACACTGGGACCCCATTTCCCACACTGTCCTTGTACACACTGGGACCCCATTTCCCACACTGTCCTTGTACACACTGGGACCCCATTTCCCACACTGTCCTTGTACACACTGGGACCCCGTTTCCCACACTGTCCTTGTACACACTGGGACCCGTTTCCCACACTGTCCTTGTACACACTGGGACCCCATTTCCCACACTGTCCTGTGAATTCACTGGGACCCCGTTTCCCACACTGTCCTTGTACACACTGGGACCCCGTTTCCCACACTGTCCTTGTACACACTGGGACCCCGTTTCCCACACTGTCCTTGTACACACTGGGACCCGTTTCCCACACTGTCCTTGTACACACTGGGACCCCATTTCCCACACTGTCCTGTGAATTCACTGGGACCCCGTTTCCCACACTGTCCTTGTACACACTGGGACCACGTTTCCCACACTGTCCTTGTACACACTGGGACCCCCGTTTCCCACACTGTCCTTGTACACACTGGGACCCCGTTTCCCACACTGTCCTTGTACACACTGGGACCCCGTTTCCCACACTGTCCTTGTACACACTGGGACCCAGTTTCCCACACTGTCCTTGTACACACTGGGACCCCGTTTCCCACACTGTCCTTGTACACACTGGGACCCCGTTTCCCACACTGTCCTTGTACACACTGGGACCCCATTTCCCACACTGTCCTTGTACACACTGGGACCCCATTTCCCACACTGGCCTGTGAACTCACTGGGGCCCAGTTCCCTCACTGTCCTGTGAACTCACTGGGTCCCCATTTCCCACACTGTCCTTGTACACACTGGGACCCCGTTTCCCACACTGTCCTTGTACACACTGGGACCCCGTTTCCCACACTGTCCTTGTACACACTGGGACCCCGTTTCCCACACTGTCCTTGTACACACTGGGACCCCGTTTCCCCACACTGTCCTTGTACACACTGGGACCCTGTTTCCCACACTGTCCTTGTACACACTGGGACCCCCGTTTCCCACACTGTCCTTGTACACACTGGGACCCCCGTTTCCCACACTGTCCTTGTACACACTGGGACCCGTTTCCCACACTGTCCTTGTACACACTGGGACCCCGTTTCCCACACTGTCCTGTGAATTCACTGGGACCCCGTTTCCCACACTGTCCTTGTACACACTGGGACCCCGTTTCCCACACTGTCCTGTGAATTCACTGGGACCCCGTTTCCCACACTGTCCTTGTACACACTGGGACCCCGTTTCCCACACTGTCCTTGTACACACTGGGACCCCGTTTCCCACACTGTCCTTGTACACACTGGGACCCCATTTCCCACACTGTCCTGTGAATTCACTGGGACCCCGTTTCCCACACTGTCCTTGTACACACTGGGACCCCGTTTCCCACACTGTCCTTGTACACACTGGGACCCCGTTTCCCACACTGTCCTTGTACACACTGGGACCCCGTTTCCCACACTGTCCTTGTACACACTGGGACCCGTTTCCCACACTGTCCTTGTACACACTGGGACCCCTTTTCCCACACTGTCCTTGTACACACTGGGACCCCGTTTCCCACACTGTCCTTGTACACACTGGGACCCCGTTTCCCACACTGTCCTTGTACACACTGGGACCCGTTTCCCACACTGTCCTTGTACACACTGGGACCCCATTTCCCACACTGTCCTTGTACACACTGGGACCCCATTTCCCACACTGTCCTTGTACACACTGGGACCCCATTTCCCACACTGTCCTTGTACACACTGGGACCCCGTTTCCCACACTGTCCTTGTACACACTGGGACCCGTTTCCCACACTGTCCTTGTACACACTGGGACCCCATTTCCCACACTGTCCTGTGAATTCACTGGGACCCCGTTTCCCACACTGTCCTTGTACACACTGGGACCCCATTTCCCACACTGTCCTTGTACACACTGGGACCCCGTTTCCCACACTGTCCTTGTACACACTGGGACCCGTTTCCCACACTGTCCTTGTACACACTGGGACCCCATTTCCCACACTGTCCTGTGAATTCACTGGGACCCCGTTTCCCACACTGTCCTTGTACACACTGGGACCACGTTTCCCACACTGTCCTTGTACACACTGGGACCCCGTTTCCCACACTGTCCTTGTACACACTGGGACCCCGTTTCCCACACTGTCCTTGTACACACTGGGACCCCGTTTCCCACACTGTCCTTGTACACACTGGGACCCAGTTTCCCACACTGTCCTTGTACACACTGGGACCCCGTTTCCCACACTGTCCTTGTACACACTGGGACCCCCGTTTCCCACACTGTCCTTGTACACACTGGGACCCCGTTTCCCACACTGTCCTTGTACACACTGGGACCCCGTTTCCCACACTGTCCTTGTACACACTGGGACCCCGTTCCCCACACTGTCCTTGTACACACTGGGACCCCGTTTCCCACACTGTCCTTGTACACACTGGGACCCCGTTTCCCACACTGTCCTTGTACACACTGGGACCCCGTTTCCCACACTGTCCTTGTACACACTGGGACCCCGTTTCCCACACTGTCCTTGTACACACTGGGACCCCCGTTTCCCACACTGTCTTTGTACACACTGGGACCCCTTTTCCCACACTGTCCTTGTACACACTGGGACCCCGTTTCCCACACTGTCCTTGTACACACTGGGACCCCATTTCCCACACTGTCCTGTGAACTCACTGGGTCCCCATTTCCCACACTGTCCTTGTACACACTGGGACCCCATTTCCCACACTGTCCTTGTACACACTGGGACCCCATTTCCCACACTGGCCTGTGAACTCACTGGGGCCCAGTTCCCTCACTGTCCTGTGAACTCACTGGGTCCCCATTTCCCACACTGTCCTTGTACACACTGGGACCCCGTTTCCCACACTGTCCTTGTACACACTGGGACCCCGTTTCCCACACTGTCCTTGTACACACTGGGACCCCGTTTCCCACACTGTCCTGTACACACTGGGACCCCGTTTCCCACACTGTCCTTGTACACACTGGGACCCCGTTTCCCACACTGTCCTTGTACACACTGGGACCCCGTTTCCCACACTGTCCTTGTACACACTGGGACCCCGTTTCCCACACTGTCCTTGTACACACTGGGACCCCGTTCCCACACTGTCCTTGTACACACTGGGACCCCGTTTCCCACACTGTCCTTGTACACACTGGGACCCCGTTTCCCACACTGTCCTTGTACACACTGGGACCCCATTTCCCACACTGTCCTGTGAACTCACTGGGGCCCAGTTCCCTCACTGTCCTGTGAACTCACTGGGACCCCGTTTCCCACACTGTCCTTGTACACACTGGGACCCCGTTTCCCACACTGTCCTTGTACCACACTGGGACCCGTTTCCCACACTGTCCTTGTACACACTGGGACCCCATTTCCCACACTGTCCTGTGAATTCACTGGGACCCCGTTTCCCACACTGTCCTTGTACACACTGGGACCCCGTTTCCCACACTGTCCTTGTACACACTGGGACCCCGTTTCCCACACTGTCCTTGTACACACTGGGACCGTTTCCCACACTGTCCTTGTACACACTGGGACCCCATTTCCCACACTGTCCTGTGAATTCACTGGGACCCCGTTTCCCACACTGTCCTTGTACACACTGGGACCACGTTTCCCACACTGTCCTTGTACACACTGGGACCCCGTTTCCCACACTGTCCTTGTACACACTGGGACCCCGTTTCCCACACTGTCCTTGTACACACTGGGACCCCGTTTCCCACACTGTCCTTGTACACACTGGGACCCAGTTTCCCACACTGTCCTGTACACACTGGGACCCCGTTTCCCACACTGTCCTTGTACACACTGGGACCCCGTTTCCCACACTGTCCTTGTACACACTGGGACCCCGTTTCCCACACTGTCCTTGTACACACTGGGACCCCGTTTCCCACACTGTCCTTGTACACACTGGGACCCCGTTTCCCACACTGTCCTTGTACACACTGGGACCCCGTTTCCCACACTGTCCTTGTACACACTGGGACCCCGTTTCCACACTGTCCTTGTACACACTGGGACCCCGTTTCCCACACTGTCCTTGTACACACTGGGACCCCGTTTCCCACACTGTCCTTGTACACACTGGGACCCCGTTTCCCACACTGTCTTTGTACACACTGGGACCCCTTTTCCCACACTGTCCTTGTACACACTGGGACCCCGTTTCCCACACTGTCCTTGTACACACTGGGACCCCATTTCCCACACTGTCCTGTGAACTCACTGGGTCCCCATTTCCCACACTGTCCTTGTACACACTGGGACCCCATTTCCCACACTGTCCTTGTACACACTGGGACCCCATTTCCCACACTGGCTGTGAACTCACTGGGCCCAGTTCCCTCACTGTCCTGTGAACTCACTGGGTCCCCATTTCCCACACTGTCCTTGTACACACTGGGACCCCGTTTTCCCACACTGTCCTTGTACACACTGGGTCCCCATTTCCCACACTGTCCTTGTACACACTGGGACCCCGTTTCCCACACTGTCCTTGTACACACTGGGACCCCGTTTCCCACACTGTCCTTGTACACACTGGGACCCCGTTTCCCACACTGTCCTTGTACACACTGGGACCCCGTTTCCCACACTGTCCTTGTACACACTGGGACCCCGTTTCCCACACTGTCCTTGTACACACTGGGACCCCGTTTCCCACACCTGTCCTTGTACACACTGGGGACCCCGGTTCCCACACTGTCCTTGTACACACTGGGACCCCATTTCCCACACTGTCCTGTGAACTCACTGGGGCCCAGTTCCCTCACTGTCCTGTGAACTCACTGGGACCCCGTTTCCCACCTGTCCTTGTACACACTGGGACCACATTTCCCACACTGTCCTTGTACACACTGGGACCCCGTTTCCCACACTGTCCTTGTACACACTGGGACCCCATTTCCCACACTGTCCTTGTACACACTGGGACCCCGTTTCCCACACTGTCCTTGTACACACTGGGACCCCATTTCCCACACTGGCCTGTGAACTCACTGGGGCCCAGTTCCCTCACTGTCCTGTGAACTCACTGGGTCCCCATTTCCCACACTGTCCTTGTACACACTGGGACCCCGTTTCCCACACTGTCCTTGTACACACTGGGACCCCGTTTCCCACACTGTCCTTGTACACACTGGGACCCCGTTTCCCACACTGTCCTTGTACACACTGGGACCCCGTTTCCCACACTGTCCTTGTACACACTGGGACCCCCGTTTCCCACACTGTCCTTGTACACACGGGACCCCGTTTCCCACACTGTCCTTGTACACACTGGGACCCCGTTTCCCACACTGTCCTTGTACACACTGGGACCCCGTTTCCCACACTGTCCTTGTACACACTGGGACCCGTTTCCCACACTGTCCCTTGTACACACTGGGACCCCGTTTCCCACACTGTCCTTGTACACACTGGGACCCCATTTCCCACACTGTCCTGTGAACTCACTGGGGCCCAGTTCCCTCACTGTCCTGTGAACTCACTGGGACCCCGTTTCCCACACTGTCCTTGTACACACTGGGACCCCGTTTCCCACACTGTCCTTGTACACACTGGGACCCGTTTCCCACACTGTCCTTGTACACACTGGGACCCCATTTCCCACACTGTCCTGTGAATTCACTGGGACCCCGTTTCCCACACTGTCCTTGTACACACTGGGACCCCGTTTCCCACACTGTCCTTGTACACACTGGGACCCCGTTTCCCACACTGTCCTTGTACACACTGGGACCCGTTTCCCACACTGTCCTTGTACACACTGGGACCCCATTTCCCACACTGTCCTGTGAATTCACTGGGACCCGTTTCCCACACTGTCCTTGTACACACTGGGACCACGTTTCCCACACTGTCCTTGTACACACTGGGACCCCGTTTCCCACACTGTCCTTGTACACACTGGGACCCCGTTTCCACACTGTCCTTGTACACACTGGGACCCCGTTTCCCACACTGTCCTTGTACACACTGGGACCCAGTTTCCCACACTGTCCCTTGTACACACTGGGACCCCGTTTCCCACACTGTCCTTGTACACACTGGGACCCCGTTTCCCACACTGTCCTTGTACACACTGGGACCCCGTTTCCCACACTGTCCTTGTACACACTGGGACCCCGTTTCCCACACTGTCCTTGTACACACTGGGACCCCGTTTCCCACACTGTCCCTTGTACACACTGGGACCCCGTTTCCCACACTGTCCTTGTACACCACACTGTCCTTGTACACACTGGGACCCCGTTTCCCACACTGTCCTTGTACACACTGGGACCCCGTTTCCCACACTGTCCTTGTACACACTGGGACCCCCCGTTTCCCACACTGTCTTTGTACACACTGGGACCCCTTTTCCCACACTGTCCTTGTACACACTGGGACCCCGTTTCCCACACTGTCCTTGTACACACTGGGACCCCATTTCCCACACTGTCCTGTGAACTCACTGGGTCCCCATTTCCCACACTGTCCTTGTACACACTGGGACCCCATTTCCCACACTGTCCTTGTACACACTGGGACCCCATTTCCCACACTGGCCTGTGAACTCACTGGGGCCCAGTTCCCTCACTGTCCTGTGAACTCACTGGGTCCCCATTTCCCACACTGTCCTTGTACACACTGGGACCCCCGTTTCCCACACTGTCCTTGTACACACTGGGACCCCGTTTCCCACACTGTCCTTGTACACACTGGGACCCCCCGTTTCCCACACTGTCCTTGTACACACTGGGACCCCGTTTCCCACACTGTCCTTGTACACACTGGGACCCCGTTTCCCACACTGTCCTTGTACACACTGGGACCCCGTTTCCCACACTGTCCTTGTACACACTGGGACCCCGTTTCCCACACTGTCCTTGTACACACTGGGACCCCGTTTCCCACACTGTCCTTGTACACACTGGGACCCCCGTTTCCCACACTGTCCTTGTACACACTGGGACCCCCGTTTCCCACACTGTCCTTGTACACACTGGGACCCCCATTTCCCACACTGTCCTGTGAACTCACTGGGGCCCAGTTCCCTCACTGTCCTGTGAACTCACTGGGACCCCGTTTCCCACACTGTCCTTGTACACACTGGGACCCCCCGTTTCCCACACTGTCCTTGTACACACTGGGACCCCGTTTCCCACACTGTCCTTGTACACACTGGGACCCCATTTCCCACACTGTCCTTGTACACACTGGGACCCCCGTTTCCCACACTGTCCTTGTACACACTGGGACCCCCGTTTCCCACACTGTCCTTGTACACACTGGGGCCCCGTTTCCCACACTGTCCTTGTACACACTGGGACCCCCCGTTTCCCACACTGTCCTTGTACACACTGGGACCCCGTTTCCCACACTGTCCTTGTACACACTGGGACCCCGTTTCCCACACTGTCCTTGTACACACTGGGACCCCCGTTTCCCACATTGTCCTTGTACACACTGGGACCCCCGTTTCCCACACTGTCCTTGTACACACTGGGACCCCCGTTTCCCACACTGTCTTTGTACACACTGGGACCCCTTTTCCCACACTGTCCTTGTACACACTGGGACCCCGTTTCCCACACTGTCCTTGTACACACTGGGACCCCATTTCCCACACTGTCCTGTGAACTCACTGGGTCCCCATTTCCCACACTGTCCTCGTACACACTGGGACCCCCGTTTCCCACACTGTCCTTGTACACACTGGGACCCCATTTCCCACACTGGCCTGTGAACTCACTGGGGCCCAGTTCCCTCACTGTCCTGTGAACTCACTGGGTCCCCATTTCCCACACTGTCCTTGTACACACTGGGACCCCCCGTTTCCCACACTGTCCTTGTACACACTGGGACCCCGTTTCCCACACTGTCCTTGTACACACTGGGACCCCCCGTTTCCCACACTGTCCTTGTACACACTGGGACCCCCGTTTCCCACACTGTCCTTGTACACACTGGGACCCCGTTTCCCACACTGTCCTTGTACACACTGGGACCCCGTTTCCCACACTGTCCTTGTACACACTGGGACCCCCCGTTTCCCACACTGTCCTTGTACACACTGGGACCCCCGTTTCCCACACTGTCCTTGTACACACTGGGACCCCATTTCCCACACTGTCCTTGTACACACTGGGACCCCCCGTTTCCCACACTGTCCTTGTACACACTGGGACCCCCCCATTTCCCACACTGTCCTGTGAACTCACTGGGGCCCAGTTCCCTCACTGTCCTGTGAACTCACTGGGACCCCCGTTTCCCACACTGTCCTTGGACACACTGGGACCCCCGTTTCCCACACTGTCCTTGTACACACTGGGACCCCCGTTTCCCACACTGTCCTTGTACACACTGGGACCCCATTTCCCACACTGTCCTTGTACACACTGGGACCCCCGTTTCCCACACTGTCCTTGTACACACTGGGACCCCGTTTCCCACACTGTCCTTGTACACACTGGGGCCCCGTTTCCCACACTGTCCTTGCACACACTGGGACCCCGTTTCCCACACTGTCCTTGCACACACTGGGACCCCGTTTCCCACACTGTCCTTGTACACACTGGAGCCGCAGACCATGCACTCCCTTCAAGCTCACGCACTGATGCTATTCCCGTTGCTTTAAAGCTTACTGGTGCCTTTTTCTTCCTGCACTCCTTTTAAAGACACCAGTTTCAGTGAAAAGTCCATTATTCTACTGTGTAACAATCTACAAAATAAGGAATTAAAAGTGTGCTGGAATATTAACAGGAGTCACTTCTTATAATCTGGCTAATCTGCTGATTTGACAGCACTAAACTCTCCAGCACACTGGACTGTCAAAGCTGTAGTGTCCATTTACATAAGTATTACTGTACTGCTTCCTGTAACATCATTATATCAAAGATTCTATGTCCCCATTCTGCCCTTCCTGCCTCTCAAACTGAAAGAACAAACCCCCTGAAAATTTTATTCAGTGAAGCAGTTGGACATTCAGCCAATCGGATCTCTAACTGGCAAGTATTATTCATGTTTTACCTGTTAATACCCACAGGGGGGATTTCTGAGCAGAGTGGAAAGATCGACGTTGGTGATGAATTGCTCGCAATCAATGACAAATTCTTGCACGGCCTCATGCACTACGATGCTTGGAACATCATCAAGTCTGTCCCTGAAGGACCCGTTCAGTTACTTATCCGGAAAGTTAAATCAGTTTAAGGACTACAATCTAAATGGAACATTAGATGTCCAGTTGTATCACTAGACCAAAGTGATGTGGTAACCTACATTGTTAGTAGATTTTTAAGTTTCAACAGCATTACCTCTGACTTTCTTTTCCTTAAGTCATGACAATTAGAAAGGTAAAGACAAGGGTTTTGGCAAAATTGTAAATGAATCATTTAGAATGAGATCTGCTATTCAAGAATTTAAGGAAAAGAGTCTTCTCTTGATCATTCATTGTATTTCATAGCAGACAATGTTCAACTGATATTCAAACAACCCTAAAGTAAATGAACTCATTTTCAGTCAGCTCTGCACTGGCAGATGTACTAACTATTGCTCATTGAGAAATCCATGGTAAAAACTCCTTAATTTAGCCAATTCAATTGAGCATAGATACGGAATGGCAAAGAGTTCAAAACTTAAGGGCTTTCAAATGCGTGCAGGTGTGCTACTGAATCAGAATCAGGTTTATTATCACTGACATATTCCGTGAAATGTGTTGTTTTGCAGCAGCAGTACAGTGCAATACATAAATATTACTGTAAATTACAATGAGAAATATAAAAAAATAAATAGTGCAAAAACAGAGCAAAGTAGTGAGATAGTGTGCGCGGACCATTCAGAAATCTGATGGCGGAGGTGCAGAAGCTGTTCTTACATGTTGAGTGTGTATTTTCAGGATCTTGTACCTTATCATTGGCAGTACTGAGAAGAGGGTATGTTCTGAACCATGAGTTTCCTTCATGATGGATGCCTCATTCTTGAGGCATTAACTTGTGAAGATCAAAGTCAAACTAATTGTCAAAGAACATATATGTCACTTGCCAGCTGGTGTCATCAGTGCCAGACTTTGGAGTGCAGGCTCGCGAGTTCGAATCCAGCCGGCCCCCTTGCACGCTTTCCATCCGTGCTGGGTTGAGCGTCGAGCTAGCAACTCGGCCTCGTAAAAGTAAGAAAGCCTGCTGAAAAAAAACGCCGTCACAATGGCGTTCCGATGACTCCACTTACTTCTTCTTCTTCATAAATGTCACTGGAATCAAAATCAGGTTTAATATCACTGGCATTTGTAGTTCTGCAGCAGCAGTAAATTGCAATGCAATTTTTTTTAAAACTGTAAATAACAATAAAATATAAAATTAAATTGATGGGGCAGCACGATAGCACAACACTTTACAGTACCAGTGATCTGGCTTCCCGCCATTGTCCGTAAGGAGTTTGTACATTCTCCCCGTGAACACGCGGGTTTCCTCCGGGTGCTCCAGTTCCCTCCCATAGTCCAAAGATGTACAGGTTGGCCATTGCAAATTGTCTCGTGATTAGGGTAGGATTAAATTGGGGGATTACTGGGCGGCGTGGCTCGAAGGGCGGGGAGGGCCTATTCCGCACTGTATCTCAATAAATAACTAAGTAGTGCAAACAAAAATAGTGAGGTTAGTAAATAGTGAGGTTCATGGGTTCATTGTCTATTCAGCAATCTGATAGTGGAGGTGGAGAAGCTGCTCCTGAAATGTTGAGTGTGTGTGTCTTCAGGGTCTTGTATCTCCTCCTTGGTGGTGGTAAAGAGAAGAGAGCCTATCCTGGGTGATGAGGGGTCTTAATGATGGCTGCTGCCTTCCTGAGGCATTGCCATATACGTACTGCCTTGAGATACATTTTCTTGCAGGCACTCAGTGTCCTTTATGACGGGGAAATTTTTGCCAATGATGGAGCTGTCTGTGCTAAATTGGTTTAAACAAGTTAAACTGCTGTTTAACTAGCTAAAACTGCTCAATTTAAAAACGGAGCATTGTGCTGTTTGCTCATACAGAGCCAACCCATCAGGTTCTTGAGAAGGAAGGGCATCATAGGTTACAGGGAAAAGGCAGGAGAATGGGGTTGAGACGGAAAATACCTTAGCCATGATGGAATGGCATAGCAGATTTGATAGGGGGAATGCCCTAGTTCTGATTCATTAACTAGACTCCTGATTTATAACACTACTCAAATCAGAGAAAGCAGAATTAGAGCGTTCATTGTAGGACTATGATTCCAGATTCCATTAATGAGTCAGACGATCTGCTCAGCTGAGGTAATAACAGTTGTTTAGCTCACATTATGAGAGTGCTGAGCCTGCCACAGAGAATTGAATTGGTTCCAATAATTTTCAGGCCCTTTACGCCCAAAGAAATTCCACTTTGCTACACCCAAAGAACAAATGTCACCAGTCAGTTACGAAATAACAGATAAAGTTGAGACTTTGTGCCTAGGTACCAGTATCCAGGAACTATTCTAAAGCAATATTCACCATTTTTTGACCAAAGGTTGTCATACGACATGCCCCACAGACAGAAATATGGTTGCACAGTTTGGAAGAATTTACGGTTTGAGGATATGATTTTATCTACTCCCGCATTACTCCCGCTCAATCATTGTAGGCACTGAACCTTGTACGAGTTGAGCATATGCTGTGGTGCATATTGTGGAGGAATGGTAACACATTCCAGCTGCAGCTGTTCCCTGCTTCAGGGTTTATTCAGTATGTAAATCAAACAGCAGTCAGTGATAACAGAGCAGCCTATTGTAACTACACCTTCCCTTTTGCCGAAAATAATAATTAGGTGCTTACCATTACCAATTTGTAAATTCACTGCAATGATTTCATCAGTCATTGTGCAAAATGCAAAGCTGCCTTTTTGAATAAACACAAAAGATTCTACAGATGTTGAAACTCCAGAGTAACACCCACAAAAAAAGCTGGAGAAACTCAGCAATTCAGTAAGTATCTATGGAGAGGAATAAACAATTGACATCTCTGGCCAAGACCTTTCATGGACCCCAATCAGGTCCGACCAAACTGACAAGTTAACCTTTATGGATTCCTGCACAAAAACTCCCAAGTTCGTTTGCACCTCTGGGTTTTTTTTTATTTTCTGCCCATTTAGAAAATAGTCTAAGCTTTCATTTCCTTTTTTTCACTGTAATGCTGGAACATCGGACTTTAGCTTCTCCCTCTCAAACTGCAGGGTGAAATCTGTCATATTATGATCACTGCTTCCTAAGGGTACCTTTACCTTAAGCTCCCTAATCAAATCTAATTCATTACACAACACCAGAATTGCCTTTTTTCTAGTCGGCTCAACCACAAGCTGTACTGAAAAGCCATCTTGTAGGCATTCTACAAATTCCTTCTTTTGGGATCCAGCACCAAACAAATTTTCCCAGTCTACCTGCATATTGAAATCCTCATGACTATCATAACACTTTTATATGCCTTTTCTACCTCACATTGTAATTTATATCCGACATCCTGGCCATTGCTGGGAGGCCTGTATATAACTCCCATCAGGGTCTTTTCACCCTTGCAGTTTCTTAATTCTACCCCCACAAGTATTCTACAACTTCTGATCCTATGTCACCTCTTTCTTTGATTTCATTTCTTACCAACAGAGCCACCCCATGCCCTCTGCTTGCTGCCTGTCCTTCCATTGCAGTGTATATCCTCGGATGTTGAACTCCCAACTATGATCTTCTTTCAGCCAGGACGCTGATGCCCACAACGTCGCACCTGCACTGTGAGATCATCTCCCTTATTCCATACACGGCATGCATTCAAAGATGAGGCCATGATAGCAGAGCGGTTAGCATGGCTCTGCTACAGCTTGGGGCGTTGGAGCTCGATTCCAGAGTCACCTGTAAGGAGTCTGTCCGTCCTCTCCGGGGAATGTGTGGGTTTTCCCCAGGTACTTCAGTTTCCTCCAACAGTGCAAAGACATACCAGTAGAGCAGTGTGTGATTATAAATTGTCCCATTATTAGGTTAGTGTAAAATCAGGGTTGTTGGGCATCGCAGCTCTAAGAGATAGAGGGGCCTATTCCACGCTCTATTGCTGAATAAATATAATGCCTTCAGTCCTTCATTCATCACCCTTTATGAATTTTTGCCACTGATTGCAATTTTACCCTATTATCTGCCTCTTCCTCACAATCTGACTGTACACTGCATCTATTTTTATACCAACTGTCCCATCGTAGGTCTGTCACGCCAGTTTCCATCCCCCGGCCAAACTAGTTTAAACTCTCCCCAGCAGTTCTAACAAACCTTCCCTACCCCTCAGTTTAAAGTGTAATACATCCTTTATGGTACCGGTCATAACGTTCCCCAAAAGCCATTCCAGTGATCCCGAAATAGGAAACCCTTCCCCTGCACTGATTGTTCAGCCTTGCCTTCATCTGCAAATTATCCTGTTCTTACCCTCACTGGCACATGGCATGGCAGCAATCCAGAGGTCATTACCCTGGAGGTTACCACCCCAGAGGTCACAACCCTAGAGGTCCTGCATTTCAGTCTTCTACCTAACTCCCTATATTCTCTCTTCAAAACCTCCTCCTTTTTCCTGCATGTGATGTTGGTACCTATATGTGCCACAACTTCCGGCTGCTCTCTCTCCTCTAGAATGCTGTGGACCCAATCTGTGACATCTCTGACCCTGGCACCTTAGGGGCAACATACCATCTGGGTATTTCTTTCACATCCACAGAATCTCCTATCTGTTCCTCTAACTATGGAATCTATCATTATCACTTCCATTCTCCTCTTCTCCCCTCTTTTCTTCTGAGCCTCAATGCCAGAGACCCAGATGCTATGGCTTCTCCCGGTAGCCCCCCCCCCCACCCCCCCCCCCCCCACACACACACTATTCATTTTTGAGGGGAACAGCCACAGGCACTGGATTCCTGTTCCTTTTCCCTCTCCAGACTGTTACCCAGGTAACTGCCTCCTACAATTTACGGGTGACTACCTCCCCATGGTGCCCACCTATCATCTCATTTTCCTATATGAACCGAATGTCATTAAACTGCAGTTCTAGTTACCTAACATGATTTCTAAGGAGCTGCAGCTTGATGCACTTCATGCAGAAGCAGTAATCAGGGAGACTGGAGGTCTCCCAGAATTCTCACATCTTACACAAAGAATATATCGCTAACCCTGGATCAATTCTCACAGCACTAATTATGTATTAATAGGCAGAAAGAGAAAAAAAAACTTAGTTATAGCCTCCATCTGTGCTCGCCCAAGCCTGTTGAATCAAAGCCTGACCACTCTAACACTGCCCACTCATACAATGGCGACTAGCTTACACCTTGCTTTTTATTGACCTTTGTCAAGTGCCTAATAGATCACTATGATTGCAGCCTGCCAAAAGGCCCCAAGCTCTTTCTAAACGTCACATTGCCTCAGCCAAACAAGTGACTCAAGGATATTCCTATCTGCCCTTTAGAGATGGTGGTTAAATATTCTCCAGTTGTATCAAAACTAATATTGAATCAGCATGTTCAAAAAGATTTTACAAATTAGAACAAAGAAAATTTCGCTCTATCAAAATAAACAAATCTCACAGTCTTTTGCTGGGGACCTCCCGTCACTGTAATACTGCAGAGCAGTAATGTCTTTCATTGCTAGTCTTCGTCTTGTGATCATCTGAGTCGAGTAAGATGTTCTCCTAAGGGGTACCCCAGTGGCTGTGGAGGCCGATCTAGGATCCACATATTTTGGTACATTATTAACACGACTATTGGGAGTGGTGGCCATGGTCAGTGGTCATGTCTTTTGCTTGTTCATTCTCACCTTTAGCAGCTGCCGCTTGTTCTCTGCAGCACAGCAGAAGTCACTATCATGTCGTGCAGCTTCCTCTTGTACAGGTTTCTTCTGGGTGCATCTACTGAATGCAATATCTTCCCAGTTTTGAAGTGCCTCCTACACTACTTCCTCAACCACTTATTCATATCCACAATCATCCTATTCCTTTCCTGACTAGCATATGGTACTGGGAGTAATCCAGAGATTACTACCTTGGAGTCCCTTCCCTAACTCCCTATGCTCACTGTGCAGAATATCTTCCCCTTTTCTACTTATGTCATTGGTGTCAATGTACACTGCAACCTCTGGCTGTTCACCAGCCCTCTTTAGAATTTTCTGCAGCTGCTCTCAGTCATCTTGGACCGTAGCACATGGGAGGCAATACACCATCCTGGCTTTTCTTTAGCAGCCACAGAGTCTCCCATCCAAACTCCTAACTACGTGGGTTCAGGAGGCATTGATGAAGAGGGTCCTGCAGTCCGAAATGGTTCTGGAAATGGAACTGATGATCTGGGCGCTTGTCAATTTGGAGGACCAGAGTGATGAGGCTTTCGAAATTTGAGGGTCCTGAATTCCATGGTGTAATTCATTGCCAAGTATGTGCTTTGATGAAAGCAAAATATCCAATCTGCCCTCCTTCCACTTCACAGATAGTTGAAAACCTGGCGCATCTCAGCGATGAATTCCTCATATTTATTGCAAACGGCGGTTTTGTTGTCCCATTTCACGGTGGCCCAGGTCAGAGCTCACCCAGTCAAGAGAGGCATGACAGAGGCAAACTTGGCTCGGTCTGTAACTCGCAGAGATGGCTGGAGCTTTAAGGATAAGATGCACCAGGACTGGAAATTGTGGCATCAGGTTGGGGATCCATCAAAACATTCAGGTGTTGGAATCTGGGGCTCCAAAGGAGGAGGTTGACTGGTGCAGGGTTGCTTTATTGACTTAATTTGTATTAAACAACCCACAAATTTCAGGAAGTTAAATGCATATGCTTCTCTTGTGCTTCTTCACCATACCCCAGCAAACTATCCAAAGTAACAAAATTGCTTCCAAGGGTCTGTTTTCTCTCCCACTCACACACCCTACATTCCAATAACATGTGAGACCATCTCTGGAAATTGACACTCAAAAAGGATTCTTCTTCCCCTTCATATCTAAACCCTATATTTGTATTTCTGTCAAGTTCTGTATTAAAAAAAAACACCTGTATGCTTAAGGAACTGCACTATATATTTAACGCAATAATCCTGTGATCCTTTCTGCAAAATATTATTAATGTTAGATTGTATTTTATTCTGAGCTAACTTTAAAATCAATCCTCCCCTTTTTTGATTATATCTTGGACACTTCAGTTACATGCTCAACCATTTTTTGTTGGCTACAGTACTCACATCTCCCATGGCTGTGTTTCTTCATTAAAAACAATGTACTATTTAACCATGTGCTCAAACCTCAATCTCGACATTATCACCTCCTCCCTCCTGCTCTTGCCTGTATCGACCATCCCACTTCTTTCTGGATGTTATTAAGATGTCTTCCAGTTCTCTCTTCATCGCATGGTTTTCTCCACATTTTTAATTTAATTTTTAATGATGTTTTTCATTTCTCCTTTACTGTAATTGATTTGAATTTCCGCTTCTGCTCATCGAGTTTCCTCCTTTGCTGATTTATCCACTTGCTCATTCCTTTTGTTACCAACATGTGCTGGAATCCACATAAACACAAACAGAGTCCCATCATTTTAAGTCTAGGTAAGGTTTATATTATCTCACACATAATGCCTAGTCTTGTCTCTAAGTGGAAGTGATTGTGGTCCCTGAATCAGAAAATATCGGTTTCATTTCCTCCACCCACTGAAAAGCGAGTAGTCCAGCAGTCATTTCACCTGCCTCCACTGAGAAATCATCATTTATTTTCCACTACTTTTTAATGTTAAATTCAAGCACTACAAATCCTATCTTCAATCTATTATTACCAGTTTTGAAGCATATTGTATATATTTGTAAATATCCATAATTATTATTATTTACACAAGAATCAACTATATCTTGATGTAAAATCACATCTAATTTTTTTGTCTCCTTTCAAATAATTTAAGATCCACCCCTGGTACTTCACAAAGCCATGGAGGCACCTCAGACGCCTTGTTAATAATTCTTGACCTTATCGGCTTTTCCTTCAATAGTCCATGTGAAACTTCTGAATTTCTCCATGCTCTTGGTCTACCCAATATGTAAACACAAGTTGTGTTCTCAGTTCCAGAGGTGTTTCTCCCTAGTCCACCTGAATTGCATCCACTGGTGCAGACCTTATTGCCCTACCGATTATGCTTGACTTTGAATTATATCCAGTTTCTTGAGCATGCAGTGTGATGCTGATCCATATGCCTTACTTCTGTAGTCCCAATATTGATTATTATTAATCCTACATATATTGCTTTTAAGGATTTCCTATCAGTCCTTCATTTCTTTCCTATCAAACACCTCATAACATGTAGAACTTTCTTACTTTTAGTTATTATTTCCTTAATACGCGTTGACCATGTGTCTTTTATCAAACCAAATTCCTAAAAGTTTAGAGATATCCACACTTTCTTATTCTATACAATAAAGCTTTAGTTTTTAAGTATTATCAAACAAGGATTAACTTCTTCTGACTTTTTTATGGTGGTTGGCAATCCAACTTAAAGAAGCATTACTGCCACCAACTGGACTGGAGTGTGGTGTAGAGAGTTTGGGGGCTGAGGAAGGTAACCTTACTACTCTTTCAAATTAAAGCTAAATTACAAAAATCCTATAGATTGTAAGTAATGACAGATGATACTGTGAATTAAATTATAGTCACTCCCATAACTTAAAGTTTTTAAATTAAAACTATCAACTCCCAAAGATTGTAATGAGGCCTGCATTTGACTTCTTTCAACCTTGTATGCCACTTCAACCACTGTAATAGTATATGTTCAACTGTTTCATAATGATGACAAAACCTGCCCAACCCAGAATGATGTTTTCCTACAAGATAGAGGGAATAATTAAGCCTAGTATGCCCGATTGTAAATCATGTCAAAATAATTCCTTCCCTTCTTGTTTGACCTCCTTCTCCCATCAACCCAACAGTCATCTTTCCTTATGCCCATTATCCCACAAGCCTTGCCTTAACACCCTAATTCTGAACCCTACCAACCCCTTACCTTTTGATTTGATAAGTAAAAGGTCTTTATCCGTTGTTGAACTTCTAACAGCCCTCTTAGCTAAACAATTAACCCAGTCATTCCTCTCAACCCTCTGTGTGCAGAGACCCATAAGAAGAAAACATAGACCAAGACTTCTATATGAGATAATGTTTGATGAGTTTCCAGCAGTAAATCTGACTACTGCTAGAATACAGTACCTGGTTTAAGATTCATCAAAACTGAAAAGGAACCTGAACAAACTACAGCTTTACATAGACAAATTTGCTCCACCTACAGTAAGCCTAAAACGATGGCAACTAACTCTGCCGACTATACCAATAAATAGTAAGTTGTTTTTTATTGCTACCTATAATTCAGACACAAAAACAGCCACACCAACATTCCCAGTTAAAGTATCTTTTGATCCATCTGTAAAAGTGGTTAACAGACCATAATAATTTTCCTTAATATATCAATGAACCAGCAGACTCACAGGAGTAACAAAATTGTTAGACTTTATTAAATCATGTACCTAAAATCAACCAAAAACTAAGGTTGGGCTACTGAGAAACAAGGATTATGGGTGACAGCTGAATTTAACTAGGCTGAAGACGATGAGTTGGAATGAGTGACGTGTTGGAAACGAGTGAGAGTGACTCATGTTAGCTTGGTGGAGACTGGGAGGAGCCCGCCTGTGCAGGCCTGAAGAGAGAAGTAGTGGTTACTTAGTTTAAAAAAAGGGAATTCCCAGAGTTCAGCAAACATGTCATGAAAATAGAATTACACAATCACATAAAGATAACAGTGTAGAACTTCTCCAGAGTTCAAGTAGGTTAACTTACTCTTATCTTTATTGGGAATATACTACATATATACATGGTTAAATGGCAGTACTAGACCTTATTCCATCTGAAGAGCAGACACCGAACAGCCTGCTCCCACCAAAGCAATGAGAAACTAGGAAAAGATAACAATTAAAAGTAATTCCATATGAAATGTGCCTATCTTTATAAATGAAGAAATTTGTTGGAAACACTTTCAAAATTAGGCCTCTTATAAAGTAAATAGTTCTAAAATAACCACTGTGTATTTGACCAACTGACAACTTAGTGCAGAATTTATAAAGTGTAGAATTCTGAATTTTCCATCTGGTTTTGCATACGCTCTTTAATTTGGATGTTTTTTGAGATCATCCAGTTTCCTGAGAGATCTGCTTGAATGCAAGTATTCTGGTTATTTGAAAATTCTCTTTTTGGATTGTGCTGGTTCTCAACATTCTGAATTTGTGAGCAAGATATTAATCAAAGTTCACTTCTATACCAAATATATTTAAGGTTTTCTTAACACACTTGTAGTGTTTGAAGTAGATAAGGTTGCTTTATGGGAAGTACTGGCCAGACTAATATAATAGCAATTAATTTTCATTTGTATCAACTTTTTTTGGCTAAAATTAGCATTAAAATATTCCATAAATCCTCCTTCGACTTACAAAATTCTATTTTTCCTGGAAATCCTGTAAGTGCAATCTAAGGGTAATCAATAGGTCATGTGTATGCATTTGGTAAATCTATTACAGACTCCAGACTTGTACACAGGATTTTACATCAACAGACAAGAAAAATAATTTTATCATCTACCTTGATTTGTGTTCAATGTCAGCACCTTTTTGCTCATTTAGTTAGTCCAATCTTTGTATCTTATGGTGAAAATATAACTTGTAAAGATCTTTGAGTTGCAGAATTATTAAGTACTGCTCTGTAAAATTGGCATGTCCACTGATTGTGACATGATAATTATATTAAATCTCACAGATTTCTCTTTAAATCTACAAAAGGATTGAGTTATCATTAAATAAGTCATTTAAAGATAGCCTGATTAATTTAGAACTCTAGACCAACCTGCTTATGATTTGAAATGAAATGATAGTATGTGACAAACTGTAAAATATTGTTGTATACATTTTTTGTGTAAAAATATGCCTGTTTTGTCAATAGTTATCCTAAATGCCTTCAAAAGATATAGGGGGAGAAAGGGTGCAATACTACAAGATGGACTGTATATTTTTTAAAGTGGCTTTGCACTCATTATTTAAAGCCAGGAAATCTGTAAACAGGGTTTTATAGTGATTCAAAATATTATTTTATGAAATAAAAATGCATCCTAATCTCACACTGTGCTTTTTTGTGAATGTGGATTTCCTGCTGAATTAACTTTCTTACTAGCAATGGTCTTGGAGCTAGTTACATGAATGGAACTGGTACCAAAGTGGATATGGATTAATGGTCTGGAGACACAAGTTCCAATCCCAGCATAGCCCAATGTGGGATTTGAATTCATTTTTCAATCAAACTTGGATTTTTTTAAATAAAGTATGGCTATCAAAAGAAAAGCAGTTTATCATGAAGTTCATTGGGTTCACCAGCTGAGATGCTATTCTTGGAAAAGCAGGGTGTTGTGTACATGGACTATGTGTCAAACCAAACCCAGAACAACATGGTGATTCCCTTATCCTTACCTACCATCCCATGAATCTCTGCATCCAGCACATCATTCTCTGTAACTTCTGCCATCTTCAAAGCAAACCTGCCACTAAACACGTCTTCCCCTTGTTGGGGTTAATTAGTATTGGGGTTAATTCGTGTCGGGGTTAATTAGTGTTGGGGTTAATTCGGGACTGCCATTACAGGTCAGGAGTGGCTCACGTAACACACATAATGTTAGGAGGCTGGAATGCGAGGGAGGGGGAGCGAAACTGGGGACCCCGCTACATCGAAACTACTAGTGTCACGCGATTCAGTAAACAAAAGAAACAGGTAACTCGTGAGTGTATGGCTTCGGGCCAATAAGATGGACACAAGTGCCCGATATTACCTAATATGTAACGGGGGGTTGTGCTGGGGGGAAAAGGGGTATACATAAGAGCAGATTGTAAGGGGAAAACAGAACGCCTTCTCCAGCGACTCCGTGGATTCGCTGTGCCAGTTGCGATTCTGCCAATAAAGCCACGTTTTGCTATATTCCGGTGTTGGTTGTCTCTCTTCCTAAACGAACACAGGGCAGAATTTCAAGCCCAACACCCTCCACCCACACTCCACAGGGATCTCTCTCTACTGGACTTCCTTGTCCACTGAACTCCCACTTGGCAAGCAGTACACGTGCTACATCTGCTCCAACAACTCCTCCCTCACCAACATTCAGAGGCCCCCCAACAGTCTCGATGAAACAAAGTTTCACCCGCTAGTCAGTCAAGGTTGTCTGCTGTATCTGGAGCTCCAGGTGCAGTCCCCTGTACGTTGGTGAGACCCGCCATAGATTGGGGACAACTTCACTCCTTCCACCACAAAAGGAGACTTTCCTCATGGCCAACCATTTTAATTTTACTTCCTATACCCATTCTGATATGTCAGTCCATGGCCTCCTTTACTTCTACCCTCCCCAATTCTGGCTTCCCTTCTCCTTCCCTTTCTCCCACAGTCTACTCACCTCTCCTATCAGATTTCTTCTTTAGACCCTTACCTTTTCCACCTCCCAGCTTCTCACTTCATCAGCTCTTCCCCACCCACCAACCTTCGCCTTCATCTGGTTTCACCTATCATTTGCCAACTTGTAGTCCTTCCCTCCCCCTCCCACCTTTTTCTAGCTTTTCCCCTTTCCAGTTCTGATGAAAGGTCTTGGCCTGAAACGTCGACTCTTTATTCCTCTCCATAGATGCTGTTTGACCTCTCGAGTACCTCCAGCATTTTTTATTCTTATAGATTTCTGGCATCTGCAGGCATTTTTGTGTTTATGCTGAGAGGATGTTTCCTTTAGTAGGAGGACGTAGGACTAGAGTTCGCCATTTAAAACAGAGTTTTAATTTTGCCCTCAAATGGTCATGTCTTTGGGATTCTCTTCCTCAAAAGACAATGGATGCAGAGTCTTTGAATGTATCTTAAATCAGTATCTAGAGACCGATAGAATCTTCCTAGGCAGGTAGGTACTCAGTTTATACTCAGATCACCCATGATCTGATAGACTGACCTAGTTCTGCTCATGTTCATTGGCATTTCAGATTCAAGAAGCCCAAAAACTGCGAGGTGTGGGGAGCAGCTGAAAGGAAGAAAGCCTTGTGACCAACACCTGGCTGAAGGTTTCAATATGAGCAAGTAACAATGCTGTGCTGACACAGCACTGTTAGTCCAATGCGGAAGTGCCAGCAGTAGATTTGAATGCTCTGAAACAGACAGACATCTTGCAAACACAATAGATTCTGCCAATGTGGAAAGTCAGGAGCAACACACGTACAGTGCCGGAGGAGCTCAGCAGGTCAGGCAGCATCTACAGGAGGGAATAAACAGTTGACGTTTCATCGGGACAGGAAAGAAAGGGGGCAAAAGCCTGAATATGTTGCAGGAAGGGGAAGGAGCACAAGCTGGTGAGGTAACAAGGCAGTCTGATAATTCACAGAAGTAGTCTTATAGCTATCTAAATCAGTCATTGTCTGGGAGATATGAAAGAAGTATCACAAGACAATTGACAGCAACAGCTCCGGAGAAGAACTATCACAGAAGAAACTCTGATAAAGGAGGGACTTAGGGAAGAAATTGCCATATCAAACACTTGAAATTCAAGCAGTGAGTCTTCGAATTGTTTGCAACTAAGGAGTAACTGTGATTAGTAAAAGTTGGATAAAGTCCTTGTCTGGTGTGCTTGATCACCTATTGAATTTAATTTACTACATAGGTCAAAGCAATTAGTTTGATTGATACACAGTCCACCATGTGGAATTCAACACCTCAAATCTTAAGGAATAGAAATTCATTTGACACTTTTGAATGCCAGTTGAAAACCTAATTATTTTACCTTGCTTTTAACTAACTTTTTATCTTTTATTTTCATGTTTGCACTTTATCTCATTGTAAAGCACCTTGAACTACATAGTCTGTATGAATAGTAAATGTTATTAATTCACTAATGCAACTTCAATTCACTTATACTCCACCAATGTCACACCATGACTACAATGCTTTCTAGAGTCCTTTGCTGCAACTTGCCAAAGCTTCTTTAAGACAAAATCAGCAGAACGTAAACAAAAATATAAAATGCCCCAAAAAAAATCAGCACATCTCCAACCAAAAACATCGACAATTTTTCATCCTACACGTGTAGCCTTATACAAAGTTTTTCCAGCATTCCTTTTTTTGATTTCCAAAATATGAAAGATATGTATTTTTTCTAAAGGAAAGACAGAAGACGGATAAAGATATTATCAACTGCAAGTTCCCTGACAAGGCCTGGGGCATGCAGATGTGGAAAACCATGTACTTCTATCCATCCCACCTTTGACAAAATAAAATCTCCAAAACATAACATTGCTAAAGCTTTGCTCACAAGTCTACATAATATTCTGTTCTTTTCACCCCTTTGTCCTTTGCTTGAAATAAAAATACAAACTCCAGTGGAAATCCTAAGTAAAAGTCCTGAGTTACGTAAGAGCATAGAAGAAGAACAACAAAAAGGAATAAGGGGGAGTTCCTGATTTCATAGTGCACGCTGTTTTTTGAAACAAGGTGGTTTTACAGGAAATAGCCACAAGCAGACAAGAGTGATCACACAAATATGACTCACTTCGGCAGTGATGCACCATCAATAACTCACGCTGAGACTTAGGAAGTGAGATATCGGCTTTTATTGACTGGAAGAATAAACAGCACTACATCCTGGGGAAAATGAGGGAGAGCAGCAGCCCACAGTCGCCTTTATACAGGGGGTCTGTGGGAGGAGCCACAGGAGCAGTCAGCAGGGTCTGTGGGAGGAGCCACAGGAGTAGTCAGACAGGTATATCTAGTTCACCACAGGCAGGGCGTGTTCTAAGTACAAGCAATAAAGGCTGCTGATAGTAGAAATTCAACACCATCACCTCAACTCACATTCGCTAAATGAGATGCAAACATTAAAAATGACGACAGTTTTAGAGAAACATTGTTTAGAAATGTCAGGAGATCTCATTCATCTGAGCTAGGTAAAATAATAAAGTAAGGAAATCTCTTAAAAGTACACGGAATGAGATAACAACCCCTCAGTTTGTTGGATTAAATAGGAACTTGCCAATCTCAATTTAAGTAAGCCGCTGAGACCATAAGGCCATAAGACATAGGAGTGGAATTAAACCATTCGACCCATTGATTTTGCTGTGCCATTCCATCATGGCTGATTTATTATCCCTCTCGACACCATTCTCCTGCATTCTCCCTTTGACACCCCTGCTAACCAAGAATCTATCAACCTTGACTTTAAATATACCCAATGACCTGGCCTCCACTGTCTTTTATGGCAAGTAATTCCACAGATTCACCACCCTCTGGCTAAAATTCCTCAACTCCGTTCTAAAGGGACATCCTTTTAGACTGAGGCTGTGCCCTCTAGTCTTAGAATCCCCCACTATAAGAAACATTCTGGCCATGTTTATCTAAATCTTTCAATATTAGACATACTCTGGCCAAAACTTTGGTTTTAAAAAGATGGTGTTTGCAGGAAAAATGTCTTTTTTTTAACCTGTGGTTATTTGCATTTGAATTTTATGATCCAGTAAATGGGAAGTTTAATTATCTTTATAGTAAATAATTTCATGCCAATTATCTTTTTCTAGGCAGGAATAAGCTACTGCCTCCTGCAGTGTGGTTGACCCTGAATGCTCTTGTCAGCTGCTGCTCCCTTTCAAAGCCAATTTCATAGTGGGCACCTAGAAATTCGTGGAACAGAATCTTGCAGGTGATTCTGGTAACTTGCAAAACGATGTTATTAGATGCATTGAAAGGGTGTGTGCAAAATATATTACAGAGTAAGTGTCACTAGACCTCTTTTACTGGGAAACTTCTCTCACTTCAGTTTCTTCCATTAACCCATTGAGTGCAAAGGTAATTAAAATGGATTAGAATAAAAATCATAGAGTCGTACACCTGATTGAGCAATAGGGCCCACACTGACGCAATCAGAGAAATCCTAGTCAGATAAATCCTACATTCATTCCAATTTTTATTCTCCCCACCACCCATCAGATTCCACCTTGAAACTGAGTGGGTATATGAGTAGTGACCAGGAAACAAGAGTCACCAATAGGGCAGGTACTACACAAACAGGGAAATGTGAGGTTAAATGTGAGATGTACAGCAGTATAAGGGCGACACAATTTGGTGACTCTTTTGTTTCCTGGTCACTATTCATGTACCCACTCAGTTTCAAGACATTACCGAAGTTTAATATGTCTCATTTTGTCTCCTTGGCCAGATTCTTGAAATGAATGCATTTATCCAGCAGCTTGTCTTTCCAATACCGCATCCATGGATGTGTGACAAAGGGCATCCTTGGACATCAGGCTGTCCCAGGTCAGTGGGTCTTGGGATTGGATGTCTATGCGAGCAGGAGACATGAGGGCTGGTGAAACAGGAAGCCCAGATTTCGAGGTCTGGAGTTTGGAGTCCGATCATTGGCTAGTCCAGAGGTCAATACTGAAGCCTGAAGCCCAAAGGTTAATCAGAATTCAGGAAGTCAAAGCTCAATGCTGAAGCCTGGAGACTGGAGGCCTGACCTGGGGTTGGAGGAATGCCTGTATGTGTGTGTGGATAAGGGAGGGAGGAAAGGTGCTTGTCTTACTGTTATTGTTATGTTGGTCATTCGATTTGTTGTGTTCTGCTGGCATTGTGGGCATGCTATGTTGGCACCAGAACATGTGGCAATGCTTGCAGGCTGCCGCCAGCACATCCTCAAGTTGTGTTGGTTTTAACACAAATAATGCATTTTATTGTATGTTTTAATGTATTTGTGATAAATAAATGAATCAAAATCTGAACATGAATATGAATTAAACTATTTTTGACTAATCCATAAAATCAACTATAAAGTCTGTGAAGATTGTATTTAAGATTGATTAAGACATGACACTGTGCACCATGCTGTAACAGTAGTAATTGTGTTTATTTTAGATTATTCAACACGTTAACAACTTGAAATTCAAGAGGATAATTCCGTCATTCAATAACGAAGCAAACTTAGCAGTGAACGTATGTGTCTTATATAGACAATAGGTGCAGAAGTAGACCATTCGGCCCCTCGAGCCTGCATATTTAAGTTAAGTATTGAGAGAAGCATTTAATATTTTAAAACACTTTCAGACATTAAATAGTTTATTTCTTCCACTTATTTATCCGCCTCACAAACATATTATTTATATAAGAAGCTTAACACAGCATAATTTGCAGTTTCTTGAAACTTTTGAGATTTAAAATAAGACTTAACATAAGCGTGTCATTTTAGCTCATTCATCTCCAATGTTAAAATCAGCTTCATTTCACATGGCTGATTTGAAAGCAGTTTTAACAACTTTTTAAAATACATTTGTTTTTTTCTTAAATATATAGTCTTACAAATCATCCTCTGCAAACAGATGAAGTGTGGAGCTTGTCAGATGTGATCCCTCCTCTTGGTTCCTTCATCGCCATACCTTATAGGCAACCAGAATGCATTTCTCTCACTCTTTCACTCTTGCTCATTTCTTCAACAATGACTTCATTCCGGTACCATTTTCCATGTGATCATTGTTTCTTCATGTCTCTGTTGCCTTTCTTGTGTTTGTCATCAGGGTGACAATTAAGTATGAAGTGCTTGAGGTGTAAAAGATCTCCCAGAATCCTCAGCTCCCGTGCTACTTCTTTGAGGTCTTTTGGGTCTGGAATAATAAAATCATTGTTATAATTCCAAAATATTAAACCTGTAAATTTATTTTTTTTTACCTACTAAGGATGGGGAAGATGTGAATATGTTTGGTGTAACACACAGAAAATGCTGGAGGAACTCAATAGGTCAGGCATATCTATGGAGAGAACATCTACAGAACCTCTTTTGCTTTGGTACTGTCTTTGGCGCCCAATAAGTGGCAGTGGAGGTTAAAGATTCTACTCTTTTGTCCAATAAAATACTTAAACCACTTCTACGTTAGTGAAAAGTTCTCCGAATATTATGTTCAGTGCCAACCTGGCGCTAAGGAAAACATTTCAGACTGTCCGAGCCTAAGAACATTTTCACTTGCAGAGCTCTTTAAGAGCTTGCGGTGTGGTGGGGGTGGGGTTGGGAAGCTCCCTGGAGGCTTAAACGTTGTCAGCCCTTCAGCAAATACATTCCATCCCTCTGAGAGGGTGCAGCTTCTTACCTCCGCCAGTCATCCAACCAAATATCACAACAGAGAACGCAGGTGCTAAACATACCAACTAAAACATTCCGGGAAAGCTCAGCAGGTAGGGCAGCAGATGCTGAAAAAACAAACTGAATCTGTTTCCTCCACACACTAGAACCCCTTCCCTCCTCCCAGCATTTTTAATCCTACCGGTACTAACTTTTACCTCTCCCGTTCCATACCGGAAAGATTTTAGTTTTTCTTTTTACATATGTAGCCTGGCTCGCTGAGTTCCTCCAGCATTTTCTGTTTGTGACCCATCTAATAACTAGCTGTGTATTTTTAAATAACTCAGGCTTTACTACCCGTGGAAGATCGGATGTACGAATTAGTTGTAATTTATAATTAGTTATAATAATAATATAATTAGTTATAATATTAGGCGCACTATATATATCCTATAATTTAAACGGTTAGCATTGACAAACAAGAGAAAATCTGCATTTGCTGGAAATCCAAACAACACATACACGCACCTGCTGAAGAGTCTCGGCCCGAAACGTCAGCCATACTCTTTTCCATAGATGCTGCCTGACCTGCTGAGTTCCTCCAGCATTTTGTGTGTGTTGCACGGTTAACTTTGAGTTCGGCTCGGTGGGCGTGAAGAGCCTGAACACACGGACAACGCAAACCTTGGCCTTTCATCAGCAATATTGACGTCGTCAGTGGCGATAATACGAGTGAATGTAAACTGTAATTACCTGTCAGTGAACCCTGAGGCTCAGCTCTCTTGACGTTGGTTCGCGCCAGTGGCTTCATCCGCTTTTGTTGCCCGGTTTATTTGATGTCATACAAATTAATCAATTTTCAGCGCAGGGTAAAGATGTCGTTTCAGAACAACCACCTCTGTTGAGGTGCGACTGGTATTTATTGCCGCTGAGCGTCTCGAGGAAGTCCAGTGACCAGGAAACACAGTCATTCCACGTCACTTTCGATTTACCTCTTTTTACAAACCCAACCGGTCGCAATCTTGTTTCCCCTTAATGCCTGCTTTTCACAACACTCGTGTTAGTCAGGATCAGGAGTTGTGATCGGCAGCCCTGATGTTTTTGATTTTCGTGAATTTCAGAGCATGTGACAAATGTCCAGAGGTTCAAAGTAGACAACTCTGAATTTCTTCTTCTCTGTGTAGACATGAAACCAAGAAAGAAATGAAAGGCAGCACCATCATCAACCCCCCCAAAAAAAGGAGCAGGCACATCAGCACCCAAATCACCCCCCCCCCACCCCCGCACAAAAAAATAAACGAAAATCGGAACAGGCTCATCATCCCCCAAAACCCTCTTCCCGCACCAAAAAACAAACAAAAACAGAAGAGGAACATCAACCCCCAAATCCCCCTCCCCACACAAAAACAAGGAAAAGATCAGGTGAAAAACACAGAACATAAAAAATCTATAAGACTGAAAAAGAGTCTCTAGTCCAAGTCCACATCCAAAAAGCAGAAAAACTGGACACCGTTCTCCGGGTGCAGCACCAGGCTCTCCCCTCTCTGGTACAGAGCGATCAAAAGACAAGCAGCCAGCGCTCACCCTCTGCACTCACCTAAATGCTTCAATCTCCCTTGTCGCTTTAATCAGCACACGGTGGAACCTTTAATCGGCAAAATGAAGTCAAACGTCAGCTTGCACCCTGTCCGCTCCAGGTTCATGAACGCTGCCTCTGCCTCCTGGAATCCTCTCAGAGGCTGCAGAACGCTAAAGCACCCAAACAATCTCCAAACTTTTGCACTCCCCTCAATGTTTCAGTCTCCCTTATCACTTCAGTCGGCGAACAGTGGAATCTTTAATCGGCGAAAAGGAGTCGTACGTCAGCTTGCACGCTGCCCCACAACCTGCCTGCCATGAGGTTTGCTCACGCTGCCTCTGCCTCCAGGAATCCTCTGTAGAGTGCCGGAACACCCAATCGATCTCCGAACTGCAAATCACAGGCTCTAACAGTTCCAGGATCACATTCAAGTTGAAAAACAAATGTAAAAGACATAAAAGAAGTGAAATATATGGTTTCATGATCTATCCAGATTCCGTTGAGTGAAGGGACATAACATAAGAAATAGGAGCAGGAGTCGGCCCCCTGGCCTGTCGAACCAGTTCCGCCGTTCGGTAAGATCATGGCTGATCTGTCCATGGAGTCATCTCCACCAACCTGACTTTTTCCCATAACCCTTAATTTCCCCTTAAGGAGCATTGTACGCAGGTGCCATCTTAACTGAAATGTTAATTTCATACCTCCATTGTTCTGAAATAAAGTCAACCTAGACTACTTCGTGTCTCGACGAAGGGTCTCGGCCCGAAACGTCAACTGTACTTCTTCCTATAGATGCTGCCTGGCCTTCTGCGTTCTACCAGCATTTTGTGTGTGTTGCTTAAATTTCCAGCATCTGCAGATTTCCTCATGTTTGCTGTACCTCTTCCCACCCTGTTACATGTAAAAACGCAATCCCCTGCTCTCAATTCTTCCATCTCCACTGCATCTGCTCTCAGGGAAAGGCCTTTCATTCTAGAATGAAGGAGATGTCCTCCTGTTTCAAAGAAAGGGTCTTCCCTTCCTCCACCATCAACACTGCCCTCAGCCACATATCTTCCATTTCACACACATCTGATCTTACCCCATCCTCCACCACCCTACCAGGGATAGGGTTCCTCTTGTCCTCACCTACCACCCCACCAGCCTCCACTCTGCATCCAGCACATCATTTTCCGGAACTTCTCCCACCACCAAACACATCTTTCCCTCTTCCCCACTTTCTGCTTTCCACAAGGATTGCTCCTTATACAACTCCCTTGTCCATTGTCCCTCCCCACTGATCTCGCTCCTGGCACTTACCCTTGCAAGCGGAACAAGTGCTACACCTGCCCCTACACCTCCTCCCTCACTAACATTCAGTGCCCTAAACAGTCCTTCCAGGTCAGACACTTCACCTGTGAGTCTGTTGGGGTCATAAGTACAGTGTTCCTGTTGTGGCCTCTTGTATATCAGTGAGACCCAACATAGATTGGGAGACTGCTTCACCAAGCAACTACGCCCGGTCTGCCAGAAAAAGCGGGATCTTCCAGTGGCCCCCCATTTTATTTCCACTTCCCGTTCCCATTCCAATATGTCTGTCCATGGCCTCCTCCACTGTCGTGATGAGGTGACACTTAGGTTGGAGGAAAAACACTTTATATTCCGTTGAGGTAGGCTCCAACCTCATGGCATGAACATCGATTTCTCAAACTTCCGGTAATGCCCCTCAACCACCCCCCTTCACCATTCCCCATCTCCTTTTCCCTCCCTCACCTTATCTCCTTGCTCACTCATTGCCTCCCTCTGGTGCTCCTCCCCCCTTTTCTTTCTTCCACCAAACAACTTCCCAGTTGTTTACTCCATCACTCTCCCTTCAGGTTTCACCTATCACCTGGTGGTTCTCTCTCCACTCCCCCCCCCCCCCCTTTTAAATCTACTCCTCAGCTTTTTTTTTCTCCAGTCCTGCTGAAGGGTTTCGGGCCAAAACATTGACTGTACTCTTTTCCATAGATACTGCCTGGCCTACTAAGTTCCTCCAGCATTTTGTGTGTGTTGCTTGGATTTTGTGACATTTAAAGAGAGTTTGGGCTTCATTTGTCACATGCAGTGGAATGTAGAGCTTGTGTCAAATCAAGTTAGCGAGAATTGCGATGGGGACAGCGCATGCCCACAGCTTGCTAACCCTAAACGGTAAGTCTTTGGAATGTGGAGGGAAACGTGTCATGGCCAGAAGGTTCCAGACAGTGGCAGGAATCGAACCGTGATCATACAGCATGGAAGCAATTTCTTCAGCACAACTGATCCATGCCAATCCAAGTTTCCCATCTAAGCTGGTCCTATTTTCCCATGCTTGGCACATATCCTTCCTAACTGTCCCTGCTTCAACCACTTCTCTGGCGGCCTTTCCATATACCCACCACTTTCTGGGTTAAAAAGTTGCCCCTCAAGTCTGTTAATCTCTCCCCTCTCACCTTAAACTTGTGCCCTCTAATTTCTGGATTCCCCAACCTTGGAGAGAAAACTATGACTATGATCCCGTCATCCCATCCCATCATGCCATTTTAAAAAAATTGGATAGGTATATGGACAGGAAAGGAATGGAGGGTTATGGGCTTTAGTGCAGGTAGGTGGGACTAGGTGAGAGTAAGCATTCAGCACGGACTAGAAGGGCCGAGATGGCCTGTTTCTGTACTGTAATTATTATATGGTTATATGAGCCATTCAAAAACAAAACAAACAAACTCAAAAAATGGTCCAAGTTAAAGAAAGAAAAATGGTTCTAGTTCTTCACAATAGAAGAAGAGAAAAAAGATCCCACTTGTTGAAAAGAAAAAGAAAGGAAACCCAACAAAGGTCAAAGTTGTTCAAAAATTCAAATATACTAATAAGAGCCAAATTGTTTTTTTTAAAAAAGGCTCAAAAAGTCCATATTGTTTAAAAGATGAGATAAACTCATAAAGTGTCTAATTTCTGGAATAAGTAAATGAAGCCAAAAGGTTTCAATAGTAAATCAAGAAAGCCAAAGGTGTTAAGAAAAAAATCCAAGATGTTCCAAGTCGTTTAAGAAAATGAGTGTGTCCACACTTGGAATGGTATGTTCAGGTCTGGTCATTGTGCCACAGGATCAACCTGGAAAGAGTGCAGAAATGATCCACAGACTCGATGGACCGAAGCCACAGGGAAAGGATGGACAGACTGGGCCTTTAACCACTTGAGCAAAGGAGACTGGGGTGGGGGGGGGGGGCACTCCAGAAGCACACAAATCAGAATTAGGATATTATCAATGGTTTATGGGACTGAAATTTGGTGTTTTACAGCAGTAGTACTGACAGGGAAAATGGAACAACCATGATAAAATGGCGGGGTAGACGTGATAGGCCAAATGGCCTAATTCTGCTCCTATGTTTTATGATCTTATAGTACTGTGCAAAGGCATAAAGTTACTATAAATTACAAATATAAATAAATGGAGAAAATAAAGGAATAATGAGTTAGTGTTCATTGGTTCATGGATCATTTAAAAATCTGACAGTGGAGGTAAAGAAACGGTTTCTGAATCATTCAGTGGGGGTTTTCAGGCTCCTGTACTTCCACTCCCCTTCCCCCCCCCCCATACCGTAAATAGAAGAAGTTCAGTAAGAGGATGGAGAAGTGGCAGGGAGAGACAGCATTGATGTAGAGGCACTTATGTTAGCAGGGCATCAACAAGACCACACTGATGGTGATAATAAGAATTATATACCTAGCCAGAAATTCAAAGAGATTGTAAATGCTGGAAGTTCAATAGGCAGCCAAATAAGAAGAAGGGTAAGACTCAAATGATAGCAGCAGTTACTCTAATGATGATAAGAATAGATAGATAGGACAGCCAGCACTTTTTCCCCAGGGTGGAAATGGTTAATATGAGAGGGCATAATTTTAAGACTATAATATATAGTAGAATTAGGCCATTTGGCCCATTGAGTCTGCTTCGACATTCCATCATGGCTGATTTATTATCCTTCTCAACCCCATTCTCCCCAAACCTTTGACACCCTTGTTAATCAAGAGCCTGTCAAATTCCACTGTAAATATACCCAATGACTTGGCCTCCAAAGCCATCTGTGATAATGAATTCCTCAGATGCACCACCCTCTAGCTAAAGAAATGCCTCATCATCTCTTTTCTAAAGGGACGTCCTTCTATTCTGACGTTATACCCTCTGGTCCTAGACTCACCCACTTTTTTGAGTTGGAGTAGGATGTGGGCACACTATGTTGGTGTCAGAAATATGGCAATACTTGCAGAATGCCCCTAGCATACCCTCAGACTGGATTTCGTGGATGATGCAAACGACACATTTCACAAACACGAGATTCTGGAAGATACTGAAAATCCAGAGTAACACACCCAAAATGTTAGAGGAACTCGGTTGGTTGGGCAGCATGTATGGAGGGGTATAAAGAACCAGCATTTCATGTTGAGACCCTTGGTCCTGATAAAGGGTCTAGGCCCAAAAAGTTGACTATTTATTCCTCTCAATAACTTTTCACTGTATGTTTAGATGTGTTTATGCTGATGTGACAAATAAACTAATCTCCATAATCTTTAAACTTAAGGCAACTGTTTGGAATTTGCTGGACATAGCATTGGAGAAAGGTTTAAAAAGAGAGGAAAAAACCTTCAGTAATGTGAGTGAAGACTGGATAGTTGCATTTATTGCTAGCTCTTCAGTTTAAGAGCATAAGAAATTGGAGTAGGCAAAGGCAATGCAATCCTTGAATATTCACAGCTGTCCAGGGTAAAGCATTCCAGAGATTCACAATCCTCTGAGGGAACAGATTCCTCTTCATCTCAGCCTTAAATGGTGGTCTCCATATTCTGAAGCTGTGATCTTGTGTCTAGATTCCCCCAGCCCTTAGATTAAGTCTATATTCCCCCACCTTCTGATATCCATTCTGCCATTCCCCTTCAGAATGTTATCCTTGAATAAAATCACCTCTAATCCTTCTAGATTATGCACTTATTCAGACTTTTTTTTTCCGGGAATCAACTACTGATTTACCCCCAAACCAAGTATGTTTGTACATTCTTCCTTAAATTTAGCTAGTGGTAGGCATATTTTCACACTGTTTCAGGTAGCAACATGACCCTTCCTCCAGCCCATCTGGAACCACTCAATCCCTCGCCCCAGATTTACTAAAAATATTTAGTTCAAGCTAAATGTTTGTAAATGGCTTTAGCATTTAGTATGTTTTAATGGTTACGAATTAAACAAATGCACATCTAAAACCCAGTGAGTTGATCATTGGTTTATTCTTGTCATAAGCACTGAGACACAGTAAAAAAAATTTGTATGTCATCTCGTCAGCGCACTGAGGTAGTACAAGGGAAACACATTTTGATCAACAACTTAAAGATAAAATTTCATTTTACTTCAGGAGCAGTTTGGTAGTTCTGTGGTTTAGCTTTCTGTTCCACTGCTGTCTGTAAAGAGTCTGTACATTCTCCACATGACTACACGGGTTTCCTCCAAGTGCACCCATTTCATCCGCAGTCCAGACATAAGGGTTAATAGGTTATTTAGTCACACGGGTGCAACTGAACAGCATGGGCTCACTGAACCAGAAATTCCTGTAAATGTGCTGTACCCCTAAATAAAATAAAAATTTAAAAACATATTAACTTGCACACATGTATTAAAAAGTTCAAAGTAAATTTATGTCACCCATATACTACTGTGAGATTAATTTTCTTGTAGGCATTCACAGTACAGTAAAGAAATGTCATAGAACCAATGAAAAAACAAATACAAAACTGATAAAACCAATTTGCAAAAGACAAGCTGTTCAAACACAAAAAATAACAAATAGTAAATAAATATTACTGAGAACATGAGTTGTAAAGTCCTTGAAAGTGAGTCCATAGGTTGTGGAATCAGTTCAGTATTCTTCTTCTCAAAGCAGTTCTTGCCTATAGAAATCAGTCAGTCAATAGGCCTTGCCAATGAACTGGGAAGTCCAAGATTTCCTGTTAAGATCTACTCAGCTTGATTAGAAGACTGGACTTGAATTTGTATTGGGAGTCCTAGGCTTCCGCATAGATATATGGGTAAAAGCCAGCAAAAAAAGATCAGTGCCAATTTTTTTGGAATGCACAGTTTTTTGTTGGATGTAATTTAAAATGGTGTTGTTGTATTCTTTCACAGGAAAGTACCTTGCAAGACAAATACTAACTGGCCATCTCTGAGTGTATACTGAATAGAGTTGGCTGCTCTGCTATTTCAGAAAGTAGTTAACAAATCACCCGTGGGCTGGATCAGATAAGGATGCAATATTTCCTTCCCTGTGCAAGAGAATGAGGCTGGTTTCTATCACAATCCGTTAGTTTTAAGGTCACCAACTAGAGTGCTAGCTTTTTATTCCAGAGTACAATCCCTTTCTGTACTGAGATCAATTGTCTAGCCATCTGAACAGTAACTAGTCTTTACTCTTCTAATGTGAAAGACTGAAGATATTTCAGTCTTTCACATTAGGAGAGTGACTCTAGTTACTGTTCAGAAGACTGAAATCTTGTAGCAACAGATGGGAGATAAAACTTGCACATGACAGTGAATTTCCGTATTTACAGAGCTTCAACAAAAGAAATTAGAGCCAGTGGTGGGAAATTTTGTGACCACTGAAGGTAATGATCTAAAATCACAATGGTCAACATAAAAAAAAAGTTATGTCTGTTGGCTAAGGAGTAAGTAGTTGAGTCACATTGATCTTTGAGAACTCAGGACCTACCTACATTGGTTCACATGATCCCGAGTCACTTGAGATCTGTTCAATGTCTTAAGGTCTCTTTACATTTTTGAACTTAATGTGTTTGCATTTGCATTTACAGGTGGCTTCTAATGCTGTGGCAGATACTGCAAGACTCAGAAAGATGTCTGTGATACGGTGCAGAAGGGCCGGTGGAGGCGAGGCGAAGCTGAAGTTGTGGGGACAATTTAGTTAAGGTAGTGGAATATTGATGGAAATTTGATTATAGCAGTTGCGTATTATAAGGATAGGTCATTTAAACCATGCCTGTTCCATTGGCCAGCAGTAATTAAAGTGTGTAAAGATTTGAGAGGTAGGAGAGAGGAATTATTTTCAACAGAGAGAGACAGTCCAGTAAAATGAGAGAATAAACTTGAAATGACTATGAACTGTTAGTGATGCTGTCAGGAATTGCTTCCTGGTTACATGTAGTTCCCCCTAAAAACCACTGAGATTACATCAAGTGACCTTTCAAAACTGAAATTGGTATGTTTGTGTATTTAGCCATGATCTAAATGTATGGGGCGAGAAGGTGAATGACTTACACGTGCGGGCTCAAGAGAAACTGCTGCTGATGCGGGAATCTGGAACAGCAATGGAGGAAGTCAGCCGGTCAGGCATTGTCAGTGGAAGAAAAGGAATTGTCGAACGGTTCAGGTCAAAAACCCTGCATGAGGACGTGATGTTGTGCTACTTGTGGCTACACGTGGTTCTGTATTTCTTGGCACCTAAAAGAAGTTCACATTATTTACACTCATAGTGCTCAGACTTCTCTAAGGACCATTATATAGAGTAACCTGCTGACAGCTTGTACATATTTAGTGGTAGCATGTGTGACACACCAATAACCCACGTGGTCGTCTATAACTACTGTTAAACAACTGAAACAGAAACTCTCTGTATTGCACAAAGGACAGACATGTTCCCCGATCTACACCTCGCTAAATAGACCCCAACTCACTGCTTATTTTCTGTAATATGAATCATTTCACATTAATCTAGATTAAACTACCACCTACTGTACCTGTAGTTCTGTTTACTGGTATATTTTTGCAGTCTTTTGCAGTTCCCTTGCTTTTTATTCAATCTCCTACTTCACCATTAGTTTAAAGAGACTATCTTCCCTTTAACTAGTGATTTGAATATATCAAGAACCAAAATGGATTTAATGGTGACAAACAGATCACTTATTTCCAGCAATCTTCGTGAACTCTAATTGTTTCTTGCACATCAACCAACTCCTGCTAAATGCTGCTCTTGTACAATCCAAAAAGCGTACAACTTGAATTTTTAGCAAGATATCTCATTGAACCTGTTTAGAAAATCCACAGAAAGTGTAACGAGAGATCGCAGCATTGTCGCAGCCCTGGTGGCCTGTTGGGGACCTCGGTCCCATGACAGCTAGAAGTAGAAAGTAAGCATGGCATGGCATTGAGAAGCTTGAGGCTAGATATCGGGATCACACATTATGTCCTATATAAGGATGTAATGTTGAAGCTTTACAAAGCACTGGTGAGGCCTCATTTGGAGTACTGAGAGCAGTTTTGAGCCCCTTATCCAAGAAAGGATGTGCTGACATTGGAGAGGGTTGAAAGGAGATTCACAAGAATTATTCTGGGATTGAAAGACCTGTCGTATAAGGAGCAGTTGATGATTCTGGGCCTCTATTCACTGGAATTCAGAAGAATGAGGGATGGCGTCATTGAAACTTATCAAACGTTGAGAAGCCTCATCAGAGTGGATGTGGAGAGGATGTTTCCTATGGTGCGGGAATCTAGGACCAGAGAACACGGCCTCAGAATAGAGGATCGTCCATTTTCAATGGAGATACAGAGGAATTTCTTTAGCCACAGAGTGGTGAGTCCTTGGGATTTGTTGCCACAGCTGGCTATGGTGTATTTAAGGCAGATGGCCTTGATTAGTCAAGGCATGAAGGGATGTGGGGAAAAGGCAGGAGATTGGGACTGGGAGGGAAAATGGATCAGACATGATGAAATCGCAGAGCAGTTTCGATGGAGCATAATTAGGCCATTTGGCCCTACACATTACTTACTAGTGGCTGAAGGAGAGCACCACACCAGACTATCAACCTACCCAACAGAGCAGCCTCCACCTGCCTCATCCGTAGAGGAGTCAGTGTTTGTTAACCATATAGATGTCATGTTGAAGTTGTATATAACATTGGTGAGACTAAATTTGGAGTATTGTACAGTTCTGGTCACCTACCTACAGGAAAGTTATCAACAGGGTTGAAATGATACATGGATGTTGCCAGGACTCAAGAACCTGAGTTATAGAGAAAGACTGCATAGATTAGGACTATATTCCCTGGAGCGTAGGAGAGTGAGGGCAGATTTGATAGTGGTATGCAAAATTCTGAGGGGTATAGATAGGGTAAATGCAAGCAGGCTTTCTTTCTCCACTGAATTTGGGTGAAACAAGAATTAGTGGTCATGGGTTAAAATTGAAAGGTAAAATATTTGAGGGGAACCTGAGGGGGAACTCCACTCAGAGGGTGGTGCAAGTGTGGAACGAGCTGCTAGAGGAAGTGGTGGATTTCAACATTTAAGAGAAGTCCATGGATGGGAGGAGTACGGAGAGCTATGCTGCAGGTGTTGTTGTTCCTCTGTTTGCCCTGTGCAGCATCAGGCAGCAACTTTGCCATTTCTTTAGCATTTCAGTCAAGTAAAATTTATTGTCATTTAACTATATACATGTATATCATATATATAACCAATATAATGTATACAGAAATAAGACATTTCTTCAAACTAGGGTGTACACATAACACATGATAACTTATGAAGGTAAGGTTAAAATCTACAGATGGATCACACATAAATAACAAACAAAAGTGCATTAGTATTAAATATTGCACTGATTAACCAGTGATAATTTGAATACATTGCAGCAGGGTCTTCAGAAGCCTAATGACCTGAGAAAAGAAACTCTTTCCCATCCTGATCATTCTTGTTTTCATACATCGTAGCCTCCTGCCTGATGGTAGAAAGTCAAAGAGGATGTTAGATGAATGGGTGGGATCTTTAAGAATAATAAGGGCCCTGTCTGTATACACAGTGCTGCTGAAGAATGTTCCTGATGGATACAAGGCTGAGTTGCTAGCTCAACACGCGATCCAGCACGGAAGGAGCTGGCTGGATTCAATAGACAATAGACAGTAGGTGCAGGAGTAGGCCATTCGGCCCTTCTAGCCAGCACCACCATTCACTGTGATCATGGCTGATCATACACAATCAGTACACTGTTCCTGCCCTCTCCCCATATCCCTTGACCCCGCTATCTATAAGAGCTCTATCTAACTCTTTCTTGAATGCATCCAGAGACTTGGCCTCCACTGCCTTCTGGGGCAGAGCATTCCACATATCCACCACTCTCTGGGTGAAAAAGTTTTTCCACAACTCTGTTCTATATGGCCTACCCCTTATTCTTAAACTGTGGCCTCTAATTCTGGACTCACCCATCAGCGGAAACATGCTTCCTGCCTCCAGTGTGTCCAATCCCTTAATAATCTTATATGTTTCAATCAGATCCCCTCTCATCCTTCTAAATTCCAGTGTATACAAGCCCAGTCACTCCAATCTTTCAACATATGACAGTCCCGCCATCCCAGGAATTAACCTTGTGAACCTACGCTGCACTCCCTCAATAGCAAGAATGTCCTTCCTCAAATTTGGAGACCAAAACTGCACACAATACTCCAGGTGGGATCTCACCGGGGCCCTGTACAGCTGCAGAAGGACCTCTTTACTCCTATACTCAGTTCCTCGTGTTATAAAAGCCAGCATGTCATTGGCATTCTTTTTCTATCCTCCTTTATATTCTTGGCTAGTTTACCTTCGTACCTCATTTTTTCTTGGTGTATTGCCTTTTTTGTTAACTTCTGTTGCTCTTTAAAAGCTTCCCAGTCCTTCGGTTTCCTGCTCATCTTTGCTATGTTATACTTCTTCTCTTTTATTTTTATACTGCCCTTTACTTCCCTCGTCAGCCACAGCCACCCCTTACTCCCCTTAGGATCTTTCTTCCTCTTTGGAATGAACCGATTCTGCACCTTCTGCATTATTTCCAGAAATACCTGCCATTTTTGTTCCACTGTCTTCCCTGCTAGGGTATTGTTCCATTGAACTTTGGCCAGCTCCTCCCTCATAGCTCCATAGTTCCCTTTGTTCAACTGTAATACTGACACATCCGATTTTCCCTTCTCCTTCTCAAATTGTAGGTTAAAACATATCATATTATGGTCACTACCTCCTAATGGCTCCTTTACCTCGAGGTCCCTGATCAAATCCAGTTCATTGCACAACACTGAATCTAGAATTGCCTTCTCCCTGGTAGGCTCCAGTACAAGCTGTTCTAAGAATCCATCTCGGAGGCACTCCACAAGCTCCCTTTCTTGGGGTCCAGTACCATTCTGATTCTCCCAGTCTACCTGCATGTTGAAATCCCCCATGACAACTGTATCACTACCTTTGCGACATGCCAATTTTAACTCTTCATTCAACTTACACCCTACATCCAGACTGCTGTTGGGGGGGCTGTAGATAACTCCCATTATGGTCTTTCTACCCTTAGAATTTCTCAGTTCTATCCATACTAACTCTACATCCCCAGATTCTATGTCTCCCCTCGCAAGGGACTGAATATCATTCCTCACCAACAGAGCTGCCCCACCCCCTCTGCCAGTCAGTCTCTCCTTTCGATAAGATGTATATCCTTGAATATTCATTTCCCAGGCCCTGTCCGCTTGAAGCCATGTCTCAGTTATTCCCACAACATCGTACTTGCCGATTTCCAACTGAGCCTCAAGCTCATCTACTTTATTCCTTATACTTCGTGCATTCATATATAATACTTTTAATTCGGTACTCCCCTCTCCTTTCATATCAATTCCTATTTCACTTGGCCATACTGTATGATCTCTTCTTGAGCTTTCTACTCCATTGATTCTGTTGTCCTTTTTAACTTTTCTTATTTTCACTTTCCCTTTAACTCCGTCCTTATATTTCCAGTTCATCCCCTCCCCCCCCACTACTTAGTTTAAACACATCTGTGTTGCAGTGGCAAACCTGTCTGCCAGAATGCTGGTCCCCCACCTATTAAGGTGCAACCCATCCCTTTTGTACAATTCATCCCTACCCCAAAACAGATCCCAGTGGTCCAAGAATGTAAATCCTTGCTTCCTGCACCAGTTCCTCAGCCACACATTCAGATCCATTATCTCCCGGTTCCTGCCCTCTCCAGCACGAGGAACTGGAAGCAAACCAGAGACGAAGTCCTGCTTTTCAGCCTTCTTCCGAGTTCTCTGAAGTCCCGCTGCAGAATGTCCTTCCTCTTCTTCCCAATGTCATTTGTGCCGACATGCACTACCACTTCCGGCCGTTCACCTTCACCCTTGAGGATTCCCTGCAATCGGTCCGTGATGTCCTGGATCCTAGCACCAAAGAGGCAACACACCATCCTTAAATCTCACCTGTTGCCGCAGAAGCCCCTTTCCGTATCTCTTACTATGGAGTCCCCAACTACCACGGCTCTTCCTGATGTCTGACTCACCAATTTTCGGCTCGCAGACCTGTCCGCCTCTCAGACTGGCAGCATCTTCTGTCCTGACAGCTTCCAAGAGGGTGAACCTGTTTACGAGAGGTACATCCCCTGGGGTCTCCTGTACTTCAAGCATCCTTTCCTTCCTCATCGTCGCCCCCTTTCTCTCTTCCGGTATCCTCAGTGTAACGACCTCACTGTAGGTCCTGTCCAGAAAACCCTCGTTTTCATGGATAAACCTGAGGTCATCCAGTTCTTTCTTCAGTGCTGCAACATGTTCCTTCAGAAGCTGAATCTGGACACACTTTCCACAGCTGTAGCAGCCGGAGGCACCATCAGTGTCCCTGACCTCCCACATCATGCACGTAGCACACTGAATCAGCTTAGCAGTCATGTCTTCACCCTCTGCAATTGTGCCTGGCGTAGTCTCCTCGCCGAAGACTCTCGAGCCAAAGACTAGCACTTCCCTCAACCAGGCCACTTCCTGAGACCAGGCCACTTCCTGAGACCAGGCCACTTCCCTCGACCAGGCCACTTCCTGAGACCAGGCCACTTCCCGAGACCAGGCCACTTCCCTCGACCAGGCCACTTCCCGAGACCATTTTCCTCAAAGTCTGGTGCTGATGCCAATGCATCACTAGCTGGTGTGGGTCAATAAAACTAGGCACAGTAATAGTTCAGCATAGACTAGATGGGCAGAAGGGCTGTGCTGTAGTGCACCATGACTCTATATCAGAACCCTCCAAACTGGAGCGAGGCAAGGCATCCTTGATCCTCACGGAGGAGAGCAGAAGAGGCGAGCTGTTTTGTCATTCAACAACTTTTAAATGAATTAGTGGGTGCTTGGTAGAATCCAAGAGTTTATAAAAAGTAGGGCGCCACTCACACAGCTCACTGACATCTTCAACATCTCTCTGAGCAGCGCCACCATTCCAACGTACTTCAAGGCCGCCACCATCGTCACCATGCTGAAGAAGTCTTCAGTGTCCTGTCTAAATGACTACCGTCCCGTTGCACTCACATCCATCATCATGAAGTGTTTCGAGAGGCTCATCATGAGGCATATCAAGACCCTGCTGCCCCCCTCACTGGACCCCCTGCAGTTTGCGTACCGTCCCAACTGCTCAACAGACGACGCCATTGCCATCACCCTCCACCTGGCCTTAACCCACCTGGACAAAAAAGACACATACGTTCAGATGCTGTTCATAGACTTCAGTTCAGCTTTCAACACAATCATCCCTCAGAAACTGATTGGAAAGCTGAGCCCACTGGGCCTGAACACCTCCCTCTGCAACTGGATCCTAGACTTCCTGACTGGGAGACTTCAGTCAGTCCAGATCGGGAATAGTATCTCCAACACTATCACACTGAGCACGGGGGCTCCCCAGGGCTGTGTGCTCAGTCCACTGCTGTTCACTCTGTTGACCCACGACTGTGCTGCAACACACAGCTCGAACCATATCATCAAGTTCACCGATGACACCACCGTGGTGGGTCTCATCAGTAAGAACGACGAGTCAGCTTACAGAGAGGAGGTGCAGTGGCTAACGGACTGGTACAGATCCAACAACCTGTCTCTTAATGTGAGCAAAACGAAAGAGATGGTTGTTGACTTCAGGAGGGCACGGAGCAACCACTCCCCGCTGAACATCGACAGCTCCTCAGTAGAGATCGTAAAGAGCACCAAATTTCTCAGTGTTCACCTGACGGAGAATCTCACCTGGTCCCTCAACACCAGCTCCATGGCAAAAAAAGCCCAGCAGCGTCTCTACTTTCTGCGAAGGCTAAGGAAAGTCCATCTCCCACCCCCCATCCTCATCACATTCTACAGGGGTTGTATTGAGAGCATCCTGAGCAGCTGCCTGGTTCAGAAATTGCACCATCTCGGATCGCAAGACCCTGCAGCGGATAGTGAGGTCAGCTGAGAAGATCATCGGGGTCTCTCTTCCCGCCATCACGGACATTTACACTACACGCTGCATCCGCAAAGGAAACAGCATTATGAAGGACCCCACACACCCCTCATACAATCTCTTCTCCCTCCTGCCATCTGGGAAAAGGCTCCGAAGCATTCGGGCTCTTACGACCAGACTATATAACAGTTTCTTCCCCCAAGCTATCAGACTCCTCAATACCCGAAGCCTGGGCTGACACCTTGCCCTACTGTCCTGTTTATTATTTATTGTAATGCCTGCACTGTTTTTGTGCACTTTATGCAGTCCAGTGTAGGTCTGTAGTCTAGTGTAGCTTTCTCTGTGTTGTTTTTTTACGTAGTTCAGTCTAGTTTCTTGTACTGTGTCATGTAAACCATGATCCTGAAAAACGTTGTCTCATTTTTACTATGCACTGTACCAGCAGTTATGGTTGAAATGACAATAAAAGTTGACTTGACTTGACTTGACTTGACAGCTAACATTCCTGGCACATGACACTGAAGTAAGCTTATCAACACCTGAAACCATTTTTATAATTCAGGTATTGGATTTGGTACATGCATAACTATCTGTGTAAAGAACCTTTTGGAAATCAGCAAAGGAGGACCAAGAAATTGATAAAGACCATAAGACACAGGAGCAGAATTAGACCCACTATTCCACATGGCTGACTCATTATCCCTCTCAACACCATTCTCCAGCCTTCCCCCGTAACCTTTGACACCCTTACTAATCAAGAACCTATCAACCTCTAAACATACCCAATGATTTGGCCTCCACAGCAACCTGTGGCAATGAATTCCACCGATTCACTGCCCTCTGGAGAAATAAGGGTATGATTGACAATGGTAAAGATCTTAACGTAGACTGTAAAAGCTTCAATTTGTATGCAGAAAGGAAAAGACTGAAGAGGATATGTATTGCTCCCTTACAGACAGAGGCAGAACTTATAATGGGGAATAAGGAGTGCTAGAACCAGCAACTACTCTGTCAGTCTTCAGGGAAGAAAGAATAAAAACTTCCAAAAATACTGCCGAACCAAGGGTCGACTGAGAATGAATAATTGAGGGAAATAAATAGAAACAAGTACCAGTGAAGACTATGACAATTGTTGTTACTCCTTTTCTTTCCTTGTGGCGGGTCGGATGGCATTTTTGCCACTTCCAAAGCATTTGGACTATCTTATGAGTCTAAATTGCTAGTTCGACACTTAACCCATCAGGGATGAAAAGTGTGCAAGGAGCCGGCCGGATTCAAACTCGGGACCATTTGCCGGTGCTGATGCCACTACACCACTAGCCGGAAGGTATGAGAATAAAAACTGAAAAATTCTGAGGACTCAATAACCTCCCAGAATTCTGAAAAGGGTGAAAAGAGACGGTGGGCTCTCTGATTTTCGTCTGAAAAAATGTTGAGTCCAATTGATTTAAGGGTGACAAATATGATCCCTCAGTTTAAGAAAGGTGAAAGAGAAAAAGGTTAAAATTCTGGCCTAATGTCAGTGGCAGTAAAAATGTGGGAACCTTTACAGAAATGTATAGTAACAAAACAGCATTGACCCCAAATTAGCATGAATTTATGAAAAACAAATGTTTGACCAGTCTATGGGAGTTTTTGACATCATAATTAATGGAACAGACAACCAACCTGTGGATATAGTTTAATTGGATTTCCAAAGTTTTTTTTGGAAGGAATAGAACAGGAAAATTGTGTTGAGGTGGTAAGTCACTTGTGTTCTTGATGAATGGGGCAAAAGAAAGGTCAAAGGTCCAAATGGTCTATGCCTGTTCTCACCTCTTAACCCCACAAGAGACTGGCTTAATTCTTACTCAAAATCTATTGTTTTGGTTTATCTGCAAGTAGAATCTCTTCTGTAAACTGTTCTTCTCTGAATTATTAAAATAGAAAAGCATCTCATGTCACTTAGACCTACCCGTATTCCTGCTCCTGGTTTCAGCTTTGCATCTTACCAAAAATCCAAAAAATGGAGACACTTAGACAGGGGAGTGCAAGTTTTTGAACTGCACACTCTCTGTGACAATGTAGATTTCCTCTGAGGTTCCAGCTTCGTCCCATTTTCCAAAAGCATAAGTTAGGGTTAGTAGCTTGTGGGCTTGCTATTTTGGCACTGGATGGACAGAGTCACTTGCAGGCTGCCTCCAGCAAATCCTCAGACCATGTTGATCGCTGATTCTAATGTCACATTTCACTGGAATTTTTCATGGACGTTAATAAATAAGTCAATCCCTAATCCTTGTGACCTTGTGCATTACAGCTATATTTGGGTCAAAGCACCAAACCAGCCCATCAAATTGGCAGTGACCTTTAAATCCCCAATAAAATTAACCTTGCATTAATCGCCATTTAAAAAAAAATTCTCTCCACATTCTCCTCCCCCCCACCAATATCACCACTTAACAACATACGCGCCTCTAATAATCTTAAAAACCTATCTGTCTTTATGGTGTGAAAGGAAACTATAGCACGCAGAAGACTCCCAGGGTCACAGCAAAATTTACACAAGCAGCACTCGGTCAGTACTGAACCCAGGTTTCTGGTACAATGAGGCAGTAGCTTTAGTATTTATACCATTCTCCACAGCTCCATTTGAGCAGGTCTTTTAAAAAAAAACTCCACACGAGTCTTTAGATCACTTAACAATACAATTTTTGAATGTACTTAAACAGTAGTAAGAAATTGTAAATAAGGGGATGGAAGGTTATTGAGAGATAAATAAGAAAGCAGAATTATAGACGGATCAACATGTTCTTCCCCCAAAAGGACAACAACTCTGTCATACGGTTTGGAGGCTTGCCTGCCTCAATGACCAGGAGGGCTGTGTTGGCTGGAGTCAGGGCTTTAAGCTTTGGCTCTTGGTAGTGTCACCCATGCCAAACAGGTCAAAGGACAGAGGCCAGACTAAGGGAGGTCCACCAGAGCCCAGGTCTGACAACCTTTAATGGTCAAAAAAATTGTTATGGAAACATCAATGAAGAATCCTTCTGTATCTGTCTGGGATGGTATTTTCAGACAAAGATGGAGGACATTCACTGCTGCCTTAAATGCCAGTGGTGTAACAGGCGCAGACAGACCAGCAGCCATATTCTCACAGACTGGCAGAACAGGTTTGAGTGCCTACTCCTAATACACATGCTTGTATATCACAGCCAGCATTTTAGTAGTACTGAGGCCACATAAAAGAAATGAAACTATGAGAACAATTAAAGATTTAATGTATTTGTATAAACTAGATCAAATAGTTCTGTCTTATAACACTTTGTCATAACACAATAATTGAGAAAGCTAAATATTAGATTAATGCCAAGTTCACTATTAAACTGGAGAACTTTTAAAATGTTTAAGTCATTTACAATACATTTCCCCCCACTAATGCTCATACAAAGATAGTAGCTCAAACTATCCTTTAATTTTGCTCATACAAAGATAGTAGCTACAGTACGTCATTCCTTTAATTTTGTACCAATAATGGAAAATGTATCTCAAACATTTAATTGTATCACAAAAGACATATAATAAACATAATCTTTCATAAAACCGCTAAAAATCCAACACGTCTTTCATGACTTACACAAAGCTCATGCATCCATTTTTTAATATTTGCAGCTGTTTGCACAATTAGAAAGTTTCTCTATAAGCAACAAACTTCTCCAACATGTATACAAATTTAAGTTGGGAAAAAAAGGCTCAGTTTGTCACGTTAAAAAAGGTTCCGTTTGTTACACGTTAAATTTCTACTCAGCTTTTTTTTTATAATGCGCTTTTGCAGTTACAACTTCCCAAGCTAAATCCTTCCACTTCCAGATTTTGCTTCATCTTCGGCTTGTAACTTTACTGGCCATCCTCACATCATACCTTACTTCTAAATACAAATCCTCACAATATTATTTCTTCACTTCCACATCAATGCAATCTGTTCTCCGTTGCTGACATGCCCAGACACGAATACTTCCGAGAAGTTAAAGATAGTCGATTCCACTTTTTTTTTCCAATCTTTTCATGGTGTTGCAGCTTCAACCGAGGGGTTCACGTAGATAGTTGAAACATCTTGCTGACAGTATTCAGCATGATGTGGAGGAAGTTGAGCAGATCCCCGACCTTCCTCAGCTCCATGGCACACTCCTTGACAGCCTTTGGATCAGGTTCTAAACAAAAAAAAACACAAAATTAATCCCGTTTCTGCCGAACGTCGGCCACGCACTTAAGATACCTAATGAGCACGAAATGTTCCTTAATATTGAAGAAAAACGCCCGCGGTCGAAGAGATAGGCACAGGCCATCCCGAACTATTCTTTGGTTGCAGCTAAACAATAGTTGTTAATTCTAGCGTTGATTAAGATTTCCAACGTCTACAAAATATCTTGGTCAAATTTCCAACTCTAGCTAGAATCCGTACCCAACTCTTTCAAGCTTACGACGTTTGATTTGGAGACTAAATTAATTGCCGGCTAGAAATGGAGGTAAGGAGTGGGATGGGATTCCGCCGACTGAAAGCCGAACGGCGCCCATCGCAAAAGTCTCCGACGCGGGACTGCTCTCAGTCGGCGAATACAGAGCGAGGCAGGATTGCGGGGCACTTACCCTTGAGCGGGGTCGGTCCCCCGGCTTCCAGGGCGCTTCACCGACGCGCCGACGTGAACTTTCATCGCTCCTCTGACTTGGGCTGCAGTGCCTGCTCAATACAGTGTGTTCTTCCGGCCGGGTGAAGCTGGGGAAAACCAGAAACTTGATAAAGTCAGAAACGTGTACGGTATTTCTTTTAAAATATCAAAGTAGAAGCAGCACACGTCCCTCTTACGTTAATGGTTGTAAATCAAAGTTTATAACGCACTGGTGCAATTCACCTAACGATCGGACACTTACTGTAACAGCTCAGGAACCGAATACGCTTCTCCTGCTCACTGCCAGCCCTATTTATAACGATGATCTATATTTAGACACACGATGATCTTACGCAATCATACTTTGGCAGGAGGCCTTTAGGCGGAAGCAGACAAAAGTTAATTTGAATTGATATTTCAATGTACTCCATTTTAAAATCGTTAAGTACGTTATGCTTCGAAGTCTCTGCTGTCAGATCCGTTCCACTTAAGAGGTCTCTGCTGGGGATTGCTGCCTTAGTGCCCCACTTCGAAACCAAGTTCAACTTCATGTGCGCGCCATTGGCGAAGGCCGGGGTACCGAACCCCCACTCCGAAACAGTGCGCTGGAAATCAGAGATTGCGGGAAACACTCAGCATGTTAGGCAGTGCCCGTAGAAAGAAAGAGTTAGAAAGTACCTGATTATACTTTCTTTTTAGCCAAAAGTTAATTAAGATGTGCATAACTCTAATAAATTTCTGCAGAGGCTGGAAAACTTGAGACACATACAAAATGCTGGAGGAACTCAGCAAGTCAAGCAGCATCTATGGTGGGGGGGGGGGGAATAGGTTGTTTATTACCTGCCTTAGGTGCTGCCTGTATCACACTGTGGGGGCAAGGGTGCTGGGGGGAGGACCCAAATGCATGACACAAACAGGTTTTGTAGGGTTAACTTGATGCACCATCAATAACTCACGCTGAGACGTAGGAAGCGAGGTATCGGCTTTTATTGAATGAACAACACTACATCCTGGAGAATGAGGCCGGGCAACAGGCGTCAGTCGCCTTTATACAGGGGGTCTGTGGGAGGAGCCACAGGAGCAGTCCAGACAGGTATATGTAGTTCACCACATAACTAAACAGAGTTTATTACTAGTTACAATGAAAGCCGTGACACAAGGATAGAACAGAGAAATCAAGGAGAGCAAAGTGGAAGTGGGAATGGGCGTAATGATGAAGGACTCGGTCTGGGCTAGGACTCGGAGCTCAGGGATCAGAGCCAGGACTCGGAACACGGACCCCCGGAGCCAGGACTTGATACTTGAACACAGGACACAGACCACTGAGCCAGGACTCCTCCTTAGACACAGGACATGGAGCGGGGACTCTTCTTATTCACAGGACAGACTCAGACACAGGACATAAAGCACTGAGCCAGGAATCTTCCTTAGACACAGGACGGAGTTGGGACTCTTCTTGACACAGGGTCAGAAACCTTCTAGGGTACAGGGCCGGACCCCCTTTTAACACAGGACATGGATACTGAGACCACACAACGACAGACCGTTCTATAACTGGGCACAAGTTTGCTCCAAGCAGCGGTGAGCTCCTGACCTTGCCGGACCCGCTCTGTCGAGGGAAGGCGGCTTGCTGGCACTTGCTTCGGGACGAGACTTGGCTCGCTCTGGCAAGAAACTTAGTTGGCTCTGGCTAGTTGACTTTGGCTCGCACTAGCTTCGGTGACTTTGTTAATGCTCTCACCCCGAACGGCTGAAGCCGGAGACTTATATTTTATTAATAATTCATCCGTTAATAACTCATCCGGGTGATTGATAAGTTTGTGGTCTAAGGTAGAAGGAGATGAGTTATTAACTTCAAACTTTCTGCATAATCACCCAAAGAGTTGGCCTGCATGTGCATGTAACAAGAGCTGTATAACTCATCTCCTTCTACCTTAGGCCACGAACTTATCAATCACCCCTGCTGTGGACACTTTCTGGAGGTCCAAGATCCGTATGCTCCACGACCGCTGGACTAAGCGTGTAAATGTAGGAGGGGACTATGTTGAAAAATAAACGTGCTAGGTTTTCTAAAATGGACGCCTTCTACCTTAGGCCACGAACTTATCAATCACCCCTCGTAAACTTGGACCAGCGTTCAGGTTAGTGAGTCTTCAAAAGGACTAGGAAAGATTAAAGCAAGTTTGGAACTGAGCAGAAATGGAGGAGGTGTGAGGGAACACAAGATGGATTTGTGATAGAATGGAAAGCGGGAGAGATCAAGTGACTGATGGAGTAACAGTGCATGCACAAACAAAATGGTTACATTATTAGTAAATGTCAAAAAGTCTCAAGGTACCACCACACACAGCGTTCCCCCTCCCTCTCTTTCACCACTCGATAGGGAATGTGCACTCTGGGATCTTTAGGTTCCTGAGTGTATCTTCTTTGGAGGATATTGCAAAGCGAGAGCGAGACAAAGGAAGGCGGGGAAAGAGAGGGAGAGAAAGCAGTGGGGGGAGAGGAGGAGGGGAGAGAGAGAGGAAGAGAGAAGAGAGAGTGAGAAGAAGTGGGGAAGAGAGTGAGAGAGGAAGGGGAAAGCAGAAGAGAGAAAGAGGGAAGGAGAGTGAGAGAAAGAAAGGGGTAGGGGAGAGGAGGGAGTTGGGGAGGGGAGAGAGTAGAAGGGTTGGTGGAAGAGGGAGAGGGGGAAGGGGTGTGGGGCAGAGAGGGAGATGGGAAAGGGAGAGAAGAAAAGAGTGGAGGAGTGAGATAGGAGAGAGAGAGAGAGGCTCTGAGAGATGAAGGTAAGGGGAGATAGAAGAACTGGGAGATGGTGGAGAGCAGAACGGCAGGACAGAGAAAGAGGGTGAAAGGGGAGAGAGAAAGTTAAAGTGGCGAGAGACAGGAATTGGGAGAAAGAGGAAGGGACAGGAGAGAGAGTGATGAAAGCAAAAGGAGAGAAAGAGGGATTGCAGGAGGGGTAGAGAGGGAAGGATGAAGAGGAGAAGAGGGTGGGAGAGAGAAAGGTAGAAGTGGAAGAGAGAAGGAGGAGGAGGGAGAGAGGGTTAGGGTGTGTGAGAATGAGGGAGAGGAGGGGGAGTGAGAGAGAAGCGTGCGAGGGGATGGAAGAAAGGGAGGAGGAGGGGTGTGACAGAGTGTGGAAATGGGGGTGGGAGAGAACAGAGCAGGTGAAGGAGGGAGGGAGAGAGAGGAGGGGGATGAGGAGGGAGAGAGGAGAGGGGATGAGGAAAAGAGAGAGAGAGCTGAGGATGGGGAAGGGAGAGAGAGAAAGGGGGAAAGCAGTGAGAGTGTTAAAATATAGATACTGATGAGATGAGAGGTATGCAAACTTATAGAAGGAGAAAGTAAGTGAGGAGGAAGGAAGGAGTAAGGGAAAAGGAGGAGAGAGGGGCAAAGGAAAGGGGAATGGGAGGAAGGGGAAGGGAAGAGGAGGAGGGATGAGGAAGGGCAGAGAGAAAGAGAGAGACTTTAAGGGGAGGGTGAGAAAGAGAGAAGAAGGGGAAAAGTTAGAATGCGGAAGCTGGGAAGGAGGAGAAGAGAGAGAGAGGAGGGCAAAGGGCAGATAGAGTAAGAGGGGTTAGAGTACGGAAGTGGGGGAGGGAGAGAGCAGAACAGGGAGCGGTAGAGGGAGAGGAAAGCAAAGGGCAGATAGAGTAAGAGGGGTTAGAGAGAGGAAGTGGGAACAGAGTACGGAAGTGGGGGAGGTGGAGAGTGAGAGAGTGCAGACGTGGGGGAAGAGACAGGAAGTGGGAAGAGAGTACGGAAGTGGGGGAGGGGAGAGCGGAACAGGGAGGGGAGGGGTAGGAGGGCAAAGGGCAGATAGAGTAAGGGGGGTTAGAGAGAGGAAGTGGGAACAGAGTACGGAAGTGGGGGAGGTGGAGAGTGAGAGAGTGCAGACGTGGGGGAAGAGACAGGAAGTGGGAAGAGAGTACGGAAGTGGGGGAGGGGAGAGCGGAACAGGGAGGGGAGGGGTAGGAGGGCAAAGGGCAGATAGAGTAAGGGGGGTTAGAGAGAGGAAGTGGGAAGAGAGTACGGAAGTGGGGGGAGGAGAGAGCAGAACAGGGAGGGGAGGGGTAGGAAGGCAAAGGGCAGATAGAGTAAGAGGGGTTAGAGAGAGGAAGTGGGAACAGAGTACGGAAGTGGGGGAGGGGGAGAGTGAGAGAGTGCAGACGTGGGGGAAGAGAGAGGAAGTGGGAAGAGAGTACGGAAGTGGGGGAGGGGAGAGCGGAACAGGGAGGGGAGGGGTAGGAGGGCAAAGGGCAGATAGAGTAAGGGGGGGTTAGAGAGAGGAAGTGGGAACAGAGTACGGAAGTGGGGGAGGTGGAGAGTGAGAGAGTGCAGACGTGGGGGAAGAGACAGGAAGTGGGAAGAGAGTACGGAAGTGGGGGAGGGGAGAGCGGAACAGGGAGGGGAGGGGTAGGAGGGCAAAGGGCAGATAGAGTAAGGGGGGTTAGAGAGAGGAAGTGGGAAGAGAGTACAGAAGTGGGGGAGGAGAGAGCAGAACAGGGAGGGGAGGGGTAGGAAGGCAAAGGGCAGATAGTGTAAGAGGGGTTAGAGGAAGTGGGAAGAGAGTACTGAAGTGGGGGAGGGGTAGAGGGAGAGGAAAGCAAAGGGCAGATAGAGTAAGAGGGGTTAGAGAGAGGAAGTGGGAACAGAGTACGGAAGTGGGGGAGGGGGAGAGTGAGAGAGTGCAGACGTGGGGGAAGAGACAGGAAGTGGGAACAGAGTACGGAAGTGGGGGGAGGGGAGAGCGGAACAGGGAGGGGAGGGGTAGGAAGGCAAAGGGCAGATAGAGTAAGGGGGTTAGAGAGAGGAAGTGGGGGAGGGGGAGAGTGAGAGAGTGCAGACGTGGGGAAGAAGAGACAGAGCAAAGGGCAGATAGAGTAAGAGGGGTTAGAGAGAGGAAGTGGGAATAGAGTACGGAAGTGGGGGAGGGGAGAGTGAGAGAGTGCAGACGTGGGGGAAGAGAGAGGAAGTGGGAAGAGAGTACGGAAGTGGGGGAGGGGTAGAGGGAGAGGAAAGCAAAGGGCAGATAGAGTAAAAGGGGTTAGAGAGAGGAAGTGGGAAGAGAGTATGGAAGAGGGAGAGTGAGAGAGTGCAGACATGGGGGAAGAGAGGAAGTGGGGGAGGGGAGAGCAGAACAGGGATAGGGAGGGGTAGAGGGAGAGGAAAGCAAAGGGCAGATAGAGTAAGAGGGGTTAGAGAGAGGAAGTGGGAAGAGAGTACAGAAGAGGGGGAGGGGGAGAGTGAGAGAGTGCAGACATGGGGGAAAGAGAGAGGAAGTGGGAAGAGAGTACGGAAGTGGGGGAGGGGTAGAGGGAGAGGAAAGCAAAGGGCAGATAGAGTAAAAGGGGTTAGAGAGAGGAAGTGGGAAGAGAGTATGGAAGAGGGAGAGTGAGAGAGTGCAGACATGGGGGAAGAGAGGAAGTGGGGGAGGGGAGAGCAGAACAGGGATAGGGAGGGGTAGAGGGAGAGGAAAGCAAAGGGCAGATAGAGTAAGAGGGGTTAGAGAGAGGAAGTGGGAAGAGAGTACAGAAGAGGGGGAGGGGGAGAGTGAGAGAGTGCAGACATGGGGGGAAGAGAGAGGAAGTGGGAAGAGAGTATGGAAGTGGGGGAGGGGAGAGCAGAACAGGGATAGGGAGGGGTAGAGGGAGAGGAAAGCAGATAGTGTAAGAGGGGTTAGAGGAAGTGGGAAGGGAGTACTGAAGTGGGGGGAGGGGGTAGAGGGAGAGGAAAGCAAAGGGCAGATAGAGTAAGAGGGGTTAGAGAGAGGAAGTGGGAACAGAGTACGGAAGTGGGGGAGGTGGAGAGTGAGAGAGTGCAGACGTGGGGGAAGAGACAGGAAGTGGGAAGAGAGTACGGAAGTGGGGGAGGGGAGAGCGGAACAGGGAGGGGAGGGGTAGGAGGGCAAAGGGCAGATAGAGTAAGGGGGGGTTAGAGAGAGGAAGTGGGAAGAGAGTATGGAAGAGGGGAGAGTGAGAGAGTGCAGACATGGGGGAAGAGAGGAAGTGGGGGAGGGGAGAGCAGAACAGGGATAGGGAGGGGTAGAGGGAGAGGAAAGCAGATAGTGTAAGAGGGGTTAGAGGAAGTGGGAAGGGGAGTACTGAAGTGGGGGAGGGGTAGAGGGAGAGGAAAGCAAAGGGCAGATAGAGTAAGAGGGGTTAGAGAGAGGAAGTGGGAACAGAGTACGGAAGTGGGGGAGGTGGAGAGTGAGAGAGTGCAGACGTGGGGGAAGAGACAGGAAGTGGGAAGAGAGTGCGGAAGTGGGGGAGGGGGAGAGCGGAACAGGGAGGGGAGGGGTAGGAAGGCAAAGGGCAGATAGAGTAAGAGGGGTTAGAGAGAGGAAGTGGGAACAGAGTACGGAAGTGGGGGAGGGGAGAGTGAGAGAGTGCAGACGTGGGGGAAGAGAGAGGAAGTGGGAAGAGAGTACGGAAGTGGGGGGAGGGGTAGAGGGAGAGGAAAGCAAAGGGCAGATAGAGTAAAAGGGGTTAGAGAGAGGAAGTGGGAAGAGAGTATGGAAGAGGGAGAGTGAGAGAGTGCAGACATGGGGGAAGAGAGGAAGTGGGGGAGGGGAGAGCAGAACAGGGATAGGGAGGGGTAGAGGGAGAGGAAAGCAAAGGGCAGATAGAGTAAGAGGGGTTAGAGAGAGGAAGTGGGAAGAGAGTATGGAAGTGGGGGAGGGGAGAGCAGAACAGGGATAGGGAGGGGTAGAGGGAGAGGAAAGCAGATAGTGTAAGAGGGGTTAGAGGAAGTGGGAAGGGAGTACTGAAGTGGGGGAGTGGTAGAGGGAGAGGAAAGCAAAGGGCAGATAGAGTAAAAGGGGTTAGAGAGAGGAAGTGGGAAGAGAGTATGGAAGAGGGAGAGTGGAGAGAGTGCAGACATGGGGAAGAGAGGAAGTGGGGGAGGGGAGAGCAGAACAGGGATAGGGAGGGGTAGAGGGAGAGGAAAGCAGATAGTGTAAGAGGGGTTAGAGGAAGTGGGAAGGGAGTACGGAAGTGGGGGAGGGGTTAGAGGGAGAGGAAAGCAAAGGGCAGATAGAGTAAGAGGGGTTAGAGAGAGGAAGTGGGAAGAGAGTATGGAAGTGGGGGAGGGGAGAGCAGAACAGGGATAGGGAGGGGTAGAGGGAGAGGAAAGCAGATAGTGTAAGAGGGGTTAGAGGAAGTGGGAAGGGAGTACTGAAGTGGGGGAGGGGTAGAGGGAGAGGAAAGCAAAGGGCAGATAGAGTAAAAGGGGTTAGAGAGAGGAAGTGGGAAGAGAGTATGGAAGAGGGAGAGTGAGAGAGTGCAGACATGGGGGAAGAGAGGAAGTGGGGGAGGGGAGAGCAGAACAGGGATAGGGAGGGGTAGAGGGAGAGGAAAGCAGATAGTGTAAGAGGGGTTAGAGGAAGTGGGAAGGGAGTACGGAAGTGGGGGGAGGGGTAGAGGGAGAGGAAAGCAAAGGGCAGATAGAGTAAGAGGGGTTAGAGAGAGGAAGTGGGAACAGAGTACGGAAGTGGGGGAGGTGGAGAGTGAGAGAGTGCAGACGTGGGGGAAGAGACAGGAAGTGGGAAGAGAGTACGGAAGTGGGGGAGGGGAGAGCGGAACAGGGAGGGGAGGGGTAGGAAGGCAAAGGGCAGATAGAGTAAGAGGGGTTAGAGAGAGGAAGTGGGAACAGAGTACGGAAGTGGGGGAGGGGAGAGTGAGAGAGTGCAGACGTGGGGGAAGAGAGAGGAAGTGGGAAGAGAGTACGGAAGTGGGGGAGGGGTAGAGGGAGAGGAAAGCAAAGGGCAGATAGAGTAAAAGGGGTTAGAGAGAGGAAGTGGGAAGAGAGTATGGAAGAGGGAGAGTGAGAGAGTGCAGACATGGGGGAAGAGAGGAAGTGGGGGAGGGGAGAGCAGAACAGGGATAGGGAGGGGTAGAGGGGAGAGGAAAGCAAAGGGCAGATAGAGTAAGAGGGGTTAGAGAGAGGAAGTGGGAAGAGAGTATGGAAGTGGGGGAGGGGGAGAGCAGAACAGGGATAGGGAGTGGTAGAGGGAGAGGAAAGCAGATAGTGTAAGAGGGGTTAGAGGAAGTGGGAAGGGAGTACTGAAGTGGGGGAGGGGTAGAGGGAGAGGAAAGCAAAGGGCAGATAGAGTAAGAGGGGTTAGAGAGAGGAAGTGGGAACAGAGTACGGAAGTGGGGGAGGTGGAGAGTGAGAGAGTGCAGACGTGGGGGAAGAGACAGGAAGTGGGAAGAGAGTGCGGAAGTGGGGGAGGGGAGAGCGGAACAGGGAGGGGAGGGGTAGGAAGGCAAAGGGCAGATAGGAGTAAGAGGGGTTAGAGAGAGGAAGTGGGATCAGAGTACGGAAGTGGGGGAGGTGGAGAGTGAGAGAGTGCAGACGTGGGGGAAGAGACAGGAAGTGGGAAGAGAGTACGGAAGTGGGGGAGGGGAGAGCGGAACAGGGAGGGGAGGGGTAGGAGGGCAAAGGGCAGATAGAGTAAGGGGGGTTAGAGAGAGGAAGTGGGAAGAGAGTACGGAAGTGGGGGAGGAGAGAGCAGAACAGGGAGGGGAGGGGTAGGAAGGCAAAGGGCAGATAGAGTAAGAGGGGTTAGAGAGAGGAAGTGGGAACAGAGTACGGAAGTGGGGGAGGGGGAGAGTGAGAGAGTGCAGACGTGGGGGAAGAGAGAGGAAGTGGGAAGAGAGTACGGAAGTGGGGGAGGGGAGAGCGGAACAGGGAGGGGAGGGGTAGGAGGGCAAAGGGCAGATAGAGTAAGGGGGGTTAGAGAGAGGAAGTGGGAACAGAGTACGGAAGTGGGGGAGGTGGAGAGTGAGAGAGTGCAGACGTGGGGGAAGAGACAGGAAGTGGGAAGAGAGTACGGAAGTGGGGGAGGGGGAGAGCGGAACAGGGAGGGGAGGGGTAGGAGGGCAAAGGGCAGATAGAGTAAGGGGGGTTAGAGAGAGGAAGTGGGAAGAGAGTACGGAAGTGGGGGAGGAGAGAGCAGAACAGGGAGGGGAGGGGTAGGAAGGCAAAGGGCAGATAGTGAAAGAGGGGTTAGAGGAAGTGGGAAGAGAGTACTGAAGTGGGGGAGGGGTAGAGGGAGAGGAAAGCAAAGGGCAGATAGAGTAAGAGGGGTTAGAGAGAGGAAGTGGGAACAGAGTACGGAAGTGGGGGAGGGGAGAGTGAGAGAGTGCAGACGTGGGGGAAGAGAGAGGAAGTGGGAAGAGAGTACGGAAGTAGGGGAGGGGTAGAGGGAGAGGAAAGCAAAGGGCAGATAGAGTAAAAGGGGTTAGAGAGAGGAAGTGGGAAGAGAGTATGGAAGAGGGAGAGTGAGAGAGTGCAGACATGGGGGAAGAGAGGAAGTGGGGGAGGGGAGAGCAGAACAGGGATAGGGAGGGGTAGAGGGAGAGGAAAGCAAAGGGCAGATAGAGTAAGAGGGGTTAGAGAGAGGAAGTGGGAAGAGAGTATGGAAGTGGGGGAGGGGAGAGCAGAACAGGGATAGGGAGGGGTAGAGGGAGAGGAAAGCAGATAGTGTAAGAGGGGTTAGAGGAAGTGGGACGGGAGTACTGAAGTGGGGGAGGGGTAGAGGGAGAGGAAAGCAAAGGGCAGATAGAGTAAGAGGGGTTAGAGAGAGGAAGTGGGAACAGAGTACGGAAGTGGGGGAGGTGGAGAGTGAGAGAGTGCAGACGTGGGGGAAGAGACAGGAAGTGGGAAGAGAGTGCGGAAGTGGGGGAGGGGAGAGCGGAACAGGGAGGGGAGGGGTAGGAAGGCAAAGGGCAGATAGAGTAAGAGGGGTTAGAGAGAGGAAGTGGGAACAGAGTACGGAAGTGGGGGAGGTGGAGAGTGAGAGAGTGCAGACGTGGGGGAAGAGACAGGAAGTGGGAAGAGAGTACGGAAGTGGGGGAGGGGAGAGCGGAACAGGGAGGGGAGGGGTAGGAGGGCAAAGGGCAGATAGAGTAAGGGGGTTAGAGAGAGGAAGTGGGAAGAGAGTACGGAAGTGGGGGAGGAGAGAGCAGAACAGGGAGGGGAGGGGTAGGAAGGCAAAGGGCAGATAGAGTAAGAGGGGTTAGAGAGAGGAAGTGGGAACAGAGTACGGAAGTGGGGGAGGGGGAGAGTGAGAGAGTGCAGACGTGGGGGAAGAGAGAGGAAGTGGGAAGAGAGTACGGAAGTGGGGGAGGGGTAGAGGGAGAGGAAAGCAAAGGGCAGATAGAGTAAAAGGGGTTAGAGAGAGGAAGTGGGAAGAGAGTATGGAAGAGGGAGAGTGAGAGAGTGCAGACATGGGGGAAGAGAGGAAGTGGGGGAGGGGAGAGCAGAACAGGGATAGGGAGGGGTAGAGGGAGAGGAAAGCAAAGGGCAGATAGAGTAAGAGGGGTTAGAGAGAGGAAGTGGGAAGAGAGTATGGAAGTGGGGGAGGGGAGAGCAGAACAGGGATAGGGAGGGGTAGAGGGAGAGGAAAGCAGATAGTGTAAGAGGGGTTAGAGGAAGTGGGAAGGGAGTACTGAAGTGGGGGAGGGGTAGAGGGAGAGGAAAGCAAAGGGCAGATAGAGTAAAAGGGGTTAGAGAGAGGAAGTGGGAAGAGAGTATGGAAGAGGGAGAGTGAGAGAGTGCAGACATGGGGGAAGAGAGGAAGTGGGGGAGGGGGAGAGCAGAACAGGGATAGGGAGGGGTAGAGGGAGAGGAAAGCAGATAGTGTAAGAGGGGTTAGAGGAAGTGGGAAGGGAGTACGGAAGTGGGGGAGGGGTAGAGGGAGAGGAAAGCAAAGGGCAGATAGAGTAAGAGGGGTTAGAGAGAGGAAGTGGGAACAGAGTACGGAAGTGGGGGAGGTGGAGAGTGAGAGAGTGCAGACGTGGGGGAAGAGACAGGAAGTGGGAAGAGAGTACGGAAGTGGGGGAGGGGAGAGCGGAACAGGGAGGGGAGGGGTAGGAAGGCAAAGGGCAGATAGAGTAAGAGGGGTTAGAGAGAGGAAGTGGGAACAGAGTACGGAAGTGGGGGAGGGGGAGAGTGAGAGAGTGCAGACGTGGGGGAAGAGAGAGGAAGTGGGAAGAGAGTACGGAAGTGGGGGGAGGGGTAGAGGGAGAGGAAAGCAAAGGGCAGATAGAGTAAAAGGGGTTAGAGAGAGGAAGTGGGAAGAGAGTATGGAAGAGGGAGAGTGAGAGAGTGCAGACATGGGGGAAGAGAGGAAGTGGGGGAGGGGAGAGCAGAACAGGGATAGGGAGGGGTAGAGGGAGAGGAAAGCAAAGGGCAGATAGAGTAAGAGGGGTTAGAGAGAGGTAGTGGGAAGAGAGTATGGAAGTGGGGGAGGGGAGAGCAGAACAGGGATAGGGAGGGGTAGAGGGAGAGGAAAGCAGATAGTGTAAGAGGGGTTAGAGGAAGTGGGAAGGGAGTACTGAAGTGGGGGAGGGGTAGAGGGAGAGGAAAGCAAAGGGCAGATAGAGTAAGAGGGGTTAGAGAGAGGAAGTGGGAACAGAGTACGGAAGTGGGGGAGGTGGAGAGTGAGAGAGTGCAGACGTGGGGGAAGAGACAGGAAGTGGGAAGAGAGTGCGGAAGTGGGGGAGGGGAGAGCGGAACAGGGAGGGGAGGGGTAGGAAGGCAAAGGGCAGATAGAGTAAGAGGGGTTAGAGAGAGGAAGTGGGAACAGAGTACGGAAGTGGGGGAGGTGGAGAGTGAGAGAGTGCAGACGTGGGGGAAGAGACAGGAAGTGGGAAGAGAGTACGGAAGTGGGGGGAGGGGAGAGCGGAACAGGGAGGGGAGGGGTAGGAGGGCAAAGGGCAGATAGAGTAAGGGGGGTTAGAGAGAGGAAGTGGGAAGAGAGTACGGAAGTGGGGGAGGAGAGAGCAGAACAGGGAGGGGAGGGGTAGGAAGGCAAAGGGCAGATAGTGAAAGAGGGGTTAGAGGAAGTGGGAAGAGAGTACTGAAGTGGGGGAGGGGGTAGAGGGAGAGGAAAGCAAAGGGCAGATAGAGTAAGAGGGGTTAGAGAGAGGAAGTGGGAACAGAGTACGGAAGTGGGGGAGGGGAGAGTGAGAGAGTGCAGACGTGGGGGAAGAGAGAGGAAGTGGGAAGAGAGTACGGAAGTAGGGGAGGGGTAGAGGGAGAGGAAAGCAAAGGGCAGATAGAGTAAAAGGGGTTAGAGAGAGGAAGTGGGAAGAGAGTATGGAAGAGGGAGAGTGAGAGAGTGCAGACATGGGGGAAGAGAGGAAGTGGGGGAGGGGAGAGCAGAACAGGGATAGGGAGGGGTAGAGGGAGAGGAAAGCAAAGGGCAGATAGAGTAAGAGGGGTTAGAGAGAGGAAGTGGGAAGAGAGTATGGAAGTGGGGGAGGGGAGAGCAGAACAGGGATAGGGAGGGGTAGAGGGAGAGGAAAGCAGATAGTGTAAGAGGGGTTAGAGGAAGTGGGACGGGAGTACTGAAGTGGGGGAGGGGTAGAGGGAGAGGAAAGCAAAGGGCAGATAGAGTAAGAGGGGTTAGAGAGAGGAAGTGGGAACAGAGTACGGAAGTGGGGGAGGTGGAGAGTGAGAGAGTGCAGACGTGGGGGAAGAGACAGGAAGTGGGAAGAGAGTGCGGAAGTGGGGGAGGGGAGAGCGGAACAGGGAGGGGAGGGGTAGGAAGGCAAAGGGCAGATAGAGTAAGAGGGGTTAGAGAGAGGAAGTGGGAACAGAGTACGGAAGTGGGGGAGGTGGAGAGTGAGAGAGTGCAGACGTGGGGGAAGAGACAGGAAGTGGGAAGAGAGTACGGAAGTGGGGGAGGGGAGAGCGGAACAGGGAGGGGAGGGGTAGGAGGGCAAAGGGCAGATAGAGTAAGGGGGGTTAGAGAGAGGAAGTGGGAAGAGAGTACGGAAGTGGGGGAGGAGAGAGCAGAACAGGGAGGGGAGGGGTAGGAAGGCAAAGGGCAGATAGAGTAAGAGGGGTTAGAGAGAGGAAGTGGGAACAGAGTACGGAAGTGGGGGAGGGGGAGAGTGAGAGAGTGCAGACGTGGGGGAAGAGAGAGGAAGTGGGAAGAGAGTACGGAAGTGGGGGAGGGGAGAGCGGAACAGGGAGGGGAGGGGTAGGAGGGCAAAGGGCAGATAGAGTAAGGGGGGTTAGAGAGAGGAAGTGGGAAGAGAGTATGGAAGAGGGAGAGTGAGAGAGTGCAGACGTGGGGGAAGAGACAGGAAGTGGGAAGAGAGTACGGAAGTGGGGGAGGGGAGAGCGGAACAGGGAGGGGAGGGGTAGGAGGGCAAAGGGCAGATAGAGTAAGGGGGGTTAGAGAGAGGAAGTGGGAAGAGAGTACAGAAGTGGGGGAGGAGAGAGCAGAACAGGAGGGGAGGGGTAGGAAGGCAAAGGGCAGATAGTGTAAGAGGGGTTAGAGGAAGTGGGAAGAGAGTACTGAAGTGGGGGAGGGGTAGAGGGAGAGGAAAGCAAAGGGCAGATAGAGTAAGAGGGGTTAGAGAGAGGAAGTGGGAACAGAGTACGGAAGTGGGGGAGGGGGAGAGTGAGAGAGTGCAGACGTGGGGGAAGAGACAGGAAGTGGGAACAGAGTACGGAAGTGGGGGAGGGGAGAGCGGAACAGGGAGGGGAGGGGTAGGAAGGCAAAGGGCAGATAGAGTAAGGGGGTTAGAGAGAGGAAGTGGGGGAGGGGGAGAGTGAGAGAGTGCAGACGTGGGGAAGAAGAGACAGAGCAAAGGGCAGATAGAGTAAGAGGGGTTAGAGAGAGGAAGTGGGAACAGAGTACGGAAGTGGGGGAGGGGAGAGTGAGAGAGTGCAGACGTGGGGGAAGAGAGAGGAAGTGGGAAGGGAGTACTGAAGTGGGGGAGGGGTAGAGGGAGAGGAAAGCAAAGGGCAGATAGAGTAAAAGGGGTTAGAGAGAGGAAGTGGGAAGAGAGTATGGAAGAGGGAGAGTGAGAGAGTGCAGACATGGGGGAAGAGAGGAAGTGGGGGAGGGGAGAGCAGAACAGGGATAGGGAGGGGTAGAGGGAGAGGAAAGCAAAGGGCAGATAGAGTAAGAGGGGTTAGAGAGAGGAAGTGGGAAGAGAGTACAGAAGAGGGGGAGGGGGAGAGTGAGAGAGTGCAGACATGGGGGAAGAGAGAGGAAGTGGGAAGAAAGTATGGAAGTGGGGGAGGGGAGAGCAGAACAGGGATAGGGAGGGGTAGAGGGAGAGGAAAGCAGATAGTGTAAGAGGGGTTAGAGGAAGTGGGAAGGGAGTACTGAAGTGGGGGAGGGGTAGAGGGAGAGGAAAGCAAAGGGCAGATAGAGTAAGAGGGGTTAGAGAGAGGAAGTGGGAACAGAGTACGGAAGTGGGGGAGGTGGAGAGTGAGAGAGTGCAGACGTGGGGGAAGAGACAGGAAGTGGGAAGAGAGTACGGAAGTGGGGGAGGGGAGAGCGGAACAGGGAGGGGAGGGGTAGGAAGGCAAAAGGCAGATAGAGTAAGAGGGGTTAGAGAGAGGAAGTGGGAACAGAGTACGGAAGTGGGGGAGGAGAGAGCAGAACAGGGAGGGGAGGGGTAGGAAGGCAAAGGGCAGATAGAGTAAGAGGGGTTAGAGAGAGGAAGTGGGAACAGAGTACGGAAGTGGGGGAGGTGGAGAGTGAGAGAGTGCAGACGTGGGGGAAGAGAGAGGAAGTGGGAAGAGAGTACGGAAGTAGGGGAGGGGTAGAGGGAGAGGAAAGCAAAGGGCAGATAGAGTAAAAGGGGTTAGAGAGAGGAAGTGGGAAGAGAGTATGGAAGAGGGAGAGTGAGAGAGTGCAGACATGGGGGAAGAGAGAGGAAGTGGGAAGAGAGTATGGAAGTGGGGGAGGGGAGAGCAGAACAGGGATAGGGAGGGGTAGAGGGAGAGGAAAGCAGATAGTGTAAGAGGGGTTAGAGGAAGTGGGAAGGGAGTACTGAAGTGGGGGAGGGGTAGAGGGAGAGGAAAGCAAAGGGCAGATAGAGTAAGAGGGGTTAGAGAGAGGAAGTGGGAACAGAGTACGGAAGTGGGGGAGGTGGAGAGTGAGAGAGTGCAGACGTGGGGGAAGAGACAGGAAGTGGGAAGAGAGTACGGAAGTGGGGGAGGGGAGAGCGGAACAGGGAGGGGAGGGGTAGGAAGGCAAAGGGCAGATAGAGTAAGAGGGGTTAGAGAGAGGAAGTGGGAACAGAGTACGGAAGTGGGGGAGGAGAGAGCAGAACAGGGAGGGGAGGGGTAGGAAGGCAAAGGGCAGATAGAGTAAGAGGGGTTAGAGAGAGGAAGTGGGAACAGAGTACGGAAGTGGGGGAGGTGGAGAGTGAGAGAGTGCAGACGTGGGGGAAGAGAGAGGAAGTGGGAAGAGAGTACGGAAGTAGGGGAGGGGTAGAGGGAGAGGAAAGCAAAGGGCAGATAGAGTAAAAGGGGTTAGAGAGAGGAAGTGGGAAGAGAGTATGGAAGAGGGAGAGTGAGAGAGTGCAGACATGGGGGAAGAGAGGAAGTGGGGGAGGGGAGAGCAGAACAGGGATAGGGAGGGGTAGAGGGAGAGGAAAGCAAAGGGCAGATAGAGTAAGAGGGGTTAGAGAGAGGAAGTGGGAAGAGAGTACAGAAGAGGGGGAGGGGGAGAGTGAGAGAGTGCAGACATGGGGGAAGAGAGAGGAAGTGGGAAGAGAGTATGGAAGTGGGGGAGGGGAGAGCAGAACAGGGATAGGGAGGGGTAGAGGGAGAGGAAAGCAGATAGTGTAAGAGGGGTTAGAGGAAGTGGGAAGGGAGTACTGAAGTGGGGGAGGGGTAGAGGGAGAGGAAAGCAAAGGGCAGATAGAGTAAGAGGGGTTAGAGAGAGGAAGTGGGAACAGAGTACGGAAGTGGGGGAGGTGGAGAGTGAGAGAGTGCAGACGTGGGGGAAGAGACAGGAAGTGGGAAGAGAGTACGGAAGTGGGGGAGGGGAGAGCGGAACAGGGAGGGGAGGGGTAGGAAGGCAAAGGGCAGATAGAGTAAGAGGGGTTAGAGAGAGGAAGTGGGAACAGAGTACGGAAGTGGGGGAGGAGAGAGCAGAACAGGGAGGGGAGGGGTAGGAAGGCAAAGGGCAGATAGAGTAAGAGGGGTTAGAGAGAGGAAGTGGGAACAGAGTACGGAAGTGGGGGAGGTGGAGAGTGAGAGAGTGCAGACGTGGGGGAAGAGAGAGGAAGTGGGAAGAGAGTACGGAAGTGGGGGAGGGGAGAGCAGAACAGGGAGCGGTAGAGGGAGAGGAAAGCAAAGGGCAGATAGAGTAAGAGGGGTTAGAGAGAGGAAGTGGGAACAGAGTACGGAAGTGGGGGAGGGGGAGAGTGAGAGAGTGCAGACGTGGGGGAAGAGAGAGGAAGTGGGAAGAGAGTACGGAAGTGGGGGAGGGGAGAGGTAGGGAGAGAGGAAGGCAAAGGGCAGATAGAGTAAGAGGGGTTAGAGGAAGTGGGAAGAGAGTACAGAAGTGGGAGAGGGGTAGAGGGAGAAGAAAGCAAAGGGCAGATAGAGTAAAAGGGGTTAGAGAGAGGAAGTGGGAAGAGAGTATGGAAGAGGGGGAGGGGGAGAGTGCAGACATGGGGGAAGAGAGAGGAAGTGGGGGAGGGGAGAGCAGAACAGGGATAGGGAGGGGTAGAGGGAGAGGAAAGCAAAGGGCAGATAGAGTAAGAGGGGTTAGAGAGAGGAAGTGGGAAGAGAGTACGGAAGAGGGGGAGGGGAGAGTGAGAGAGTGCAGACATGGGGGAAGAGAGAGGAAGTGGGAAGAGAGTATGGAAGTGGGGGAGGGGAGAGCAGAACAGGGATAGGGAGGGGTAGAGTGAGAGGAAAGCAAAGGGCAGATAGTGTAAGAGGGGTTAGAGGAAGTGGGAAGAGAGTACTGAAGTGGGGGAGGGGTAGAGGGAGAGGAAAGCAAAGGGCAGATAGAGTAAGAGGGGTTAGAGAGAGGGAGTGGGAAGAGAGTACGGAAGTGGAGGAGGGGAGAGTGGAACAGGGAGGGGAGGGGGTAGAGAGTGGAAGGGTGAGGAAAGGAATGGGGAGAGGAAGGGGGGGAGAGTAGATAGGAGACTTATGGAGGGGTTGCAAGGAAAAAGAAACCATAGGACTGTAAGTATGAGTTACTCTGTGTGTGAGGGGGAAGAGAGAGGAAATGGTGAAGGGGAAACAAGCTAGATTGGCTAGGAAAGAGGGACAGAAACAGAAACACATTGGTGAGGAAAGAAGAGAGCGCCAAGTGGCTAGAGTGAAAAGAAGAGAAATTCCTTGGGAAGGGAAATGAAGACCAGAGAACCAAAGAGTTATAGAAAACTACAGAAGAAACCAGCCCTTTGGCCTATCTAATCTGTACCAAACTATTAATCTGCCTGTACACAGACCATAGCCCTAAATATCTCTTTCATCTATTTGACTATCCAAATTTATCTTAAATGTTGAAATCAACCCCACATGCACCACATCCACTGTTAAGTTCCACACCCTCATCACCCTCTGAGTGAAGAAGTTTCCTCATATTCCCCTTAAACATTTCACCTTTCACCCTTAACCCATGACCGCTAGTTGTAGTCTCAACCAATCTCAGTGGGAAAATCCTACTTGCACTTACCCTAGCTGCACCCTTCATAACTCTGTACACCTCTATCAAATCCCCTCTTAATCTTCTTTGTTCCAGGAAATAATTTTCCAATCATTTCAATCTTTCCCTATAACTCAAGTCTTCAAATCCCAGTAACATCTTTGTAATTTTTTGTCTGTACGCTTTCAATCTTATTTACATCTTACCTGTAGGTAGTTGACCAAAACTGCACACGATACTCCAAAGTAGGTCTCACTAATGTCTTACACAATTTCAAAATAACTTCCCAACTCCAGGACTCAGTACATTGGTTTATGAGGGTCCATGTGCCAAAGTTTTCTTTATAACCCAATCTACCCGTGACACCACTTTCAAAGAATTATGGACCTATATTCCCAGAACCCTTTGTTCTACGGCACTCCTCAGTGCCTACTGCTCACCATTTAAGACGTATCGTAGTTGGTCCTCCTAAAGCGCAACGCCTCACACTTGTCCGCAATAAGTTCCACCTGCCATTTTTCAACCCATTTTTACAGCTGGTCCAGATCCTGCCGTGAGCTTTGATAGACTTCCTCGCTCTCCACTACCCCCAACCTCGCTGTCATCTGCAGATTTGCTGATCCAGTTTACCACATTATCATCCAGGCTGTTGATATACAGTACTGTGCAAAAGTCTTAGGCCTAGGTATATAGCTGACGTGCCAAAGACTTTTGCACAGTACTGTGTTTGTCAACATGGAGTGGAGAGCAAGTTTGCAAATCTGGAGGGAGCAAAGGATGTTATGAATAGCAAGGTTGGAGCATTGCGGGAGGAGTGTGGGACAGGTGGCAGAGAAGGAGTGCCAGGGCCAGATGGGGGTGTGGGTGCCGACACACCCAGCCCTAAGGCACCAGACAAGGTCATTTAATTCCAAACAATTGATTTAGTGATTATTACAGAATGTCTCTCTGGTACTTCCCATTCCCTCCCCTCTCCCTTCCTCTTTTCCCAACCATGATTCCGCTTGCCCTGTCTTCTTCCTACTTTCAGTCCATGATAGTACTGTTCAAAAACCTCAGGCACCCTAGACATATATATGTGCCTAGATTTTTGCAAAGTACTGTAGATGACAACTACGAACTCAACAGTAATCCCTGTGGCACAACACTAGTCACAGACCTCCAGTCAAAGGGGCAACCACCTGCTACCCCGCTCCAGCTTCTCCCATGAAGTCAACATCTAAACCAAATCATGACCTTGTCTTGAATGTAAGTGACTGAACCTTCTTAACCATCCTCCCCATGTGGGACATTATCAAAGGCCTTTCTAAAATGTCCATGTACACAACATCCACTGCCTTGCTTTCATCAACTTTCCTGGTAACTTAATCAGTCCCTGTCATTCCAAATATTTATATACCTGGTCTCTTAGAGTACCTTACATTAACTTTCCCACTACTGATGTCAGGCTCACTGGCCTAAAATTTCCAAGTGTATTTTAGAGCCTTTTGTAAACATTGGAACAACATTAGCTATACTCCAACACCTCACCTGTGGCTAAGGATAATTTAACTACCTCTGCCAGGGTCCCTGCAATTTCAGCACTAGCCTCCACAGGGTCCAAGGATACACCTTATCAGGCCCTAGGGATTTATCCACCTTAATTTGCTTCAAGACAGAAACACCTCCTCTTCTGTAATCTATATTGTCTCCATGACCTCGCTTCTGTTTTGCCTCACTTCCATATACTCTGGATCCATCTCCCAAGTTAATATAGATGCAAAAAATCCATTTAAGATCTCTGCCATCTCTTTCAGCTCCGTGCATATATCACCACCCTGATCTTCCAGAGGACCAATTTTGTCCCTTACTATCCTTTTTGCTCTGAACATATCTGTAGAATCCCTTAGGATTCTCCTTCCCCTTGTCTGCTGGGGCAGCTTCATGCCTTGCTTTAGCCCTTGTGATTTCCTTCTTAAGTGTTGTCTTGCATTTTTTATACTCTTCAAGTAGCTCATTTATTCCTGCCTGCCTGTACTGCTATACATATCCTTCTTTTTCTGAACCAGGACCTCAATAACACCTAAAAACCAAGGTTCCCTAAACCTGCTATCTTTGCCTTTTATTCAGACAGGAACATGCAAACTCCATGTTCTCAAAATTTTACTTTTAAAGGCTTCCCACTTTTCAAGTACACCTTTGTCAGAAAACAATCTGTCCCAATCCACACTTGCCAGATCCTTTCTGATACCATCCAAGTTGACCTCTCTCCAATTTAGAATCTCAAACCGAGGACCAGACCTATCCTTTTCCATAATTATCTTGAAACTAAGGCATTGTGATCACTAGATGCAACATGTTCCCAAACACAAACTTCTGTCTCATTGCCTAATAGGAGATCTAGTATCACATTCCCTCTAGATGGGATTTCTATGCACTGATTAAGGAAACTTTCCAGAACGCATTTGACAAACCCTTTCCCATCCAGCCCTTTTAGAGTGTGGGAGTACCAGTCTATATATGGAAAGTTAAAATCACCTACTATCTCAACCTTACGTTTCTTGCAACAGTCTGCAACCTCTCTACAAATTTGCTCTTCTAAATCCCACGGACTGTTAGGCAGTCTATAATATAATCCAATTAACATGGTCATACCTTCCTTATTCCTCAGTTCTACCCATAAAGCCTCACTAGACAAGGTCTCCAGCTTGCCCTGAGTGAGATCTGCAGTGGCATTCTCCCTGACCAGTGATGCAAACCCTCCCTCTTTAATCCCTCCCACTCTACCATGTCTAAAATAAGAGAACCCCAGAATACTGAGCTGTCAGCCCTGCCCCTTCTGCAACCAAGTCTCACTAGTGACCACAATATCATAATTCCACATGCTGATCCATACCCTAAGCTCATCTGCCTTTCCAACAATACTTGCGTTGAAATATACGCAGCTCAGATCATTAGCCCCACTATGCTCAACTGCTCAACCTTTTGATTCCTGTATGCTTAACATCTTTCTCCACTATCTGTTCTAGTGCACTAGTAACTCTAGTCTTAACCGCGCACCCCCACCCCCACCCCCACGCCCCCGTACAGCACCAGCAAACTTTTCCACTGGGATATTAGTCCCAATCCAGTTCAGATGCAAACTATCCTTTCTGTATAGCTCCCACCTTCACTGGAAGGGAGCCCAGTGATCCAAAAATCTGAAGGCCTCCCTGTGGACCATCTCATTAGCTGTTTGTAAAACAGTATGATCTTCATATTTCTGGCCTCACTAGCATGTGGCACAGGTAAAATTCCTGAGATCACAACCCTGGAGGTCCTGCCCCTGGAGGAGGGGCATTAATGGAAGATAGAGAAGTCAATGTTCATGCCATCAGTTTGGAGGCGACTTCTCTAACTTCTGTTAAAGCCCCTCCTCCCCTTCTTACCCCATCCCTGATTTAGTCATTTTTCCCCCTCCCCTTTTTGTTCTCTCTCTGCCCATCACTCTGCCTGTTCTCCATCTCCCTCTGGTGCTCCCCTCCCCCTTTCTTTCTCCCTACGCCTTCTGTCCCATGATCCTTTCCCTTCTCCAGCTCTGTATCCCTTTTGCCAATCACCTTTCCAGTTCTTAGCTTCACTCCACCCCCTCTGGTCTTCTCCTATCATTTCAGATTTCCTCCTCCCCCTCCTACTTTCAAATCTCTTACTATCTTTCCTTTCAGTTAGTCCTGACGAAGGGTTGCAGCCTGAAACGTCAACAGTGCTTCTTCCTATAGATGCTGCCTGGCCTGCTGTGTTCCACCAGCATTTTGTGCATGTTGCTTGAATTTCCAGCATCTGCAGATGTCCTGGTGTTTGCTATCTAACTCCCTGAACTCACTTTGCAGGAACTTGTCACCCTGCCATTGGTACCAATTTGGACCACAACCTTAGGCTGCTCGCCCTCCCACTTCAGAATCCTGCGGACTCTGAGATATCCCTGATCCTAGCACTTGGGAGGCAACACACCGTTTGGGAACCTTTGTTCACATTCACAGAACTTCTCTTCTGTCCCCCTGACCAACAAATCTCCTATCACTAACCTCGTCTCTTCTCCCCCCTGCCCTTCTGAGACACAAAGCCAGACTCAATGCCAGAGACCTGACCACTGTGGCTTTTCTCTGCAAGGTCGTCTCCTGCCCCCCAATAGTATCAAAGCCTGCTGTTGAGGGGAGCAGCCATAGGAGTACTCTGCATTGGCTGCCTATTTCCTGATGGTCGCCCAATTACCTGTGTCCTGTACCTTGGGTGTAACTACCTTCATGTATATCCTGTCTATCAACCCCTCAGCCTCCTGAATGATGTGGAGTTCATCCACTTCCAGCACCAACACCTTAAGACGGCCTGTTAGAAGCTGCAACTAGATGCACTTCCTGTAGCTATAATTGTCAGGGTCACTGGAGGTTGCTCTGACTTGCTACAACCCGAAAGAGGAGCATTCCAAAATCCCGCCTGGCATTCCCATTGCTCTTAATGTGCAATAAGAAAGAAATAATAATTAATGAAAAAAAGTCTTCCTACACGCTACGCCTCTCCTCATCGAAGCCTTGATGAACCAAAGTCTCAACTCTCCACTCTAATACTAGCACACTCACATAATGGCCACTCCACTTGGACCTCACTTCTTTATATTTGGCCTTGCCAAGTGCCTAATTGTGCACAATCTAATGTCTCCTCGGGAAATGTTGCACAGAAAATGTGTCGACTGCCCCTGTTTGCTGCTTTTAAACATTCTCTCCTTCTACACAATCCACTGTCTCCTCAGGAACCATGGTACGTAAAACGTGCTGACTGTCCCCACTTGCTTCTTTTAAACTTTCTCCCCTACACAATCCAGTGTCTCCCTTGGGAACTGTGTCACACAAAACGTAACCAATAATGAAAAATATAGGAATTCGGAACATTTTGTGCACCTTATAGAATGCAATAAAAGAAGTTCATGTGAAGAAAAGTTACATCATTTAGCATCTGTGCAAGAGAAGCAAGAATAGTTTTCATTCAGCACAAGGATTTTGTTCGTTGTAAATACTATATCAAATGTCTTAGCACTTTTTGCTTTTTAAAATAATGAGTATTTAAAGTTGAAATGACCAAACGGTCTTCTGTATGAAAGTATGTTCAGAGATCTGACTTCTGCTATGCAATAAGCATATGGATGTCGCAAGACCATGCCTATATTCAGCTCTGCTTTCACAACAAAATATTTCAACTTTGTTTAAACTTGCTAAAAGGAAACCTTTCCCCTATGCCTTCATGGAAAAGGTATTACGCGCAGAAGCAAACAGCTGGAGGTGCTTCTTGGAAACAAGGCTTGCGTTAGCAATATTTAATGACATCAATACTTAATTTCTATGAGAAGAATGCAGTATTCAATAGCAGTGTGAATGTAGAGTGATTTAGAAAACTCAAGAAACTCCTGTAGTAAAACATGGACACACGAGTTTAATCTGAGTGTCAAGAAAAGATAATTAACTCTGTCCATCGATCCCATTCATATTGTATCTGTTATTTTTAACAACTTTTCATGAAGTGGGAAGACCAAGAAAGCTCACAAAACTGACTAAAGAACTTTGGCATGACCCCATTGGCCTTTAACAATATTTCTCTTTCAATATTTTTATTAGTATTATATAAATTGCAGGGATATAAATACAAAGTTTATAAGGATACAAGTAATACGAATTACATTACATTTAAATCACAGTAATATGATCACAGTATCCCATATTCCAAATCAATCATGTAGAAAAAAAAGATTGAATTATGAAATGAAATAAAGTAGAATGATTGTATTTTATTAAAACGAATCTACCCCCACTACCAAAATAAGCTGGTTGGTGAAAAAGAAAAGAGAAAAAAAAACCTTACCATATAATATTATAATAATAATGGCTCAGAACCATACTTCAATAACAGTTCAAAGATTATGGCCCCATAACATTAGAAAATCATGTTTAGAATCAGAAATCGAACAACGAATCTTCTCTAGATCAAGGCACAACATAACTTCCGATAGCCATTGAACGTGAGTGGGCGGGGCAGCCTCCTTCCACTTGAGCAAGATCACAAGATGTAAGTTTACCTTGGTAAGATGCCACAGAGTGATTTTCTTTTAAAAACATCAGTGAAAATTCCTTCCCCTTTCCTTTCCAGACCTGATGAAGGGTCTCAACCATGAAAAGTTGACTGTTTACTCTTTTCCATCGATGCTTCCTGACCTGCTGAGTTCCTCCAGCAGTTTGTGCGTTTTGCTTTGGATTTCCAGCATCTGCAGATTTTCTCATATTGGTGAAAATTGTTAATTTTTTTCTCTATAAATCTACCAAATTTTCAGAAATTCTGTAAAACTTTGTTTTGCCTGAAACATTTGTGGTTTTTATGTAACAGGAAGTTGTGTTTATTTAACTTGAACCATCAGGAGGAAGAGAACTACTGTGAATGCTGTAAATCCCAAATAAAACTGAAAATGCCTCATAAGAGTGTTGCCAATAAAACTGCCATCAAGGCACCAAAGGAGATGTGCATGATCAAAAGATTAGGTTTTCAGAAGCTTCTTAAAGGGAGGGATAAGTGAAAAAAAGGTGTAGTGAGCGATTCCTAGTGTTTGCATTACCTGCGTCTGGTGCTCCTCCTCCTTCCCTGGTCCATTCTCCTCTCCAATAAGATTCCTTCTTCTACAGCCCTTTAGCCTTGCACCAATCACCTCCCAGCTTCTCACCTCATTCCCCTCCCCCAACCCACCCACCTTCCCCTGGTCTCGCCTACTACCTGCAGGTTTGAACTCCTTCCACTTGCCCCACTTCCTTATTCTAGCTTCTGCTCCCTTCCTTACTTGTCCTGATGAAGGGCTTTGGCCTCGAACATTGACCTCTCCATAGATGCTGTCTGACTTGCTGAGTTCCTCCAGCGTTATTTGCAATGAACTGCTTGTGTTGGCTTGCCAGCGACAGGAGTGATCAAAAAGAGGATGCACAAAGTGAAGAGGAGATGTTTCAGGAATGGAGCTGTAGAGACAAGCCTTGGAACAATTTGAAAATATGCAAGAGAACACTGAAACAAAACGGCGGATCAGGAGTTTTTGCAAGTTAGTGATCATACGAGTATTGGGAGAGTGAGACTTGATGGAACATAGAGAACAAATTTTGGATTGTAATACTGCATGGAAAATTGAAGGGGAGGCCAATTAAGGACCATTGTAGTCATGTTTTAAGGTAATATCTTAAAGAATAAGCATTTCAACAGCAAGTGAGCAGAAATAAAAGTGAAGGTAGCCTTTGAAAAGATTAAGGATTAGCGTATTTGTCACATGCACTTTGAAACATCTAAACACACGTGAAATGCATTGTTTGTGTCAAGTATGTCCTGGGGGCAGTACGCAAGTGTTTCTATGCTTTCAGTGCCAACATAGCATGACCAAGACCTAATAACCCTAGCCTGTATGTCTTTGAAAAGTGGGAGGAAACTGCAGCACCTGGAGGAAACCCAAGCGGTCATGAGGAGAACATGCAAACTCCTTACAGAGAGCGGCAGGAATTAAACACTAGTCTACAAATGGTGCGGTAAAGTGTTACGCTAACCAGTACACTACCATGCAGTAAAATTAGGTAGTCTTCATAATGAAGAAGACATAGCACTATCAGGCATGATACAGGGTTTCAACCCAATATGTTAGTGATTCCTTTCAGATGCTACTGAGCCAACTGAGTTCCTCCTGCAGATTGTTTGTTGCTGTACATGGCACAAATGGGAAAGGAAACTCCATGTTAGTCTTTGTGCCAAGACTTTTGGGATTTGGAAACAGGGAAGTTTTGTTACATCTGGAGTACTATACACAGTTTTGGTGCCATTTGAGAAACGATATTGGAAATGGTCCAAAAGAAATTGCATGAGCTGAGAGGGTTGTTCTTTCATAAGGGAGTAAAGAAACTGGGTGAATATTCCTTGGGGTTTGGAAGAATGATAAGATGAGGCCTGGGACAGATCAACACAATCATATTAAATGGCAGGGCAGGCTTTTTTTTTGTAATTTATTTTTTTATTGAAGTTCATCATCAAACAAACATTTCCATAAGATGTATTTCAGACATTGTACATATATATCATATAATCATATATATCACAAATCTCCACAAAGTATTTATCTGAGCTATACACTTATAGAAAATTTAAATTAGATATGGCCCTTGTGGCTAAAGGGATCAGGGGGTATGGAGAGAAAGCAGGCACAGGGTTCTGAGTTGGATGATCAGCCATGATCATACTGAATGGTGGTGCAGGCTCGAAGGGCCAAATGGCCTACTCCTGCACCTATTTTCTATGTTTCTATGAAATGATTCTAAATAATTATCTGAATTATATGCTTTTCTAAAGAGCTCTATCAAGCATGTACTTGCCTTGGTTACATTTTTAAGTGTCTTATTAACATATTGTCGCATCTGTATATACCGATAAAAATCTTGTTTTTCTAATAAGTATTTCTCTTTAAGCATTTCAAAACTGAACAGTGTTCCTTCTTTCATTATGTTTCAAAGAACTGTTATTCCTTTAGCTGTCCAGTCCTTAAATCTAGCATCCAATTTATTTCGTGTAAAATCCGAGTCATATGCACACCATTTAAGAATTGCAATATCTCCCTCTAGATTATATTCTTTTATAGTAGTTTTCCAAATTTTAAGAGTCAATTTCACCCATGGGTTATCAATAGTATTTATGTACCTTTGCAGGTTGTTATCAGCCAAAATTGCTTGTATGGGGATGTGAAGTACCTGCTCCTCAATGTTTTTCCATTGAGCGTCATATGATGGGTTGCACCAACATATCACAGCTCTCAACTGTGCTGCAAAATAATAATCTTTAAGAGAAGGTAGGCCCCATCCCCCCTTTTCCTTTGCTAATTGCAAAGTTTTGAGATGAACTCTAGGCCTTTTACCCTGCCAAATATACCTTGATAGCATCTTGTTCCATTCGAATTGATTTGATTTTGATTCATCTCTATTGGTAGGGTCTGAAAGAGATATAACAGTCTGGGCAGTATATTTGTTTTAATAGACTCAATCCTTGAACTGAGACTGAAAAAAGGAATCAGGTTCCATCTTGCCACATCTTCCTTAATTTTGTTATATAAAGGCTGATAATTACATTCTGATAATTTTGCCAAATCTTTTGGCATAATGATGCCCAAATATTTGAAAGACTCTGTGTGCCATGCCCAAGGGTATCGACTTTCAATTTCTCTTGGTGGGCTAAAGTAATATGAAAGTAATTGGGTTTTATCTATGCTGATCTTGTATCCTGATAATTGACCATATTGTTCAAAGGATTGCATCAATATAGGTAAAGAGTATGTTGGTTGCCCTAGATAGATCAAAATGTCATCCACATAACAAGCCAATTTATGCTCTGTCCCTTTAATAGTAATTCCCCTGATACCTTCATTTTGTCTGATGTATTGAGCTATTGGTTCCAGATATAACGCGAAGAGTAGCAGTGACCATGCACGACCCTGTCTCATGCCCCTTTCAAGGGTAAGACTATTTGATAAATATCCATTGATTTTAATCCTAGCAGTAGGATTGTCATATAGTGTCTGTATAGTTTTAATAATTGTGTCTTGGAAACCAAATCTATGTAAAACTCTGTAAAGAGGATTCCAATTAACCGAATCAAATGCTTTTTCAGCGTCCACGCTTATCACTATTGCTTTGATTTTATTTATTTGTATATGATCCATAATGTGAAGTGTCCTTCGTATATTGTCTTGTGTCTGGCGTTGTCGTATAAAACCTGTCTGATCATTATGTATCAGTATGTGTAGAAAATCCTCTAATCGTTTGGCCATGATGAAGGTAAATAATCTATAATCTACATTAAGAATGGATATTGGTCTAAATGACCCACATTCCATTTTATCCTTGCCTTCTTTCGGTATAGCTGAGATTATCGCTTCCTTCCAACTGGGTGGCATTTGTGCCTTTTTTAGAGCCCAGTTCAGTGTGGGGAGTAAAACAGGAATTAACTCATTTTTAAATTCTTTGTACCACTCTGCCGTGTACCCATCTGATCCTGGTGACTTGCTTAATTTAAGCCTACTAATTGCAGCTTTTAATTCAACTTCAGTTATATCAGCAGTCATCGTTCTATTTTGTTCTTCGCTTAAAGTGGGTAACTCTAGAGAATTCAAGAAGGTGTCAATTTGGGTTATGCTTCCCCCTGGAACTTTGGAATATAGAGTTTTGTAAAACACTTCAAAAGCTTCTTGAATTTCACTTAGCTTATTTTTTTATCATTTTCATTCTTGGGTCCCTAATTCTATGAATTGTATTTTCTGCTATCTTTTTTTTCAGTTTCCACGCCAGTATTTTCATAGATTTCGATCCACTTTCATAATGTCTCTGTTTCAGAAACATTAAGTTTTTCCTGATTTCTTGCATAGCCAAGCTATTTACTTCATTCCTAATTCTTTTAATTTCCCCTAATGTATCCTCTGCCAAATTCAATTTGTGTTTTTACTCTAGTCCCTTCAGCCTATTTTGTAATTCCTCTAATGTTTTATTCCTTATTTTTTTCTTATATGAAGATATCGCTATAATTTTCCCTCTTAAGACCGCCTTCAGAGTATCCCATAAAATGGGAGGTGAAACCTCTCCATTATCATTAAATTCTAAGTAGAGACCAATTTAAAAAAAAATTTGTTCCTTAAAGTATGGACCAATAAGTAGACTTGAATTTAGTTTCCAAATAGTATTCTTTGGTTGTAGGTCTAAATCAACAGATAAATATATAGGTGCATGGTCACTTACATCTATTGCCCCAATTCCACAGGTGTTTATTTTGTCTTTGTCTTTTCCAAATGTTATGAAATAGTCTATTCTCGTATATACAGAATGGGGAGCAGAATAATGAGTGTAATCCCTTCTGTCGGGGAAAAGGTCCCTCCATATGTCAATTAAACCAACATCCTCAAAAACGTGTATTAACTTTCTTATGTAAAGATTTTGTTTCATAGGTTTTTCTATTGGAAGAGTCTAAGATTGGTTGTAATTGTAAATTTAATTCTCCCCACATATCAGGAGACCTTCTGTTTCCGTTACCATAATGTCAGTAATTTTCTGAAAGTCACTTCCCGGGGGTGCATATATATTCAATAGAGTAACTGAATTTCTGTCTATATTCCCCCTTACCAGAACATATCTGTCCTCTTTATCTCCCATTTCAACTACTTTTTCAAAATTTTCCTTACTTGAGATAAGAATAGCAACTCCTCTCCTATGTCCTGATTTATATGAGGAGAAAAACAGATTAGTGAAGCCCATTCTCTTTAGTTTTTTATGCTCATTATCACTTAAATGAGTTTCCTGTAAATATACTACATGGGCTTGTTCTTTTTTCATTTTGGATAAAATTCTCTTATGTTTGATTGGATTTAATAGCCCATTGACATTAAAAGAAATGAATTTTACCTTGTCCTTAGCCATCTGTATTAATCTGTCAATGTATCATTGAAATTAGAATAAAACTTAATAGATCTACTCCCTGAACAAATAAGAACCAAGAAACGCAAATAATAACAAAAATGGTAACGAACATGTGATTCCAAGGCTGAGGTCTCTAGTAGATGACCCTGCGTTGAGCTAGAAGAAATGTCTAGCTGTGGGGGATAACCCCTCCTACTTGTGAATTGAGGGCCCCCATTGCAGTATTCATAAAAGTCAGTGAACAAATCCATTACACAGAAAAGATTTCCCTGTGTACTCCTCCGATATAGATAGATAGATAGATACTTTATTCATCCCCATGGGGAAATTCAACTTTTTTTTTCCAATGTCCCATACACTTGTTGTAGCAAAACTAATTACATACAATACTTAACTCAGTAAAAAATATGATATGCATCTAAATCACTATCTCAAAAAGCATTAATAATAGCTTTTAAAAAGTTCTTAAGTCCTGGCGGTTGAATTGTAAAGCCTAATGGCATTGGGGAGTATTGACCTCTTCATCCTGTCTGAGGAGCATTGCATCGATAGTAACCTGTCGCTGAAACTGCTTCTCTGTCTCTGGATGGTGCTATGTAGAGGATGTTCAGAGTTTTCCATAATTGACCGTAGTTACCAGCTTATTAAGACGTGAGGCATCCCTCTTCTTAATGCTTCCTCCCCAACACACACACAAATGCAAAATGAGAATATATATATATGTGTGTGTGTGTGCATATACATACATTACATACATACATATATATTCTCATTTTGGTGGGGAAAAAGGAGAAAGTGAGCAAATAAAGAATAACAACTAAGTAATATAAAATCTACATTATAATAAGTATTTCTTGAGATAGGTATATCACCATCTACTTTTGCTTTCGTTTAGCTTCTCAACATTTTTAAAGTTAGCCAAACCTTATGGCTCTTCTGAAGGGGGTGAGGACTGTCTTTGGGAAACTCCCGGTCTCTTCCTGATATATTTCTCTCGGCCTCCTCCCGTCTCCTGCCTTCTCGATTCTTGCACTATTTCCCAAGCGGAGCAGGATAATTACTCAGCCAGGCTTTCCCTCATTTTGGTCACGCTGAAGGGCAACCCTCTGGCCTTCACGTCTGTAGTCGCCTCTTCCATTGTCTGGTACAACTGTGTCCCGTTGTCATAAAACACTCGAAGTTTAGCAGGGTATGGAGTTTGAAATCTAATCTTTTTTTGCTCTAGCACTCGCTTTACTTCAGAGTATTCTTTGCGTTTCTGCAGGACCGCGGGGGGTGATCTTGGTCGAAATATATTAGTTTATCGTCTAAAAACACTCTCTTCTTACCCCAGGCCCTTTGTAGAATCTCTGCCTTGGTGCTGTACCGAAGGAATTTAATTATTACTGAGCGTGGCTTATCTTGGGTAGACTTCAGGACTAACGCGCTATGGGCTCTTTCGACTTCCAGCTCCATAGCCGAGGGAAGATCCAACGTGTCCCGCAGTAACTTTCCGACAAACTCCGTCATAGACGAGCCCTCCGCTCCTTCGGGAACGTTGTAGATTCTGATATTTTTCTGCCGTGATCTTCCCTCCAGGTCAAGCAGTTTACCTTCTTGGTGATTTAATATTATATTGTCTTACTCAGTATCCGTTCCATGTTTTGAACGCGATCTTCCACCTTCTCAATTCGAGTCTCTGCCACCGCTCTTTTTTGATTGACACTGGCGAGCTCTGACTTAATATCACGGAGCTGCTGCTTTATTGCTTTCTGAAACTCCCTTATCTCTTTCAGAATTTCAATCATATTCGCTGCTTCGCCTGAAAGAGGCCCAGCGTCCACCTCGCTAGCACGCGGTCGGGTAGGAGAGCCGCTCGCTGCACTCCTCTCGGCCGCAGGCTCCGCAGTGTCGCTTTTTTAATTTCCATTCCTTTTCTCCATTCTTTGCCCCTCTTTTCAGTTCAAATAATTTTTGAAAAATATTATATTTGATGGGTTAACGGGGCTTAATACGCCTTTTTCCCCAGGAGCAAGTGACTTAAGCTGCCATTCTCGATGATGACGTTACTGGAAACAGGCAGGGCAGGCTTGAAGGGTCAGTGGGCCTACTCCTGCTTCTGTTTTCCTCTGTTCTAAAACATGTGACTTTACCACCACCCTCGCAACCCACAAAAAAGTCTTACAGTTCCATCAGATACAGAAATACAGGAAGGAACTAAAATGTCACCATGAATGTATTGTGGTTTTTGTTATTTGCCAACATCTGAGGAAACAAATTAACAGTATCAACCAGGAATATTTTTGTATGTGTGCCAGGGTCAAACTTATTTCACATGCAGACCTTACAGTTAGCAGTCAGAACAGAATAATTCCAATTCACCTGACTTCCCTGCATGAGAACCATTCACCACTTAACTAGAACACTTTACCATATCATGAGGAATCCTGGGTTCAAAAGACAAATTTCCAAAAAGTTCATTCTTGTATTTCAAAGATCTTTTGACAGACACTGCCTTCATTGGGGAAAGCTGATCACAACCTGGTTTTGTTACAGCCCAGATATAAATCAATTGTGTTGAGGCATCCCACTACCACACGCTCTTTTAGGAAGTGGACTCCTGAAGCTGAACAGGCCCTGAGAGACTGCTTCGGTACTACTAACTGGGATGTACTGCAAGGGGGGCTCTGTGGGGGCGTTGAGGAGGTCACTGAATGCACAACGGACTATATTAACTTTTGTGTGGATGCAGTTGTCCCTGTTAGAACTGTTCGCTGCTATCCCAATAATAAGCCCTGGATCACTAGTCACATCAAAGGCCTCCTAAACCAGAAGAAGAGGGCCTTTAAAGATGGTGATCGGTTGGAGCTTAAAAGAGTTCAGAAGGAACTCAGAGTACAGATAAGGGGGGCAAAGGAGCAGTATAGGAGGAAGCTAGAACAAAAGCTGCAGAAAAAAAGCATGAAGGAGGTGTAGGATGGGATGAAGATCATCACCGGATGCGGTGCAAAGCGGGGGGCGAACATAAGTGGAGATGTGGAGAAAGCGAACCAGCTGAACAACTTCTTCAACAGGTTCGACAGCTCAATCTCATCCTCACTGCAGAAATCCACACCAGGCTTACTTCCCTCACAGGAAAATAGCCACTCACAGGAGACCTTGCCCACGCCCAGGATTACGGCTGCACAGGTGGAAGGTCAACTGAGGAAGATCTGTACCAGCAAGGCGGCTGGACCGGATGGAGTTTCCCCACGATTACTGAGGGCCTGTGCGACTGAGCTGGGAGAACCACTACAGCGCATCTTCAACATGAGCCTGGAGCAGAGAAGAGTACCCAGACAGTGGAAAACATCCTGTATTGTCCCGGTACCGAAGAAACCACAACCAAAGGAGTTGAATGACTTCAGACCTGTTGCCTTGATGTCGCACGTTATGAAGACCATGGAGCGGCTGATAATACAGAATCTGAGGCCACAAACCAGGCACGCCCAGGATCCTCTTCAGTTTGCGTATAAGGAGAAGGTGGGAGTGGAGGATGCTATCACGTATTTGCTGCACAAATCACTCTCTCACCTAGAGGGGGTCAGTTGTGCTGTGAGGATTACATTCCTTGACTTCTCTAGTGCCTTTAACACCATCCAGCCCAAGATCTTAAGGCACAAACTAACGGAGATGGGAGTAGACTCTCACATGGTGGATTGGATAGTGGACTACTTGACAGATAGACTGTGGTGAACTAGATATACCTGTCTGACTGCTCCTGTGGCTCCTCCCAAGACCCTGCTGACTACCCCTGTGGCTCCTCCCACAGACCCCTGTATAAAGGCGACTGTGGCCTGCTGCTCTCCCTCATTTTCCCCAGGATGTAGTGTTGTCCTTCAGTCAATAAAAGCCGATAATCTCACTTCCTAAGTCTCGGCGTGAGTTATTGATGGTGCATCATAGACCTCAGTATGTGCGGTTGGGAGACTGTAGGTCTGACACGGTGGTCAGCAGCACAGGGGCGCCGCAGGGAACCGTACTCTCTCTGGTCCTGTTCACCCTGTACACATCAGACTTCCAATATAACTCGGAGTCCTGCCATGTGCAGAAGTTCGCTGATGACACGGCCATAGTGGGGTGTGTCAGGAATGGACAGGAGGAGGAGTATAGGAAACTGATACAGGACTTTGTGATATGGTGCAACTCAAACTACCTGCGTCTCAATATCACCAAGACCAAGGAGATGGTGGTGGACTTTAGGAGATCTAGGCCTCATATGGAGCCAGTGATCATTAATGGAGAATGTGTGGAGCAGGTTAAGACCTACAAGTATCTGGGAGTACAGTTAGACGAGAAGCTAGACTGGACTGCCAACACAGATGCCTTGTGCAGGAAGGCACAGAGTCGACTGTACTTCCTAAGAAGGTTGGCGTCATTCAATGTCTGTAGTGAGATGCTGAAGATGTTCTATAGGTCAGTTGTGGAGAGCGCCCTCTTCTTTGTGGTGGCGTGTTGGGGAGGAAGCATTAAGAAGAGGGACGCCTCACGTCTTAATAAGCTGGTAAGGAAGGCGGGCTCTGTCGTGGGCAAAGTACTGGAGAGTTTAACATCGGTAGCTGAGCGAAGGGCGCTGAGTAGGCTACGGTCAATTATGGATAACTCTGAACATCCTCTACATAGCACCATCCAGAGACAGAGAAGCCGTTTCAGCGACAGGTTACTATCGATGCAATGCTCCTCAGACAGGATGAAGAGGTCAATACTCCCCAATGCCATTAGGCTTTACAATTCTACCGCCAGGACTTAAGAACTTTTTAAAAGCTATTATTAATGCTTTTTGAGATAGTGATTTAGATGCATATCATATTTTTTACTGAGTTAAGTATTGTATGTAATTAGTTTTGCTACAACAAGTGTATGGGACATTGGAAAAAAAGTTGAATTTCCCCATGGGGATAAATAAAGTATCTATCTATCTATCTATCTATCTACTAAATTGGTTGTCATTGTTCCCATAGAACAACTAGCTTTCAAATATATGACAAGATGTATTAAGATTATGATGACAAGATAGTCATCAATAAAACAAGTTTTTTTTTTGCTTAGCAACAGTTTCAAACTGCTTTCACAGGAAAGCTACCAATTTAGCAAGCAAGGCATCATAAATTCAAAGGCAGCTTTATAAGACGTAAAATTCTGTCAAATTGTTAATTTCAGACTTTAGACCATTCAAAACAGTGGTTTCCAACCTTTTTGGGTTACCTGCCCCTTGGCTCCCAGACCACATCCCCAGTGTTCCCCTCACTTTCTGGCCATTATGTAAAATCTATGAAGAATTTTAAATTACAATGCACAGTGAAGGAAAATAGAAACTGCAAATTCAATGCAGTGACAAATAATTGCAAAGATTATTTTAATCTATTTAAAGCTTCAAATAAAATTATTTCTTTATTTAAATACAGTAAAAACTGTTTTCATCAACAATTTTAGAGTGTAAATTAGCAGTCCAACTATTCACTATTTCATTGCATTTTATCTTTCAGTGATATCAGCTTCTCAACATCAGGCTGAATGTCACTCAGAAGGAGTCTCAGATCCCCACATTCAGTAGGCTGCAGTCTGTTTTGTTGCTTTGAAAGAAGTTCGGCGATGGCACTGAAACTGCGCTCCACTTATATGATGTTGGAAAGGCAATAAGGAACACCTTGACCATTTTCCACATTGCAGGACAGCATTAAGAAATTTCTTCCTGCAACCAAAAGTCTTGGTATGATTTTTTGAACCTCAGCTTCATTCAAAGTCATTTTGTAGTGAGATCTGTTCTTCATCCAGCCTTTCCATTGATTCATCATTACAAGTGTTCAGGAATGGACTTATTGCCTAATCTGGAATTTGGAACAAGAGAAGATCCTGAAATCTCATTAATGTGTTTTTATGCAGCTCAGGTGGGCACAGTATACTTGAAGATCATCATCTGATATTTTTTCTTTCTCAGAGAGGCTCGGATATTGGAAAAGGTCACGGTGGTTAACATTGCACTTAAATAGGGTTAACTTGGACAGAAGTGTGGAGTCAATTGATTTGACTTTGGTAAGATTCACATTATTTCCTTTGTAATTGAAGATTGATTTCATTAAAATTTGCAAGTAATTCCAACAAATAGCAATGTCATGTCTAATTCTCTTGAGTTGATTATTGAATTCAGCATTTGAGTCTTCAAAGAATTTCATCGTATATTCAAAAAGTACATGAAAGTGTCTTAGGCAGTTTCCTTTTCAGAGCCATCTGACTTCAGTGTGCAAAAGCAAACATTCAAACTGTTCATTATTCCTAACACAACGCTCTTGAAATAGTTGAGAATTTGGATCGTGGGACTTGATTTTATTTACCTCTGTGACAATAGTATTTAATGATTTATGTAGCTAATCACTCATTGTTTTTGCGACAAGATGTTATCTGTGAATTGCACAGTGAATGGTTAATATGTTAGGTACAGCTTTTCTCATGAAAGTAATAAAAACACAGTGGTGTCCTGTCATAGATGGTACCCCATCTGTTACACAAGCAAAAGTGTTGCTGAGTGGAATGTCCTTCTCTTTGAAAAATTGCTCAACAACCCAAAATATTCGCTCCTTTTTTTTGTTTCTGTTTCTAGAACCCTTGAAAATAACAACTCTTGAACCATGTTTTAATCTTTTAGGAAGTGAACATAGCCAAGAAGCGAAGATTTGTTGCCTGGCAAAGTTGACTCATTCAATTGTAGAGCAAATTCTGTTGTCCCAAGTATGTTGCACATTATGTCTGCCACATTGTCAGATATTTCCTCGATTCATCTTTCAGCAGAGTTGGCACTGTGTGGAATTGCTTTAATTATTTGGTCTGGTGGCTTACGCATAACCATTTTTAGAAACCTTCTTTCTACTGACAGAAACAGTTCTTCTCCAATTGTAAGGGGCTTTCCAGATATAACAATAAGCACTGAAATGTATGAAACATCCAAACGATCACTGTTTTGTAGTGAAGTGCTGGCAAACACAGAACATAGAAATCTACAGCACATTACAGGCCCTTCGGCAATCAATGTTGTGCTGACCATGTAACCCACTGTAGAAACTGCCTAAAATTTCCCTAGTGCATAGCTCTCTATTTTTCTAAGCTCTATGTACCTGTCTAAGAGGCTCTTAAAAGACCCTATTGTACCCACTTCCACTATAGCTGATGGCAGTGCATTCCACACACCCACCACTTCCTATGTGAAAAACCTAACCCTGACATCCCCTCGGTACCTATTTCCAAGCACCTTAAAACTATGCTCCCTCATTTCAGCCATTTCAGCCCTGGGAAAAAGCCTCTGGCTATCCACACAATCAATGCCCCTCATCATCTTATACACCTCTATCAGGTCACCTCTCATTCTCCGTCATTCCAAGGAGAAATGCCAAGTTTGCTCAACCTGTTCTCATAAGGTACACAATCCAATCCAAGCAACATCCTTGTCAATCTCCTCTGCACTCTCTCTATGGTATCCACATCCTTCCTGTAGTGAGGCGACCAGACTGAACACAGTACTCCAAGTGGGGTCTGACCAAATTCTTATATAGCTGTAACATCACCTCACAGCTCTCGAACTCAGTCCCATGGTTGATGAATGCCAACACACCATACGACTTCTTAAGAACACTGTCAACCTGCACAGCAGCTATGAGTGTCCTGTCGACATGGACCCCAAGATCTCTCAGATCCACCACACTGCCAAGAGTCTTACCATTAACATTATATTCTGCCTTCAAATTTGACCTACCAGAATGAACCACCTCACACTTATCTGGGTTGAACTCCATCTGATACTTCTCAGCCCTATCTGCATCCCATCATGTCCCGCTGTAACCTCTGACAACCCTCCAGACTATCCACGACACCCCCAACCTATTCGTCATCGGCAAACTTACTAACCCACCCTTCTACTTCTTCATCCAGGTCATTTATAAAAATCACAAAGAGGAGGGGTCTCAGAACAGATCCCAGCGGAATACCACTGGTCACCAACCTCCATGCGGAATATGAACCATCTACAACCACTCTTTGCCTTCTGTGGGCAAGCCAATTCTGGATCCACAAAGCAAGGTCTCCTTGGATCCCATGCCTCCTTACTTTCTAAGGGAACCTTGATTGGAGAACTTATCAAATGCCTTACTGAAATCCACTACCTCCACTATTCTACCTTCATCAGTGTGTTTTGTTACTTCCTCTAAGAAATTAATCAGTAAAGCACAACCTGTCCTTGACAAAGCCATGCTGACTATCCCTAATCAGATTACGTCTCTCCAAATGCTCATAAGTCCTGCCTCTCAGAATCTTCTCCAACAACTTGCCCACCGCTGAAGTCAGACTCACTGGTCTGTAATTTCCTGGGTTATCTCTAATGCCTTTTTTGAACAAGGGAACAACATTTGCAACCCTCCAATCCTCTGGTACTTCTCCAGTACTGCTGAGTGCATCTTTGCTCTAATATCTGCCTAACCTTCCTCACAAACTCCCTACCAGCTGTCTCTACTTGTGCTTCAACCTCCCTTTCGTCTGTTTCTTCACTTCAGTTCCCACCCCTCTGCAAATCTAGTTCAAACCCTCCCCAATAGCATGTTCTGAAGTGTTTTCTGTTTCTGAAAGTTTTCATGAAGTGACTCACAATAAGCCAAATTTTTGCTTACTTTATCAGAGTTATTCTCTTCAAATGTTTGAGCCTGGACAGTTTCATTGCCTCATTTGAAAAATCTTTTTCACTCAACAGACTTATTGGCTACTGTTGGCTGCTTGGTGCTGGTATAAATCCATATTTCAGATACTCCACACGATACAGTCTTCGCTTCTTTTACATTGGGTCTGTATCTGCCATTTTAGTTATGCATTATTGACCATGGTCAGTCACCTATTGTTTAAGTCCAACCTCAAGTGCTGTGATCCATTAAAGGGCATCATCATAGCTCAGGCAAAACCTGGCTCTGCCTGATGATACATAAAGTAGGGCAGTGACAGCTCAGTTGTGCCGTGGGTTAGAGGAATGCTGTCAAGACCATGTGAAAGGGCAGCTTCTGAACCTTACCCCATTGAATGACATCTCCTAATTCACAGGAATCGCTTCACTGCATGATTAGAATATGGGGATCATACTAGCTAACACTGTACTACAGTAGTGAATAATGCGTTAGCTGGGCCCAGAGAAAAACACAGTTTCTTCAGTCCAGATTTCTCATTGATGTGTCACATTGCTTTTCAACAACTATAATGCACTTTGAGCAAAGCCTGGGGGGGACAATGGGTTAGCAAGGGATGAGGTGATTAAGTGATATTTGTAATTAATTATGAAGCATTGAAGATCAAATGCTTCTACCGAGCATCCCCCCCCCCCCACACCTTCTTTAACTTTATCACCCTTCAAAAACACCCACCTCCCCTGGGGTTCAACATCAACTGCTCTGGGAGCCAATGATTTGAAAGTATCTAAAGTACTTTAAATATTCAAAAGTATATTTTATATATATAACTGGGTGCTTTTGAGTGTCTCAGAAATGCTCAGTTCTTTTCTAAGAAAGGATTATGTTGAACAACATTTTTGGAGGCAGGGTGCACCACCTGGACAACTGAAGATATTAATCTCTTCTACCCCTCCCACTGGGAAAAAGATACAAATGACTGATGCATGCACCAGTATGATAAAACAGAATCTTGACTTCCAAATCTACCGTCCCAAGAATTGTACAAAGATTGTATCTCAGTAACTGTACCTCTATTCTCCATATTCTACATTTTCCTGTTGTATCTGTTCCCACCATCTCAATGCACTGATGTAATTTAATGATCAGTATGGATGGCATGCAAAACATTTTTTTTCACCGTACACGTGACAATAACAAATCTTTCTGTCTGCGGGTGGCAGTTATTGCCACTTTATCTGATTTCCCTTTTATATTTCTAGACAAATCTCCCACCTCTTCCATCGAGGTGATGTTGGGAGAATCACTGAAGGTCAATCTGTACATTTCCACCCTCCCCGCCCCAAACAGAGCTCAACAACGGGCACAGCCACCTCTCCCTGGCTGAAGAATTCTGATGAAAGTTTCTATACAAGAAAGAATCTCTTTCTCTTTCCACAGGTGCTGCCTAAGCTGCTGAGTGTCTCCAGCATTTTGGGAAGGCACAGTAGCATTGTGGTTAGCATAATGCTGTTACAGAGCCAATGACCTGGGTTCAATTCCCGCCACTTTCTGTAAGGAGTTTGTATGTTCTTCCCCCATGACCATAAGGGTTTCTTCCAGGTGCTCCAGTTTCCTCCCACAGTCTGAAGACATATGGGTTAGTAAGTTAATTGGTCACATAGATACAATTGAGCAGGAAGGACCTGTTAATTTTGCTTAATAATTTTTTAAAAGTTTTGGTTTGTAATTCTCACAGCCCATACTGGATGTTGAAAGCAAATGTAAACTCAGCAGCCCTATGTTCAGTCGCGGCCTCCATTGTTTTCTGCATGGATTTCCTCCAGGTGCTCCGATTACCTCCCACGTTCCAAAAATGCAATTTTAACTCCTTGCTAGTTAACTCCTGAAAATTGCCCCTAGCATTTTGAAGAGTGGTAAAATCTGGGGTGGGGGTGGGGGAAGTTGCTGGGAACATGGGTGAGGGTAGTATGGTTTAGGGTAGGATTAAGTAAAGTTTACGATTAATGATTGGGAAAAGGACGTATTACGTGATACCTTGCAGTGATTCTACAGAACTATGTCAAAAGTCGCCAAGATATCTAATACTAAAAACTGTTACCTCCTGTTACTTGTAAATTTGAGGAATTATTACCAAAAGGTATAATGATGTCATAATGGTCTGTCAATAAGAACACAGTGTAACCAACTACTCCTATGTTCAAACAGGGCAACCATTAGAGACTTTGAAAACAGTTCAATTCCGTCAGAATAAAACACTGAAAACAGCAGGTAAGATAGAGCTGGGCTTAAAGACTGTGATTAATGATGAAGGGAAGGGGAATAGTTGGAACTACTTTGTCATTAGGAGACTTTATTAAATTAATCCGTAGGACAGCACATTTAAAGACTGTGGCGTAGTGGTTGGCACAACGCTTTACAGTACCAGCAAATTGGGTTTATCTCCCGGCGCTGCCTGTAAGAAAGTTGTACATTCTCCTCAAGACCACATGGGTTTCCACCAGGTGCTGCGGTTTCCTCCCACAGGCCAAAACTTACGGTCGGTAGGTTAATGGCCATTGAAAATTATCTCGTGATTAGGCGAGGATTAAATTGGGGTTTGTTGGGTGATGCAGCTTGAAGGGTTGGTAGGGTCTATCCTGCGCTGTATGTCAATAAATAAAAATGAAGAACTTTCTGTTAAGCTGCCAGACTACCTTATGTAGCACAGATGGTAATAACGAAGAATATCAGATTGTTTGAAATATATGTCGACATAATTAATGTAGTTTGGTATTGGTTTATTATTGTCACAGATACCAAGATACAGTGAAAAGCTTGTCTTACACACTGTACACACAGATTAAATCATTACACAGTGCATTGGAGTAGAACAAGGTAAAACAATAAATAATGCAGAATAATGAGTAAAAGGTAGGGAGAAAGTGTAATGCAGGTGAACAAAAAAGTGTTAGGTAGGTTGTGAGGTAAAGGGGTCCATCCAAAGTTTTGGTTTTGGCTGCTCTCACTCTTACCATAATTTTTATTAACATGCTTGCAAACATAGTGGGGGGGAAAGAATTTGAATGATCAACCTTTGAAAATTACTCGAGGTCTTCTTGAAGTGCAGCATTCCCACTGTCTCATGGGAACCTCTGGCCCATCACTGCTCAAAGTGGAGAAGGAGCATTCAGGATGGGATTGGAAACCTTGAGGCCATGCCCTGGAACACACAGAGCCCCTCTATAGGTGGCAGGAGAACCACAACACTTTGTAAACTCTCCAACGCCATTAGGTGCTGCCTGCCCTATCTCTGGAAAAGAACACTTTAGCCTTGTCAGAAGACAGAAAGCCACACTTAAGCCTTCACACTTAAAGACTGCTATCAAAGGTTTCAAAAGGTTTCAAAGGTACATTTAATGTCAGAGAAATGTACACAATATACATTCTGAAATGCTTTTTTTCACAACCATCCACAAAAACAGAGGAGTGCCCCAAAGAATGAACAACAGTTGAATGTTAGAACCCCAAAGTCCTCCCCAGCTCCCCTCACTCCCGCCCATAAGTGGCAGCAAGCAACAATCCCCCCCTTGCCCCAGCAACAAAAAAAAGCATTGGCACCCGCCACCAAGCACTCAAGCATGAGCAAAGCAACAGCAAAGACACAGACTTGCAGTTACTCCAATGACATACCACAGACTCTCGCTCTCCCTAAGAAGGGAGAAAGGGGTGTGTCTGTTTGACAGTGAGCGGGGAGACATAACAAACAACGCGCTGGTTTACGATGTTAAAAGTCAATTACATTGCTTTTTCAAGCTCTGTGCTCAAAGATCTTGAGTCTCTGGGCACACATATTCCAACTCTATTACAGTGCCAGTTGTGAGTGATCGGGGTTCGATTCCCACCACTGCCTGTGAGAAGTTTATACATTTTGCCTGTGACCATGAGGGTTTCCTCCTACATTCCAGACATGTACAGATTAGGGTTAGTATAATGTAGGCATTCTGTGTTGACATGGGAAGTATGGTGACACTTGCAAGCTGTCTCCCAACACAACCTCGGACTGTGTTGATCATTGATGCAAACAACATCTGTCTATTTGCACCTACATGTGAAAAATAAAACTAATGTATATCTTTATCTTTTCGCTGTTGACAATGTTCTATTTCGCTGTGCAATACTGTTCTTGTCCAAAGTATGATTTAGGAGTATTTATTTACCACAATCATTACCAAACTTGAATGTTATCAAGCAAAAAAATTCAAGGAGGATAACTGGCAAATGTCTTTTTCTCCACGGATGTTGTCTGATCCACTGAGTTCACTAGCAGTTTTGTTTTTGCTGCAGATTCTAGTGCCTGCAGTCTCTTGTATCAACTACGAGATGACAAATAAGCTTCCCTCTATATGGTTAGTGATGCAAGTTTAAGGTGAAATTGGGCTCAGTTTAGTGATAGAGCACATGCGCATGCTCATATTGTTCAGAAGGAGCTACCATACCTTAGATGCACACCGAGTGGGTGAATCACACTCTTTGACACTGAATGAAGGGAACAACTATTTGCAGATCCGTTTTTTTCTTGCAATTATTATGGTTCTGCAGATTTTTGGTGGTTTCAGTAACGTCACGATTCTCTAGTTGTGACATCTTCACAAACCACTTATTTCCAAATGAGTGTGCAACAGGAGAAAAGATAGAGATTATATCACATGTACATTGAAACATACAGTGAAATGCATCATTTTTGTCAAATCAAATCAGCGAGAATTGTGCTGACTGGTCACAAGTGTCACCATGCTTCCAATGGAAACATAGCATGCCCATAACTCACTAATTGTATGTCTTTGGACTGTGGGAGGGAACCCACACAGTCACGGGGAGAACATACAGACTCCTTACAGACAGTGGCGGGAACCGAACCCCAATTTTATATGAGGGGTGATTGATAAGTTCATGACCTAAGGTAGAAGGAGTCAATTTTAGAAAACCTAGCACGTTTATTTTTCAACATAGTCCCCTCCTTACATTTACACGCTTAGTCCAGCAGTCGTGGAGCATACGGATCTTGGACCTCCAGAAAGTGTCCACAGATGGGTGATTGATAAGTTCATGGCCGAAGGTAGAAGGAGATGAGTTATACAGCTCTCGTTACAGGCACGTGCAGGTCAACTCTTTGAGTGATTATGCAGAAAGTTTGACATTAATAACTAATCGGGGTGATTGATAAGTTCATGGCCGAAGGTAGAAGGAGATGAGTTATACAGCTCTCGTTACAGGCACGTGCAGGTCAACTCTTTGAGTGATTATGCAGAAAGTTTGACATTAATAACTCATCGGGGTGATTGATAAGTTCATGGTCTGAGGTGGAAGGAGATGAGTTATTCACGTCAAACTTTCTGCATAAACACTCAAAGAGATGAACTGCACGTGCCTGTAATGAGAGCTGTATAACTCATCTCCTTCTACCTTCGGCCATGAACTTATCAATCACCCATCTGTGGCACTTTCTGGAGAACCAAGATTGTATGCTTCACGACCGCTGGACTAAGTGTGTAAGTGTAGGAGGAGACTATGTTGAAAAATAAATGTGCTAGGTTTTCTAACATTGACTCCTTCTACCTTAGGCCACGAACCTATCAGCCACCCCTCATAACTGGCTGCTATTGTGCTAACTGCTAAACTACCAAGCTGCCCCCTTGCCTCCATCCACCCCCCCCCCCCAACCTCTTGAAATACAGCATTAGTGGGACTGGCTGCTGGAAGGGGGAAAAGGAGGCTGACAAGAAGAGTTGTTCCAAGTAATTCAGCAAGGTATAGTGGGTGTGTGAGATATGTGCACTGGAGTATGGAAGTCAGTCATCACAAAAATCCTGCACTTACAGTATCCACAACATTGCAGATGGTTATCATAGTGACTGTAACCATGTTTATACAGTATCTGATTACTGAGACAAATGCAGGCAAACATTGTGTAAGAGTTCACTGAGACACTAGGAAAAGAGACCAGGAGGGGGAGATCGCGTGCAGCTTTGTTAAGATGCTAGGCTCCCCCGTGGTGCAAGGTACCATTTACTGCACACACTCTGAAATTGCCATGACTTCAGTTCTACTTCAGCCTGAGTGGAACTCATCCCAGACTCTGAGGTAATCTGTTCAACTCACTCCTGAACCAGGATCGCCTCAACCTCAGAGTTCTCTTGCAGTGGATAACACTTGCATTTATTCCAAACCATTGTCACAGTTCTTACTGAAGCAGATGAGATGTGCCTTACATTAAAAACAAACTCTCTTGGCTCCGTTGTATAATCTTCCTCTTCAACAATAAGGGTTGATCAGATGACTCTGGAAAGCCTACCAGCGATATTAAACCTGATTCTGGTTCTGGTTCTACACATACCTCACTCCCATTGAGGACATTCATGGACGACAAGTTGTATTGAATGCACCAGCAAAGCCTTTGGTCAACAGAGGAAAAAGATGGTTGAAGGTTGTGGTGAAGTACATATACCTGTCTGGACAGGCCCCCCCCCCCCCCCCCCGCTGACTGCTCCTGTGGCTCCTCCCACAGACCCCGGTATAAAGGCGATTGGGGCCTGAGCCCTGCCTCTCAGTCTCCAGGATGTAGCATGGTGGTCAATTGCTGCTTGTTCTTTCTTCCAGTCAATAAAAGCCGATATCTCAGCTCACGTCTCAGAGAATTATTGATGGTGCATCAAAGGTCAAAGCCATAAACTTAGAACAAAATTCCTATCAGGTAGCAGGAATGCTTCTGAGATTGAACTATGTGCAATGGTATATCTACAAATACCTCCAGAGCCACTGGAAGGGAATAGGATCCAAAGTCAGTGACCTCTCCGAGGTCAACATTCCTAACACCAAGGTCCAATTTATACCCTAACCATTGAGTAGGCTGTGTTGTTCACATGCTCAGTGTCAGGTTGATAAAAAGAACATACTATACTGAGATTTTAAAAAAAACAAAACAAAGATGCTGGAAAAACATAGTCGTTTCGGCCCCCTGTGTGGAAAGGAAAGCAGTTAATGCTTCAGGTTAGAGGGCCTTCATCAGAACTGTTTCTCTTTCCACACCTGCTGCCTGATCTGCTGAGTTATTTCCAGAATCTTCAGTTGTCAGCATCTGCAGTTTTCTTTTTACTTTTACGCTATTCCGAGCTCCATCTCCAGAACACGTTACTAGCTGCACGGGGGACGTTCTCAAAGATTCCTCGAACAAAATGAAATATTTCCTATGTCTCCTGGGACTTCCTGTCTTATGACCACTTGCAATGGGGAAGGAAAATTTGGGATGGCACTCAAATGGTCAACGTCATGTGTCATGAGCACATGGAATTCTCGGATCAATGGTGGCACTTCCACTCTCACATTGGCCTCTTTGGTGACTTAAGACCCTATAGAACTGGGATGGAGTGAGTGAAGTCACCCTCAACTCCAAGGTATTTCCTATAAAGAACACTGTATGCATATCACTTTACAGAAACCTCATTTCAGCCCTTCCTTATGCCTGAACTGAGGGGGACTTCACTCCTTCAAAACCCAGTAACTGTGTAATCATGAATGGTCTGTCACAAAGGTCAATGTCTAGTGTGTTTTCATTTTTATTCAATCAATTTTGGGGTTTTTTCACTGTATTATAGAGTCATAGAGTATTATACCACAGAAGCATGTCCTTCAACCCAGCTGGTTATGACAACCACAGCATCCTTCCTGTTAACTAGTTGCCTGCAACTGACTCCTAACCCTTCAATCACCTCCCCTCCACACACTTATCCAAATGCCTCTTAAATGTTGAAGCCACACACACCACTTCCTCTGCCATCTCATAGAAAAGTAGACAAGGGCTTTAAATTTCAGGGTTTTTAAAAAGAAATTCCATTGACTTTCTAATTGTAAAAAAGTGTCATTAACAATTTTTATCTGTGCTGGAAAGTGCTACTCTGGAGCATGTATATGTACAGAGAAAAGGACTGCTCATCGGGGTCTCTCTTCCCACCATTACTGACATTTACACCACAGGCTGTATCCGCAAAGCAAACAGCATTTGAAGGACCCCACACACCCTTCATACAAACTCTTCTCCCTCCTGCCATCTGGCAAAAGGTACTGAAGCATTTGGGCTCTCATGACCAGACTATGTAACAATTTCTTCCCACAAGCCATTAGTCTGGTCTCACACCAATCAACACACACACACACACACACACACACACACACACACACACACACACACACACACACACACACACACACACACACACACACACACACACACACACACACACACACACACACACACCTGAACACCACTCCACTCCCTTTGCTACTTTTGCTCACTCCTTTCTCAATTCCTGCTAAAACATTGTTTACATTGTTTATTTACATTTACATCATTTATTATTATTATATTGTAATTTGCACTTTACTGTGCCTATTGTCTTGTCTATTAATTATTGTACTGTCTTGTACTGTTTTGTGCACTTTATGTAGTCCTGTGTAGGTCTGTAGTCTAATGCAGTTTTGGGTTGTTTCACATAGTCTAGTGTAGTTTTGTGTTGTTTCATGTAGCACCAGGGTCCTGGAGGAACGTTGTTTCATTTTCACTGTGTACTGTACCAGCAGTTATGGTCGAAATGACAATATAAGTGACGACTTGACACTGTTGGAAATGCTGCCTCTTTGGATGACCAAGACTTCATCTGCCCCCTAGTGGTTATGAACATAAGAAAATGGGAGCAGGAACAAATTGCCTGGCCTATCAAACCTGCCACCAACTTCTCAAGGAAGAAGTTCCTAATCACATCGGTCTGAAGTGACAGCTCCCTCATCTTGTAACTATGTGTCCTTATTTAAGACGCTCCCACCTGTGGAAACGTGTCAATGTCTACCTCATAATTCCCTCTTAGGGTTTTAACTGTTCCAATCAGATCATCCCTCATTCTTCTGGACTTCAAGCAATACAGATGTAATTTTTTAGCTGCTTGGTATAGAACAACCCTCCCATCGCAGGTATTAGCCTAGTTGATCCCTTGGCAAAGGATCTCTTAGGTGTTCGCTGACATAACAAACAGATCAACTGTCTTTAATCATGGTAGCGTAGCGGTTAGTGCATCACTTTACAGCCTGGCGGCCAGGGTTCAATTCCCACCACTGTCTGTAAGGGGTTTGTACGTTCTCTCTGTGACTGTGTGGGTACCTCCCACATTCCAAAGATGTACTGGTTAGTAGGCGAATTGTTCACATAGGTGTAAATGGCTCATTGAACTGGAAGGGCCAGTTACCTCTAAACAAGAGAATAAATAACCTTCCAGATAAGACAATTTTATAATTATTCACCTCTTTTTAATGTAAGTTATATTGGGAGTGTTATTGTTTAATTTCCCTTATAATATAACTCTTTATTCATTTATATTTACAGTAAAAGCTTTTCCCCTTTATACTTCCTCTCTTGAAGGGTTCGTCATCTCAACATGGTAATGAGGATCCTGAGGAAGTCTGGTAATAATAAATCTTTTGGTTGCATAATGTGTATTTCATGTTAATGCACATCAAATAACAACATCATGATCATGTCACATCCCAAGAAGGAATGATAAACTTTGGCAGGAAATTACCTCAGACCAGCCGTCCCTCAGTAAATCAGCTCCTTTCTTTCTCTGTCCTTTGGTAGGTCACTCATAGCGTTGCTCATAATATATCAAAGATTTTCTTTAAATTTAATGCAACAAATAGGTTCAGCAGAAATAACAAATGGTGTTTCGACTTGTGTTTTTGTAAAACTGGTATTGTACATCCAGGATACTGAAGTTTATGAGGGAACCTAGCCACTCATTTCCATTATGGGCGCTGACCATTTGCCAGGAAAATATGTTGCAATGTATTTCTTACTATTGCAATTTGTATTAGCTGTTTTCCTGCTTACAAAGCTGTCACATGAATACCATTTATTTTAGATCATGTAGCTCTACGGCTAGGAATGCTCAAGATTATTTTCACTATGAGAAAAGCAATCTCACATTGGCCCATTATTTGAGTTATTGATCTTTCACACTCACTTGCAAAGACAGTTTAAATTACCTTGCACAAAATGCTGGTGGAATGCAGCAGGCCAGGCAGCATCTATAGGGAGAAGCGCTGTCGACGTTTCGGGCCGAGACCCTTCGTCAGGATTAAATTAGGATAAAATCCTAATCAGGATAAATCAGGATAAAATTACCTTGTACATTTTATATAGAGTTGACTTTTCAACCACTTAGCACTTAAAATAACATAGACATGAAAATGCATAAAAATTCTGAAACATATTTTGTCTATTTTGTTGGCCTGCTTTGAAGTTAATTTAAATTTACATTAGGTTAGCTTTATGACTAGGTTAAATTATTTATTACATTAATTTATTCATGATTAGGTGATTTATTTAGATTAATGAGATTATTTATCACATGGATACCGAGAAACATTCAGTGAAATGCGTTGTTAGCATCAAAAACCAACACAATCCGAATATGTACTGGGGGCAGCCCACAGGTGTTGCCATGATTCCAGCACCAACATAGCATACCCATAACTTACTAACCCTAACCCTGACTCGTACATCGTTAGAATTTGGGAGGAAACTGGAGCATCCAGAAGAAACACGCGTAGTCAGGGGGAGGACGTACAGACTCCTTAGAGGTAGAAGTGAGAATTGAACCCCATTGACACTATAATACACTTCCATGCCACCCCAGTAAAACTGAACAAAGTTAATTAATAGAAAGAACAAAATTCCATGTTCCTCACATATAAAATTTGGACTTTGTGAACCAAGTAATCAAATTGTATCTTGCCACACAATAACACAAACAAATAAAGATTTAAAAAATAATCCAGGTTTTTTCTTTTGCTTGTAAGGCACTCCCTGCTGTACAGATTAAGAAGGTTTAAAGTCCAATTCTACATCTGTGCTAAGTTTTCTGATTTACGTGTTAAGCCTACTGCGAATAACTTGACCATCCCTATTCAGACTGTTCTTATGACCTTGCTGTGGGGCGTTTGTGTGAATGATTATATTTGGGGCTTTATTGCTAACTTGGCATGGTCAATATTTAAATGATAATTAAGGGTGGATAAAGTGTACAGCAAAATTAATGTAAATTTCTCTGCCTATAAAACTGCATAATATGTTATAGGATTATGTGCCTTCATGTCCACTTAAAGGATTTGTAAGGAGATTGATACGTGAAAGTTTAGAAACTAAAGCTCCAAGATAAATGTTGGCTAAAATACTTCTGGCTTGTGCATAAAGATTGTTTGCCCAAAAGTGGAGAACTATATATATCTGTGTTGGTAAATGTTGTGTAGCTAAGGTAGACTAGGAGTGAAATCAGATCTCCCCAACTCCCAAAACCAGCAGACAGTCTCAACACCTGGCCCCTATCCCAATTCCGTCCTGGTAACGTCCTCATTTTGGACAGCCAGCAAAAAGCTTGACTGACAAAGCGGTAAAAGTAAAGTGAAATTCTAACAGATGGTTGGATATTTATAAATAAATCTGCGCTGATAAGTTCGAACCAGGCTTAGACAGTCAAATGCACGACAGAATTTATTTCAGTCAACCAAAACTACCATCTCCTGTGGGGATGCACAATGTATTTGTTATTCTGTGTTATTACATAAAGACACAGTCAATCTGATTACATGCTCAATCATATGCTTATGTTTAGTGTACTGAGGCTGGGCTTTGACCAGAGACTCTGCCATCCCTTTTGCCTCCACGGATGCTGACTGACCTGCTGAGTTCCTCCAGTAGCTTGTTTCTTGCTCCAGATTCCAGCAACTGCAGTATCTTGTTCCTCCATTTATGCTAGGTGTTTTCTGGAAGAAATGAAGAAATAATGTGAGATACATAAGACTGATAATTCAAATCATGAGGGAGTATTCTTCATAGGCTAATATATAGAAAATAGAAAGCAGGGTATTCTTTAAGTAATGAGAGATTGAAGTATGTTCCTGTTCAGAGGGACTGGGAGCTCTTGTAAAAGGATCACTGAGGGATAGTGACAGGCATAGCTTGCAATTAGAAAGAAAAGTAGCACGTTGGCTTTTATTGCAAGAGAACGTCTATGAGAGCACAGATCAGTTACTGTAATGTTCATGTTCTTCTGCTGCTATATCCCTCCACTTCAAGGTTCGACGTGTTGTATGTTCAGATTTGCTCTTCTTCACACCACTGTTTATTACATGTGGTTATTTGAGTTACTGTCACCTTCCTGTCAGCTTGAAACAGGGTGACTATTCTCCTCTGACCCCTCTCATTAACAAGGCATTTTCACCCACAAAACTGCCGCTTACTAGATGATTTTCTTTTGTATTTTTCACCATTCTCTATAAACTCTAGAGACTATTGTACATGAAAATCCCACGAGATCAGCACTTCCTCAGATATTAAACCACTCCGTCTGAAACCAACAATCATTCCACAGTCAAAGTCACTTAGATCACATTTCTTCCCCATTCTGATGTTTGGTCTGAACAACAACTGAACCTCTTGACCCTGTCTGCATTCTTTTATGCATTGAGTTGCTGCTATATGATAGGCTGATTAAATATTTGCATTAACGAGCAGGTATACTTAATAAAGTGGCCTCTGTGGGTATATAGAGCCCTGGTGATACTGTACCTGGAATGCCGTGAGTCAATATTATCCCCTATGCAATGAAGGAGGCTGATTGAGAGAGCGCAAGGAAGATATACAAGACTGATAGCTGAAATGGGAAGATTGTCCTATGAGGAGATATTAACCATGGTGCCCCCTGTACTCTCTAAATTTTAGAAGAATGTGAGGCGTCCTCATTAAAGTACACAACATTCTTTCAGAGTCTGAAAGGATAGATGCGGGGAAGGTGTCTGCCCTGACTGGACTGTCAAGATATAGAGCTGTCAGTTCAGGATAGAGGTGAGATGGTCCATACACTGCAGATGCTAAAAATCTGAAAGAAGGGAAGAAGTGCCGGACAAACTTGGCTGTTTGCTTTTACATCAGACACGAGAAAAAAAATTCTTCAGATGGGTGGTGAATGTTTGGAGTTCATTGCCCAAGTTAGCTGAGGCAGAAAGTGGTGCAGATATAATGATCAGTCATGATTTTCTCAAATGTGGAAGTAGGTATGAGGACTTAACAAGCTAATCCTCCTTACAGCTTTTACCTTCTTGGATGACCTTTGCATTTTAGATATTGCTCAATATATGAACACACTACTTGCATTTCATAAGACATTCTGAACCATACCTAGCATGTGCACGTTGTGGATTTTTGGCCATTTCCATCTGTCTAATATTATCTAAATTCAATATGTTTTAAGCTGTACAGTAATCTGTTGCTCCTCTTATTGCATGTTGCTTGTTGCACATTAAATAATATTTGCTTTTCAATTAGCTCGCATGCCAGTAACTAACAAGAGATTCTTCCAGTCTCTTTCTCTGACTGGGTTGCTGTCAACAACACAACCTGTTTCCTAGTTACAAGGCAATAAAAGCATTTCTCACCACTTCATATGATTGCATTTCTGGCCAGGTAGGACTGAATCACACAAAAAGTTTTTTTAAGAAAAACTTTGCCTGATGTAATCAAATTTCTAAATACAAATGTCAACAATGAAAATTCTATTGTAATTGTCAATATTTCAATATCTGGCTTCAGTGGGCAAGTTCAGCTGAGAAATACGTCTGCAATGTCTTCAGGTCAAGGATCAAAGGCGAAGGGGAAGAAGGCTGGTGTTGTTCCCAAGACTAAAGGAAATGAGTCCATCCAGGCCACACCACACAGCGACATGAATAGTAGAGCTGGACCTAGCCATGCATTGGTGCCATATCAAGCATCACAGGCCACACAGGAAAACACAATGCTTGGTCCAAAAGGTAATGTAAAAATACATTGAATTTAGCACCTCAGATTGTCAGTGCAGTCCGTGTCAGTCCCTGGGCCTTACAGCAGTAAATTGGAAGAATCCCAGAGAAATGACAACCTTCATGGCAGGAGTAAGAAAATCCAGCATAGAAACTCAGAACTGACAAATTTTGCCCATTCCAAAAGTAGGCAAGGTGCAAGATATTGACCTTGGAAAATGTAAAAACGTAAAATTTCACAGAAAAAATTAATGTTGATGTTTCCTTTTTGTGATGAAAGCAAGAGAATTTTAAAAATCAAATCACATCCATCAAAAGAACAGGAAGTGAGAAAATGTGGCATTCTCGTTTATAATCTTCCAGTCCAGTTTCAGAAGTTTTATATAAACCATTCATAGGCTACTCTGAACTGAAAGGTGATAACTCTATCCATGGTGGCATAGAACAGTAGTCTTAAAGAACTAGTGTTGTCAGGAATTTCTTGTTTTAAGGAAAGAATTTCCTGTTTAAAAAGTATTTGATTCAATGCTGGCAAAGTGGGATGGCAAATGCACCCAACCATGAATAGTTTTTGGTATCTATTTTTTCTTTTCCACTCTGCAGCTGTTACCTGCTGAAGTGCATGGTGCTCACTCTGAAACATGCCGTTTACCTTAATGCTGCCCTGCCAAATTTGTTTCAGCTCTTGATATGACTAGGAGTGGTATCCTTAACATAAAGCCTCCAGTCAAGCTGTTACTGCAGTAAGAGCAGAGACCAGCTTTTTCACGCCATGAATTGTTGATTTCAAGAAATTATTCACAGATTTTATCATTCAGCATCCATTTTCATTATTCCTGGACTTTTTATATCCAATCCCATTCTTAACAGTTGGCCCATTTAAAATGACTGGGGGAACTTCTGCAAATCCGACAATTAACCTATGACTGTGGTGTTAAATGAAAAGACCATGTACAGGGTAACAGTAAATCCCCCTTAAACTGCAGGTTATATTCCTGGTTATTGTATATAATCTGAAATAGAATTCTAAGCTTTGTTGGCCCCAGTATGTGTGGACACACTTGCCGGCTTCCCCCGGCATATCCTTGGATGTGCTGCCTGCTAACGCAAACGACACATTTTACTGTATGTGTGATAAATTAATCCAAAATCCAGAATCTAAATAAAGGTATTGAATCCAGGTGCAGGACTGTGGCTAAATTACTTGTAGCCAAAAGCACTATTAATCTGGGCAGCAGTGGAATTTAATCATCTGTGATTTTAAAAGCTTACTTATCAGTAGTAAAAACTGCAAAATTACCGGATTGTCAAGACAGCCACTCTAGTCCATTAATCTCCTTTAGGAGAGGAAATCAGCTGTTTCTACCTAGTCTGGTCTACATGTGACTCCAGTTTCACCTGTGTGGTTAATTTTTGAATGGCATGATACCCACTCAGTTCTAGGGCAATTAGGGATGGGCAGTAGATTCTGGCCTGAGTAACTATGTCCTGATCCCTACAAATAAGAAACAGAAAGGTACACTCAACCACAGGTTGCTTAGAATGGGATTGCTTTATCGTAGCAAAACAACATCTCTGCAGTAGAGTTGAAAATAAACAGCCTAGCCAATAAACAAATTATATTATTTTCCAAACCTGGTATTGCCTGTGAGAGATTAAACCCCTAACTTCTTGGCAAACGTTTTAGTAGCACTGAAAAGTTCTTTTCCTTCATAAAGCTCCTCCAAATTATATCAGCGATAACGCAGCACTCAATATTCAAGTTCAAGAATAATGTTATGGGCGTAAGTACAGTACTGTGCAGAAGGCATAGGCACCTTACCTATATATGTGTGTCTAAGACTTTTGCACAGTACTGTATTTGTCAATGTGGAGCAGGGAGCAAATTTGGAAATCTGGCGAGAGCAAAGGACGTTGAGGGTGGCAAGGTCACATCTAACCAATATTATAGAGCTTTTCATGATAGTTACTGGGAATGTGGATGAAGGCAAGGCAGTGGATGTTGTGTATGTGGACTTCAGTAAGACATTTGTCAAGGTCCCGCATGGGAGGCTGGTTGAGAAGGTTCAGTCGCTCGGCATTCAGGATGAGGTAGTAAATTGTGGGAGAAGCCAGAGAATGGTAGTCGAGGGCTGCCTCTCTCCGGAGGCCTGTGACTAGTGATGTGCTGCAGGGATCAGTGCTGGGTCCGTTGTTGTTTGTCATCTATATCAATGATCTGGATGATAATGTGGTTAACTGGGTCAGTAAATTTGTGGATGACACCAGCATTGGGGGTGTAGTGGACAGTGAGGAAGGTGATCATGGATTGCAGAGGGATCTGCATCAGCTGGGAAAATGGGCTGAAAAATGTCTGATGGAATTTAATGCAGACAAGTGCAAAACTTTGCACTTTGGTAGGACCAACCAGGGTAGGCCTTACACAGTGAATGGTAGGGCACTTAGAAGGGTGGTAGAACAGAGGGATCAGGGAATACAGGTCCATAACTCATTGGAAATGGCGTTGCATGTAGACAGGGTCATAAAGAAAGCTTTTGGCACATTCGTTTTCATGAATCAATGTACTTAGTACATTTATGTAGAAGTTGTATCAGACATTGATGAGGCCTAATTTGGAGTATTGTGTGTAGTTTTGGCCACTTATCTACAGGAAAGATGTAAACAAGGTTGAAGGAGTACAGCGAAAATTCACAAGAATGCTGCTGGGTCTGGAGGACCTGAGTTATAAGGAAATATTGAATAGGTTAGGACTGTATTCTTTACGACATAGAAGACTGAGGGGTATAGGTAGGGTAAATGCAAGCAGGTTTTTATCCATTGAGGTTGGGTGGGACTACAACCAGAGGTCATGGGTTAAGGGTGAAAGGTGAGTTTTAAGGGGGACATGAAGAGAAACCTCTTCACTGAGGGCTGTGAGAGTGTGGAACGAGCTGCCAGCTCGAGTGGTCCATGTGATTTCAATTTCAACATTTAAGAGAAGTTTGGATAGGTACGTGGATGGTAGGGATAAGAAGGGTGATGGACCTGGTGCAGGTTGATGAGAGTAGACAGCTTAAATGGTTCTGGCATGGACTGGATGGGGTGAAGGGCCTGTTTCTATGCTATACTTCTCTATCACTCTATGACTGGAGTGTTGTGGGAGGGGTGTGGGACAGGTGACAGAGAGAGAGTGCTGGGGTGCTGAGTGATGTGGATGCAGACACATCCAGCCCTGAGACACCAGGCGAGGTCATTTGATTCCAAACAATTGGTTTACTGATCATACAGAATATCTCCCTAGTGTTTCCTGCTCCCTCCCCTCTCCCTTCCCCCTTTCCCCACCATGATTGCCCTCTCCTTTCCCCCTTTCCACTCTCAGTCCACAATAGAGACTCAGATCAGACTCTGGTTTATCATCAGTCACATAAGTCTTGAAATGTGTTTTTTACTATTGCGGCAGTAAAATTGCTACTGTACTGTACAAAAGTTTTAGGCACCTTATTACAAGTATTACAAGTCAGAGTTGTTGCTGAAACAGAAGTTGGAGCAAGATACATAGAAATAGGTTTGTTAGGGTGGACAGATTATTTCAGCAAGTTCTTATCCTACTTTATTTATCACTTCCTCTTTCACTCCATCCTTTCTCTCCTGCTCCATTTCCTTTCTACTTACACCCATGATACCTCTGACACTTCCCACCACTCTGACAATTTCCACTTTCCTGGTGCCGGTCTGCTCATCTGCACCATAGACCTCCAATCTCTCTGCAGCACATTCCCACATCAGGATGGCCTGAGGGCCCCCTGTTCCTTTACTGAGCAAAGTCCCAACCAGTTAGAATCATCAAACACCACAACACATAAGGAGGATCTTTAGCCCACCTAGTCTGCGTCGAACCACTATTCTGCCTAGTCCCATCAACCTGCATCCCACCATACCCCTCCCATCCATGTACTTATACAATATTTCTCTTAAATGTTGAAATCGAACCCACATCCTCCACTTAGACTGGCAGCTCATTTCACATCTTTTTTGTTATTTATTCATTTATGGGATGTGGGGGTCACCAGCTAAGCTAGCATTTATTGTCCATCCCTAGTTGCCCTTGAGAGAGAAGGTGGTGATGAGCTGCAGTCCCTGAGGTGTAGATACACCCACAGTGCTGTTAGGGAGGGAATTCCATGATTTTGACCAGCAACATTGAAGGAATGGCAATATGTTTCCAAGTCAGGATGGTGAGTGGCTTGGAGGGGGATTTCCAAATGGTGGTGTTCCCAGGTATCTGCTGTTCCTGTCCTTCTAGATGGTAGTGGCTGTGGGTCTAGAAGGTGCTGCCTTGGGAAATTGGATGTGTGGTTGCAGTGCATCTTGTGGATAGTACACACTGTTCGTCGATGGTGGAGGGATTGGATGCTTATGGAAGGGGTACCAATCAAGTGGATTGCCTTGTACTGGATGATGTTAAACTTGTTGAGTGTTGATGGAGCTGCACTCATCCAGGCGAGTGGTGAGTATTCAATTACACTCCTGACCTGAGCCTTGTAGATGGTGGGCAAGCTTTGGATAGTCAGGAGGTGAGTTACACACCACAGAATTCCTAGCCTTTGACCTGTTCTGGTAGCCACAGTGTTTATATTGCTAGACCAGTTCAGTTTCCTGTCAATGGTAACCCACAGGATATTGATAGTAGGGGATTCAGTGATGGTGATGCCACTGAATGTCAAGGTACAATGGTTAGAGCCTCTCTTGTTGGAGATGGTCATTGCCCGGCATTTGCATGGCTCGAATGTTACTTGCCATTTGTCAGCCCAGGCCTGGATATTCTCCAGGTCCTGCTGCATTTGGGTATGAACTGCTTCACTATCTGAGGAGTCACGAATGGTGCAGAACATTGTGCAGTCATTTGCGAACATCCCCACGTCAGAATTAATGATGGAAGGAAGGTCATTGATGAAGCAGCTGAAGATGGTTGGTCCTAGGACACTTCCCTGAGGAACTCCTGCAGTGATGTCCTGAGTACGAGATGATTGACCTCCAGCCACCACAACCATCTTCCTTTGTGTCAGGTATGATTCCAGACAGCAGAGGGTTTTCCCCCTAATTCCCACAGACTCCATTTTAGCTAGGGCACCTTGATGCCATGCTCGGTCGAATGCTGCCTTGACGTCGAGGGCTTTCACTCTCACCTCATCTCTGGTATTTAGCTCTTTGGTCCATGTTTGGACCAAAGAGGAGATGAGGTCAAGAGCTGAGTGGCCTAGATGGAACCCAGACTGGGTATCCGTCAGCAGGTTATTGCCGAGCAGGTGCTGCATGATAGCGCTGTTGATGACCCCTTCCATTACTTTGATGATGATCGAGAGCAGGCTGATAGGGCGGTAACTGGCTGGGTGGACTTGTCCTGTTTCTTGTCTACAGGGCATACCTGGGCAATTTTCCACATTGTCAGGTAGATGCCAGTGTTGTATCTGTACTGGAACAGCTTGGCTAGTGGCAGAGCCAGTTCTGGAGCACGAGTCTTCAGGACTATTGCCAGAATTTTGTCTGGGCCCATAGCCTTCGCGGTATCCAGTGCTTCCAGCCATTTCTTGATATCTATACCCCTCATAGTTCCGTCAGCTAACATACTTGTTTGTTTAACTGAACCACTTTTACATCAAACAACGTTTCCTTTGACTCCATTCAAAGAAATTACTTTTGAAACACTGCCCAGCTGAAAATCCACAATGACTTTCTCTTCTAATCTCCACTCCTACACCTCTATCCACTTTCTCAGAAAAATTATTTCCAATAATGTTTTTTAGGAATGACAAACTTAGAAGTGCAATTTTGTTTTTAAAAAGTTTATACTGTCTTTGGACTGCTGTAAATTAATTTGATTTTAAATTCATTGTTGCCTTACCTCACATATCATTAATGTTTCTAAACCCATGGTCTCCGTTTTCTTACAATTGTACTGCATTTTGAGCATGAAAAAAATATGCAAAGTGAATTGAATTTCCAGACCATTTTTTTATACTCTTTCCAAACCTAGGAATTAGGTAAATACTTTGATGAGACCCTGGTGAAGGGTCTTGGCCCTGAAACATTGATTATTTATTCCCCTCCATAGATGCTACCTGACCTGCTGAGTTCCTCCAGCATTTTGAGTGTGCTGCTTTAGATTTCCAGCATCTGCAGAAAATCTCTTGTTTAAAGATTTTGACTCTTCACTTTTGTTTCTCACTGGCAAAAATAAATTATTGCAGATGAAGAATACGTAGAACCAAAAAAAATGCCTACCTGATTATGTGATTATATTTGAAGGATACACAGTGAAACCTATAGTTCCAGCCAAAAACCCAGAGCTTATCTCTGTTGCAAAAGCGATGCATAGAGATGAATTTGGGATTCGAGTGAAGGAATTATTTGATCCAGAGAGGGAAGCAGCATTAGATGCACTTCAGACAGGTGAGTTTAAACATTGTGATCACTGACCCGATTTGAGTGTATTATGTACATCAAACACAGACCTAGATTGTGTTACATCATCACTACCGACTAACAACAGCAACATTTAGGATTTCCAAATACATAGTTAAAGTAGAAACCTCCTCTTCACAATCTATACTTTTCCCAATGGAATCTGGCTGAATCAGCTGAATATAATCTTGAGATATTTAAATACAATAGCCTGCAGATGATAGATTTTTGTCCAAGTTAGTTCTTATACGAAAGCTTAATTACTACTTGGCAATCTCTTTTCCTTTAAAAAAAAATAGCATTTCATTATAATTCTCTCAAGTAAATATTTCAAAATCTAATGTACTTAAAAGAATGAACTTCCCTTTTTTTGTTTTTTTTTGTAATTTATTTTTTTATTGTAGTTCATCATCAAACAAACATTTCCATAAGATGTATTTCAGACATTGTACATATATATCATATAATCATCTATATCACTAATCTCCACAAAGTATTTATCTGAGGTATACACTTATAGAAAAGAGTGGAAAGAAAAACAAGCAAAAGGAAAGAACTATGTACAAGTAGGGAGTGATTTTTTTTTACAACAGATTCATTGATTTGTGAGAATAAAATCAGGCCTATGAGGCATTATGTTGTTAAACCATTTTTCCCAGTATGAATCAAATTGTTCCAGCTTATGGTTAACAGATGCTGTTATCTTCTCCATTTTGTAAATGTCCATTGTAATTTCCATCCAATGAACTTTCAGACTTTTTAATGTTTGCCATTTGTTTGAACATATTACCTCGGAAAAACAAATTTATGGTGACAGTTAGTCAGAAAGGCAACAATATATTTTATACAGTCAATAGATGTGCCACAAAGTCTTAGATTTTCTGTTTATTTGTCAAATTAGATCAAATCATAATATGTCCTGTGTTCTTCGGTAACATTTTTTCACCAATATATCGTAGGAATGTCCAAAAGCCTTACTTTCTCTCTGCAGGTCTAGGCTTGAACTCAAATGGCTGAGATAGCTATGTGTTTCCTCCAGAAGTTCCAAGTGTCCTTTGTGGGGATGAACACTCTAAATCCTACTGACATCAAAGGCTTCTGTCATTACAATGATAGTATTGATGCTTAAGTCTAGAAAGGAGCAGAGTTTTCTTGTGCTACAGTTAGAAAACTATAAATTATAAACTGAATAAAAGTGCCCAAAATTCCACAACAAGTAGCATACAAAATAAACTTGTTCCTCAAATTTCAAAGTAGATTTATTATCAAAGTACGTATATGTCACCACATACAACCCTGCAATTCATTTTCTTGCAAGCATTCTCAAACAAAAACTAACAAGCCAAAAATATGCAAAAGAAGACAAACAACACAAATACAAAAAAAACATATAAATACATGCATAATACTGAAAACATGAAATGTGGAGTCCTTTAAAGTGAGTCCAAAGGTTGTGCAATCAGTTCAGTGCTGAGATGAGTGAAGTTATCCACTCTGGTTCAGGAGGCTGATGGTTGAAAGGTAAGAGCTGTTTCTAAACCTGGTTATGTCGGACCTTGATGCAAAAATACAAAATCGCACTGGTTTAGTATGTTTCTCTTCTATGACTGGCATTAAGGCATAGGCCAGGATTGTATTAAAGCAAGGATATATGTATTAATGCAAGGTATTTTCAGCATAAATATCTGTTTTTTAAATTTTTACTTTAATTTAGTTATGGAAAATTTGATATACTTCAATATTTTAAAATATTTTCACAATGATCTGTTAGTTGGTTCAACTATCACGTTTATAAAGAATACATTGATGACTGTGTTGCTTTGAAAGGAATTTATATTGGATGGCGATGCCCTGAATACAATTGGGATTGCATTCGTGTTGGAGTGAAATCAAAGTGCTTTTGTGGACACCCCCTTGCTGAACATGAACATTTTACTGGTATGGAACAAACTTTTACACGTGAATTGATTATATTTGCTAGAACATTGTGGAAGCATCAACCTGTGAAATTCTGCTTTCCCTACTCTACCGATCAACTTTAATGATCACGTTTCTCAGCAGAAGAGCTACCTTGAGAATAAGAGATGTTAATTATAATATTAAGATTGATACAAGGCAGAGACAGAAATGATCATTCACTAGCAAATGCATTAGATCAGCAAATTTAGAATAATCAAGCACGGAGAAGTTCTGGAGAGAAAGATGATAAGTTGAATAGAAAAATCTTCTTCAGTTATTGCTTAGATTCTTCTGATTAGTGAAACTTGTTAGTAGTAATCATAATTAAATGTTACCCCAAGCAAAAGTTTTTCTGTCATAGATACAAGTTTTGAATCTATGATTAATTTATGATTAAGATTATGTTTCTACTCAGTGATTCAAGGAATAAATTCTGTAGAAATTCAATATTAATCTAAACACGCCTGTAGTGATTACTTTAAAACAAACTAAAACTGCTGAGAGACTAATCTTGCAGATCAACACTGGATCACGAGCTTCCAAAATAATGATTTCAAAATCGAAAGAGATACATTCGACTTTTTATTACGAAATCAGCAAATGCAAACAATCTTGCAGCAATAGAAAACTAACGGAACTAAATTAGTGACTGATGCACCGTCAATAACTCTCGGAGACAGGAGGCAAAAGATAGGCTTTTATTAGTTGCAAACGTGACCACGACATCTTGGAAACTGAGGGAGGAGCAGTGCCTCCAATCACCTTTATACAGGGGTCTGTGGGAGGAGCCACAGGAGCAGTCAGCAGAGGGGCGTGTCCAAACAGGTATACACATAGTTTACCACAGTGACATAGCAAGAGAAAATCTGTGAATGCAAGAAATCCAAGCAACACACACAAGCTGCTGAAGGAACTCGGCAGGCCAGACAGCATCTATGGAAAAGAGCCAAAGTTTCGGGCCAAGACCCTTCATCAGGACTGGAAATAAAGATGAGGAGTCAGAGTAAGAAAGTGAGGGGAGGTGAGAAAGAACCACAGGTGAGGAATTGAAAGAAGGGGATAGTATTTTTACAAGTAACAGTGTGGGAAGAGGTATACTGTAGTCCAGGTAGCTGTGAGAGTTAGTGGATATCAGTAGATAAGCTGTCTCCAAAGATGGAGGCAGAGAGATTGAGAAAGTGGGGGGAGGTATCCATAATGGACCAGGTAGTGACATAGTGTTCAAATTAGTGAAGTCACCAAGTTAGCAGTTGAACTAATGTACTTAAGCAATGTTAGAGGTCTAGTTACTGTTCCAATAGCATCCCAATTAACATAACTAAGCAGTCAAACTAACTTAGCGATTGAATAATGGTTAACCAAAAAAAATCACCCTGCAGCTTATCCCCCTCAACTAGACTAAAGTAAACTAACTAAAAGCGAGAATATATAATTATACTCATTTGCTTCTACCACACTGCCACCCACATGACAGATTACCATAATAAACATGCCACAACATGCAAGGTAGATACATGGCTCCAACAGATAGAAAATAGATAAACAGCTGCTTCAGTGTCTCTGCCTAACATTTAGACTACCAAATCCAGAAACTTTAAATTCAGTTATGATCAATAACTAAAAATACAGACCAGAGATTGAGATTGGTAATGCTTTTATGTTGTCCTACAGGGTTCAAAAATAAATGCTGCAGTTTGTTTGCAACATAATTAAATTAAACTAAACTTTTTTTTTAAATGGTTTATGTCCTATATTGATTTCTGCAGCAACTTTTCCACTAATCTCTTGAAATCTTAGAACATACTGAACCATTAAGAATTGATCTTCTTTGGTAGCATTAATGCAAGATTTCACAGTCATTGAGAGAGTCCAGCTTGGTTCTCACTCAGTAGAATTATACACTGAGGGAAAGACAAATATCTCTAATTGATCATAGCTACAAAACCTGACCTGCTGGAAATGAGTCCACTTATCTTGATAAAACAGCAAGTAGACAACAGAAGTCTTTGTAATTCAATCTTTTCAGCCTTTTCCAAGTTTTATCTATGTTATAGTGTCCAGTGATGTTCATGATTTTGTCAATAGGTACCAGTGAACAAGTGCCCTGTGCAGTCTCAGGCTGCCAGTGCCAGGCTTTTGCCTTCATTCCATCTCGCCCTGAAGACGTAGGTGAATTCTGGCTTAGAAAGCGAAGAAACTTCAACCCAAGCACCTGGAGAGCCAAGTGCCGCTGTAAACACAACCATGAAGAGCATAAATCCACTGGAAGTCATAAGTGCAACATCAGTGGTATTTCAGATCTAAAAGCATCTTTACGCATGTTTATTTGCGTTCTCTGTTAGTTTGGCACAATGTCATGGGGTGAATGGCCTGTTTCTGTGCTGTACTGTCCTGTGTTCTCTGTTCTGTTCCTCAATCATCTTTAGGAATGAATGAAATTTCTATGAAGCGCTAAATACAATCTACCCTGTGAACCAAGCAATGTTCTTGACTAGAAAAAGAAACATCTTAACTCACTCATTTCCTTGATTCAGTGATTGAAGTAAAGATTGGTTTTCATAATGTTCAAACATTTGGTTGTGTGTCTGTCTTTGTGGAGTTTTTCATTGATTCTATTATGTTTCTTTGTCTCTACTGTGAATGCCTGCAAGAAAATGAATCTCAGGGTAGTAATGGTAATATATATGTACTTTAAAGTTACCTTGAACTTTGAACTAAAGTTTTAAATATACCTATCTAGAGGCAAAAGCAATTTATCTGCATTGGTTTGAGATCACAATAGAACCTTGATGTTAGCTTAAGGTGAGAACTCAAAAAATGGGCAGAGTGGCCACCTGGCCCATCAAGCCTGCTCACCTTTTCATTAAGAACATAGCTGATCTTCTAATGTAGTGCCATGTATTAGCACTATCCTCATATCTCTTCATTCCATTAACATCTAGAACATTCAACATAAATAGCCAAAGTTGATTAAAATGTTTTCGATAATTATATGAATGATTAAATGGAAAGACACTGGTACTTGATAAATGTACCATAAAAGGAGAAAGAGGAATGGGGAAAAAATGGCAGGGGAGTAGATGGAATAGTAACATGGAAGAACAATTTATCTAATTATTATTTATATGCAATACATTGTTTTCTTCTCCTGTTTAAAATGTCTTCCCACACTACTTGGTCACATGCAAAAGCAGTCATGCTCATGTAAAATTATTGAAGTGAGTACCGTTTTCAGAATTTGTAGTCTCATTCACCAATCATCTGTTGTGTAGTACACTACGGAACATTTTATCCATTGCTTCCTAAATTTGTAGATTATTAAAATCTAACATTGACTTCAAATGATCATAATTCATCTTCTCTCTCCTTCTATCCCTTTTGATTTTTGTTTTGTAATTTATTTTTTTATTGTAGTTCATCATCAAACAAACATTTCCATAAGATGTATTTCAGACATTGTACATATATATCATATAATCATATATATCACAAATCTCCACAAAGTATTTATCTGAGGTATATACTTATAGAAAAGAGTGGAAAGAAAAAACAAGCAAAAGTAAAGAAGTATGTACAAGTAGGGAGTGATCTTTTTTTTAACAACAGATTCATTGATTTGTTAGAATAAAATCAGGCCTATGAGACATTATGTAGTTAAACCATTTTTCCCAGTATGAATCAAATTGTTCCAGCTTATGATTAACAGATGCTGTTATCTTCTCCATTTTGTAAAGGTCCATTGTAATTTCCATCCATGCATTTAAAGTTGGGCTCTCCTGTGATAACCATTTCCTAGTAAGAGTCTTTTTACCAGCCACCAACAGTATATTCCTTAAATATTTATCTCTTTTCAACCATTCTTGAGGTATATATCCAAAATATATGGTCTTACTCTCTAAGGGTATTTCACATTTAAAGATGTCTTGTAGGGCATTGTGTATCCCCCTCCAATAGTTTTTGATAACAGGGCAGTCCCAAAAAATATGATAATGATTTGCATTTTGATTTCCACAATTTCTCCAGCAAACAGGGGGATTACTATCATAATGGGATTTCTGAGAGGGTGTAATAAAATATCTTATCAAGCTTTTCCATCCAAACTCCCTCCATTTCTGTGCACTGGTACACTTCCATTGATATCTCCATATTGTTGTCCATTCTTCCTCAGATGTTAATGATCTCCTGTATTTATCATGCTTAACTTATTAACTTATTATTATTTAATTATTTATGGTTTTATATTGCTATATTTCTTCACTATTCTTGGTGCGGCTGTAATGAAACCCAATTTCCCTTGGGATCAATAAAGTATGTCTGTCTGTCTGTCTTTTTCAGTGAAGTCAGTTCTTTAAGTTTGTTAAAGCTGGGACTGTGGGGGGATTAGCTCCCACTACCTATTAAATGCTTTCAGTGGTGTGTGTCTCAAATAGCCTCTGGCAATCAAGTCCGGCAGAACCATTTCTACTGATGGGAGAAGGGCCAAAGGCGGGTTACTGGTGCCTTTAAGCTGGTTGCTTTGGGCAGATGGGGCTTTTCAGCTGCGGACCGCAGCTCATCTAGGAGAGAAAAAACTGAAATCTCTGCTGCCTTGTGGCTTCACCATGACCTTAAACAGCTGTGATGTTTCTGCGGCTGGACTGTCGAGTCATGAGCCAGGTCCATCCATCTCCAGACGTTTCATCCCTGAACCCGGAACATCCTCGGGATGGTGGGACAGCAGAAGGTGGTCAGTCTTCTACCCCCGACGGGCAGACTTCCAGCTACTATCGTCCCTTCGCAGCCAAAGCCAACTGGACGCTCTCTGTGCTGCTTGAGCCCTGGTGTTAACGGCTCTCTTCCTGATTCTCCTTTGTATCCCTAAAGCTGCCATCATCTTCCAGCATGACATGGGGGGAAATCCTCTTTCCCCCACTTCGACAGGGAAGTTCCACGTCTGCCAGCCTTGCCGTCTGCAGTCCGCCACCAGGTCTTCATATCTCGCAAACTTCTTCTCGTGGGCCTCTTGGCATCGGGTCTCCCATGGTACTTTTAGCTCTATCACCACGAGCTTCTTTGCACTCTCTGACAATAGTAGAACATCTGGTCGAAGTGTGGTCTCTACTATTGGTGGGAACACCAGCTTCCTTTCAAGATCAGCCTTCATCTCCCAGTCCTTTGCCATGCTCAGGATATCGACTCTGCACTTGTTTGTTGCTGCAGCATGTTCCCCGGTCCTGATGAAGTTGATGAAGTTTGGTTGGCTGTCCCCTTTGTGGTCCTTCTTCCTCTCTGTCTCCAAAGTGTGGGCGAGATCTCTCAAAACCTGGTTGTGTCTCCGTCTGTACCATCCTTGGGAAAGGGCAACCTGGCATGATGAAAGAATATGCTCTAGGTTGGCTGGTTTCTGGCACAGGTGGCACGTTGGGTCTTCTGTTTTTCCCCAGTTCCGCAGGTTTGTTGGAGTTGGTAGTACATCGTACACAACCCTCAGTAAGAACTGGAGATGGAAAGATGTATATTCCCATATGTCATCCCATGTTTTGTTTCCCACTTTGTCCAGGTCCCTTGACTCCCCACCTCCACTGCTCACACATATCTGGCCTCCTCCTCTTTCTTCCTTATCTCCTGCTGGACCAAGTGCCATCTGTTCTTGGTGTTGACCTCCCTCCACCTGGTTGTTGGCTCACATCCCAGGCCTTGCCTGCCCTTGCACATTATTCCGACAATGTCTCTGTGGCAAAGTCGGGACTCTGCTTCTACCACCTCTACTGTCTTCCATTGCTCCCTGTCTGTACCTTGACTCCTGCTTCACTGACCTTGTTGTCCTTGGAGTCTTTGAGAGTCATGATGAGGCGTGCTTTCCCTGCCTTAAACTCCTCTACAACTGAGAAGAGGGGCAACTGGAACTTGGCTGACTTGTTGTAGAGCCCTGTTGAAGAGAAACACTGCGGTACTCCTAACCACCTTCTCAGATACCAGTTAATCTTCCTCTCCATGCCCTCGATCATTGACGGGGAGATATCATACAGCATCATTGGCCACATTAGTCTGGGTAGGAGCCCATGTTGGAAGATCTATGCCCTGAGCTTTCCTGGTAAACCTGATTTGACAATCTTTACCAGCCTTTCTGTTGTTTGTTGCTCCAGGCGTCTGCTGTTGTTGACATCCTTCAGGCTGTCATCATACCATTTCCCTAGGCACTCGATGGGGTTTCCTATGATAGATGGGATTTCTTCATCCTGGATCTTCAAGATGAACTTCTGGGTAAGTTGGCCTTCCTTTATAACCAAACACCTTGATTTGGCAGGTTTAAATTTCATTCATGCCCATGTGGCTGTCTCATCCGTACCCATCTGGCCTGGATATGTGTTGTGGTTGTAATTGTAAGGTCATCCATGAGGTCACCAGCTCTGCTTGGTGGCTGTCTGATATTGGTGCTTGTCTTTGGCCCTCTGGTATCTCTTTTTCCAGCCTCTTTAAGTAGATTCATAGTCATGACGAAGAGGACTACGGATATAGTGCAGCCAGTCACAATGCCCTTCTCTACTCGCTGCCATGATGTTATGTAGTCCTGCACACTGAACCTGAGGTGAATCTCCTCCAAATAGCTTACCAGGATCTTGGTGACCTTGTCCGGGATATGGTAGTGTTTCAGTGCTGTCTCGATGAGCGTGTGCGGCACTGTACCATAGGCATTGGCTAAATCAAACCACACAACCGTCAGGTTCCCTTTGGTTGCCTTGGTCTCCTTTAACAGCTGGGATATAACACTAGTGTGTTCCACACATCCTGGGAATCCAGGAATCCCTCCCTTTTGCACTTCCCTATCTATGTATTGGTTTTCTACCATGTCATCCTTCTTGCTAGAGCAACGAAGAAGATTTTTCCTTCAACGTTGAGGAGGGAAATGGTTCTGAACTTCTTGATCTCTGTTGAGTTTTCCTCTTTTGGCACAAAACATCCTTCAGCCACTTGCCAGCAAGGTGGTATCTGGCCCTTCCTCCAGATGACTCCCATCAGCCTCTACATCCTCTTGAGAAGCTTTGGGCACTTATTGTAGACTTTATATGTGATCCCATTGGGCCCAGATGCTGATCCTGCCCTTACCTTCTTGACAGCTTCTCTTACTTCTTTCAGTGTTGGCTCTTTCTTGTCTAGAGGTTTCTGCAGCTGTTGCACTGGCTCAATCCTGCTGTTTTCCCCCAGTGGCAGGTCTTGTCTTTCATCTGAGTGTGTTTCCTGCAGGTATGCCTCCACTTCCTCTCTTGGTTTCCCCAGTTAGCCTGATCTTTCCCCTTCTAACACACTTGCAGAAAAATGATAAGGGTTTCTGATGAAAGCAGCCCTTTTCCTATTCTTCTCACGCTTGTTCTTCCTTATCCTTTCCGCATTCTGAAGTTCTTTAAGCCTCCTTCTCAGGTCTTGACTCAACTGCCTCAGTCCTTCTCTCTCTTCTACACTGCTCCTTCTGTACCTGTTGGAGAGCGTTCTACTTTCTGGTCTTATGCTGGTTATCTCCCTGGTAAACTCTCTTCTCCTTTATCTTCTCCACTACTCCAAATCAGTCTCCTCATGCAGAGGGCTTTCGGAGTAGACCTAGGGAAAAATCCAGAGCTGGAGTCCCTAAGGTTCCAAGGTTCAACGGTGCATATTATGATCAAAGTACGTACACTGAATACAACTTGGAGATTCATCTTCAACAGATGGCCATAAAATACAGAAAACCATAGAAGCCTCCCACATGAAAAAGAAAAAGAAACGAAACTTGCAGACCCCAAAACCCTCAACCTCTCCCTTGCACAAAAACTAACAGATCTCCCACTTGGAAACATCAAACCACTAACCTCCAAGATCCTCCCACACAAACAAAAGCAGCAAGAACGTCAAACACCCAACCCCTCCCTCAGCAAAAAAAGTAACATCCTACATCCTACGTTGAGTTCAACAATGACTGGAAACTCCTGCAACACTGCTGGTGCCAAACCAAACCAAGACATTCCTTTGAATTCTTCAGTCGCATGGAGAGAGAGAGCCCCCTGCACGGGCAACAGTTTGCTCTCCACATCGTAGTGCCCTGGCTTGTGTATCATGTAGATAGCTGGATGTAACACCCATGGTCACCCTGACCAGCAGAGGGCCTCTCTGTGAAGTCAATGTTAAACTATTCACTGAAAAGCCAGAACTCTGGTTGTTGTCAATCTGAAATAATAAAAGAAAATTATGGAAATTCTCAGTAGGTTAGGTAGTAACCGTGGAGGAAGAAACGGTTAATGTTTCCCTTTGTCAAAACAGGTTCCATCCCCTGCAATTAGGTTGAAGCACTTTCCAATGGGACTAGCAAATCTCCCCACAAGGGAAATGTTCTTAACACTGTGGAAATGCTGTTAATTATTCAAGCAAATTAAATTTTTCATTTTAAGAGCAATTGTTAAGTTAGACACATAGTAAAAGTTTTGAATTAAACTGCACAAATATTATTTTAAGTTGTGTTCTTTAAACAGGTTGTACCTGTTCAAGCTTTGAGTCAAATTTCCTCTGTGCCGCCTGTGATAAACATTGGGAACAACATCATACGTTCTTTGAAACAGAAAGAAATAGAAAAGAAGCTGGACTTCCATATGGTAGGAAGAGGGCAATAAACCGCTCACACTTGTTCGTATGTTCAAATATTACACAGTGCCAGTTTCAGTCGATTCTTGGCTATCAACTCAAGATAATGTGAAGTAACAGGGAGGAATAACGATATAAAAATCTAAAATAGAATCAGTTATTTGTTAATTATTAAAATACTATTTTCCAAAAAAATGTGATAAAAAATAAAGTTTTATCAAAAATGTGCCAGTTGTTGGGTTAATTTGCATAGTAAGTTGTCCCAAATGTGTAATAAGACCATAAAACTGTGCAGCAGAAGTGGGTTATTTGGCCAATTGAGTCTGCTCTACCATTCCATCATGGCTGACTTATTATTCCCCTCAACCCCATTCTCCTGCCTTCTCCCCGTAACCTTTGACACCCTCGTAATGGTAGAATCAGGGTAGAATCAGGAAGTTGATATGAATGTGAGAAGAATAAAACTATGGTACAAGTATTCACGGGCTTAATACAATGTTCCTTTCATCTTTACTGTAAGCAGTCCTTCAATGTTTAAAGAATGCCTAATCAATGCCAATATATGTTGCAAGAACGCGAATGAAACAGAAGCATAAATTTGTAAGAATACTTTTATGTGGAATAGAATCCCAAATCCTATTTTAGTTTGAGGGTTAGGGTAACAATTCATCCAGTGATAAGCTTAGTTTCTATGGAGCACCAATTATGCTACAGAATGCTTATATATTGTATTTTCTAACATGTAAACAACCTAGGAAAAAGGAACTTTGCCAAAACAGGTATGGTCTACCATAGAGCACTGTAATTTCAAATTCTGTACAGCTCCATGCAATGTTTATTTTCTACTACAGTTACTGAGAAATGCCCTTAAGATTATTGCAGTCACAAGAATATTGTGTGTTTTAATTGTACGATCCACGTAGTTTTATAGCCAATGCTGTCAACAGGAAACCTTTCCTATGGGTAGTATAAATGGAAGATCTGTGTATTCAAAACTCAGTTGTTAAATGCGAAAATTACTTATCAAAAATGCAAAGGTTTCCAATTTACAGTTCTGGCAAGTAGGATTTATTATTGCAATTGAAGTCTTTTAAGATTATTCCTGGTATGTTTGTGTATCTTAATATTTTTATTATTGGGTTGGTTTTAGGTGAAGCTTACTTGCCCTTTGCAGAGATGCCCAACTTACGAAATGCAGTACTATCCGGGAATGAGAAGGATGACTCAGCATACCAGAACATCACTAGCGGCACTGGGCCCTATTCACGTCTTGGACCTTCTTCCAACTCTGCTGGGCCTGTTTTACCATCAAACGAGAACACGGGGGAGTTCTGAGCTGTCTGTAATTAGTACCTACAGATGTCACTGAATAAAACATCATACAGTCATGTTTACCTTGTCTACAATCCATGGATTCATAGGTAGTTAAAAAAAATTGATTGCAAAAGCATGCAAGTATTTTAAAACTGCTTCCAATTTCAAAATAGGAAGAACAGGAGATCATTCCATTGAAAAGTTTATAGTTGCAAAATATCATGAAAACTCTCAGTTCCTGTATGAAGTTGTGCTGGCCATCACAGCTTGTTGTTGACCATAATGCCAGGGAGGCACCAAGATAGCGTAGTGATTAGCATGATGCTTTTACAGCTCGGGACGTCAGAATTCAGATTTCAATGTTTGTACATTCTTCCTGTGAGAGGGTGGGTTTCCTAGGAAATGCTGGTCAGTGGGCTAATTGGTTGTTGTAAATTGTCATGTGATTTGGCTGTGGTTGAAGAAGTGGGTTGCTGAGCAATGCAGCTTGTTGGGTCACAGGGGCTTGTCCCACACTGTTATCTCTAAATAAATAAGTAATGTTGGTTTGGAAAAACAATGACCTAATAGTTGATGGCCTAGCACTGAGTTTGCAAATTTTGTAGAACCATTTCTTCCAATCTGGCATCAATAAAAGTTCTAATGGGTATTCATGACATCTGCAAACAGGATGACGCAGCTGAAGAGGTCTTCAATCATTCCACCCATGGGACATACCAATGTAGAAACTGGAAATTCCATTCATTGGAATTCACGTAAAATCTAAAATATTTTAAAACTTTTGGTCTCATCAGAAAACTTTATTGCAAGATGGCCTACTGTTTCTTTGCTTTGTAAATGCCAGACTGTTATCGATGTTATTTTGGAAGGAAACATTAAAGAAAATAAATAATATTTCAATCGAGATGCAGCTCCTGAGAGAGTGTGTTAGGGATCTGGAGATGCGGCTTGATGAGCTACTGCTTATTAAGGAGAGTGAACAGGAGATTGATAGGAGCTACAAGGAGTTAGTCAACCTGAGGCTGCAGGAGTTAGATAATTGGGTGACTGTCAGGGAAGTGAAGGGAAGAGCTCAGATAGTAGAGTACACCCCTGTGGCCATCCCCCTTAGTAACTGTTTTCTTGTTTGGATACAGTTGAGGGGGGTGACCTGACAGAAGACAACCACGGCGATCGGGTCTCTGGCACTGAGCCTGGTTCCATGGCACAGAAGGGAGAGAAGAAGATGAGAGATGCGGTAGTCATAGGGATTCCATAGTGAGGGGAACAGACAGGAGGTTCTGTCAGCCTGATTGAGATACCCACATGGTGTGCTGCCTCCCAGGTGCCAGGGTACGGGATGTCTCAGATCGGGCGCAGAGTATTCTGAAGGGAGAGGGTGAACAGCCAGAAGTCTTGGTACACGTTGGTGCCAATGACATTGGGAGAAAAGGGGATGAAGTCCTGAAGAGAGAATTCAGGGAGTTGAGTAGGAAGGTGGAAAGGATTGCTGCCTGTGCCATGTGCTAACGAGTGCAAGAATAACATGATCAGGCATATTAATGTGTGGCTTAGAGACTGGTGTAGGAGGCAGGATCCTGGTTCCTAGATCACTGGTGCCTCTCCTGAGAGTGGTACGACCTGTACAAAAAGGCCGGGTTACACCTGAACCCAAAGGGGTCCAATATCCTAGCAGGCAGGTTTAATAGAGCTGTTAGGGAGGGTTTAAACTAATTTGGCAGGGGGATGGGAACCGGAGTGATAGGGCTGAGGAAGGGGAAAACAGAAATAAATCAAAGATAGCGTGCAACAGAGATGATAGAAAGGACAGGCAGGAGATGAGGCATAATCACAGCTAATGGGATGGGTTACAGGGCAATAGAGGTGTGGTGCAGTTAAAACAGAAAGCAACAAATACTGGACTGTAAGTGTTGTATTTGAATGCACACAGCATAAGAAATAAAATGGATGATCTTGAAATTCAGCTACAGATTGGCAAGAATGACATTGTGGCCATCACTGAAACTTGGCTAAAGGATGGCTGCCATTGGGAGCTGAATGTCCAAGGATATACGGTGTATCAGAAAGATATGTTAGTAAACATATCGGTGTGGCCCTGTGCATAAGAAATAATATTAAATCATTAGGAAGGGATGGCATAGAATCGGAAGGTATAGAATCTCTATGGGTTGAATTAAGAAATGGCAAGGATAAAAGGACCCTAATGACAGTTGTATACTGGCCTCTAAACAGCAGCTAATGACAGTTGTATACTGGCCTCTAAATTACAGCAGGAGATAGAAAAGGCACGTTAGAAGGGCAATGTCATGATAAACATTGGGGATTTTAACACGAAAGTGGATTGGGAAAACCAGGCCAGTACTGGACCTCAAGAGAGAGGATTTGTAGAATGTCTAAAGGATGGCTTTTTAGAAGAGCGTGTTGTTGAGCCCACTAGGGCATTGTCTGTGCTAAATTGTGTGTTGTGCAATGATCCAGAGGTGATAAAAGAGCTTAAGGTTAAGGAACCCCTTAGGGAACAGTGATCACAATATGATCGAGTTCACTTTGAAATGTGAGAAGGAGAAACTAAATTCCAATGTGTCGGTATTTCACTGGAATAAAAGAAATTACAATGGCATGAAAGGGGAGCTGACCAAAGTTGACTGGAAAGGGACACTAGCAGGAAGGACAGCAGAGCAACAATATTCCAAATAAGAAGAATTTTCAAATGGAAGATTACCGTGGCTGACAAGTGAAGTCAGAGCCAAAGTAAAAGCAAAAGAGAGGGCATACAAGGGAGGCAGCAGAAAGGAAACTATAGACCTGCTAGCCTGACATCAGTGGTTGGGAAGTTATTGGAATCGATTGTTAGGGGTGAGATTATGGAGTACCTGGACGCACATGACAAGATAGGCCAAAGCCAGCATGGTTTCCTGAAAGGAAAATCCTGCCTGAATAACCTACTGCAATTTTTTGAGGAAATTACAAGCAGGGTAGACAAAGGAGATGTAGTAGATGTGGTTTACTTGGATTTTCAGAAGGCCTTTGACAAGGAGCCGCACATGAGGCTGCTTAGCAAGATAAGAGCCCATGGAATTACAGGGAAGTTACTAGCACGGGTGGAGCATTGGCTGATCGGCAGAAAACAGAGAGTGGGAATAAAGGGATCCTATTCTGGCTGTCTGCCGGTTACCAGTGGAGTTCCACAGGGGTCAGTGTTGGGACTGCTACTTTTTAAGATGTATGTCAATGATTTGGACTATGGGATACATTAGTCAGAGGATGGTAAATCTGTGGAATTTGTGGAGGCCAAGTCATTGCGTGTACTTAAGGCAGAGATAGATGGGTCTTGATTAGCCAGGGCATCAAAGGGTATGAGAAAGCAGGGGAGTGGGGATGACCGGAAGAATTGCATCAGCCCATGATTGAATGGCAGAGCAGACTTGATGGGCCGAATGGCCTACTTTTGCTCCTATATCTTATGAGCTTATGAATTGTCATGATGAAACCATAGTAATTTTTTTGAAATTACATATAGAATTAGGGGAGAGAGATATAAAGCACTAAAATTTGCTTTAGAATAGAAGACAGAATGTCAGTGGATCATAGATGTTCTGATATGGAGTCTTTGATCAGAAACATTAAACAATCTTTTCACGGATTGCCTGACCTGAGTGTTCCTACCATTTTCTATTTTATTTCAGATTTCCAGCACCAATGTTTTTTTAAATTTTTGATTTGCAAAATGTATTGGAAGAAATCTCTCTTATGAGAGTGTTTCCTAAGCAAGAAGTTCTTGGAATTAAAGACAAATTATTGACCTTGCTCGGAAACTGAATGAGAAGCAGGAGACAAAGTGTAGGAATAATGGGTGGCAAAATGTAACTAGAGGAGTCCCACAATAACCTGTGTTGACATCCAGCTGTCCACAATATTTATCTGTAACTTAGGCTACGTCCACACTAGACCGGAAAAATCCGTAACCAAAGCTTTTTCTCTTCATTTTGACCCTCCATCCACACTGAAACGGCGTTTTCCTCCCCCGAAAACGGAGCTTTTCTAAAGCGCCCTCTAGAGTGTGTAAATTTGAAAACACCGCTTGGGCAAGAGTAGTGTGGACGGGGTAACCGGAGATTTCCAGAAACGCTGACATGACGTGCCGGAACAGATGGCGGCATTTCATTGTTTTCCTGAACGCAAACCCCCACACAACCTAACAATTTCAGAACAGACGGCAACAAGACTGAAGCCAGAAGAGTTACAAATGTACTCATTAAATACTTTGACCCATAACTTACTGAATAAATAAGTATACGTACTCATTTTGCCCTGTTTTCTGTCTTTGCTCATATGAAGGTGGTTTACCTATTTATGCAAGTACTTCTCTGACAATAGATGTGCAACAGCCTAATGTAACATTGTATGGAAATACAAGATAATACTGATGCAGACATGTTTTATACATTTAACAAGGTGCTTTATTAATGCAACAGAGTTAGTCAATTTTTCAATGTTTGTCGTCGGCCGGGTCATACTGTCCGTGAACTCCGTCGGTTCCCTCCATATGCTCCAGTATTTGGTTTTTTTAGTTTTAAGTCCTCCTGCACGAGAGCCAACAGCTGTCCATCGTTTAGCAATTTCCTTTTAAGTTTCTCTAGTCTGTAAGTGCACAAACGCACTCTTTCACTGCGAGATTCCACACCAAACATGTCGCTTGTTTTCTGTAGATGTGTCCTGCGCATGCCCGGTAGGAGGAGATTCGCCCAAATACCCATTTTAATGTAGATGGAGGTATTTTCAAAAATGCCTGGTGTGGATGCCTATCCTTTTTCACACGAAACCGGTGTTTTCAAAATTATCCAGTCTAGTGAACGTAGCCTAAGATGATGGGTTAGAAAGCCATTTTGGGATGATGGGTTAGAAAGAATTGTTAACGCTGTGATAAGTGGATTTTAATGTTGACAAAGATGGGTTACTACTTTGGTCATTAAACAAACAGATCAGACTACGTTCTTAGTAATGAAAAGATAAAAACAGTGAATAACTATTGTTATTTCATCCATTCAGACTAACACCCATTCAATGGCCACTTTGTCAGGTACATCTATACATCGGCTCATTAGTACTGATATCTAATCAGCCAATCAACTCAATGCATAAAAGCACACAGACATAGTCAAAAGCTTTAATTTAGTTCAGACCAAACATCAGAGTGTAATATGATCTAAGAGACTTTAACTGTGGACTAATTGTTGGTGCCAGATGGGGTGGTTTGAGTATCTGAAAACTGAAACTGAAACTGAAACTGCTGATCTCCAAGGATTTTCACACACAACAGTTTCTAGAGTTTCCAGAGAATGGTGTGAAAAACAAAAAAGAATCCAGTGAGCAGCATTTCTATCGATGAAAAGGTCTTGTTAATGAGAGACGTCTGAGGAGAGTGGCCAGATTGGTTCAAGTTGACAGAAAGGCAACACTAACTGTAATAACCATGCTTTCCAACAATGGTGTGCAGAAGAACATCTCTGAATGTACAGCATGTTGAACTTTGAAGTGGATTGGTTGCAGCAGCAGGAGACCATGACCATGCACTCAGTAGCCACTTCCTTAGGTACAGGAGGTATCTAATAAAGAAGTCACTTGGTGTAGATTACACTTCATTACAGACACTTCTAGACATCGGTTACAAAAAATTGGTCCAAATTCTAATCTTTTTTATTCTAAACATGTGTCTTCTTTCCAAATCAGAGAATTTAATTTCATCATTTTATCAGTTTTCCTGTACACTCTAAAAACCATTCAGCTTATTCAGATTTCATGAAGCTAGGTACTACATGGGGAAAGTTGGTTTGCATTTTATATCCAATGGCAGAATTTTTTCAAACACTTCACAGGCAGTAGAGGGGAGAGTATTTACAGCTGAACTACAAGTCACCAGGTGAGTTACCAGACATGAAACCAATGTTCCATGGATATAAAAGTCAAGTGATAGAGGTGTTAGTGCCAACCATTTTGTTTATGGAAGAGAACAGCCAGGGACATAGGCAATTGGCTTCATGTGAATACTGTTCAGATCAAAGTCAGAGATCCATCCAAACCTTTTCCTCATATAGCTAGATTGCCAACAATTTTTAATCATTTTTTGTGACTGTCACAAATAAATCCACTGAGATAGTTTCAAATCACGTAACTCAGTATTTTCCACTGCTGCAAGTAAGGAGTTTGTACATTCTCCCCATGACTGAAAGGGTTTCTTCTGGGTGCTCCGGTTTCCTACCAGCTGGTAGGTCAATTGGTCATTATATGAGGGGTGATTGATAAGTTCGTGGCCTAAGGTAGAAGGAGATGAGTTATTAACTTCAAACATTCTGTATAATCACTCAAAGAGTTGACCTGCATGTGCATGTAACCAGAGCTGTATAACTCATCTCCTTCTACCTTAGGCCACGAACTTATCAATCAGCCATGCTGTGGACACTTTCTGGAGACCCAAGATCCGTATGCTCCACGACCGCTGGACTAAGCGTGTAAATGTAGGAGGGGACTATGTTGAAAAATAAATGTGCTAGGTTTTCTAAAATTGACTCCTTCTTCCTTAGGCCACGAACTTATCAATCACCCCTCATAAATTGTCCCTTGATTAGTCTAGGATGAGGTTGGGGTATTGCTGGGAGGTGTGGCTCAAAGGGCTGGAAGGCCCTATTCCAGACTGTATCTCAATTAATATTTTTTAAATTTAACATACTCTCTTTTTGGAACACATCACATTATAGTCTTAATTATGTAAACACATTTCTACTGTTTCCAAACGTCTCTGATTATGTGACACTTGGAGACTTTGGCAAAAACTTCATGATGATGTGAATGGCTATGACACCTCCAGCCAATGGGAGCCGGTTGCAAGGGCAATGTGAGAAATAGGGCCAGGTCAATGTCATAGTTGCAGTTAGATACTGGAATCTGGATGACTAAATAACTGCTATAGGAACTTGGCAGATCAGGCAGCCTCTGTAGAGGGAAATGGGTAGTTAATATTTTGGATTGAGTCCCTTCATCTGGATTTCTCCTCCTACACTTCTGAGGAACACTGGTTGTCAGTGATTTTTTTTTCCCCAAGTTGTGTTTTAAGAACGTTTAGTCATTTGGGGTGTCTTGCTACTGAGCAAAACTTTCTCCATTTTGCTATGGCCCCCTTCCGTATTGTGGCCCGGCGCCACGTGGGATGTCCTGGGGGAAGTCCTTAACTCCCGAGTTGTCCTCCCCGCCCTTATTATCAGCTTGAGCCTCCAACCCCCTGGTTCGATAACAGCCGCCGAAGGGTATCTCTGTCTTGCAGAGGCAAGCTTGTGTGTGTTGATGATGGCAAACCTGTACGCACCGAAGATCAGCCCGACCCTGATGACCCCGGACCCTCACTACATCCCCGGGTGAGTGAGCGAGTGGAACCAGTCCTTTGGGTCGTGCGAGGATCTGCCTCTGATTCCCTGGGCTCGGGACACACGCACAGGGCTATTTTGTCCAGTTTCTTGCTTAAAACGAACGTTTGCTTCCTCTTCAAACTTGATTTAAAACGAGTGCCCAGTAGCTCAGGTGAGAGCGTGTTTGTGTTCCTATGGCAACACGGCTGCAGAGTAGTGTTAATCGCTAGAGGGCTTTTAACACACATTGCTTTGAAGCGTCCGGAATCATTCTCTACAAACCTCTTGCAAGTAATTTCTTTTTGTTAATTTTTTTTAAATGATTTTGCGAACACCCTGTGGCATTTTCTACCGTGAAAAACTTTTTGTACACTATCTCGTTTTACTGTAGTTTAAACTTTAAAGATTTGTAAAGGTTGTTAACCAATCAACATCATTCAACTTGATTGTTTATACAGGGTTTGTTGATGAACAATTTCTGTCAGTCTTTGAAGTGGTTTTCCACCTTATTTATGCCCATACTTTATAAATAAATCTCTTTTGAGGAACACCCAACTTGTGAAAGGTTGTCCCCTATTCACCCACCTTCCCCCTTCACCCGGTCTCACCTATTACCTGCTGCCTTGTACTCAATCCCCTTCCCCTTCCTTAATCTGCCTTCTGTCCCCTTCCTTTCCAGTCCTGGTGAAGGGTCTGTGCTGGAAATGTAGACAATTTATTCTCTGTCTGACTTGCCCAGTTCCTCCAGCATTTTGTGTGCTACCCAGAACCCTATATTGCTTCTGGTTTCTTGTCAATCAGCCTGCCACTGTATCGAACGACCAGTCACAAATGATTTTGATATGACTCTGACCTTCCTTCCTCATTCCCCTTCTCACTCTGTGGCCTTTGGCATGATGAAAACCACCTCATTCCTTCATGTAATTCGAAAGCAACTGGAACCCATAGAGGGACACTTCCCTTATGATTACGGGTATTACTTCAAAATATATTAACACTTGCCTTTGTCAGTCAGGTCAATGAGTAAAAAAGATAGGAAGTCATGTTGCAACTCTATAAAACTTTGGTCAGGCCACATTTGAAGTATTTTCTGCAGTTCAGGTCATTGCTTTACAGGAAGGATGCAAATGTTTTGGAGAGGGTGCAAAAGACATTCATCAAGATGTTGCCTGGGTTAAAAGGGTATTAGCTATAAGGAGTGTTTGATTGTTTTCTCTGGAGCACCAGAGGCAGAGGGATGACCTGATTGATATAAAATTATAAGAAGTAAGGATGGGGTAAATGGTGCTTTTCTCCTAGGATAGAAGGCATTGAGTTAAGGTGAGAGAAGGAAAACAAGATTTGCAACACAAGCTTTTTACACAAAGACAGATCATTGCCTTGAATGACCAGGGGGATTTTGGAATCAGATATGTTAGAAGCAATTAAGAGACATTTAAACAGTTGCATGAACAACTAGGAATTTTGACAATTCATAGACAGATGGAATTTGTTTAATTTGGCACCATGGTCCGCACAGACATGGGTTAAAGGGCCAGTTTCTTTGCTGTACTGTTCTATGCTCTCTATGTAAATATTTATAGGAAAGATTAGATTAATCTAGGGACAATGAAGAAATGATTCATGGCAATGTTGCTTATTCTGGAGGGATAAAGTTACGAGAGAGATTGAATAGGCTGGGACTGGTTTCCCTGGGAAGGAGGCTAAAGGACAATTCTAATAAGTTCCTCAGGCTTGTGTGGGTCACCAGAGAGTGCTGGGTTCCACAATTTTTTAGAGCACCTGAATTGGTTTATTGTTCGTTAATCATTTAGAGTTCCTTGTGTTTTTCTCGAGTGACTCACTCTTTGTAATGCCATTCTCCTGCTGCTTTCTGTTTAAGCATGTAAGTTTATTTTGATGATTCCATGTTGCTTGAATTATTTAAGTGGATGCCTGATTAGTGCTAATCGCGGGACCTTGTTTTGAGAATGTTTCATCTCGTGGTGTCGCTCAGTAGAGCCACTGATGTTCTGTTGGAATTCCTATGTGCTAACTCTGGTTTCTGTCTCTACATGGGAGTCTGCTGTTCCTCCGTATCTGGGTTTGGTCTTTTGCCAGAGCGCACCACGACAACAACCTTATACAGGTTTATAAAATTCCGAGAAGCATAGAAAAGGTAGAAAGACACATTATTTTTCCTCAGAATAGGGGAGTCTAGGATAATTTATGCTGAAAGGCGGAATATTTAAAGGGATCTGAGGGTTGTGGGTATATGGAACAATCAGTCTGAGGAAATGGTCGAGGCGGGTGCAATTATGTTTAAAATATATTTGGACAGATACATGGATAGGAAAGGTTTAGAATAGGCATTCCCAGCCTGGAGTCCACGGGCCATTTGCTTAATGGTATTGGTCCAAGGCATAAAAAAGGTTGGAATCCTTCTAAACTTAGAGGGAAAAAGGACAAATACAGGCAAATAGGATTTGCAGAGATGGCATTTTAATTTAAATGATTGTTTTATCTTCTACCAGAAAAAAAACATACTTTGTTGTGTGATATTGTTTTAGATATGCTGGTTATTGTCCTCAGTACAAGTACCATCTCGGACAAAGCTATGGCAAGTTAACATCTAAACTACTCACAAATCCTGCACTAAGACATTCTGGGCAATTGCTTCTCCAGCCAAACCTGTATAGAGAAACCAACTATAACATGGAAACCAAGCAAAATCAAAATCTACTTCAAAGTTATAAAGCCAGCAGGAAGGCACAAAAACTGACCGACTCAGTGATTTCTGGATACACAGGTTAGTTGCCTAGCAAAGGTTATATTAAGTAGCTTATTGTTTAGGCAAATCAATAATTAACAGTAAAAGATATGTGTTGGAAAATAGGATGTGTTGCAAGAAAGTTAAGTGAGTTAGTCATGTTCCTAGAGCATAGCTGTTAGCATAACACTATTACTGCATTAGCAACCTGGGTTCAGTTCCACCACTCTCTGTAAGGAGTTCGTACATTCTCTGCATGACTATGTAGGTTTCCTCTGGGTGATCCCGTTTTCTCCCACTTTCTAAAGATGTAAGGGTTAGGAGGTTGATTGATCACATGAGTGTAATTGGATGGTGCGAGCTTGTTGGGCCAGAAAAGCCTGTTTCTGTGCTGTAGTGCTGCCTGACTCCGTGGCTCTATTTAGAGATATACCTAGTCAATGGTAAACTATTATTCTACCTTGCCCCACTGTCCTGCACCTGGACCATAGCCCTCCGCTCCTTCCCATCCATGTCCTTATCCAAACTTCTCTGAAAAGTTGAAATCAAGCGCGCATCTACCACTTCCACTAGTGGATTTTAAAAATAAAATAAAGAAAGCAAATTAAGGATAAATTGGACTATAAAACATATGAGAGGAAGTTATCCAGCCTTTTTTCACAGTCCAAACGCAGGATGATAGGGATAACTGCAAAATCTAACAATCCTTAAATGTTAACTCCAGGCAGGGTTTGCATCTGGGCTTCCATTTATTTACCTAGTTAAACTTATTTATGCTATTGTAGACTAAATCTTAGCTGTCAATCATTTCAGCGATATTTGACTGGGTTTTACATTGTTGTTGAATTATTAAATAAAAAAGACCTGAGCTGCTTTTTCAGAGAATCTTTGCCGGCCATTAGTTTATTCTAACTTTGATCCATTCCCCTCCTCTGGTTCCACGAGGAAAGTCTGAGTCTTCGCTGCCTTAGGCTCTTCCATCTTTTTTTTAGATATACAACATGGTCTGTGCTGCCCAGTTGCATTCATGTGACTAATTAATCTACTGACTCGTATGTCTTTGGAATGTGGGAGGAAACTGGAGCACCAGGAAGAAACCCACGCAGTCAGAGGAAGAATGTACGAACTCCTTATAGACAGTGGCAGAATTGAACCCGGGACCATGGCATTGTAATAGCGTTAAAAAGAACTGCCATGCTACTGTGTCACCACTCCCCAATCCTGCTAAGACCAACCTGACTACTAGATATCACCACTGTAACACACACAAAATTCTGGAGGAACTCAGCAGGCCAGGCAGCATCTATGGGAAAGAGTAAACAGACGAAGTTTTGGGCTGAGACCTTTCATCCGCCCTGCACTACAGCACAGAAACAGACCCTCCCGGCCCAACAAACCCGCACCATCCAGTTACCCAGAGGAAACCTATCCTCATTTTGGATGAAGAGTGTTGTCCAGGTCAAAAAATGATGTTAGAGTTTAGCATCAGTTCACTTTCGGTCTGGAATCAGCCCCCTAAAAATATTTACCCCTTCCTACTGTTCATGTAATGTTCATCACAAAAATTGTAGAGAAGAAATTGTTGTTAAAATAAGGGAAGACAAATTTACAAATCACTGTTCAGAATGAAAATTAGGAGATGTTGCTAATAACTCCATCTTGTGATTATATAACATAATTATATTGTTTCCTATTTGTTCATCTATTTGTTCTAATCATACACAATTAAAACTTGTATTGGACTTCAGTTAATATTCTTCTCTTCTACATTTAATAACAGGTTTTATTCCCAGAAGTAAAGGGTATTTTTCAAAAACCTTCACTGAAACCTGCTCGGATGCAGTTGCAGAGTTTGAAAGGGAACAGCTTAAAGCTGCATCAAAGAAACAAGAAATGGAATTGATAAATGCATTGCAGACGGGGAAAACTGCAGGGATGACTGAGCAGGAGAAGAGAGTAATGAAAGCTATTCTCATCTCTATCTAATTGAACAGAGTGCAGACATTGCTATTTTTTTTAACCATTGTTCCTATACTTAAACACGTTTCCACTTTCTCCTTTCCATCCCTTCTCCCACAATGCATGCTGCTTCTGCATTGCAGACCATTCCTTTTGGTTTGTGTGTGAACTGTGCTTAAGAAAGAGCAAGGAGAGCCATGATCACTTTGAATGGAGGGTGTGTTATTATGTGTGTACATAATTTTAAAAAAACTTCATTTCCCAGTGTGCAATGCAGGCAGTTCCCCCAGAACTGGAAGTGATGTCGGTGAGCTGGTCACACGTGTTTAGTTCGAGCTGAAGCCATGATGGGAGTGTCCTGTAAATAAATATGTGCTAGCGTTTTTACCCACACAAGTTTGTCATTATTAAGAACAAACATAACATAGGGACCAGGTGGTCTAGTTCTGTACATTGTTTCCTGTACTCTTAAGTAAGGAGAAAGAGTCATAGTATTTGGAAAATTCAACTTCAGTGAGCTTCTGTATGATTTCTTGGTTCCATTGATGATTTTTTTTCTCCTTCAAACTGGTCCACCAAACAGATAATCAAGTGGCAGGGTCTCAGTTGTTGGATGGGATGTTAAATTATCTCCAAAAATGCTGCATTCCCTTGGTCTTAATGTGTCAATCAGCAGTGTATTGCCATGCCAATCAGTGAGGTTTAACCTTCAATGTTCAAAGTACATTTATTATCAAAGTACATATATGTCACTATATATATACAAATTCATTTTCTTCTGGGCATACTCAGTAAATCTATAGATTAATAACCATAACAGAATCAATGAAGAACCACCCAACTAGGCAGAAGACAACAAACTGAAAATACAAAAGAATAAATAAATAAATAAATAAATAAATAAGCAATGAATGCTGAGAACATGAGATCAAGAGTTGTTGAAAGTAAATCTATTGGTTGTGGGAACATTTCAATGATGGGGCAAGTGAAGTTATCCCCTCTGGTTCAAGAGCTTGATGATTGAGGGTAATAATTACATGTATAAGACCATAAGACATAGAAACAGAAATTAGGCCATTTCGCCCATCGAGTCTGCTCTGTTATTCAATCAATGGCTGATCCTTCTTTTTTCTCCTCCTCAACCCCGCTTCCCAGCCTTTTCCCCATAACCTTTGATGCCATGTCCAATCAACAACCTATCAATCTCTGCCTTAAATACACCCAATGACCTGGTCTCCACACTGTTCCTACACTTGGTGGTGGGAGTCCTGAGGCTCCTGTACCTTCTTCCTGATGGCAGCAGCAAGAAGAGAGCATCTTCTGGGTGGTGAGGGTCGCTGATGATGGATGCTGCTTCCTTGTGACAATGTTTCATGTCGATGTGCTCAATGGTTGGGAGCGCTACACCCATGATGGACTGATTCAGAGCAAGCACAATACTAATTAGCTTACCTGTTCTCAGCACTAACTGCCATCAGAGGTTTTAACTTATTGTCAGTACTGAGTTAACACTGGCCAAAATCTGTTTTTATGTCAGTCTCACGGAGGTACATACCCACACAGTTCACATACAGCTGACCCATCTAACACACATTTCCTGATGAACACCTCATCTTTTATTAATTAAGACGTTACAGTTTGGATCATTACATGACATAGTAAACCCATGTTGCATTTTATTTTTTATGTCCCACTTTATTTTTGGGACCGCGTGGTAAAGGGGGCCACTGAAACAAAACTAGAGGAAAAGAATTTTAACGAAGATGAAGGTCTTGCTCTAAGTAGGAACTGGAATTTGATTGTAAGCAAGGTGGACAGCAGAAACCTGATTGGTTGTGGACTAACTAATCAAGAGGGATGGACAATGGGGTTATAGGTACCAGTGGACCAGATGTGCCTAGGTATCATCCTTGATGAAAGTGACAGAGTTTGTCATCAAAACCTGTACCTGGCTGCTATCACACTCCTCTTTTTAACAGTTTAAATTAACTCATTAACTATAAATCTCACACTCCAAATTTTAATTCAATTTTCTATCTATTTTCCCTTTGTTAATCCATTAAATTATAACATATAAAAGGAATCATTGCCCAAAGCATCCAGAGAATACTGTATATTGTATAACATTCACTTCCGTAACACTGGTTGTGGAACAGATCAAGGCTGAGAGAAGAGAAGAGTTCTATTTGAATTGTTAGCTGATTTTCCTTAGAGTTTATTCTGTGTTTTACCTGTAATATTTATTCCATTACATCATAATAAAAGCAGCAACTAGTTTCTCAATCATGATTTTTCCCCTTCCTGAATATATATTGACTATTTTTAACAAGTTTTGCTTCACCAGTTATGTCTCCACTAAAATATTCTTTTGAACTTTATCCCTTGAAGTAATTCTAAAAATTGAATCATTTCTGGATTATGCATTCAAAGCTTGCTAAGTAATGGAAAGTGTTTCTACTTGTATTTCACAGGATTTTTCCTTAAATTTAGTAAACTCCTAAAGCAAAGTTTCTCTCTGATTCTCACTAAACCCAGTTGATGAATGTGGTCAGGCACTGGCACTTCGTTTTCCTTAAAAACATTAAAGCAGTTCTTTCTTGTTGAGTAATGCATACAAAATGCTGGAGGAACTCAGCAGGTCAGGTAGCATCTATGGTAGCACATATAGTCAACATTTCAGGCCAAGACCCTTCATTAGGAGTCCTGATGAAGGGTTTCAGTCTGAAATGCTGACTGTTTATTCAATACCATAAATGCTGTGTGACCTGCTGAGCTCCTCCAGCATTTCGTATGTGTGCGTTGCTCTGGATTTTCAGCACCTGCAGGATCTCTTGCGTTTATGATTTTCTTTCTTAGCGTTCCCCTGTTGGGACCTGTAACAGAACTAACATTTTCTGCTTTTTTAAGCTTCGAACAGTCAAGTATAGAACACCTTTTACTGCAATTACCAGCAATCCCATACTTTATGATTCATCACGTTCTCATAAAGTACTGACCTCTCCGTACTTAATGGAAAATGAAGACCCTGATAAACGTTTTATGTCTGGTGAGTATGAAAGGTTCAGCATTTTTCTTTTGTAATGAGAATAAAATTGCATATTGTGTTGACATTGCCTTATGTAATGCCTAGGGTTAAAGTGAATATTGAAATGTTGTAGAGACTGCTCTGATGTTCAGACTAGAAATTAACCATGCCATCCTTGAAACTCCTAGGATTGATCCTGGAGCTCCTTGGAATTGTCTACTCTCATTAGGTGTAGGGTGAGGACACCATAACAATAGTATCTCTGAAATCTCCACACAAAAATCTCACAGTAGCCACAAGGTAACGCAGCAGTTGGCATAACACTTTACAGTGAGATCTGGGTTCAATTCCTGCTGCTGTCAGCAAGGAGTCTGTATATCCTCCCCACAATGGCATGGGTTTCCTCCCAGATTTACATTCAGGGTTAGTAAGTTGCCGGCATGCTATTTGGCACTGCAATTGTGGCTACACTAGTGGGCTGCCCTCAGCACATCCTTGATGCAAAGCACATATTTCAGTGCATGTTTTGATTTTTTGAATTACATGTGATAAATATTAGAACTTATCTTTTTCCACTTCCTGTATCTTTACTTCCTTTCTGATATTCAATTTCTTTGTCAATAATCATGGTCCCTCAGAGAAATAGTTGTATTTTTTGATTTTGTTGTTTTATGGACAATCATTTCAACTCATCTATTCCTAATTCCGGTGTTCTGCTTTTATCTTTTTCTTTCTCATTTTACTTCCCTCTATTTCTGTACCACCTTTCTGATGGTAGTAATGAGAAGAGGGCATGTCCTGGATGGAAAGGCTCCTTAATGATGGATGCAGTTATTTGACTGTTCAAACTTCATCAAAACGAAGGCGTTTTGTGCACTTGTGGTTACTGCTTAATTTCCATTTGTGTTATTAATTTCTATAGAAGATACAATTCTAGAACAATAGAGTACTTTTGTATGACCAGAGATTATAAATGGACTGCAAATGCTTCATTTTACTCTAGGAGTTTCTCAGAGTGGTCTTGTCTCACACAGAAAAGAGTGGTTCAGGTTCACAGGATAAAGTGCAGCATTCTTCACCGATTTATGATTGTTTGTATGGTAATTTGTTAAAATGTTTGTGTAACTTTTAGGTTAATTTCCAACATTAATTGAACATCACACATGGAATATAAGACAAGGATGGATAATATGCTAGTTGTATACTTTTTTTGCATTTGGTTCAGAATTGTCCATTACATGTTTCACAGGGTACAAAGGATATGTACCTCGTGCCCGATTTCTGCTTGGCTCCGGGTACCCTACCATCACAAACTGTGCTTTGATCGAATTCAACCAAATGCTTAATAAATCAAAACCTACCTTAAACTCTGTGAAACAGAATGAAATATTTCCAGGGATTTATCCCTCAAAACTTGGAATGCTACCTCAGTATACAGGCCATGTACCAGGTAGGTGCTATTAAAACTGCGGTGGCAATCAAAATGTATGTGTCAACTATCTTTTGATTTGCTTTTGGCTGCTTTCTTACCACTCCCAGAGTGTAATTTTACATTATTCTGGTAAAACAAATAAAGACTACACAGGCTTAACATGATAAAGTGGAGAATAACTGATGCCAGGCTCCATCAACACATTTACAAGGGGGCAACAAGTATGCCCATCTGTCTAATTAAATTAAATCACATTGTCTTGTATATAGCTGAAGACCAATCTAGTCAGTGTGGATGTAAGAACCCTCTGCAGCTTTGTTCCAAATTCACTGCTCAGGTTATTCAGAATTAGGAGCCTAAGTGCAACAAAGGGAAAGGTTAGTGAAGTCCTATAGGTGGCCAAACCTAATATAAACAGAGATTACAACTCTCTATCTTCCTCTCCACTCATTACTGCAAGATTCGTGCTTCACTAAATTCTGGCATTACCTTTACATCATTTTATCCACTTCGAGATGTGGCAACATTTGAGGATTTGTATGTTTTGAACTTGGTGGTGGACAGTACTTGAATACATTCTAGTATCTCTGATTTCCTCAATCTGTTTAACTGCCTATATTATAAACCTAGAGCATAACAAGTATTATTGTTGCCCATACCGTGAAGTTGTTTATTACAGATAATCACCGACTTTTTGGTTGAACTGCTTAAACCATCCCTGAAATGAAATTGTTGATCCTTGCCAACTTTTAATCAATGCACCACAGAAAGCATTCTGTCTCAATGCATAAAGGCCTGGTATTGTATGGCAATTGCTCTGCACATGACCACAATAAACTATGGAGAGTTGTGGACGCAGCTCAGCACATCATGGAAACCAGAAATGGATTCTGTCTATACTTTTCACTGCCTCAGTAAAGCAACCAGCATATCAAAGACCCCGTACACCCAGGCATCCTTTCTTCTCCCCTCTCCTATCAGACAGAAGATACAAAAGCCCAAGATACCAGGCTCAAGGACAGCTTCTATCCCACTGTTATTAGACACTTGAATGGACTTCTTGTATGATGAGATGGACTCTTGGCTTCACAATCTAGCTTGTTACGATCTTGCACTTTGTTTATCTGCACAGCAATTTTTCAGTAGACTTTATGCTTTCTGCATTTTTTACCTTATTCTGCACTGTGTAATGATTTAATCTGTATGAACAGTATGCAAGGCAAGCTTTTCACGATAACTTGGTATATGTGACAATAATAAACCAATATCATTGCCAGAAATGCTTTGCTGGATTTAGTAAATGTGAATATAAATTCTAATCCTGATCTGATTTTATTTCCAGGATATAATTATCAATTTGGTCACACTTTTGGTCACCTTACCCAGGATGCACTGGGACTGAGCATCATTCAGAAACAAATGGTGGTTTGAAAACCTAATGGAGCAAATCTCGTAACTGTGATCAACATTCAGAAAATAAACTATGTTTTGCTTTACAAGCTGCAAACATATAACTTGAGCATTGACAGCATAGAGGGAGTAAAGTTAGCCAGCATTCTTGCTTCTGAACATATCCAATTATTTTTTATTTAGAGGTCTAGCATGGAAACGGGTCCTTCTGATCCAACGACGCCACGCTGTCCAATTACACCCATGTGGCCAATTAACCTAATGACCCATACATCCATGGAATGTGTGAGGGAACTGGAGCATCCATGTGTTAAAGAGGAGAATGTGCAATCTCCTTACAGACAGCAGCAGAATTGATCTGGGTCACCTGTGCTGTAATAGTGTTATGCTAACTGTGCTGCACATTACTGGGAAATCTATAATGTGTTTCACAGTTGAACTAGCTGCTAATATATATTGTCAAAATTCATCCTTTAAGAATAGGGTTATTGCACATCTCTGCATCTCAGCTCTCTGGTTGCCACTTAGGATGGGAAAATAAGGAAAAACAGGTCTGCTGTCAAATTGAGAGGTTCAACAACATAAAAAGCACCCAAAATGTCGATTGCTTCATTTAGATAAACTGTAGTAGGGAAGAGTAGAAGCCTCAACCCTTCAAGCCTGTGGCATCATCACTGACCTGCTGTACTCCATTTACCTTCCATCTGATCCATCATCTTTGATACCTTTCTTAGACAGGAGCGTTTCAATTGACTTTGTATTCAAAATCTTCTGGGGCAGACTTTGGTATTTTTAATTACCCTTTCATGGTAAAAAGTGTTTCCGCTATTGCTTAGCTATTATATTAAGATCTAGAAACTTATTCTGTATGTCAAGATCTGGAGCTTAATCCAGAAACTCCCACTGGAAAGGAAATTGCATCTTTTTCTTAAATCCTTTTAACTTAAAGACCTCATCATAATACTGCTTAAGTGCAGATTCAGGATATTATTCCATGTACAAAAGTAATATTTTTTGGAAAGTTATGTGAAATTTCACAAATGTACATGGTTGGGCAAAGTGCAATGTCATTGCTTAAAATAGTTTGTATATTGAACATGCACTCAAGGAGTCAACAGCATTAAGGCAAAAATTTTAAAAACCTAATTTGTACAATTACTGTACAAGCCTAGTGTACATTGCTTATCTTCCTAATCTTCTTCAGTCTTGTACCATTTTGAATCTGCTTTCCAGCACTTCAGAGCAGGGGTTCCCAGACCTTCTGCATAATGGTATTGGTTCATGACATAAAAAGGGTTGGGAACCACAGCTCTAGGGTAAATCTCCTTTTGCCTAAAAAAATTCCATTGCAGCCCAAATGGAGCCTGAGCAATACTTTGTTTAACTGAAACACAAATCTTTTCCCTTTGTATCATTGCTCCTGTTCACATAAACTTGAGAATGGGCAAGCAGGAGGACAAAACAAAAGTTAAATCAGGAAATATTTAATGAACCTCGTGACTCGTGTTGCCATTTAAAATAACCCCTATGTATCCTTTCCCATCCTCACTCAAATAAAGACTATTGCTTGGAAATGCCTGTCTCTTTTGTATCTCATTCAATTGCCTACTATTAACGCACGTGTCTAACAGTAAGTCATAAACTGATGTTAATAAAATTTAGAGCTATCGTGGACTAGAACAGCCAGTTCGATGTAGAGAGTGATCCATACCATCAGGAACTAACACTGAAGTGTGGTTTTCAAAGCAGAACAATTTTGCATGACTCACAAGACAGTTGGCTTTGGTTTGCAAGTAGATAATTATATGAACTGCACAAAATTAGAGATATTTAATACCCCAAAAGATTTACTAAGAACATCATTTGAAAATATATCTTTTAGTATATACATACATGCACAAATCTCACTAACTGGGGAAACAGTATACTATACAGCTGTATTTAAAACTTAAGTATATTCAGTAGGTTCAACAAAGGCTTCCAGCAGGTATTAATACAATTATAGCAAAGTCTCCCAGTACAGAATAGCTACAAAAAATCCCAAAATACTAATTACAGCTTTGAACATAAAACGATTTTCAAAAGTTGAAAAAAGTTGTTTCTAATTCCATCAATGGCATTCCACAAGGTCTACAAACATTTTGAAAAAAAATATTATTATGCAGCATTCAAGCAATTTAAAGGGCTACACCATCCAGTGTTGCAATGGGAAACACTGAGTGATGTGGCATGGTTATAGTTAAGATAAGCTCATCTGAAGTGTTCTATATATTAAAGATTCTCACCCAACTGCTGAGAGAGAGCTATAACAGACCACCTTCTAATGCTTGAACATCACTATGTATCTTATCAAAATTCAATTTGTGCCAACTTACAACTTCTATATAACAGTGGATGGTGATTGAAGGATGATCCCTACTATGCTTGGAGCGTTAGGAATTCAGTATTCCAATCCTAGTCAATTGCATTTGTATACAGTATCATGCATAGAAACAGTTTAGCAGTTATTCCCGAATCTACATACTAAATAGCTGCCATCAACTAATTAAATTGTTTGATTTGTGCCTGCACCTATTTACCTCTCCAAATAGAGATAAAACTCTCATAAACCCCACCTATATTTGATTTTGTAGTGTAGACTGAAACAAACTCAGGCATCACCAGCTACAAAATTGTAACCCGTCCAGTTCTGAATCCATTTCACAACAGGTTGTGAAACCGCCCGCGTGCTAATTCTGCAACATACATTGCTACACTCTGCACAGATGGCACTTTTAACATAATACGCCCCATGGCACTTCTCAGAAGAACGCAAACAGAAACCTGGCAGTAATTCAAAAGAATTCAGCAGTTAAAAGTTAAACAGTTTATTTAGAGCTTTCATTCAAAGGTAGATGTGGGAGAGGTGTGTTATTGCTGAGACATTTGATTCTTGGTCCTTGGGAAGGAATCTGAATGGCCAGGGAACAGGAATCTAGAAATCTTTTAAGTACTATACCAGACAGCCAGCCCTTTGTGCATCTCCTGCACCTGTAACTGTGGAATACCTAGCAGAACCTTCAGCTCTAAGAAACAGAAAATCTAAAGTGCAACCAAAATAAGCAGTTATTTTTTTTTTATAAAAAGTGTGAAGTCTACCATTTCAAATAGACTGCTTAAAGAAGTCTTGAGTGACTCCTCTTTCTGCTAATGCAATTACAGCATGCTCTACACACAAGGCAACACGGTAGTATAGCAGTTAGCTTAACGCTTTACAGCATTGGCAACCTGGTTCGATTCACCTCGCCGTCTGTAAGGAGTTTATGCCTTCTGGCTGTGCCAGCCCTAGCTTTCCCCGGGTGCTCCGGCCTCCTCCTACTTTCCAAAGGCGTACGGGGCAGTAGGTTACACGGGCGTAATCAGGCAGCGTAGACGCTTAAATAAAAAATAATAGCAGTAGAAAAAGGAAGTGGAAATCTACTCCCAAAAAGCTGTTGAGACCATGTCTTTTGAGAACCTCAAATTACAGACCTAAGTTTAGGAAAGAGTAGTAAAACGAGGCAAACAGACTTCCAATACAGAAAGAAGTGAAGCAAAATCAATGGTATAACAGCATAGAGGTGAGGGATGTTTTTCTCCTGTTCTGATGCCCCTAGTAGGCAGCTGACCAGCATTTATTAAGTAGTATGCATTACTTAATACAAATCTTGCATTGTTTTACATTGCAAATTTGAGATAATTAAAGGGCTAACAGAAAAAGAAATTTTGGTTTGAATTCCAATTATCTCAGCAACCTGCTGGAATCACATGAACAAAGTGCCAAACCGCGACTGTCACTCTTCACAGCACAGGCGAATAAAGAGATGAAAAACACCTTGGCAATCTTAGGCATTGTGGCAAAGACAGATCTGGAGTGCCAGCATTCTTAACTGCTCATTCTCCAAGTTAAATAGAAGCATTAACAAAACAAAATGAAACAAACAGTATACGTTTCACAGAAGTCTACATTTATAGCTGTAACAATATGCTACAAATACATCAGTGGGTCATACTTATCTAGGGCGGGACATGTAACAGAACTATTGGGAGAGCATCACTGTCTCACGTTCAGTAAAGTAGTCAAGTCCCTTCAACCAATCCCTAATGTATTAGGATTGATAAGCTTTCTTTCCAGAGGACCACAAGAGGGAATTTTTCAAGGAGTATTATTTGCAGAAGTTGCAAAAGTGCTCATCAAAAGATTAGCAGAACTTTTAAACCCACAGTGATATTGGGAGTTGAATTATTTGAACAATCTCTAATGTTTTTTTTTTGTAAATTCCTCCTTTATGCAAAATTTTGAATATACAACTTATAAGATTTTAGAAAAATAAAAAGATTGCTTTCTATCAACCCACCTCTACTTGTCACAACCAAAGAGAATAAACCCGGAAAGAACAAACCTATACAGTACCCAAGTATATGAGATGCACATGCTCACACAGATCACAATTTAAAAAGTAAGTGATGTACAATCCATGATTCAAAGGCAGGAAACTTCCTGCACATCAGTTACATTTCGTCAGACCGTGGATGGGTCTTTATTATCACTGTTGCAGAATGTTCTGTCCAATTGGGCTTCGATGAGATGCTATAGTCATCCTTTTCACTTTTGGGTGCTGTCCTTCCTAGACTTATCTCACTCTGGGCAGCAGCTTTGATTATTCTGTCCACATCTGAAGAGGAGTTGCTATTCAAAGTTGAAGTGGATTCGGACTTTCCCAAGTCTGAAGACTCAGGCGTGCGATTCTGACTTGTTGACATTAACGCTTGAGGAACCTCCTGATCCAACCCGGCATTCTCCATTATCTCTGGATCAGCACCTGGATTATGGGCCTTTGACACCGAGCGGACATGGGATGACTCACTGTCAAGTAAAGTCCTGGAAAGTACTAACAAAGAGAAAAGAGACTGGCATCAGTATCCACGACACAGAATGTGAACCTTCCACAGAAAAGTCAATTACCAAAGAGCAGCATAAAATAATTTACTTATTTTAGGCAGTAGGGCATCATCCAAGGTCAGTTTATTAAATTTCACTTTGAAAGATGAGTTCCCATGCTTAGATCAGCATTCAGAAAAGCAAAGCAAAATAGGAGCCAATTTTCTGACAGAGGATAACACAAAAATGCGAATGAGTCCTTAAAGCTCAAGAGGTTCTCAGATGGGTTTTATCAATCTAACGAGAACAGGGATAATACGTTGGTAATTTGCAATTCAAAACCAGCAGTTGATTATCTTAATCCTAGTTTGCTAGTTTATGTTCCACAATATTTGTGGCATTTGAATCCTTTGCCACAGAAAGCAAATAGTCTACATCAATTGTGCTAATTTGCTTATAACTCTGAAAACATCAATTATAGTGTCACTGCTTTTCTCTCTCCCCCCCCCCAGTAAAACAAGTCCACTTTAGTTTTAAATTGTCAACATCTCTGAATGAGAATGGATCATGTGGTCAGAAATACAAGTATCCATTTCTTATTAAATATTTACAATTTGATTTCTTGTCAACACAATTCTGTTGTGTGCCTCATTTATTAAACCAGAACTAAGCATGTCCTGATGCTTTAGTACGTAGCCCTCCACTAAAGGGTCCAGAGCAGATTCATGAGAATGATCCCAGGAATGAAAGGGTTAATATGTAAGGAGTGTTTGATGGCTCTGTGCCTGTACTCACTGGAGCTTAGAAGAATAAGGAGGGATCTCATTGAAACCTACTAAATATTGAAAGGTCAAGATAGAGTAGACATGCAGAGGATGTTTCCAATAGAGGGAGAGTCTAGGACTAGAGGACACAGCCTCAGAATACAAGGTAGTCCATTTAGAGCAGAGTTGTGGAGGACTTTCTTCAGCCAGAGGGTTGTGAATCTATGGAATTCATTGCCACAGACAGCTATGGAGGCCAAGTCATTTGGTATATTTAATATATTCTTGATCAGCAAGGGTGTCAAAGGTTAATGCAGGATAATGTGGTTGAGAGGGAAAGTAAATCATCCATGGCAGAGCAGACTTGATGGGCTAAAAGGCCTAATTCTGCTCCCATGTATTATGATCAATTCTAAAATGGATTTCCTGAGCAGCAAACCACACCAAGTAAAATATCATCTACGTTGATCAAATTGCAGGACACAGAAACATCATCATTAGGCACCAATGGTAGCACAGCAGTTAACACAACTCTGTTAGAGCTCGGGGCGTTTTGGAGTTCAGAGTTCAATTCCGGCACCATTCTATAAAGAGTCTAAGTACATCCAGTACATCCTCCTGTTGGAATGTATGGGATTTCTCTGAGTCATCCAGTTTCCACTGTTACGAATGTGGAGCAACTCTGAGGGGTCGAAGGGTACAAAGTCGCCCCCTCCTTTTTGAGAATCGCAAGATTGCTATTATTTCGGGTCTGAGACCCAGGAAATGAGAGAGAGACATCCAGAATACACAAGGTTTGGAATGTGTCCTGACATCAGCGGAACGTAACTACTGATAAAATGCCATTGTCTCTTGGAGAAGGAATTGTGTATTGAGTACTGTGCTATTCATTGAAAGCCCTCAGGGGACAACCAGAGTGGTCTGGTTGAGGGATTGCATCATTCCAACCTGATTGACATCTGAGACCATGTGAGGATAAAAGAAGGGTCGGGGAACACCCCTTTAGACGCACCAGGAGAAACGCTAGAAATTCCGTGACAGCGTTTTATAGCAAATGCCAGTGGGGGCTCGTGTGCGTCCTCCCTTGCCTGGGGTGGCGGGCTCACCACGGAAGAATGGTTTAGCTAAAGGAGAGGTCACAATTGAATGGCCACAACAACGAGACACCGACGGATCAAAATCATAAAGGAAGGTTGGAAAAACCCGTAGCGGTAAATGTTCCCATTATCTCTCTCTCTCTCTCCAACAAACTGCAACACAGCGACAACCAAAAGACGGCAGCTTGTGGAACTGCAGTGAACTGTATATTTCCATCGGACAATTCATTATCCCCTAGACAACGATAGAGCTTATTTCTTAATGATTATTATTATACCCACACTTTTAGATTTTGTATTGACGACGTATATTATCTGTATATTTGCATTGATATTATTTTTGTGTATTTTTACTAATAAATACTGTTAAAAATAGTATCATCAGACTTCAACGGACGTCTCTATCTTTGCTGGTAAGTGACCCAGTTACGGGGTTCGTAACACCACCCAGAGTCCAAAGTTATACCGGGTAGGTTAACTGCTCATTGTAAATTGTTGCGTGATTAGCTTAGGGTTAAATCTGGGTTTGTGGGGGTTTGCTGGGGCAGCATTAGGGTTAGGGTTAGAGTTAGGGAATATGGAACCCTAATGCTCAAAGGGCTGGAAGGACCTACTCCACACTATATAAAATAAATAAAACATTGTTTGGCTATGGATAAATGTATGCATTTGTGAACTAAAAAGGATATACCAAGTGAATTTCTCAGTTTCAAAATTATCATTCTAACTTCTGCACTTTTACCCTGTTACAATGCTGCAACAAACATTCTTTCAACTCCTGCCCAGTTCAAAATTTTCCAAAAATCGTCCATCCATGTCTGTTGGAAAAAATCCTGGAAGTCCCTCTACCATAGCCCTATCTCATCCGAATGTACATCTTATTTTGTGCAATAAGACCTCTTCCAAGACCAATTTATTAACTTGTATGTTCAAAGTGATGTTCTCAGAAACTGATAGTGTCATCCCACTCTACTGGAGTTTATCAGATACAATACTGACCTGTCAAACTTGCCTCACAAGAGAAACCAGCCACATCGGCGCTCAGTCCTCCAGCAGTGGTGGGATCTCTCTGTGGCCACACACTTAAATTCCACAGACCACTCCCACTCCAAGATGTCTGTCCATGGCCTCCTCTACCGTCAAGATGAGGCCGCGCGCAGGTCGATGGAGCAATACCCTATCTCCCGCCTGGGTAGCCTCCTACCTGCCAGCATGAACATCCAACTCACAGACCTCCGTTGATACCTCTGCCACCTCCCTTACCCCCATCCCTATCTATTATTTCAGTCTGGTTCTCTTTCTCTCTCTTTTCTCCCCCCTCACTATAATCTCCCCCCAGTCCGACCTTTCTTTCTCTTTTATTTCCCATAATTCTCCACCTTCCCCCTAGCCCATTCCCCTCCAACCTATCACTTCCTAGCTCTCTACTTTATCCCTCCCCCCACTTCTTATCCCCCCTCGACCATCCCATGTTACTTCACTCCTGATGAAGGGTTTCGGCCCGAAACGTCGTCACTACCTCCTCCCATAGATGCTGTCTGGCCTGCTGAGTTCTGCCAGCATTTTGTGTTTTTATTTATTTCCAGCATCTGCAGATTCACTCGTGTCACATCAGGAATAAGTCTGATAATCATCCTCTAAACTCTTTCCTATACATAATTAATCATTCCTTATATAAGGAGATCAATGTTTGCCGATAATAGTACCCAGGTGTGGTCACTATATAACTGATTGATTTTTCCTTTTGAATTTAATAGTCTAGCAATAAACAATAATGGTACACGAGAGGGAATCTGAACAGGAACGTACTAAATAATTAAATGATCTACCATAATCATATAACAGGATAAGAATTTAAAGTCAATTTAAAGCAAACAAAAGAACATAAGAAACAGGACCAGGAGTAGGCCATCTGACCCATCGAACCTGCTCCGTCATTCAATGAGATCATGGCTGATCTGGCCATTGGACTCATCTCCACCTACCTGCCTCTTCCCCATAACCCTCAATTCCCCTACAATACAAAAATCTATCCAACCTCGTCTTAAATATATTTACTGAGGTAGCTTCCACTGCTTCATTGGGCAGAGAATTCCACAGATCCACCACCCTCTGGGAAAAGCAGATCCTCCTCATCTCCATCCTAAATCTACTCCCCTGAATCTTGAGGCTATGTCCTCTAGTTCTAGTCTCAACTACTAGTGGAAAAAACTTTCCTGCCTCTATCATACATCCCTTTTATAATTTTATATGTTTCTACAAGATCTCCTCACATTCTTCTGAATTCTAGCAAGTACAGTCCCAGGTGACTCAATCTCTCCTCATAGTCTAACCCCCTCATCTCTGGAATCAACTTGGTGAACCTCCTTCAAAGCAACTATATCCTTTTTCAAGTAAGGAGACCAGAACTGCAAACAGTACTCCAGGTGTGAATTTACCAGTACCCTATACAGTTGAAGCATAACCTTCCTGCTCTTAAATTCACTCTCTCTAGCAATGAACACCAACAATCAACTTGCCTTCTTGATACCTGCTGTACTTGCAAACCAATCTGTGGTAGTTCATGCACAAGCACTCCCAAGTCCCTCTGCACGGCGGCATGCTGGATTTTTTACCATTTAAATAATAATCTTCTCTTTCATTTTTCCTTCCAAAGCGGATGACCTCACATTTACCAACACTGTACTCTGTCTGCCACCCTTGCTCACTCACTTAACCTATCTATATCTCTCTGGAGACTCTCCGTATCTTCTGCACAATTTGCTTTTCCACTCATTTTAGTATCATCAGCGAACTTAGATACGCTACACTCAGTCCCTCTTCCAGATTGTTAATGTATATCATGAACAGTTGCAGGTCCAGCACCGACCCCTGCAGCACACCACTCACCACTAATTCCCAACCAGAGTAACACCTATGTTTCTCAACTCTCTGCTTTCTATTAGTTAACCAATCTGCCATCCATGCTAATACATCACCCCCAATTCTATGCATCCTTATCTTATGGATAAGACTTTTATGTGGCACCTTATCAAACACCTTCTGGAAATCCAAGTAAATAGTGTCCATCTATTCCCCTCTGTCCACTGCGCTCATTATATCCTCAAAGAACTCCAGAAAGTTTGTCAAACAGAACCTGCCTTTGCTGAATTCATGCTGTATCTGCCTGATGGATACACGTCCTTCCAGATGCTTTGCTATTTCTTCTTTAAAGGTAGCTTTAAGTATTTTCCCAACTACAGATGTTAAACTAACAGGCTTATAGTTACCTGCCTTTTGCCTGCATCTGCAAACAAATATGCATGCATATAAAGAAATACACCAATTTAGGGGAGGATTAGGCCATTTGGCCCCTCAATTGTCTCTCCCAAACTATTAATAACCACAACTCCAAATTTCATCTAGTATGCTGCTACAGCAATTATTTAGCCCCCTAGGTCCCCTCCTCCTTCTTCCTTTCTCCTGTTGTCCACTTTCCTATCCCATCAGATCCTTTCTTCTCCAGCCCTTAACCTTTCCCACCCACCTGGCTTTACTCACCTTCTTCTGCTAGCCTCTTTTCCCTCCCCCACATTTTATTCTGGCATCTTCCCCCTTCCTTCTCTGTCCTGAAGAAGGGTCTTGGCCTGAAAAGTCGACTGCTTACTCTTTTCTATAAATGCTGCCTGACCCGTTGAGTTCCCTCCAGTGTTTTGTGGGCATTGCTCTGGATTTCCACATTTGCAGACTTTCTTGTGTTAATGATTTAGTCTTTTTAAATGCTTGTATCTGCATACCAGTCTTTTTGAATTGTGGACCCAAACACATTCTCTGTGTCTCTGATCTTACCCACATTTTTTTAAAATGACATGCAACATTCAGTGTTTAGTTGTACTTTGTACTCATACTTGAAGAACGTTTCTCACCACTGTATGACTCTTCCTGGGATCTTAGTTTTGCGCCAAATGGGTTTATACTTGGGAAAATGATAAGTGTAAAAGACAACAGGAACACCTAGAAGAAAAAAAAGTACATTAGTTGATTATAATTTCTTACTCACCAATAGCCAACATAGACAAAATGAATCCAGACACAGTGATAGTCAACCTCAATCAACCTAAAGTCATGGTTAAGTACTGGAGGGAGAACAAAATGAAAATATACTCAATTTGTTATAAATTCACATTTGGGATCCAGAAGTAGCTGGTGAAGACAATGCCCTGGAGTCATAGCACAGAAACAGCCTTTCAGGCCATCTAGTCCATATTGAACTATTACTCTGCCTAGTCTCCTCAACCTGCACCTGGACCATAACCGCCCCCCCCCCCCCACCATCCATATATCTACCCAAATTTCTCTTAAAATGTTGAAATCGAACCCACATCCACCACTTCCTCAATCACCATCCTCTGAGGTGAAGAACTTCGTCCTTGTGTTCCCCTTAAATATTTCACCTTTCACCCTTAACCCATTTCTAGTCTCATGCAACCTCAGTGGAAAAAGCCTGCTTGCATCTACCCTAACTGTACCCATCATGAGTTTGTAGACCTCGATCAAATCTCCTCTCATTCTCTTCTGATCTAGGAAGTGAAATCCTAACCTACTGGACCTTTCCCTGTAACTCTGGTGCTGAAGGATTATCCCCAATTACTCTAAAGAAGGTGGTTGTGAGCCATCTTATTGGATCACTGTGGTCCTTCTGATGAGAATACTCTCACAGTACTAGGAGGTAGGGAGTTCTATGATTCAGCACAATTGAGAATGAAGGACTGATGAAACATTTCTAAGTCAGAATATTGCTAATCTTGAAAGTGATAGTATTTCATGTACCTGCCACCCTGTCCTCCTAGTAGTAGAGGTCAGACGTTGGGAAGGTGCTGTTGAAAGTAACTTGGGCAAGTAAATGCCCAAGTGATCACTGACCAGTACACAATCCAGACACTGTGCCCTGGTAGTGGAGGCAATGGAACAGAAACAACTCCCACCCACCAAAAATAGTTCAAAGCCTATTCAATGTTTTTCCAAAACTGAAAAGAGTGGAGGAATATATGATCTCATTTGGAGACACTACAGTCATTTTATGGACTGTAATGTGAACTATTATTCCCCCCCAACACCAAAAACACTAAACCATGCTTAAGACAACTTTCACAATTTCAGTTCTCAACTACTTCATCCTGATGTTATACTTCACATGAGAAGTATCCATAAATTAACCCATTTCAAGGGCAGCAACTAGGCAAAGTGTGGTCTTGTCTTCAATGAACCCTTATATATCACCAAAATATGATTGGGGAGATAATTTTAATGCCTGCCCATTGTAGCATAATGTTAATTTAATAGTTTACATCGCAGTCCATAAAATGCCTATAATCCTCCAAATGAGATCATATAACACCATAAATAGGGGACAAGGTCTGAGATTTTCATGAGTCATTTTGTCAGAAAAGGCAGTGGATCAATTTCGTAATCTGAGGTAAACTATGGGAATTCAGTATTGGATGACTGTTACACTGGGTCAGGTTTTGTTTAAAAATATACTGAAAAGAACATTGTTCTTAATCATTAGCATAAAAACACAGACAACACTTCATCAGAATAGGCCACCCTGTCTGTGCCAACTGTGATACCAATCTGAATGAATCCCATCTATCTGCATATGCTCCACCTTCCTCTATTCCCTGCCTGATCATGCGCTTGTCTAAATGCCTCTTAAACATTACTGTAGTACCTGCCTTCTGTACTTCCTCTGGCTTGCTGCCCAGGCACCTACTGATCTCTTCTGAAACTTCATGGAACTACTTAAAGAGCGAGGAATTCTGTGTTAGTGCAGCTTAGTGGTCCTCTCTTTACTGTCATAATAAGTACGTAGTCTTTAATTGCAGTAAACTACTGATGCAAAAATAAAACAAGCTGCCATGCTTTGTGAACTACAGCAACTGAATTTCCAGAATTATTAATTGTGCAATGGCCTTGGATAAATCATGATGCAATATCGTACCAGCTAAAAAGTACTCTTAGCTGAGAGTATGGTTACAAACTGAATTAGTGGAGGGTCATCGATTGCCCCCGGCCCAATATGCAGGCTAACTATTCATTCTTACCATTATGCAAGTACTAATGTTAGCACTTTTTGTGCTTGTGTGTTTGACCAATGCTTGTAGCTTCCTCAGTTGTTCAATTAGAGACCTATGATAAAAGAAACTGAAAATTAATCTTCACATCTATTTCTGGCATAAAATCCAACAAGAAAGTGGAGGCAGAGATAAAAGTAATCAGAATTGAAAGACTATTAACCCAAGTTTATGCTGTAGATTTCCTCCATTTTATCATTAAGAATATGGATTCTCAGCTTCGTTTCCAAATAGTTTTAGTACTGCTACAGAATTAGTCAATAGTCTATAATGAATTGATAAGCTTGAACTATAAGCTATGCAATAAAATATTATTTGATCAGTTGGTAAGTTCTTTGTGCTCCAACATGGGTTATATCAAAACTGAAATTAGCAATTTTATTTTCCTAAAATTGCTACTGGCCACAAGAGACTGCCATCTTGCACAGAGAGAAACAAAATAAAAGCAGAAACAATAGCAAAGATGTTCCATAGAAGTAGTTTCTGATAGCTTACAAATGACCTCACTTGTCATTAGAAATCCTTTAAGCTTTATCCAACTCTCCTATTAAATAAAATAATCAATTTCAATTACTGACACATCCCACTTGTTTTATGTGTGAACTTTCATCAGGTAATGAGCCTAGTGATCTGAATTATTTACATGTTCCTGGGCACCTTTTGTCAGGATTGAGAATTCCTATGATGGATAAAGCACAAATAGACAGTATTCACATTATGTTATTATTGAAATTTATCAGTATTGTTGCACATACATATTCTGGTTCTCGAGATGCTGCACCTTCCTCTGCAATTCTTGGTTTTGGACAGTGCACGCTACAACCCTACAACACAAAGAAACAACAGTTATGTTACAGTATTTGCCACTGATAAGAGTCACAATGTCCATTTGTACTCAGAAACCAAGATATTGGTTCTGGAAACAGGAATAAGTTGAGGTAACAAAACAATTTAAAAATAAAATTATTTTCTTCTGTAACACAATATAATTAAACAAAAAAAAGAGGCTCAGAAGTTGTGCAGTACTGAGTAGAGCACACGCATGACTACAAGTTGCTAGATTTCATCAAACAATCTTGATAACAGCCAATCACACATAGAAATTAAACACCAAAATTCTCGAAACAATTTATAGACATTTAGTATGGGCAATGTGGAAATGTAAGATTGGTTTTATAAGTTTTCATTAACATCAAGATGAAGTTTTAGCAAAAGCAAAATATTTGGGAAATAACCTTACCTACTCTCCAGTCCATCAATGTAAGTCTTTTTCTTTCTGCGACTTTCTTGAGCAGACTGTTTATTTCGTATCTTCCTTCTGATTCTTTTCAATGCACGTTCTTCTGACTGCAACAAAAATGCAAGTTTGTGAAATTAAGGCTGTCAGGAAGTATTCTGGAGTTAGGTTATATAGCAAAATACTAACTTCATCAACCAACCTTTAGACCTGAACATGGATTGTAGATTAAATTTTAAAATGCAGCCCTGGCCAATAGGTTCCCAGACCCGTGGACAGCAGGTAATTGAAAAACCAGACAATGCTGATTAACATTCATTTTGGGTGTCTAGAGTATGGATGTAAAGAAGGTGGTGTGAAAATTATATGTAATTCAAAGGAAACATTGTAGATACATTGTAAATTAGAATTGTCCTTTGATCTTTAGCATACAAAATATATAATATTGGGTCAAACAGGCCTCTTCCTCCAGAGTGTCTCATTTTGTTGAATAAACCCCTTCTGTATCCACTTGCATCGGCGTCTCTCTATAACTTTGTTCATATTACATTTGGCAGTCAAATCACAGGCTCCATTTCAACCACTAATTTAAGCCAACATGAGAAAATGCTGGAATTATTTGTTCCTTGAAATAAATTAAAGCAGCAGGTGAATTATCAAACTAAAGGGACCTCACTGTAATTTTGAAGTATGCTAATTGGTAAAAGATCTATTAATATATCAGCATCAGGTAAGGATAAGCATCAGATACCTGAGACACGAGTTGAGCACTCAATTTGGGTGCTAAGGAATCCCATGGATATAGAATTAAAAAGCTATTATTAATAACGACAGCTCTAAGACCAACTTAATCTTGCAACCAAACCAAATGGTTTCTTTGTGTGGAGTAGATGTAAAGTTACTAATGTCCTTCATAGATGCAAATATGACTTCGTCATCCTTTATCATCAATTTCTCAAACTTCCAGTAGATTTCCCACTCCCCTCTTCTGCCATTCCCCATTTTGCTTCCCTCTTCAAGTCACCTGCCCATCACCCCACTCTGGTGCTCTTCCTCCTTCCCCTTCTTTCATGGTCCTCTCTCTTCTCCAATCTGATTCCTTCTTCAGCCCTTTACTCCTTCCCCCTATCCTCACCCAGTTTCTCACTTCATCCCCCCAAGCCCCCAACTGGCTTCCCCCATCACTTTCTGGCATGTACTTCTTCCCTCCCAGCCCCAACTTCTTATTCTGGCTTTTTCCCTCTTTCTTTCCAGTCCTGGTGAAGGGTCTTGGCTCAAAACATCAACTACTTGTTCCTGTCCATAGATGCTGCCTGACCTGCTGACTTTCTCCAGCATTTTGTTTGTGTTACTATTGAACTTTTATAGGACTCCGGCTCTTTAACTGCCTCTTGAGTTCAGGGTAATTAGAAATGGGCAATATATGCTGTCATTTGGCAACAAAATTCCCATCAAATGTATCTACATAAATAAACATGAAGTTCAGCCTAAGGGAATAGACATGAAACTTCTGTCTGGATCTAGGCCAATACCACATTCAAAATGGATATTAGGAGTCAAAGTTGCAGTCTAGAGTGCTCTCGCTTGCAAATGTACTAACTACAGCGTCAGGGAATTTCTTCAGCTTTGGAGCCAAGTAGGACAAGGCAAGTATAAAATATACCATTAAGCAGGATTAATGAATGCTTCCTTTGTACATCCCTGCAATGCTGTCCTCTACCGCAAACTATCCCAAGCTTGGAAGTAGAAAACTGATCCATTTTGGTTTTGTACTTTCCACTTTTCAAATATTAAATCATATGTGATTAAGTAATGGAAATTTTTTCAACTCTAAGATCAATTTATGCGACTTACAGTTAAGCCTGTAGGAAGCGTTGTAATACAGGAACAGAAATCGACTTTTAATTCCTTGGTAAGTCCTATCCTTTAACTAGATTAGGACTGATCTGTTTTTCTTAACTCCTTTTATTCACAGTTCTGTATCCTATGATGTCCTTACTGAGAAACATCTACTGATTAGGTCTTGAATTGAATTGCTATAACGTGCTGTTCAGTTTCCCTTCCCTGCTGTCGAACACTTTATGACTATTCAGAATTAATGTCCTTACATAAGAGCATAAGAAATAGGAGCAGGAGTGGGCCATCCAGCCTGTCGAGCCTGCTCTGCCACTCAATAAGATCAATAAGACTCCATCTCCCTGCCTTTTTCCCATAACTCTTAATTCCCCTACTATGCATAAATCTATCCAACCTTGTCTTAAATATATTTACTGAGGTAGCCTCCACTGCTTCATTGGGCAGAGAATTCCACAGATTCACCACTCTCTGGGAAAAGCAGTTCCTCCTCATCTCCGTCCTAAATCTGCTCCACAGAATCTTGATGTTATGTCCCCTAGTTCTAGTCTCACCACCCAGTTGTAAGAGCTTTTCTGCCTCTATCTTAACCATCCCTTTCATAATTTTATGTTTCTATAAAGATCTCCTCTCATTCTTTTGAATTCCAATGAGTACAGTCTCAGACAACTCAATCTCTCCTCGTAGTCTAACCCCCTCATCTCTGCAATTAACCTGGTGAACCTCCTCTGCACTGCCTCCAAAGCCAATACATCCTTCTTCAAGTAAGGAGACCAGAACTGCACACAGCACTCCAGGTGCAACTTCACCAGTACCCTGTATAATTGCAGCATAACCTCCCTCTAGCAATGAAGGCCAACATTCCATTTGCCTTCCTGATAGCCTGCTGCACCTGCAAACCAACCTTCTGTGACCCATGCACAAGCACTCCCAGGTTCCTCTGCATAGCAGCATACTGCAATTTTTTAACCTTTAAATAATAATCTGCTCTTCCATTATTCCTTCCAAAGTGGATGACCTAGCATTTACCAACATTTTACTCGACCTACCGCCCTTGCCCACTCACTTAACCCATCTATATCTCTTTGCAGACACTCTTTATCTTCTGCACAATTTGCTTTTCCACTCAATTCCTGATCAAAGATGGCGGCTTGCAGCGGCTACTCCGGAGCTGATTATCTGTTATTTGTGAAGTGGGGTGCTGTGCGCAATCATAATTGATTGAAAACGGACGTGGAAGCATGGAGAAACATCGGGAAATTCCAGGAAGACCTTCTTCGTTGCTGCTGCTGCTGCGAGGTCCGGGACTCTGCTGGGAAGAACAGGCCCCCAGTCCTCGGGGTCGTGTTGCCTATGGCCGTTGCCGGGGCCGTCTTAATACGCTCAGCTGAGGAAGGCGCTCGGAGAAGCTGTGCCGGAGGGGATGGTTGTCGGCTCGGAGGTTCGACGGACTCGGGTCGCTTTCGGTGTGTGCTGCGTCTGCGAGGCTGGTTTCAACGGAGCTTCCATTATGTGCTGCGTCTGTGAGGCTGAGTCGGGCGGCGCCTTAGAAGTCCATAGCGGGGGTATTCCCTTCTGCCGCTGGCGTGGGATGGCGAATCTGTCGGGACCCTGGGGACTTGTGGAAACTGTGTGGTGATTTCTTTTTAACTTACAGTCCTTTAACATCTTGGACTATTTTTACTGTGCCCATAGTCCGTTTTTTTAATCAATTATGCTATTGTTTGCACTGTTGTAACTATATGTTGTAATTACATGGTTTTGTGCAGGTCTTGTAGCTTTAGTTTTTGGTCTTGTTTTTGTCTGGTGGATTTGGAGCTCCTTTCCTGGGAACGCGCTAGACGGTAGCGCGATATTAATACGCAGCAGCCTCTGGATTCTGGATTGGGGATTGCCAAACGTTACGTGGATCTTCTGGTGTAGTCTGTTTTGTCATATGCTTTTGTGATATCATTCTGGGGGAACGCTGTCTCATTTTTTAACTGCATTGCATTTGTGGTTTCTAAATGACAATAAACTGAATCTGAATTTAGTATCATCAGCAAATTTACACTCAGTCCCCTCTTCCAGATTGTTAATATATATGTTGTGAATAGTTGCAGGCCAGCATCAACCCCTGCGGCACATTGCTCACCACTGATTGCCAACCAGAGTAACACCCATGTATCCCAACTCTCCGCTTTATGTTAGCCAGTCCTCTATTCATGCTAATACATCACCCCCAACTTACCTCAACCAAAGTTAGTGCCTCATTATCAGTTAAAAAAAAATGAGCAGCACTATCAGTTAAAAAATGAGCACAAGATATCTACTGGAATAATGATAGGCTATAGATATGGTACTGATGCAGAACCAAATTATGAAACTTTAAACAGTGTGCAATGACTGGTACACAAAGGAGGTTTAGACATTATATCAATACTTCATTTCACTGCAAGTATCGTGGTTGAACTTCATAAAGTACTAATGGAAAAATGCTAGAAGTATGCATGATCTGCTGCTTAACATCTGTGAAGATTCTGTATGGGAGGCTGGTTGAGAAGGTTCAGTCACTCAGCATTCAGGATGAGGTAGTAAGTTGGATTAGACATTGGCTTTGTGGGATAAGCCAGTGAGTGGTTGAAAAGGGTTGCCTCTCTGACTGTAAGCCTGTAACTAGTGATGTGCCGCAGGGAATGGCGCTGGGTCCTTTGTTGTTTGTCATCTCCGGTCAATGATCTGAATGATAATGTGGTTAACTGGATCAGTAAATTTGCGGATGACACCAAGATTGGGGGTGCAGTAGACAGTGAGGAAGGTGATCACTGGCTTGCAGAGGGATCTGCATCAGCTGGGAAAATGGGCTGAAGAATGACTGATGGAATTTAATGCAGCCAAGTGCAAGGTTTTGCACTTCAGTAGGACCATCAGGATAAGTCGTACACAGTGAACAGTAGGGCACTGAGGAATACAGCTGCACAATTTGTTGAAAGTGGCATCACAGGTAGATAGGATTGTAGAGAAAGCTTTTGGCAGATTGGCCTTCATGAATCAATGTATTGAGTACAGGAGATGGGACGTTTTGTTGAAGTTGTATAAGACGTTGGTGAGGCCTGATTTGGAGTATTGTGCGCAGTTTGGGGTCACCTACCTCCAGGAAAAAAGAGTACAGAGAAAATTCACAAGGATGTTGCACGGTCCGAGGGACCTGATTATAAGGAAAGATTGAATAGGTCAGGACTTTATTCCTAAGAAGGTAGAAGACTGAGAGGAGATTTGATAGAGGTATACAAAATTATGAGGGGTATAGGAGGGTAAATGCAAGCAGGCTTTTTCCAGAGGTCACGGCTTAAGGGTGAAAGGCGAGAAGTTTAAGGGGAACACGGAGGAGAACTTCTTTGCTCAGAGGGTGGTGAATGAGCTGCCAGCACTAGTGAGTGGTCCATGCAGTTCAATTTCAACATTGAGACATTTGGATAGGTATATGGATAGTAAGGATATGAAGGGCTATGGCAACACACACAGAATGCTGGAGGAACTCAGCAGGCCAGGCAGCATCTATGGAAAAAAGTACAGTCGACGTTTTGGGCATTTTATGTTTGCTGCTTGGATTTCCAGCATCTGCAGATTTTCTCTTGTTTGTTGAGGACTATGGTCCTGCTGCAGGTCATTGGGAATAGGCAGTTTATATGGTTTTTGGCATGGACTAGATGGGCCAAAAGGAATGTTCCTATGACTCTACAAGATGTTGCAATTGCAGAACTTTAAGGTATAAAGATGTCAACACAAAAAGGAAGATTTGAATTCCACATGTTCTACTACTAAAGTGCTGCACCTTTGTCAGCGGAAGGCAAGTGGGTAACTGAACTCCATCTTTGGATAAAAGTCTTTTTTCCTCATCAGTCAGAATCAGTTCTTCAAAGCAATGCTGAAAGAAATCAAGGAAAATAATAAGAGATCACTCATTTATCCCATATTAATAATAACAACAAGTTAAAGCACAAGTGCCTGTCATCACCATTTCTAATGCTGGCAACTTAAACGCTGAGAACAAGAGATTAGACTAAAGTTAACAGCAGGATCTCATGAACACTTTGTATTCCGTTTCCCACTCAGCTCAGAACAGAGAGAATGACCCATCTGTCATGCGACAAAGCCAAACAATACCAGGCAGTCAGGGATGTGCAGGCATGACCTGTGACAATGGGAAATGATTGAGGCTTGTCCATACAGTAAGGGATGATAAGATCAAATCCTTATGAAGAGGGCTCAGCAAAACACAATGGCAGGTGACCCTGTTCGAAGTAAATTTATTATCACAGTATGTATACGTTACCATATACTACCTTGAGATTAATTTTCTTGTAGACATTTATAAGGAAAAAAATACAAAAGAATTTATGAAAACTATACATAAACAAAGACTGACAAACAATTGTAAAAGAAGAAAAAGTACACAAACAAAAACACTGAGAACACAGAGTTAACAGTCCTTGGAAGTGAATTTATAGGTCATAGAATCAGTTTAGATTAATGGTGCTTGAAATAATTAATACAGGTTCCAAAGCCTGATAGTTGTTGAGTATTAACTGTCCCTGAATCTGGTAGTATGGGACCAAACGTTTCTGTATCTCCGAACCGATAGTAGTAGTGAGAAAATGGCCTGGATGGTGGGGCTCCTTTATTGGACAGTGCTCCATGTAAGTGTATTAAATGATGGGGAGGACTTTGCTTTCAATGGACTGGGATGTGTCCACCACTTTGTACAGCCCTTTTCATTCCTGGGCTTTGGTATTTGCATGGGACCACAGCTCAAAGATCGCATTCAATACAGCACCTGCATGCTGTATTCTCCCCCATAAAAGCCTTTAAATTCAAATTGTTCCTAAATTCTGAGAAATGGGTTCTCATTTATTGATTACCCTCTGCAGGAACTCTACTATATCCAATGCAATTAATCTGACGCACATATAAACTACATATATTTAACTATTTAATATTCACTGGATCCTACCCATTATAGAGGTAGGGAGTGGGTACTGATTAAACTATCTCCCTATTATTCCGTGCAGCTTAGAAATGAAAAGGAAAGTGAATTTCTGAAACTGGATTGCCTAAGCAACTAATAGCTCAGATTAGTTTGAAATTTTAGACAGAATATGGAATACCAGAAGTAAAGACAGGCAAGCAATCACCCAGAAATGTTAAGTAAGTGTAGGAAATATTTATTAGCTCCAGCAATACTTATGGAGAGAGAAACAGAGTGAATGTTTCATTTTCATGACTTTGTACCAGAATTTGATTAACCTGTTGAGTATTCTCTGTACTTTCTTGTTTTAGTTCTTTTTTAATTTTCTCCCCACACATTGGAACCAGAGAGATTTCTTCTAAGAGGAACTTGAGGGAATTTTTATGGAGTATTATCAGCATAAACACTGGTTTGTGCAGAGGTGAGATTTATACTCCTGATCCTGGATCATCAGTTATGGATCATCATTGGTAACTTAATTATTGTGTATTCCCATCCCTAATGAAAACACGGATCTGACAATCACTGGTTGTTCCAACAGCCCTGCACAGTCCAATGATGTTGCCTTTAACTCTTGTCAAACACATTTTTGAGCTGAATTGTTTACTGTGTGGCGTCTGGAGGAGAATTATGATGGGAAAAAGAAACATCAGCACCTTAGTTCTGTTAGGACTCCTAAATTTTTAAATTCCCAATATAAAACTTTACTACATAAATGAGAAATGAATCTTCTATGTGTGAGAATAAACACTTACTTGATTTGTTTTACTATGTTGCTGCAGGTCTTCAATTGTGAGGGTTACAAGACCTGTACTTTTCTCCACAGGAAGAATTTGAGGATTTTCAATCAAACAGTCAGGCTCCCAGTCTTCTAAGAAGTTTAAAAAAAAATCTCTTTAATTGTTGCATCAGTATATTTTTAAAGAATGATTGTTGCTCATAAAGAAAAGCAGTGAACTAGTAAGACAAGAATTTTCACACACACACACACACACACACACACACACACACACACACACACACACACACACACACACACACACACACACACACACACACACACACACACACACACACACACACACACTCTTCTCGCTCTCTCTCTCTCTATATTTTAGATAAGGAAACCATTAACAGATCAAACAACCCTGATGAGTTTTTGGCTAGCAGTGAATCACATACTGTACGTGAAGAAGGCTAAGACCAAGAGATTTGGAAAAATACAGCATTTTTTTTTCGAAGTACTGATTAACCAAGAGCTGAAATGAGTCAGCAAGTATGTAGTGAAGGAGACTTTGTTCGATTTAGCATAAGGTGCAGATTGACATGACCTCATGAGACAGGTCAGCCAGCTATAGGAGGAAATAGCAAAATCAACTAATATCAGAAAGAGTAAAGCCACTGACTGTGGGTTCTAGCACAAACTCAGCTCTCTAGCCAGAGATCAGAAAACTACTATTGAATATTTCAGCAGTAGGTGAATTGGGGTAATGGGGGAATTTGGTGAAAGTACAGAGGAGGAAATAAAAGCCACCAGAGTTTTTACAGATGTTAAAAATTGTGAGGAGCACACACAAAATGCTGGAGGAACTCAGCAGGACAGGCAGCATCTATGGAGGTAAATCAACTGTTGATGTTTTGGGCTAAGAGTCTGCTTAGTTCCTCCAGCATGTTGTGTGTCTTGCAGAGGTAGAAATTGGCACATTGATAGAGGGTACAAAGTTCAACTTAATCTGACATCAAAAGTTATAAAGATTCAGTTCAGATTCTGCTGTAGGAGGGATCGAGTTGGTGTGAGGCAGTTGATTTGCATCAGTGATCAAAATAAATGGCTTCCATCCTTCTGGTACTGGTTAGCAGAAAAACCTGACAAACATTCTAACAATTTAAAGATAGTGGGGGTGTGGTGGCAATAAGATAACAACACAAGATAAAAAGGTCAGCAAAAAAAAGAAAAACAAAGCACCATTAATTATTTCTAGTTGAAAAGAATTCAAACTTGGAGAAATTGTATCCCACCAGCGTTGTAATGCTTCATTCTGTTCACAGGCTATGAATTTATTGTTTATCCTTTATCAGGCCCTAAAATGAAAGAATTCCCAAGCAAATGTCTTGATGGTGTAGAGATAAGAATACCAGATTTCCTTTTCTAAAGGAGAATGGTGAAAGAACTGGTAGCTTCACAGTCCCTCATTAATTATACCAAGTATTCAGATGATGTTTTAATTACATGAATAAAAATGCCCCAATGGGATCAAAGATCTCACACAAATGCTGGAGGAACTCAGCAGGCCAGGCAGCAGCTATGAAAACAGAACAGTTGACGTCTCATCTGGACTGGAGTAAAAGTCTGTCTAACCACATCACTGTCTAACCACATCACTGTGCTCAAATATATCTTCAAGAGTTCCAAAAATAGAAGTCATTCACATAGAAATACATAGGTAGATGGGAATCACTTCAGTCACTCACCTAATACAATTGAGATGTCCCTTTCTAATGAGGGCTTCTCGGTTTTCACACTGTGTAAACAATTTGCATTATTCTGAGAGTTCTGGGAAAGCGAGTAGTTATGGTCAGAATTTATGACTTCAGAATTAATGATTTCAGAGAGCGTGACGTCACTGCGTGATGGACTATCTTCATGGGCACAGTGGTTGTTGTCTTCCGATATTCCACTGTCGCTGTCCAGTGAAGATGACACTGGGACGGGAGTCTCGTCATCAAAGGAACCAAGGATGGAGTTGAAGAAATCCTCAGTGTCATGGTCATTCAGCATCTACAAATAAAAGAGATGAGGTAAGGAAGTAGAAACTTTCATCATCTGATTGAATTTGGATAATAATTCCTCCAAAGGACCCATTGGGATTAAATGGGGCAATAATTCATCTGCTACCTAGCAGATATTTTTACAAAGCAGATAGGTGATAAAACACAGCTACAAATTGTGACAGTAAAGGTTATAGGGTTCTACTCTAAAAATGCTAAAACCGTGATAGCTTTCAAGTACACCTGGCTCAGTGTCCTACCCTTTGTACTCTCATGACTGTGTGGCCAACCACAGAGCAAATAGCACTTATAAATTCACTCATGACCACAAGACCATAAGACATAGGAGCCAAATTAGGCCATTTGGCTCATCAAGTCTGCTCTGCCATTCAATCATGGCTGATCCTTTTTTTTTCCCTCCTCCTCAACCCCAGTTGAGGCCTTCTCCCCGTAACCTTTGATGCCGTGTCCAATCAACAACCTATCAATTTCTGCCTTAAATACACTGAACGACCTGGCCTCCGCAGCCACACGTGGCAACAAGTTCCACAAATTCACCACACTCTGGCTAAATAAATTTTTCCGTGTCTCTGTTTTGAATGGATGCCCCTCTATCCTGAGGCTGTACCCTCTTGTCCTAGACTCACCCACCATGGGAAACATTCTTTCCACATTTATTCTGTCTAGGCCTTTCAACATTCGAAAGGTTTCAGTGAGATCCGCCCTCATCCTTTTAAATTGCAGCGAGTACAGACCCAGAGCCAACAAACATTCTTTGTATGATAACTCTTTCATTCCTGGAATCATCCTTGTGAACCTCCTCTGCACCCTCTTCAATGCCAGCACATCTCTTCTAAGATGAGGCACACAACTGTACACAATACTCAAGACGAGGCCTCACCAGTGCCTTATAAAGCCTCAGCATCACATCTCTGCTCTTGTATTCTAGACCTCTCAAAATAAATGCTAACATTGCATTTGCCTTCTTAATCTCAACCTGCAAGATAACTTCTATGGTGTACTGCACAAGGACTCCCAAATCCCTCTGTATCTCAGATTTTTAGATTTTCTCTGTTTCGAAAATAGTCTGCACATTTATTTCTAATACCATAGTGCATGACCATGCATTTTTCAACATTATATCTCATTTGCCACTTTCCTGCCCATTCTCTTAATCTGTCCAAGTCCTTCTGCATCCTACCTGTTTCCTCCACACTACCTGCCCTTCCACCAATGTTCATATCATCTGCAAACTTGGCAACAAAACTGTCTATTCCATCATCTAAATCATTTATATAAAACATAAAAAGAAGTGGTCCCAACACCGACCTCTACGGAACACCACTAGTAAACTGACAGCCAACCAGACAAGGATCCTTTTATTCCCACTCACTGCCTTCTTCCAATCAGCCAATGCTCTAACCATCTTAGTAACCTTCCTGTAATACCATGGGCTCTTAACTTGGTAAGCAGCCTCATGTGTGGCACCTTGTCAAAAGCCTTCTGGAAGTCCAAATATACAACATCCACTGCATCCCCTTTATCTATCCTACTTGTAATCTCCTCAAAGAATTCTCACAGGTTCATCAGACAGGATTTTCCCTTAAGGAAACCATGCTGACTTTGTCCTCTCTTGACCTGTGTCACCAAGTACTCCATCACCTTGTCCTTAACAATTTACTCTAACATCTTCCCAACCACTGCGGTCAGGCTAACTGGTCTACAATTTCCTTTCTGTTGCCTTCCTCCTTTCTTAAAGAGTGGAGTGACATTTGCAATTTTCCAGTCCTCTGGCACCATGCCAGAGTCCAATGATTTTTTTTGAAAGATCGTTTCTAATGCCACCAATCTCTAATGCTACCTCTTTCAGAACCGTAGGGTGCAGTTCATCTGGTCCAGGTGACTTTTGTACTTTTAGGTCTTTCAGCTTTTTGAGCACCTTCTCCCTTGTAATAGTAACTGTACCCACTTCTTTTCTTTCACACACTATATCATCTGGCACACTGCTAGTGTCCTTGACAGTGAAGACTGATACAAAGTACTCATTTAGTTCATCTGCCATCTCCTTGTCCCCCATTATTATTTCTTCTGCCTCATTTACTAGCGGTCCTATATCTACTCTCATCTCTTTTTTTACATACTTGAAAAAGCTTTTACTATCCACTTTGATATTATTTGCTAGATTGCTTTCATATTTCATCTTTTCTCTTCCAATAATTCTTTTAGTTTCTCTTTTAGGTTTTTAAAAACTTCCCAATCCTCTATCTTCCCACTAATTTTTTGCTTTGTTGTATGCCTTCCCTTTTGTTTTTACATTAGCTTTTGACTTCCCTTGTTTTTATTTTGCCCTTTGAGTACTTCTTCATTTTTGGAATACACACATCCTGCACTTCCTCATTTTTCCCAGAAACACATGCCATTGCTGTTCTGCTGACATCCCTGCCAGCAGCTCCTTCCAATTTATTTTGGCCAACTCCTCTCTCATACCACTGTAATTTCCCTTACTCCACTGAAATACTACTATGTCAGACTTTACTCAATCACATTGTGATCACTGGTTCCTAAGGGTTCTTTTACCTTAAGCTCACTAATCGCCTCCAGTTCATTACATTACACCCAATCCAGTATAGCTGATCCCCTGGTACGCTCAATGACAAACTGCTCTAAAAAGCCACCTTTTAGGCATTCAACAAACTCACTCTCTTGAGATCCATTACCAATCTGATTTTTCCAATTAACCTGCATGTTAAAATCCCCATGACTACCATAACATTGCTCTTTTGACACACTTTTTCTATTTCCTGTTGTACTCTGTGGTCCACCTCCCAGCTACTGTTGGGAGGCCTGTGTATACAACTGCCATCAGGGTCCTTTTACCCTTGCAGTTTCTTAACTCAACCCACAAGGAATCAACAACTTCTGATCCTATGTCACATCTTTCTACTGATTTGATGACATTCTTTACCAGTAGAGCCACGCTTCCCCCTCTGTCTACCTTCCTATCCCTCCGATACAATGTGTAACCTTGGGCATTCAGCTCCCAAATACAACCATCGTTCGGCCACGATTCAGTGATGGCCACAACATCATACCTGTCGATCTGTAATAGTGCAACAAGATCATACACTTTATTTCTTATACTCCACACATTGGGATGCAACACCTTGAGTAACGTACTTGCTACCCTTTTTGATTTTGTATCCCTAATGTACTGATACTCACCCTGTTGGCTGCGACTATGTCCCATCACCTTCCTAACAGTCTGACTGCACGCTACCTTTACTTTTTTACCATCCATCCTATCCTTAGTCCCATAACTCCAGTTCCCACCCCCCCCCCTGCTAAATTAGTTTAAACCCTCCCCAACAGCCCTAACAAACCTGCCCCGAGAATATTGGTCCTGCTCGGGTTCAGGTGCAACCCATCACTTTTGAAGAGGTCAAAACTCCTCCAGAAGAGATCCCAATGATCCAAAAACCTGAAGCCCTGCCCCCTGCACCAGCTTCTCAGCGAAGCATTTACCTGCCAGATCATCCTGTTTCTACCCGCGCTGGTGCGTGGCACAGGCAGCAATCCAGAAATTACTACCCTGAAGGTCCTGCTTCTCAGCTTTCTACCTTGCTCTCTAAATTCTTTTCTCAGGACCTCTTTGCTTTTCCTTCCTATGTCATTGGTACCAATATGTACCAAGACATCTGGCTGCTCTCCCTCCCTCTCCAAAATAATGTGGACATGATCTGAGACATCCCTGATCCTGGCACCTGGGAGGCAACATAACTTCTGGGTGTCCCATTCACGTCCACAGAATCTTCTGTCTGTTCCCCTCGTTTCCCTCACTATCGAGTCCCCTATCACTACCGCTCCCTTCTTCTCTCTCTTTCCCTTTTGCACCATAGACCCATACTCAGTGCCTGGAACCCAGTTGCTGTGGCATTCTCCCGGGAGGTCCAAAAGTATTCAAAGCGGTATACTTATTTTTGAGGGAAATGGCCACAGGTGTGCTCTGCTCTAACTGCCTATTTACATTTCCATGACAGAATCATTGTTTATCAGAACCTCAGATGTCAATGAGTAGGCATAGAAGAATGAGATAGGTCAGTTGGTTGAGTGGGGTCACAACAACAACCTTGCACCCAATTCCAAAAGCAATTGGACTTCAGGAAGGGGATATTGGACTTGGGAGACACACACACACACGGACACGCACGGACACATATCCTTATCAAGGGGTCAACAGTGTAGAAAGAGTCCTTAACTTTCAGATCTCAGAGGATCTATACTGGGCCCAACATACTGATGCAATCACAAAGAAGGCACAATAGCAGTTATACCTCACTGAGGAGATCTGGTATGTCCCCAAAGACTTTAGTAAATTAATTCTACAGATGTACAGTGGAGAGTATCACCGCCTGGTATGGAGGTGCCTATACACAGGACCAGGAAGGGCTGCAGAGGGCTGTCGACTCAGCCACCCTGTCAGAGGCACTAGCATCCATACCACTGATGGCATCCTCAAAAGACAATGCCTCAAGAAGGCAGCATCCATCATTAAAGACGCTCACCATCCAGGACAGCCCTCTTCTCATTACTACCATCAGGGAAGAAGTACAAGATCCTGAAGACGCACTCTCAACACTTTAGGAACGGCTTCTTCCCCTCTGCCATCAGATTTGTAAATAGTCCATGAACACTTCCTCACTATGCTGTTCATACATTTTTACATTATTTAATTGTGTTTTATATATTTATTACTGTAACATGGTAATTTTTAATGTATTCCACTGTCCCGCTGTTGCAAAACAACAAACTTCATGACACATGCCAGTTATTCCGATTCTGCCCTCTGCCGGCAGCCACATTCCAGCTAATTATTGGGCTCCCAGCAGCATTCCCATCTCATCTAAGCTGCCAGCATGGAAAGAGCCTATGTTCCTCTAAATCAGGAGTTCCCAACCTCTTTTATAGCATGGAGCCTTACCATTAACAGAGGGGTATTGGGTTGGAATCCCCTGTTCTAGATGAATTGTGATCAAATGAGATTCTCCTCCTGCAGATCTCGAAGGTCAATGGTACAAAGGTGTTTTGTTTATAGTAGCTTAGTTGTTCTCAGTAGCCCTGGGTTGGTGAGTGAAGCTGGGAGTTTACATTGTATAGGCTCAATAACTGACCTACTTAGAAGCATTTCAGCAAGTGCCAAGTGGCATCTCATTAGATCCACACGTTCAATTTAGAACAAAATGGGCTATAAAAGGATTTGATACTTGCATCATGCTCACTCAGGCCCCAGTCCTTCAAGAACTCAATCCCATCACTGAAGTCCTCATGTGGAAGAGAACCAGGCCGCTGTTGAAAAAACAACTCCAGTGTTTCATCCCTGTCAAGGTCACAGTCATAAGACATCTACGGGGGAATGAAAAAAAAATTAAATGATTTTTAATGCCGAGCAGGGAGCAATTCTCCTGAACTTTGAACTTTTCAAAATAAAAACAGTTCAGCCTTTTTAATTAAGGATATTAACATGAACTTCACAGAACAATTGAAATTATATTCAAATATTACACTGCTCCTCCAGCATTTCTGACAGAACATTGCCACAACCCTGGTGTGAATTTCCCTCAGGAAATTCCTGCATTTGCTGAGGTAAAATTCTAAACAATTACATTTCCTGTTATTGAAGAGAAGTGGATTAGCTAGAACTGCTTGCTTTCCTGCACCTAAGTCGCTCACATGAATAAAGTACCTCTTTATTTAAAAAAAAGGGAGTAGCTCAAACCATTGATAATTCTTATTAATAAGGCATCTGGCAAAAGCATGTGTTCCCTTCAAGCCAAAATCTCTATTTACATGTGGCAGAAGACAAGCTGAAAACATCACAGAATAAGAGGTAAACAGCATGAGCACAATCTCTTCCATCCAAGTCATCCAAACCAACCAGGGCACTTTACTGAGCTAGTCCATTTGCCTACAGTTTGCCTATGCTACTCTCCTGCCTTCTCTCTGTAACATTTGGCCCCCCCTTAATAATCAAGAACCAATCAATCTTCACTTTAAATACACCCAATGAGCTGACCTCCACAGCCATCTGTGGCAGTGAATTCTACAGAGTCACTACCCTCCAACTAAGAGATTCCTCCTCCTCTCTGTTCTCGTATTCTGAGGCTAGACTCTGGTTCTAGACTCTCCCACTGTGGGAAACATCCTATCGCCCTTTTATTCCTGTGACCATTCTTGTGAACCTCCACTGGACTCGCTCCAATGCCAGCACATCTTTTCTTGGAATAAAGGGTCTACAATTGCTTACAATATGCCAAGTGCAATCTGAACAATGCTTTATATGCCTCAGCATTCCATCCTTGCTTTTATATTCTAGTTCTCTTGAAATGAATGCTAATATTGCATTTGCCTTCCTTACCTCCAACTCAACCTGCAAGTTAACCTTTAGGGAATCCTGCAGGACTCCCAAGTCCCTTTGTACCTAATTTCTGAATTTGCTCCCTATTTAGAAAATAGTCTCTGCCTTTATTCTTTGTGTGGTCCAAAAGGTGTATGCTATACTCCTTCTGAAACACCTTAGCTACCCGTGTTGCCACCTTCAGGCAACCATCTACTTTACTCCTAACTCTCTATTGCACAACACTCCTCGAGCTGTATGTCCTGCTCCCAAAAAAAATCACTTTGCACTTGTCCAAGTTCCACTGCAATTCCTTTTTCTAGATCAAGATCCTGTTGTAACCTTAGGCAATCTTCTTCACTGCCCACTACCCCACCAGTGGGTGGCAGACAAGTGGAGGAGACTGGGTTCCTACGGTCCAGCTACAGATGGTGCACTGCGTCATCACTGCAGTCTCAAAGTCAAACACACAAACGTGGCTCCTCCTCACCAGAGATGGCCTGGAGCATGACTTTCAACCCAAGTTAATGAGGCTGCTAAATGACAGCCTTTTTCAAAAAAAAATAAATCCCTATTGCAAAGCCACGTGGTCTTCTGCCTCACACTCACTCTTCTCCTCAGGTCTGCTTTCCAAGTATATACCTTTCCACTCTTTGCCCAGTTCTGAGGAGAGTCATTGACCTGAAACATAAACTGGGGTTCTCTTTCCACAGGTGCTGCTTGACTGGCCGAGTTCTTCCAGCATTTCTGGTTTTGCTTCTCATTTATTGTTTTTCCCTCAATTATTTTGCACACGGAAGTTTATTCTTCAAAGGCTTCTCTCCAATTCCACATTCTTTTACCTCCAAACCGTCAGTATCTAACACAGTCCTCGAGTCAAGTAATAATTTGCTCAAATATTTTATATTGGGGAAAACACCACAGAACAAAACAATGGATAAGGTGGGGGGAAAAAAACAGGTGAACAATATAACGTGCAAATTCAGACCGAGAAAAAAATCTGAAGCTTCTCCTCGATAAAATACTATATCCACATCCTTGAATCGTAATTCGTAGATTCCCGTTCAAATAAAAAAAAAATCCGGATATAATTTAAAAATCAGTATAGTATTACTGTGATGGCATTTCCAAGACTGAAGTGATCTCAAATCACAAGGCGCGATTACATCACTCTAATCGTATTAACTCAAAACAGGAAACAGGGCGTATAAAATTAACACACAAAGATCGAGCAAACATTGTGAATTTACAATATGATCAATCGGATTACTGAATGTGCTAAATTACATTTCAAAGTGGAAAACAAACATACATTCGTATTTCTGGAAATTAATATTCAAAGCGATCATTAACCTGCCGCAAAGCTACACATCTTTTGCGAGTATTTTTTTGATTCGTACATTCCGTATATCCCATTATTCCAAAACTATCACTACTCCATCGTCTCCATTGTGGTTTTACATGTCACGCTAAACGAAAGATGTCCCCACCCGGTCTGAATAACAAATAAGCAAATTGAAACTATAGTACCCTTCCATGCAAGTAGATTTTGTGTCGGATTGATTTCATGCACCAACGTCGCCCAATCTAAAACTGAGCTCCACGCCTGGAGCTCCGCTGTCAATTGTCAGAGAAATGCCGGGGATTGATGGCCAGTGGGCAGCAGATCGCAAACGTAGGTGATCACATCCCATTTGCCCACCCTCCACCATGAAAGGTGACACGCATCGGGTCAGATTTGTTGTGAAGGAGCGAGCTACATCGGCTGCCCTTGCGGAAACATCTGTTACATCAGGTGTACCAGGAGCCTTACCTTGCTGGAGGCTGCACTCTCCGGACTGCCGTCCTGCCCCGGCTCACAACAGACTCCAACAAGGCAAAAATGACATCAGGTTACCGGAACTGCAGGCACCCCGGAAGGCTCTATGGGTAATGTAGTTTGATGTCTCCCATCCTCTCGCTGATGCAAGCACTCGCCTGACTGCAGAGGAACTACAAGCCGCTGCCTCCGCCGGCAGAAACACCCTTCCTCCCTCCAGCACAGAAACTCGCACAGTCAGTTCCTGTAGATGCAGCCCGAGAGAGAGACCAGGGGCACCGGAGTCCTAACGCAGGGTCTCGGCCAGAAACTGGAAACTGATTCCCTTTCCCTCACAGATGCTGCTCGACCCGATGAGTTCCTCCAACAGTTTGTTCTTCACAGGCTTTAGGTTTAGGTCGCACCCGAGGTTCCCACCCCTGCCTGGTGCTCATTGGTTGAATTTTGTTTGTCTATCTGTCCGTGGATAAGCCTTTAATCACTTCGGGGGCACCACCTCCGGGCAATGAAGCCAAGGGAAATTCCAAGACGAAGCGGGACATCTAGACGAACAGGTTGCGTCAAAACATTGAGATTTGTCACCACTGAGAAGGCACAGAGAAGAATTACGTACAATTATCCCGTCCACCGACAAGATAAAAGTGCTAATCTCAGCATCCTCTCCAGGGCATCACCCCCAACGGTGAAACCTATTCGCTCGTTAAGGCAGCATAGCAGTCAACTGTTCTGAATTCCATCATGTAAGGAGATTATTGACAGGACAGAGGTATTGATTTATGGATGTTCTCAAACCCTCCTTGAAAACGAGTAATATTCCCACAGAGTTAGTGGTGCAATCCTGATGCAGGGGTTCGACCCGAAATTCCTCCCACAGATGCTACTCGACCCACTGAGTTATGCCTGTTCATTATTTGTTTATCTATCTAGTGATACAGCGCTGCATAGGCCCTTCGATCCACGCTGCCACAGCAACCCCCCCCCCCCCCCCCCCCCCCCCCGGCAAACCCGAACCTTCTCACGGGACATTTTACAATGACCAACTATATCTTTGGTCTGCGGGAGGAAACCGGAGGACCCGGAGAAAAGCCGCGTATTCCTTACAGAACGGCGCTGGAATTGAACTCCAGGCTCTATTCTCTTGTGTTTCATCTGTCATAGAGTTAATTGTTAGAAAGATTGAGAGTGATAAAAGAAAAATAACTAATTGAGTGATGCCAACCTGGAAAACACTGTCTGAAACAGCATATCTCTTCACATTTAAAAAGCACCTGGATGAGCATTGAAGGGCCACAATGAACATAAAATAGTATAGGAATAGGCCTGTGGACTCTATGTGACCATACTGCTAGTTTAAATTAAAGGCACTTGCATATATATAATCAATATTCCTCCATTCCTTGCCTTTTCACGTGCTTGTCCAAATGTCCCTAAATTGTACCTGCTTCCATCTCTTCCAATGACAGTAGGTTAATTGCACCTAGCACTTTTTGTGCAATAAAAAACCTTGTAAAGCTTTAATTATCTTTGCCCTCTCACCTTAAATCTTTGCCCTCTAGTATTTGACATTAACCCCCTGGGGGAGAAAAAACATCAATCTACCCAATCAATGCCTCCAAATAATTTTAGATACTTCTAGCTGGTCAGAATCAAAATCACTTTTATTATCACAAATATGTCGTAGGTGGTGGGGTGGAAATATGTCTCCACCAAAGGAGGTGCAAGGCGCTGCTTCTCTCTGCTGGCCAGCAAGGTGTAGTACCTGCTTAGCACCCCCCCCCCCACCCCCACCTCTGATCATGGTCATGTGAAGCCATGGAAGGAGGTGTTGGATGGTCGTATGAGCAGCTGGTACATATTGCAAGTCCTGGTTATGCTTCCAAGCGCACATAAGCACGTAAGCCTCAAAGGGCTTTAATTTATCCTACTCCAGTGGTTCCTAGCATTCTGGACTACTTCTCATCTCTGGAGAGGAAGCCCACAATGAACACTAAGAACTTGAGGCCTTGAATAACCAACGGCCCCTGGAGAGACCAGAGAACATCATTAACCTCTGTGACATTTTAAATAATTAAACATTTCATTCAGTAACTACAGACTGTATGGACTTTGTGCATTCTTCCAGTAATGACATGGGTTTCCTCCATGTCAAGTTTCATCCCACCTCCCAAAGATATAAGGCCATAAGATATAGGAGTAAGTTAGGCCATTCAGCCCATCAAGTCTGCTGTTCCAGCATAGCTGATTTATTAACCCTCTCTACCTTTTCTCCTGTTTGCTTCCCATAGTCTTTGACACCCTTACTACTCAAGAACCTATCAACCTCCACATTAAATATACCCAATGACCTGGCTCCCACAGCTTTCTGTGGGAATGAATTCCTTAAATTCACCACCTTCTGGCTAAAGAAATTCTTCCTCATCTCTGTTCTAAAGGCGTGTCCTTGTCTTCTGGGGCTGTGCCATCTGGTGCTCAACTCCCCCACTATAAGCAACATCCTCTCCACAACCACTCTAACTAGGCCTTTTAATATTCAATAGGTTTCAATGAGGTGCCTTCACATTTTCTAAACTGTAGTGGGTACAAGCCCAAAACCATTATACATTCCTCATTTGTAGAATCTCTGGGGACAATTGATTGGAATGTGGGAACAATAGTACAGGATTAGTAAAGATTTAATTTAAGTAGGTGCATGAGATGGGTGCACATTCGGTGGCTGGTTTCCAAACTGTATGACTCTGTATTCTCTAAAATTGGTATTGGTATTGGCACAAGTTCCAAGAAACAATGAAAGCTTGTCTAGCATACTGTTTATACAGATCAAATCATTTAACATTGTATTGAGCTAGAATAAAACAATAAAAATGCAGAATAAAATATAAATGCTATCGAAAAAGTACATTGCAGGTAAATGATAAAGGACGAGATCACAATGAGGACAAGAGACATTCTTATACAAGAGATCCATTCAATAGTCTGATGACAGAGGGACAGAAGCTGACCTTTTGCCTGGTGATGCTTGCTTACAGACTTTGGTATCTTCTGCATGTCTGGGGTGGGTGAGGTCATTGATTATGTTGGCTGCTTTACTGAGGCAGTGAGAAGTATAGGCAACATACAGGGGTTCCTGTGACGTTCTGAGGCGTGTCCAAAACTCTCTGCAGTTTCCTACATCCAGACAGAATGCTTTCAAAATGCTTCTTTTACAGGGTTTCTCTACACTGCAGAGTAGAGACAACTAGCTAAAGCAGCTACCCCCACAGACCACACTTAATGGGCGCTTTTGATGAGTCCTGGAGGCAGGCCCATATCATATGGAAGACTCTGGGCTCGTTGGTGAAATATCAGAAGCATGAAACAAGAAGAGGCAGAAGATGAAGAGTAGCTGCTTCAAATTGTGGGAGATGGCTACAACCTCTCACAAACAGATGAAAGTATGGAATGCAGAAAACAAATGGCCTAGGAATTTGTAAAATACATTTGAAACATTAAATTCTCCATTTTAAATGTCCAGGGCAATAAGTGAGAATTCCAAAGCAGAAGACAGTCCATTGATGGCCAACATCTCCAAAAGTGTATTGATGTGTGGATGAGGTCATTTCAGACATGCTAGTTGCAGAGATGCAAAGAAGCCTTCCGAAAGAAATAATCTTCTTAGGCTGGATTTTCCAGAGAAATAAGAAATTCTGTATCCAATTGCCAGAACTTCACTATGTAAGAGTTAAGAAACTGAGAACTGAAAGTAAATGTGGAAATCCTGAACTTGCGAATGGTGCCTGCTGCTAGCTTCTCAACTGCAATCTAATTTTGGACTCACTGAGATTAGAAATCTGAGCCTACAGTTTCTTTTGGCATAAATACCAAACTAATGTATAATGCCTATGACACTGCCTTCAGCTTTTATAAATGTTATACATTTTCCAGTAGTTACACTATGCGACTTGTTTTCATTACTTGGTTTGCCCTGGTTCTGACAAATGGACTCTGCATATTGCAATGGAGTGGAGTAAGTATGTTAACTTTTAAAATAATTATCTTAAATTTTTTCCTTTTTCTGTCTCAATTTTTGGGTGTTTCCATATACTCTTTTCAAAGTTCAAAGTAAATTTATTATCAAAGTACATATATTTCATCACCATATACAAACCTGAGAATCATTTTTTGTGGACATACTCAATAAATCCATAATAGAATAATAATCATAATAGAATCAATGAAAGACCACACCAACTGGGCATTCAGCCAGTGTGTAAAAGACAGCAAACTGTGCAAATACAAAAAGAAAGAAATGATAAAAATAATAAATAAATATCAACAACATGAGATGAAGAATCCTTAAAAGTGAGTCCATGGGTTGTGGGAACATTTCAGTGATGAAGCAAGTGAAATCAAGTGAGGTTATCCCTTTGGTTCAAGAGGCTGATAGTCGAGGGGTAATAACTGTTCCTGAACCTAGTAGTGTGAGTTTTGAGGCTCATGTATCTGGCAGCAGCGAGAAGAAAGCATGACCTGGGTGGTGGAGGTCTTTGATGACGGATGCTGCTTTCCTGTGACAATGTTTCATGTAGATATGCTCAGTGGTGGGGTGGGCTTAACTTGTGATGGACTGACACATCCACTATTTTTTGTAGGACTTCCTGTTCAAGGGTACTGGTATTTCCATACAAGGCTGTGATGCATGCAGTCAATATACTGTACTCTCCACCATACATCTATAGATGTTTGACAGTTTTAGATGTCATGCTGAATCTTTGCAAACTCCCAACGAAGTAGAGGCACTGCTGTGCTTTCTTTATAATTGCACTTATGTACTGGGCTCAAGACATGTGATAACACTGAGGAATTTAAAGTTGCTGACTCACTCTACCTCTGATCCTCTTATGAGGACTAGCTCATGGACCTCTGGTTTCCTCCTTCTGAAGCCAGTGATCAGCTCCTTGGTCTTGCTGACATTGAGTAACAGGTGGTTGCTGTTGTAGCACCACTCAATCAGGTTTTTAATCTCCCTCCTATCTGCTGATTCGTCACCACCTTTGATTTGGCCTATAACAGTGGTGCCATCAGCAAACTTGAATATGGCAATGATGCTATGCTTAGCCATGCAGTCATAAGTGTAAACCAAGTAGAGAAGGGGGCTAAGTACACAGCCTTGTTGTGCACCTTTGCTGATGGAGATCGTGGAGGGGATGTTATTGCCAATCTGAACAGACTGGGGTCTGCAAATAAGGAAATCAAGGATCTAATTGCACAGGGAGGTATTGAGGCTAGGGTCTTGAAGCTTATTGATTAGTTTTGAGGGGATGATAGTATTGAATGCTGAGCTGCAGTCGATAAAGAGAATCCTGATGGATGAATCCTTCTGTCCAGATATTCCAGCTTTGAGTGAAGAGCTAATGAGATGGCATCTGCTGTGGTCCTATTGCACTGGGTGGCAAATTGGAGTGGATCCAAGTTGCTTCTCAGGCAGGAGTTGTTATGTTTCATCACCAAACTCTCAAAACACTTCATCACCGTGGATGTAAATACTACTGGTTGATAGTCATTTAGGAAGGTTACCGCGTTCTTCTTAGGCACTGGTATAACTGAAGCCTGCTTGAAGCAGGTGGTACCTCAGTCTACCGAAGTGAGAGATTAAAGATCTTAGTGAACATTCCAGCCAACTAATTAGAATAGGCCTTTAGAACTTGGCCAGCTACCCCTTGTAGGTCGGATGCTTTTCGTGGGTTCACCCTCCTGAAAGATGCTTGTACTTTGGTCTTAGAGACTGAACTCACAGGATCATCGTGGGCTTTGGGAGTTCATAATGGTTACTCCATCTTCTGTCCATCAAAGCAAACATAGAAGGCATTGAGCTCATCAGGAAGCAAAGCTCTGTTGTCGCCCATGCCGCTTGATTTTACTTTATAAGAGGTGATAGCATTCAAGTCCTTTCCACAACTGAAGAACAGAAAAGTGATCAGATTTCCTGAAATGTGGTTTGGGCATGGAATGGTAGGCATTCTTTATCTCAGTATAACAGTGGTCTAGGTTGTTGGGACTTCTGGTCCTACAGGTTGTATGCTGATGGTAATTAGTCAGGGATTTCTTCAAAGGGGCCTTGTTAAAGTCCCCGACAATGACTTGAAATGTATCGGGATGGCCTGTTTCTTGTTTGGTGATGGCATCATACAGCATCTTATAGTTGGCCACTGGTGGCCACGATCATGGATGTGAACTTCCTAGGTAAGTAGAATGGGCAGCACTTGATCATTAGGTGTTCAAGGTCAGGAGAATATGAGTTTGACAAAACTGAACTCAAATTTTTTTAACACCATGATTAAGATATCTATTTGAATATGTTTGAATCTGTCAGAAACATTTACAGAAAACTCATGTTGTTTGCTGGTTATCAAAACCATATAACCATATAACAATTACAGCACAGAAACAGGCCATCTCGGTCCTTCTAGTCCGTGCGGAACGTTTACTCTCACCTAATCCCACTGACCCGCACTCAGCCCATAACCCTCCATTCCTTTCCTGTCCATATACCTATCCAATTTTGCTTTAAATGACAATACTGAACCTACTTCTACCACTTCTATTGGAAGCTCATTCCACACAGCTACCACTCTCTGAGTAAAGAAATTCCCCCTCATGTTACCCTTAAACTTTTGCCCCCTAAGTCTCAACTCATATCCTCTTGTTTGAATCTCCCTTACTCTCAATGGAAAAAGCCTATCCACGTCAACTCTATCTATCCCCCTCATAATTTTAAATACCTCTATCAAGTCCCCCCTCAACCTTCTACGCTCCAAAGAATAAAGACCTAACTTGTTCAACCTTTCCCTGTAACTTAGGTGCTGAAACCCAGGTAACATTCTAGTATATCTCCTCTGTACTCTCTCTATATTGTTGACATCTTTCCTATAATTCGGTGACCAGAATTGTACACAATACTCCAAATTCGGCCTTACCAATGCCTTGTACAATTTTAACATTAAATCCCAACTCCTATACTCAATGCTCTGATTTATAAAGGCCAACATACCAAAAGCTTTCTTCACCACCCTATCCACATGAGATTCCACCCTCAGGGAACTATGCACCATTATTCCTAGATCACTCTGTTCTACTGCATTCCTCAATGCCCTACCATTTACCATGTATGTCCTATTTGGATTATTCCTACCAAAATGTAGCATCTCACACTTATCAGCATTAAACTCCATCTGCCATTGTTCAGCCCACTCTTCCAACTGGCCTAAATCTCTCTGCAAGCTTTGAAAACCTACTTCATTATCCACAACGCCACCTACCTTAGTACCATCTGCATACTTACTAATCCAATTTACCGCCCCATCATCCAGATCATTAATGTATATGACAAACAACATTGGGCCCAGTACAGATCCCTGAGGCACACCACTAGTCACCGGCCTCCAACCTGACAAACAGTTATCCACCATGACTCTCTGGCATCTCCCGTCCAGCCACTGTTGAATCCATTTTACTACTTCAATATTAATACCTAATGATTGAACCTTCCTAACTAAACTTCCATGCGGAACCTTGTCAAAGGCCTTACTGAAGTCAGAGTTTTGTTAGTGAGGCTTGATCAGTCCTTAACAAATGGATCAAAATCGGATCTAGAATCAGGTTTGTTATTGACATTTGCTGTAAGTTGTTTCTTCGCAGCAGTACAGTGTAAGAAATAAAAATCACTCTGTTACAATAAACGAACAAAAACATAAATAAATAGTGTGAAAGGGGAATACTGAGGTAGTGTTCATTGGTTTATGAACCATTCAGAAATCTGATGGCAGAGGGAAGAAACCATTCCTAAAATGTTAGGTGTGGGCCCTCGGCCTCTGGTACTTCCACCCCAGTGATAGTAATGAGAAGAGAATGTGTCCTGGATGGTGAGGGATGAATGCTGTCTTATTGAGGCACTTTTGGAGATGTCCTCAATGGTGCGGAGGGCTGTGCCTGTGATGGACCTGGCTCAGTCTACAATGCCCTGCAGCCACTTTTGATCCTGCCCATTGGAGCCTCCAGACCAGGCTACCAGTCAGTGACGCAACCAGTCAGAATGCTACATCTGTAGGAATTTGCAAGAATCATTGGTGACATTACAAATCTCCTCAAACTCCGAGTGAAGTATAGCCACTAGCACGCCTTCTTCATGATTGCAGCAATGTGTTGGGTCTAAGGTGGACCCAACGTGTTGGGTCTAGCCTGGAACTTGAAGATGCTCACCCTTTCCAGCACTGACTCATCAATGAGGACTTAACTGTGTTCTCCTGACTTCCCCACAATCAATTCCTTGGTCTAGCTGACACTGAGTGCAAGATTGTTGTTTGGACACTGCTCAACAGCCTATCTATCTTACTCCTGTATGCCTCTTCATTGCTATCTGAGATCCTGCAAACAATAACAGTGTCAATGTTGAAATTATAGATGGCCTTTGAGCTGTGCCTGGCCACAGCCAAAACAATGACCATTTACATCCAAATGATGGCCCTTTACATCCAATAGGCCCGTGATGCCATGGAAACCAGACAACCTCAACAACTAATCTCTACTGGTTTTAAGGAGGAACTTGCTGCTTAAAGATCTGTCCAAGGTAAGTACAACCTTAATGGGTAAGATGAGCAGCAAACCAGGAAATGGGGACTCACATGTTCTTCCAGTGTAGAAGACGATGATGAGATGATGTATCCAGTTTCTGTCCAGATGCAGTTAGATCTGTATAGGCAGGATATGAGGTTTTCTTTTAATATTGCTGCAGTCACCAAGGGAATAGTAACATTAGGTAGAAAATTTCCAGGTATTGACCTAGTGATAATGTAGGAGCACTGTTGGCTATCCAAAATAGGAGGGGAACTAGGAGGTGATAGCAGTTGATCTTGGAGGGGATGAAGTCAACCTGGATGGAGATCCTTTTGATGTAACTGGTTATTTGATGTAGTGCATTCTGCAGAATGTGGGCCAGATCTCACTAGCAAATGTCAAATGTTCAGCATGGAACTGCCAGTATTTTGCTATTTAATTGCCAGCATATCTGGGACTTCCATCCATCTGTGATCAAATGCCAAAGTTCCAAACTTAATGACACTATATCCATCAGAACACAATGACAATAAGCTGCTCATTGTGTCAAACAGTGCAGCTGATGAATAGATCCAAATATGTTATGTAACTGACATTCTACGCAGCACCAATAAATGGGGGATCTAACTGGGGAGAAGTTGGTGCGGAATGTATGGCAGCACTTGTGGGCTGCCCACAGCACACCCTCAGGTGTGTTGGTTGTTAATGCAAATGTATTTCACTGCATGTTTCAATGTACACATAATATATAAACTTGAATATTGAAGTCATGGGACTTCATTAGAGATAAGCATTTACAGAGAACAACGCTTCTGTGTGAGACATATGAATGAAAGCTTCTTTCACAGATGTTTGTGGTAATTCCTAAAATCTCTGCAATTTTCATTTTTGTCTGGAATGACTATTAAAATGGGCATTTATTTTCAACTGCAATATCCTATTTGTGGGAATAACTGCATTATAAATATATGGCAGAATTCCAGGAAAACTGTACATCCATCCCAAATTTATGTCACTGAATTTGTCCTTGATCCAGATAAGAATTTAAAAGTCTAAGACTTTAAAAATGGAGTTTAAAGGTATATAATACTATTACTTTAAAACTTTGACAGCACAAAGGCAAAATGCTCCCCCTTATCCTTCTCCATTTGTCTGAGGATCTCGATATGTATCCTCTCCTTTCAAAGTTCAAGGTCAAGTTTACTGTCATTCAACCATGTACATGTATACCTCGAAACAATGTTCCTCTGGACCAAAGTGCACAACACAGTACATATAACTCACACACAACAAATAAAGTAAAATTACAACAAATAACTTAGTAAATAATAAAATATATTCCAGAAGATTGACATTTAGTATAATGGGCATTTACAACACAAGTTAAAATATAAACAGTATAACAGTACCAGTGCTTCAAACGTGATGAGACCTGGGTGGTGGCAGAGGGTTTGGTAGTCTCACTGCCTGGAGGAAGAAGCTGTTTCCCATCCTAACAATCCTTGTCTTAATGCTACGGTACCTCCTGGCTGATGGTTGGGGGTCAAAAAGATTGTAGGATGGATGGGAGGGATTTGTCCTACAATCTTCTTGACCCCCTACCATCTAATGGGCTGCATATGCAATGCTGATGATAAATATCTCAGCGGTGTGGAAGACAGACCCCGATGATCCTCTTAGCTGTCCTTGAAATCCTTTATAGGGTCTTGGAATCAGATGCTTTGCAATTCCCATACCAGGCAGTGATGCACCTGGCCATGGCACTCTCAATGGCATTCCTGTAAAAAATGATTAGAATGGGGGGGGGGGGGGGTGCCTTGCTCGCCTCAATCTCCTCAGGAAGTAGAGACACTGCTGTGCTTTTTTGACTGAGGAGGGGGGTGTTGATGGACCAAGTGAGATTGTCCATTATGTGTGTTCCCAGAAGCTCAGTGCTCCTGATTCTCTCCACAGAGAAGCCATTTAAATGCAGTGGGGATGTGCAGTGTAGATCTAGCATCATCCAACTAGGTGAGGTCATACTTCCCTGACTGTATCCATCTCTTTCTAGAGACTAGAGTATTATCAGTAATTTCTTCCCTCTATTTATAACTGCACTGTCACCTTAGATACTCCCCAGGGTTCTACAGGTGTCCTCCACTTTACGAATGTTCACTTTACGCCATTTCACCTTTACAAAAGACCTACATTCGCATTACAAAAAGGATTTTCGCTTTTACGAAAAATTTTCCCATATAAATTAATTGTTCTTCGCTTTACACCATTTTGGCTTAAGAAAGGTTTCATAGGAACGCTCTACCTTTGTAAAGGGGGTTACACCTGTATTCTTGTCCTCTCCCATTTCATACCTATATGTTGCTTGTGGTTATATTTCATCACTTTCTCTGATGAAATGTCATAAACTTGTGATGTTAACTATCCCTCTCTCAAGAGCGGCAGATGATCTGCCGATTATTTCCTTTTTTTAATTTCTTTAATAGATTTCCATTATTTGTTGTATTTTGCTTTCATGGTTCTTTTCCGAGCTACAGCAGCACATTGAGAAAGCTCTGGAAGAAGTAAAGGAAAGCATTGTCTTTGATGAAGATTATCTCACAGTCATCACCACTAATTAAGTCAGCCCAGACTCACTTTAACAGTGAGGATATCTATCAACGTGATGGCACCATTGTTCTTAGTGGAACAGGCTAAGGATGAGATTTAACCAGGTTCTAGGTGAACCAAAGCCATGTACATAGAACATAGAATATTACAGCACAGTACAAGTATAACTCACTATGTTGTGCCAATCTTTTAACTTTCTCCAAGATCAAGCTAATCTTTCCCTCCCACAAAGCCCTCTATTTTCTTACATCCATGTGCTTATCTAAGAGTCTTTTAAATGTCCCTAATATATCTGCCGTTACCACTGCGCCTGGTAGCGTATTCTAAGCACCCACCACTCACTGTGTAAAGAAGCCTCCGACATCCCTATACTTTCCTCTAATCACCTTAACATTATGCACTCTCATATTAGCCATTTTTCCCTGGGAGAAAGATATGGCTGACCACTCTATCAAGTCTCTTGTCATCTTAGAGACCTCTATATACATTTAGTGTTCAGTATTCCAGTCACAGAATACATCACTACAATTTGTGACATCATAACCTAACACATCATTCACTTCCCATTGCCTTCAAGCAGAATCAATGCTAATTCAACAAGGAGAATAAAGGAGCACACAGAACTATTAGTAAACATGACTTAAAATGAAATTGTACCCTAGAAAAGCTTCAACGTAGTGTTTCCTGCAACCAAAAGAAATGATAACTGTTAAAACCGTCTCTATCTTTTACACTTGTTGAAGAACGTTGAATGAAAGATTTACAATGGTTCATTGAAAAATCCTAAATTGCCTCATCAGATTAACAACCAACTGGCAATAAAAGCAAACTGTCTGGTTAAACAACAAAGATCATAATTGCGTCTTTACTAATGATATAATCCTTAACTTATGCCAATAAATTAGTTTACTTGACTTGTTCCCTAGCCAATAGGAAATCAAGAATGTTTTGTATTGGCAATAAAGTTAGGATTGCAGCCCATTTAAATAAACAGAATATGATTATTTCACTGAGATAAATAAAGGAACTATTATAGTAGCAATTTTAGACACAAATGGTCTATGTTTATTCATGTATAAATATTGATGTTTTAGACATAATCAATCTAAGTAGTCTGTCCATCAACTTATTGCAATAATATGTATGGTATATTTCTAACTCCAATCTAAACCTGTTCTGAAATTCTTCCTGGTTCTCTCCCCATAAATGGTATCTGACCTGCTGACTATTTACTGGATATTCTGTTTTTAGTTTTAGAATTGTAAGAGATTCTACAACTATGCAAAAAGGAGTGGAAAAAATATCAAATGTATGTTTCCCCAGAGATGAAGGTCATTGTTGAAATATGAGGTAAAGAAATGGCTGGGATATTTAGTTCATATCTATAAAGGACATTTAGCATAGTGGAGAATGGAAAGTTTAATGAAGACCTTAAAGAAAATCATAATTACTAAAAAGAACTGGAGAAATTGAGGCATCTAAAAGCCAAGGATCTGATAACTTGCATTCTAAATTTCTAAAAGAGGTGGCAGCAGAGATAAAGGAAGTATTAACAATGATCTAAGAACATTCACTCAGTTCAGAAACTGTTCCAGCTTATTGAAAGGTTGCAAAAGTAAAATTGTTATTAAGAAGAGAGGAAAATAGAAAATCATCAATCTGGCATAAATAGTTGTCAAAAAGCTGGAATTATCAACTCTGTGGCAATACTTCCTGACACAGTATGTGGGCAGGCCAACTACAGGAGAGTCCATACCAGATCAAGGACTAGACAATGAACCTGATTAGGTGACAGACCTCTCGGTGGGCAAGCATATCGAAGATAGTGACCAAAACCCCTGTCCTCCAGCATAGCCACAGCCAAAGACAAAGACAGGGAATGATATGGAAAAGTTTTTAATTGGAGGAAAACTAATTATGATGGTATCAGACAGGAACTTGGGAGTGTAAATTGGGAATAGATATTCTAGGGGAAATGCACAGCACAACTGTGGAGGTTGTTTAGGGAGCACTTGTATGGGGTTCTGGATAGGTTTCTCGCACTTAGACAGGGAAAAACTGATAAAATAAAGAAACCATGATTGACAAGGGAGGTGCAACATTTAGTCAAGAGGGAAAAGGAAGCATACTTAAAGAATCAAAAAATAGGCAGGGCTCTTGAAAATTATAAGGTAGCCAGGAAGGAGGTAAATATACTTAGGAGAGATAGAAGACGACATGAGAAGGCATTGGCGAGTAGAATTAAGGAAAACCATAAAGCATTCTACATCTACATGGAGAACAGGAGGATGACTGCAGAGGGATAAATGTAGAAATATGTGCCTGGATGCGGAGGAGGTAGCGAAGGTCCCTAATGAATATTTTTGAAGAGCTTTGACCAGCAGCCACTCCAGACAGTGGAAGTTTTAAGGGGAAGGGATTTCAATCAGGTCCACTGCCCAAGGGTAAAAGGCAGCAGTTTTAACCAACGACCAATTGGTGTTTGGGATTGATTAGCAAAAACAAATTAAAGGAAGGTAGGAATGAGCACAGTGGCAGTTGTCTGAGTGGGCAAAGTCAGAGAGGTGATCTTCAGGCTTTAGCTCTTCAAGGCTTCAATCAGAGAAAGCAAATGAAGGAAAAGCTCAAGTTTTTTCGTTCTCTTATTTATATCTACTGAGCTAGGACAGTAGAGATGACAGGCAGGATAGTGGAATGCTCCTCATGCAGAATGTGGGAAAGCAATGTCCCTGATGACTACAACTGCGAGAAGTGCATCCAGCTGCAACTTCTAACAATCCAGGCTGAGGGAGTGATAGATAGGACATATAGAGCAGTAGTTGCATCCAAGGTGCAGGACACAGGAAACTGGGTGACAGTCAGGAAGGGAAAAGGAGTTAAGGAGCCTGAGCAGAATACCCCTGTGGCCATCCCCCTCAACAACAGAAATATCACTTTGGAACCTGTTGGGGGGCCAGGGCGGGGTGCATGAACTAACAGAGGGAAGTCACAGTGGTCGAGTCTCTGGCACCGTCTGCCTCTGTGACTCAGAAGGGAAGAGGGGATGAAGAGGCAAACAATGGTGATAGGGGATTCATTAGTTAGGGGAATAGGGAGGTTCTGTGGGCGAGAATGAGATTCCCAGATGGCACGTTGCCTCCTGGGTGGCAGGGTCCAGGATATCTCGGACTGAGTCCTCAGCATTCTTAAGTGGAAGGGTGAACAGCCAGAAGTCATGGTCCATGTAGGTACCAATGACATGGGTAGGATGAGTGATGGGGTTCTGCAAAGGAAGTTCAGAGAGTTATGTGCTAAGTTAAAGGGGATCATGGGGCTCTCTTCTAGGGAAGGTGGGACCTGTAGAGAAGGGACAGTTTGCACCTGAACTGGAGGAGGACTAATATCCTAGTGGGAAGGTCTGTTAATGCTGCATGATGGGGTTTAAACTAGAGTTGCAAGGGGATGGGAACCAGAGTACCTGAACAGTTAGTGATGTTGTGGTGGCAGATGTTAGTAAGACCTCAGACAAAGTTAGAAAAAGGTGCAACTAGTGTTCTGAGCTGCCTATACTTCAATTTAAGAAGTATCGTAGGAAAGGCAGATAATAGTGCTGAAGAGGAGGTAGGTAGCTGGCTTACAAACAGAGGCAATGTGTAGTGAGGAGAGGTTGTTGATAAGGTAAGATTACCATCAACAGGATGAGCTGCAATGTAAAAGGCGGACAAAATTGAAAAGGCTGATTACAGGACTGAAGGTGATGTATTTGAATGCGTGCAGTATATGGAATAAGGTAGATGAACTTGCGGCACAGTTACAGATTGGGAGCGATGATATTTTACGCATCACTGAATCATGGCTTAAAGATTATAGCTGGGAGCTTAATGTCCAAGGATACACATTGTATTGAAAGGACAGGCAGGAAGGCAGAGAGAGCAGTGTTGCTCTGTTGGTAAAAAATGAAATCAAATCAAATCATTAGAAAGAAGTGACTTAGGGTCAGAAGGTGTTGAATCATTGTGGATAGAGCTAAGGAATTGCAAGGGTAAAAAGACCCTGATGGGAGTTGTATACAGACCCCCAAACAGTAGTAAGGATGTGGCCGGCAAATTACAATGGGAGATGGAAAATGCATGTCAAAAGGACAATGTTACAATAGTCATGGAGGACTTCAATATGCAGGTAGATTGGGAAAATGAAGTTGGTGCAGGATTCCAGGAGCACAAATTTCTGGAGTGCCTATGAGATGCCTTTTTAGAGCAGCTTGTGGTTGAGCCCAACGGGGGATCAGCTATTCTGGATTGAGTGCTGTGCAATGAACCGGAATTGATTGGACACCTTAAGGTAAAAGTAAGTTTTAGTAAATTAATTTAGTAAATTTTAGTAAGTTAAGGTAAATTTTAGTAAGCTGTTGTCAAGGTTTCTCTTGGTAGACTTATCCAGAAAGTCACAAGGAATGGGGTTCATGGAAACTTGTCTGTGTGGATTTCGAGTTGACTTGATCACAGAAAGTAGAGGGTGGTCCCAGAGGGAGCGTAGTCTGCCTGAAGGTCCCGTGACTAATAGTGTTTGCTAAGTTCTGCTCTGGGACCTCTGCTTTTTGTGATTTTTATAAATTACGGATGCAGAGATGGAGAGGAGGGTTGGTATGTTTGCAGGTCACACAAAAGTTGAAGGTGTTGCGGATAGTGTAGAAAGTTGTCATAGGTTACAAAAGGATGTAGACAGGATGCAGAATTGGGCAGAGAAGTTGCAGATAGGGTTCAATCTGGAAAAGTGTGAAGTGATTCACTTTGGGAGGTCAAACGAAGGCAGAGTAGTGAATTTATTTGAAATTTTATATCTATCCTACAATGTGAGGGAATAAAAATCTTTGTGTTATGACTCCGTTGCAATGTATAGACATTTGAATTTATAAGTCTAATGGCTTGTGGAAAGAAGCTATCCCATAGCCTGTTGGTCCTGGCTTTAATGCTGCAGTACTGTTTGCCAGACGGAAGCTGCTGAAACAGTTTATGGTTGGGGTGACTGGTGTCCCTGATGATCTTCCAGGCCTTCTTTATGCACCAGCTGCAGTAAATGTCCTCAATGGAGGGAAGTTCACATCCACTGATGTGCTGAGCTGTCTGTACCACTCTGTGTGGTGCCGTTCCCATACCAGGCGGTGATACAGCCAGTCAGGATGCTCTGAATGATGCCCCTGTAGAAGGTCTTGAGGATTTGGGTGCTCATGCCAATCTTCTTCAGTCACCTGAAGTGGAAGAGATAGCATTGTGCTTTTATTTTTGCACACAGCCAGTGTGTACAGTCCAGGTGAGAACTTGAAACTACTCACCTTCTCAACTGCAGTTCCATTGATGTTGATCGGGATGAGCCTGCCTCCGCTCCGCCTGTAATCCACAATCAACTCTTTTGTTTTTAGGATATTGAGGGAGATGGTGTTATCTTGGCATGACTGTACCAGGGTTTCAACCTGCTGGAAATAAGGCCGATCAAAGTCGTGTCATCTGCAAATTTGATCAGCAGATTGGAGCTGTGTGTGGCAACACAGTTGTGGGTGAAAAGGGTGTAAAGGAGGGGACTCAAGACACAACCCTGGTAGGATTCCCAGCAGTATGGAAGAACAGAGGGATTTTGTGGTCCAAGTTGAAGTTGCTGCTATGGTGGTTAAGAAGGTGTATAGTGTGTTGGCCTTCTTAGACAAGTTATTGGGTTCAACAGCTTTACAGAGGTTGCAGCGGAGGTTTACCAGGATGCTGTCTGGATTAGAGAACATGGATGAGTGAGCTAGAGCTTTTCTCTTTGGAGCGATAGTGGATGAGAGGCAACTGGATAGAGATGGCTAAGATTATGAGAGGCATAGGTAGAGTGAGCAGCCAGCACCTTTCTTGTAGGGCAGCAATGACCGATACCAGAGTAGAGAAATTAAAGTGAGTAGAGAAAATTTTAAGGGAGATTTTAGAGGTAGGTTGTCTTACACAGAAAGTGCATGTCAGTCGCACTCTCTCTAAAGCTCTTAAACTGAATACCCGACTAAGAAGGCCAACACAATATGTGCCTTCTTAACCTCCACAGCAGCAACTTTGAGCGATCTATGGACTTGGGCCACAAAATCCCTCCGTTCTTCCATGCTGCTAAGAACCCAGCCATTAACTTTGTACCACACACAAAATGCTGGAGGAACTCAGCATCTATGGAAAAGTGTACTGTCGACGTTTTGGGCGAAACCCTTCACCAGGACTGGAGAAAAAAACCTTGTACTTTGCCTTCAAGTTTGACCTTCCAAAGCAAATCACTTCATACTTCCCTGGATTGAACTCCATCTGCCACTTCACTTCCAAACTCTGCCTGGGTGGTGGTTGAGGCTGATAAAATAGGGATATTTAAAAGACTTAGATAGGCACATGGACGTAAATAATAGAGAATTATGGGCTATATTGGAGAGAAGGGTTGTATAATCATGGAGCAGATTCATATTAGTTAACACAACGTTGTGGGCTGAAGGAGCCACATTGCGCTATGCCGTTGCACGTTCTATTTTAGCGAAGAAAGTTGATCTTATTGTCTACTTTCCTAACGCGTCCTCCAAATAATAAAGATAATATTGTACCAAAATCATTTTACACATTGCTTTTCTTATCCCATTTTCTTACAACAGAGGGAGCTGTGAAGTTCCAAACTAATGCAAATTCAAACATGTTTAATGCTGTAATCATCAAACCATTTAAGATATATTGGAACTAAGTAATTACTGTTGAATTTTGAAAATAATTTCCTAGAAAGAACAATTCCACACAAACAGCACACAAAGAACAATTCCTAGTTCCCCCCCCCCTCTCTCTCTCCCCAAACCCCACCTTGGTATTGGCATGTACATCCGTCTATTCACCTCCTCCCCTTACTTCCATTCAGGGCTCCTTCCAGGCCTTCCTCTACATTTGTCAGACCCATCGTAAATTAGGGGACCGTTTTGTTGAGTATCTCCGCTCTACCCGCCTAAAGCAGAACCTTTCGGTGGCCCAACATTTTAATTCCGATTCCTATTCCCATTCCCGATCCGACATATCGATCCATTCCCTCATCTTGTGCCACGATGAGAGCACCCTCAGGGTGGAGAAGCAACGACTTATATTCTGTCTGGGTAACCTCCAACTTGATGGCATGAATATCGATTTCTCTTTCCGGTAAAAGAAGGATCTCTCCCCACTCCCCTCTTCTATTCCTCACACTGGCCGCTTATCACCTATCTGTCACCTCGCCCTGGTCCCCCCCCCCTCCCCATTCTCCTTTTGTCCATTATCCTCTCCTGTCAGATTCCTTCCTCTCCAGCTCTTTACCTTATCTACCCAACCAGTTTCACCTATCACCTTCGAGCACGCCTTCTTACCCCCCCATCTTTTTATTCTGGGGTGTTACCCCTTTCTTTCCAGTCCTGAAAGAAGGATCTCGGCCCAAAACATCAACTGTTTATTCATTTCCATGGACGCTGCCTGACCTGCTGAGTTCATCCAGCATTCTGTGGGTCTGTTGCATTAGATTTTCAGCATCTGCAGTAGTGTTTATCGGAGAACCTTCTGAAAATTGATCACAAGAACAGGTATCATTGTAATTCTCTTCCCATAAGCTGCATTCTGCACTGCCTATGTGTTAGCCATCTCCTTAAAATCGGCAATCAAACTGCAATTATAATTGTAATATAGCAGAGGACGAGTACGATCAGCTCTGTAGAGGCAGAAACGTGATATAAATGCGCTGTGCATTACAGTTAGGATCAGCTACTGGATTTACTGTTACACGGTATTTTCAATATTGTTAGTTCTCCCCCTCCCAGCTCAGCTTAATTAAATATGGAAATGGCAAGTTAGGCTGTTCTTTCCCCCCATTTTTTTAAACTCACCCCCACCCCATTCAATGTGCTGAGGTTAAGGTTACCCACTATGCATCAGCTCTTAAGTTACTTTAATGTAAACTAGAAAGTATTGACAAACTCCTCTCTCATACATCAATACAAATAGATGGGACGGTGCAAGGCCGAGGAGGTCTTAGAAAGTGATGGTTGCTTACACCGATCTGATTAACTGTGGTTTTCGAGTTACTGTCGTCTTATTTACTCTTATTAAGTGCATTGTATTTATTCAAGAATATATTATATTTGTTGTAAATGCCATTTTTAGTCCAAAATTAAACAATGGTTAATTTTGAACCATATATTTTTTATCAATTTTTATCATCATGCAATTTACTTAATGTTGTCAATCGAATGGCAACATGAAAGATGAACGTGGTGAGAGAATGCCGATAATTCTATCAATAGAAAATGAAATATTTCTATTCGATTAGAAATAGAATTGAAGTGTCTACCTGTCATTCGCAGTAGAATGGAAATCTAACTGCAGCTGTGGTCCAGCAGACAATTTGCAAGGTGTGTACCTCAAGACTTAAAAGCAACAGCGCGGAATCATCTCTATCCTTGCGACCAAGCGGAATCAGTAAGGTTTATGAGTGGTGCACGTTGAAGCGTCTTTTTTTTCATTCACAAAGCAGGGAGAGATGATTTTGCCCTGTTAAGTCGCCAGCAGCGCAACGCCTTGCCCCAGAGCCGCCTAGTGTTTTACGTCAAGTTGGAGCGTGGACCGGACGCGCGAAGGGCGGAGTCTGGTCTGTGTAAGAGAGCTGGGCTTCTTTTCTGCCGTTCAGCTCGTGGGCAGCAACATGCGCTGCGATTGAGGACTGGAGCAGCCGGGAGTGAAGAAAACTAGTGGAGAAACTTCCAGCAGCCTTGCGGGGGGAAAAGGTGAGTCAATGCAGTAGGGTTCCGTGGAGGGTTAAAGTAAGAACAGTGAGCAGAGGAGAGATATTTTTTTGGGGGGGAGGGTGGGGGTGGAATTGGAACGCGACTTGCCTGCGGTTCAGGAGAGACGGTAGGAAGTACTGGGTGTGGGATGTGCCGAGTCCTGGAGGCTGGATGGGCTTCTTTCGACGGGGCTTGGGGCGCTCCGGGTCGCCGCTTGTTGCTGTTAAGGAAGGGGAAGTCGAAGCAGGCGCTCACCGCACCCGTTACTTCGCTGTAATCAAATCTCTTGCTCAGCCTCAACTTCTCAAATCGTCACACCCGGAAAATGCCTCGAGTGGGTCCGATTGGTTCCTGCCGAGGGAAAGAAGTGCAAAGAGAGAGGCACATTCCGTTCCAAGTTTTCCCCCTTTTAGACAGTGTGTTTGTTTTATATACATACAAAGAAACGTGGCAAACTCCTGTCTTTTCGGGTCCTGGGGCCGTGGGTGGTTTCTCCCATAATCAGATTTGATGACATACATCTCTTCCTGTTCTTTGTAGCCTGCGGGGTGAGTTTCTTGAAAAATAATTTTACTAAACGGGTTAACTTGAAGGGCGTATTAGGTTTTCTGCGGTTGCAAAGAGACGTTGCACGGTCCCAGGAAGTCTGTTGTTTTATCTTGCAGGGCAAATTAAGCTATATATGTTTTAGTTGAACTGGCAGAATTCTAAGTGACTCCCCATTCAAGCGCTTATTTTGCTTTTTGTGATTGCTTTTTATCTCCGGACGTTTTAACCCCCTTTCTGATTCTACAACATGGTTCTGCGGTAGGGTACATTTTAAATGGATGGTTGGCAGTCCAAAATCATTGCTGTAGGAAACTTGGTGTGAATAGTTCTGAACCCAGGAAGATTTAAGATTGAGATTTAGGCTTTGGGGTTGTTGTACTGCCATGAGAAGACTAAGTTTCACTTCATGAAGAGCTAGTTACTGGTGTGTAGAATAATTTACTGGAGTTGTGGGAAAGGACTTCTATTATGAGGGCTTACTAGGGTGAGATCCCGATGTTTCATCCAATGGATCCAATGACATTTCACTTTTTGGACTTCTTTTCGGGTGCAGAATGGATGCAGAATTTGTCAGGGTAGGATGTTTACTGGATAAGAGTCTAAAATCAAGGGCTACGATCCCAGAATAAGATGTAGGCCATTTTAGGGCTAAAATGAGGGAAGAGTATTTTTCAATCAAAGGATACTGAATTGTTCAAATTCTTTATCTCAGAAAGCCATCTCAGAAAGTCAGCCATTTCCTTAATTCTAAACAGGGTTGATTGATTGAAAGGGAGCTGAGAAAGAAGATTTGCCTTGCCCTTGATGAATGTTCGAGCAGTCTTGAAAGACCAGATAGATTCTTCTCATCTTTGGGTTCTTGAGTTATGTTTTATTGACTATTTAATTTTACTTTTTTTAAAAACTCTTGAAGGAATGCAACATGCTCATGCTGGTTTTGGAATATTACACAATTGGTAGTGAAGACAGTGAATGTGAAAGCAGCTTTTTAAAGAGCTGTATTTTGATTTTGAATGCTTTAGTTTGAACTATGTTGAGTTTAAGTTTTACCTTCCCTGCCCAATGAATGCACAAGTAGCATAACAGGTGGCAGAAGACTTTACGATGATTCTGATGGCAGATGCTTCTGATTTTGCTTTGACCTTTGTAATAAGTAACATGGGGGAACTGGATGAAATTTGCACTCGTGTTGGTAGATAAGTTGCAGCTAGTGCATTAATTTGAATGCATAAAGTTACTAAGCATTTCTGTATTGGCCAATTCTAAACAACCCAGTTGCTGCTGTTGTGGCAACCCCTACGGATTTATTATATTTGTATGTGCCCCCGGCTCCAATAATGGTTGTTGCAAAGTCAAAGATATGTATTTTATACTTTATTAGCAAACATACAATCTTGAAGTGATGAAACTGAGTGTAATTGAGCAGTCAACAAACGATATGACATCTGTCAGCCCCCAGCTGCATACCACCGGAACAGAGCACAAATACATAACTTATTCCCTTTGCTTTTACCATGCCCCCACTCATGTGACTAGTTACTATAATAAACACGCAACACAGAATACAATGCAGATCAAGAACAGATGCATGGCTCCTACAGTACATTTGGATTTTTAAAATGAAGGTTGGTGATTGGTGTATTACAGAATGCAAGTTTACAGCAGAATTAGAAGGAAAATTGAACTTTGGAATAAATGCATGGATTAAAAGGCATGGGAAATGGGTTTCAGTTAAATAATTTTAAAACAGAACTGGACATTTGCAAAATGTGAGATGGTGAGGACGTTTTTGCTAATGTTAGATATGTAACTACTTAGTGGCATATGAAATGACAACTGCTGGAAATTTTGAATGAGTGACAGTATCTTGCAAAGAAGGGGTTACTTCTTGGAAAACCAATGTAAAGAATGATTATTTGTGTTTTAAGTAAACAATTGTCAGTTGAAGCTTGATTATCTGAAGGAGATGTGAGAAATTTTAAGCAAGTTTCTCTGAAAATGACCAGACATTTATCTTCTGAGCAAAATATTTGCTTCATTAATTATGTTGCTTGTGTGACTCCACAGTACTAGGGTTTGTTCTTTGTTTTCGGAGGCTACGTAGGTGGTTAACATGGAGCTTGAGATGGGACTAAATCTGATATTCATATCTATGTTCCCGTTAATTGGCTCCAGGTTGTTGTGACCAGCAGATCTTGAGAAAATTGGAATCTTCATTAATAAGAACATGCTGTTAAATAATTCCATTCCATACTATCATAATTGAAACAGGATGAGTTAAGAAATAAATACGTCATAGATTGCTTGAGCTTTAACATTGTATGAAGAGTTAAGAGTCCACAAGGTTCCAAGTTTAATCACTACTTGGTCTTGCCCAGCCAGTTTTATTTTGTCCAGGAGAACTGATCAATGATAATGAAGTATTTACACTGTGTTAAATCCAGCATGTTATGTTATTGTTTTGCATTTATACAGAATTTTTAAAGATAACGTTGCAGAAATGTTTCTGATATCAGTGTTCCTATTTCTCTAAAGCAATAGCAGTTCCTGTGATGATGCAAGTTGAGGCTTCCCTTTGTCATTTGCTTTACATATTGGAAAGAATGAAGGAAACGGATGAAATTTGATGATTATTCAAAAATGTGTGGGTTATTTCAGAGGGCATGGATTTGTTAATAGCAAGTTTTGCTTAAAATAGTTTTAATAGTTCTTGAGGAAATGAATAAGTAAGAACATTCGATCAAACAAATGCCAGGGGTGGTGTTGGAGGCAGGTACATTAGGGGCACTTACAAACCTAGAGGGTCTCCCTCTTCCCCCCATTTGTGACATTTACTGGGACCATTGTGTATGAAGCATTGTTGAGGATCCCTACCACCCACCCAACAGTGTTTGACCCGCCACTATCAGGAAGGAGGTACAGGAGCATCAGAACTATGACTGCCAGGCTGGGTACCAGCTTCTTCCCTCATGCTGTGAGACTAATGAATACCTTGCCACAATCGAGGTCGCTTCATTAGGACAGCGATCTGTTTACCTGTATCTATTTTATTAACTTATTTGTAGTAATGTGTTGTGTGATATAATTTGTGGGTGCACTGCGGTCTGGAAGAAGGTTGTATCGTTTGATTGGGTGGCAAGGTGGCGTAATGCTTTCCAGCACCAACGACCTGGGTTCAATTCTCGCCGCTGTCTGTCAGGGGTTTGTACATTCTTCCCATTCCTGCATGGGTTTCCTCCGGGTGCTCCAGTTTCCTCCCACAGTCCAAAGAGTCGGTTAGAAGGTTAATTGGTCTGTGATTAGTCTAGGGTTAAATAGCTGGTTATCTGGGTGGTGTGGCTCATTGGCCTGGAAGGTCCTGTTTAGACTGGTGTCTCTAAATAAATAAATAAAATATGTATAGTCAGTACTCGAAATTAGATAGGCAAATGGATGAATACAGATCTAAAAAAAACCCTGGTTAGTCTACACTTGGAATATTGTATTTAGTTCTGCTCATCTCATTATAGGAAGGATGTGAAAGATTTAGAGAGGGTGCAGAAGAGATCAACCAGAATGTTGCCTGGATTAGAGAGCATGTCTTAAGAGGAAAGGTTGAGCAACGTGGGGAAGGTGTGTCTGTGGAATTCCTTGCTACGGGTGATGGAGGCCAAGAGATTGGGTATATTTGAAGAGGAGGTTATGTGGAGAAGACAGGAGAATAGGGTTGAGAGAGAAAATAAATCAGCCACGATTGAATGGCAGAGCAGACACAATGGGCCGAATGGCCTAATTCTTCTATGTCTTATGGTCTACAACTGCTGGGCTCCCGGATTCCTGAGAAAGTGAAATAGGACTTGTTAACTTTCAGCTTCACAATATTTCACAGCTGTAAAGCATGGTAATGAGAAGGCAAGGCTGATAGATACCTTTTTGTCTTTGCAATTAGCAGCTTGTTTCACACGATACATACTTGTGCCAAAGATGATAGTGACTTCACGGATTTTTGCAATGAGCTGGTAAGCGAGCTGTCAAGGGTAGAGCTGAGATAACACAGTTAATTCATGTTGTTCAGAGTTTCATTGTTGGTATAGATTTTGCTCTGACGTACCAGCTGCCAACCTGATTTGGATTGCCATTCTGAGGTGTGTGCATCAGAGATCATGATACGCAATTGAGCAGGTAAATTGCAGATGAATGCGCCAGCATCTGCAAAGAGCTGATTCTAATTAGTGAACAGGGTGATGACTATTTTCCTCTGAATTTGGCTGAAGCTGAACAAACTGCCATCTGTCCTCGGTTCAATCAATACAGTAGATTGGTCATTTCAAAGCAAACTTGAGAAGAATGTAATAGCTGGCAGGCTTTCAATGCAGACTCTGTCTCATTCTCGTTCTCATTGTTGTCCTGTTTCTTCTAAAAAGAGCATCTATTGTGGATGGCCAATTTTCAATGGTATCCTTCAGATGTTTTAACTGGTGTAGTGTGCCAAAGATTTTTGGCAAGCCAAGTGATGTGAAGAGAGGTACCTTCGTTAAGTTATGCAACAAATACTGTGCTGAAGAATGCCAGCTTTAGGCTGTCTAGTTCTGAATCTTTATTGGATCTTGCATTAGGTAATTTTGCAAGAACACCCTGGGCAGAGAGGTTCCTCAGTGGTTGTTGCAGTCTGTCATGTCCTCTTTCAAAAAGTCTACAAAATGTGTTGGACATACCTGTCTCTCACAGGCAAGATCCTCCATCACTGAGCACGTTTACAAAGATCGCTGCCACAAGAAAGCACCCGCATCATTCAGAAAATGCTCTCTTCTTGCTACTACCATTGGGTAGGAGATACAGGACCCTTGGGTCTCATAACACCAGGTTCAGGAACAGTTATTACCCTTCAACCATCAAGCTTGGATACCTTCAATCACCGCAACTCTGAACCAAATCCATAACCTATTGACTCACTTTCAAAGACTCTACAAACTTATGTTCTCAGCATTATTTATATATTTTAAAAATGTATTATTTGTGTGATTTGTCTACTTGCACATTGGTTCTTTGTCAGTCTTCATTATGTAAAGAGTTTTCATAAATTCTCTTGTATTTCATATTTTCCTGTAAATACCTTCAAGAAAATTAATCTCAGGGTTGTATATGGTGACATATGTGTACTTTGATAATAAATCTACTTTGAACTTTATTATTGGATTGGTAATTATTTTTGCATTTTTGTTATCCTTGCATATGTAACTTCATAACAAAATGGACGGATGTCGTTTGCTAACTACTTCACTTTTTTTTTTGGACCCTCATGACTCCAAATAATTAGTACTCCATTACACCTAGAAGGTTAGCAGGTAGATGTTTTTGATAGATTGTTGACAACTTTGAGAATTGGAGTTTACATGTGATCCCTTCTATTCACCCTCCCCCATCCTTGTCTTGTTGGAGGTCGTGTGTTGCATGCCACCCGCTCCATTGCTCAAGAATTACTTTTAGTTTTGAAATTGCTGTCTTTTTCCAAGTTGAACCTAGTGTTCTCTTGATTGCTTCATGGGCCTAGGAAAGGCTTCCCCTTTCAGTGCAGATTTAAATCTCTTTTACACAGGTTTCCCTTGTCTATTTTTGAGTGTATTCTCTAAGATTGTGGCCCATGAAACCACTAATCTCTTTGAATTTAAGCTCAAAGTTTGAAGTAAATTTATTATCAAATTATGTATAGATCACCATATGCTATCCTGAGAGTCATTTTCTTGCAATCATGCACAGAGCAAAAATACAACAGAATCAAATGAAAAACTACACAGAAAGACAGGAAAGCAACCAATGTGAAAGGATAAACAAATAAATAACACCAAAAACATGAGTTGTAGAGTCCTTGAAAGCAAGGCCATTGGTTGCAGAAGTAGTTCAGTGTTAAAGTGAGTGAAATTATCCACACTGTTTCAGGAGCCTGATAGTTGAAGGGTAATAACTGTTCTTGAACCTGGGGAATGTGGGACTTAAGGCTCCTGTACCTCTTTCCTGATGGCAGCAGCAAGAAAAGAGCATGTCTTGGATGGTGGGTGCCTTTGGTGCTAGATGCTGCTTTCTTGTGGCAGCTCTTCTTGTAGATGTTCTCATTGGTGGGGAGGATTTTTCTGTGATTAGTTTTGTAAGCTTTTCTATTCTCGGGCATTGGTGTTTCCATACCAGGCTGTGGTGCTCTGGGTTTGGTTGTGACATGATTGTGTGTTTACTTTTCCTCTGTCTGAAAGGAGCAGATGTTTGGAAGTTACAAACCAACGGTGTTTTCAGTTCGTCGCTTCAGATATGTCCTTAGCAGTGGTCAGTGTCTTTTTCTTGAAATTTTGTAGTAGCGGTCAAGAATTGGACACTTCACGTTAGTTGTTTTCATGTGGGCTCCTACACTTGTGCAATTTCATTCTTGTTTTTGATTTTCCATTTACATTTTTGCATGAGGAACCTTTTTAGATGTAACTGGAGTTTGCTGTTGAAAAGAGTATGGGCACTGCAGCAATTGTATAGTATACATGTTTGGGGCAATTGGGGTTTTGGGTCAAGGTGATGTTATTTCCATGTGACTTTCCTGAGGCTGCAGCCATGAAAATTGGTGCTCGAAAGAAACAGTTCATGAGGCACAAGGCTTACAGCTACATAGGCTATTTTTGCAGAGTTTACCACTGCTGTATTGGTTAGTGATGTCTTCCCAGTGCTCCCATCTCCTATCCATATAGGCATCGAAACTATCCATTTGTAATTTAGCAGGGGCATTCCTGACTTGGTTCAGTTGAGAACAGAACTTGCCTTTACACTAGTAGAAGCAACAACAGTGATGGGCCTAGTAAGTCATAAACAATGAAAAGGTGCAAATGGATGTGGGTAGAAGAAACAAATTAAGTTTCCTACAAGTTCAGGTGTAGGTGGATAAAGCTGTAAAGATACACAATTTTGTAGGTTTTACTGAAAATGGCATAAAGTACAAAAATGAAGTATTTAAGAACAGTACACAAACTGCTGGAAGAAATCAGCAGTTCAGACAGCATCTACGGAGGGGAATTTCTGACTGAAACATCACCTGTTTATTGTCCTCTGTAGATGGTGCCTGATCTGCTGAGTTCCTCCAGCATTTTGTGGGTGTTGCTCAAGATTTTTACCCCAGCAGAATCTCTTGTGTTTGTGACATATTTATGTACTTGTGCAAAAGGTTATCTAGTTCCATCGTCTTGTGATTTCAAGTGATAATTGAGACACTCGACTATTTAATTTTCCAGTCATAAAATATACATTAGAAACGGAGGAGGATGTAGAGTTTTGGGAATAATTGCAGAGATGTGACTAAAATTCTGCCTGTTTCAGTAAGAAGTTGTGATGTGCGCATTGGAATGACTTTTAAGGATGTATTTCTTTTAAATCTTGGTGAGTTGAGTTGACCAGCTGCTTAACCACAGGAGGTCTCAAAGCAAAGCATGATTCCTCTGTACCCAACATTTTGTATGAACACTTTTCAATAGAGTTGCTGATTAGTGATGTGTGTGGAAGTCCAAGCCAAATTTTTATTAAAAACCAGTTCTGGAATGTTAAGGCCCTAAAGTTCCTTTTCCTCTGAGTTTTGCAACGCTTATACATGCCAGAGCAAATCACGTTTTACTTGTGAAAAGAAACATTTTAATATCTTGTGCACGTCTAAATGTTCTGCAAAGTTCTATCAGGTGGCAAAATCTAAGGAGTAATAATAACATACTGAGTTCAGACAGCTATCATGAATGCTCTTTGCTGATGCAAGCGTGAGGTTAAAATGTGTGAAAAGCCATATGGCCTCAAGAATCATTCCCGGAGAACAACTTCAATATGATCAGAACTCCCAACACAATCAGTAGCTGAGAAACAGTGTACCAATCAGTTGCTTATTTAAGTCAGCAGTTCTACAAGGAGCCTAATGCAACTTGGTTAAACTTGGGTTGTGCATCGACATTGAGTGCAGTTTATTATATTAGGTAAAAACACCCAAGGCTTATCAATATGATGCATTGATTTATGCTCTGAAAGGCAGCTCAGATCTTAAAGTAGCCTTAATATTTAAGCTTTCAGTGACATTCAAGAGAAATGGTTAGTCACGGGCTTGTCTTTGTGCTACTTGTCTTTGATTAAATCTAGAAAGATGAACCAGAAGAATAATACTTCAGGCACCTACATTGGTTCCAGAAATGGGTATTGTTACTTTGGCTGGCTAATAAAGATGCTACCTGATTGTGATGTTGTAGGATACTGCCATGTTGTCAGACTGCAAAAGCACATGCAAGCAGAATATGACATGGTTGTAGGATTAAGGGTGCATTGGCCTATTACACTTCTGATTCTAGTGGTGGAGCTCTCTATGGATTGCACAACACTTTAGAGTTACCTTCATGAAGCCAGCTTGTCCATGATTATAGATTGCATATTGTTGAACATGTCAGTATCCGTAAGATCTAGACCTTTGAGCTGTAGGTTGTTTCCCTTTAGAATCCAGTGGGAATGAAGCAGCTTTGAAACTTTGAGTTAAAAATGACTTGAGCGGTGGCAGAGGTAAATAGTGATGGAATTTGGCCATCTGCTTCCATCTCCAGGATCTCCTGACTCAGAGGGCTTAGCCCAACTACTGACTTCCTCATCTATCCCTTGCTCCCTTCAGACTTGACCTTTTAAATGACCTTGGCTGTCCATGGCTCTCTGAATGTCTGATGCTATTTCTGTTCGGCATAATCTTGAGGTCATCTGAAATTCACCCCACAAATGCAGGGCAAGTGATGGTGATTCAGTTGGTAGCAATCTTGGCTGTGAATTTTTTTTAAAAGTTCAAAGCAAAAGCAAGATTTATTATCAGAGTACATAAATGTCACCACATAGATTCTTTTTCTGCGGGCGTAGTTAGCAAAAATATAGAACGGTAACTGTAAACAGGATCAATGAACAAACTGTGAAAATACAAAAATAAATAGCAATAAATAACAAGTATGAAATGAAAGAACATGAAATAATAACGAGTCCTTAAAGTGAGACCTTTAGTTATGGGAATTCCAGAAATAGAACGAGTGTAGTTCAATAGTTCCACTTAATATCAGAGATTCAACTTTATTGTCATTGTGCCGAGTACAGATACAAAGCTAATGAAATGCAATTAGCATCTAACCAGAAGTGCAAAAGAATAGTGTTATTTACAAAATAATTACGAATAAAAAGTAAGTGCTACAGCACACAAATATAAAAGTACTGAGACAGTACAATATGGGTGCAATACTGCTTAGCGCTGTGATGTGAGGTTCAGCAGGGTCACAGCCTCAGGGAAGAAGCTCTTCCTGAGCCTGCTGGTGTGGGAGCGGAGACTCCTGTAGCACCTACCGGATGGGGGGAGAGTTTAAAAAGTCCATGGTTAGGGTGAGATGCATCCTTGATAATGCTTTTCGCCCTGCCCAGGCAGCGTTTACGGTAGATGTTCTCAGTGGTGAGCAATTGGGTGCCGATAACCAGCTGGGCAGTTTTCACCACCCACTGGAGTGGTTTGCAGTCCGATATGGGACAATTGCCATACCACAGTGAGATGCAGTTGGTGAGTATGCTCTCAGTGATAAATTTAAGATATAACCTGAAATTCTTACTCTCTGCAGACATCCATGAAACAACCCCAAAGAATGAATGACAGAAAAAAGGCACAGGAGCCCCAAAGCCCCCTGTCCCCCTCCCATGCACAAGTAGCAGCAAGCAGCATCAACCCTCCCTACCCCCATTTATCTTAGCATAAAACATCAGCATTCCCACAACTCACCATGCCAGCAACAGCAAAACCCCAAAGAGAGACCATGGTCTACAGTACATCAAATACTAACTTCACTCCTACATTTTCGACATCCCACAGGCTCTCTCCCTTACAAAAAAGGGAGAGACAGATATCGTTCCTACTGCAGCGACAGGGAGAGAACAGTCTGAAGCCTGTTCAAGAGTCTAGGTAGTAACTATTCTTGAACCTGGTGGTGAGAGTCCTGGGGCACTTGTACCTTCTACCTGATGGCAGGTGTGAGAAAAGACCATGGCCTGGATGGTGAGAATCTTTGATGGATGCTGCTTTTCTGTGGCAATGTTTCATGTAGATGTGCTCAATGGTTCATAAGGCCCTGGATTTGTTAAGATATTTGAGAATAAAAAAATTTGGCTTGGCCCAGTGAATTACCGAGAGAATGTTGCATTGTCCAAAGTGCCATTTTGTGCATGATGGATTTGTTCAACATGTCCTTGTCAATACTTTACTTTTATTCACAAGTAATGAAAAAGATTTACCTGGCTATTACCACAGGGCAGTTTGAAATAGCCTGCTCTGTCCATCTGGCCAGTAGTTTCCATTGTTATTAGCTGTCAAGTTACTTTGGCTGCAAAGCTCTTCTGAGAATGCAGAAAGAAATAATCGAATTGTGTTTTAATTGCTCGTTCATTAAAAAAAAAACTAAATTCTGAAATTCAGTACTTTAACCTCTTGGCCTCTTAACTTTTTTTTAAGAAGGTTGACTGTTTTGCTTTATGTTCTGTCCACATGCCCCTGTGTCATGTTAAATGACTCATTGTTAAATATTGTTTGACAGTTCTTCATTCAGCTGTCTTAGGAGGCTTTCTTGTAAAAAGGTTGTAATATCAAGTGTTGACATCTGAAAAGCTGATGTTTTCATGTCAAACCAATATAGATAGACAACAATTGAGTTACAGTATATGTGATATGCAGGATACAATGATTTCTTCCCTCCTCTTCCCTCACCCATTTCAGAGGATAGTTGAAAGAAATTAATGTTTAAATAAATTTGATAAATATTTTTAATATTGAGAAAGTTAGGATTATGTTCCAATTAGATGCCACTGTAGCATCTTCCCCATGGAATGTGTGGGTACTCTGGTTTCCTCCTACAGTCCAAAGACATTGGTCATTGTAAATTGTTCCCTGATTAGGTTAGGGTTAAATCAGGGTCGCTGGGGTGGCATGGCTCAAAGGACTTATTCTGCGCTGTATAAATAAATAAGAACAGAAGCTTAAATCATCTAATTTGTTTGGGAATCCTTGAAAGGTCCACTGGGCAGGTGAATGGCCCCAAGGAGGTATATTGGCACCTCCTGTTTGTTTCGATTTATAAACAACCAGCCAATCAATCCATCCAGACATTTACAGCTTTATCAAGGCAGTGTAAGTATTTGCAGTACAAGCCAGATATTTGGCCAGATGGAGTGCATACAGTAACCACTCCATTAGTCAGGCGTGCAGCTAAACCATCGGCCCATTCTGCTCCCCCCCAAAAAAAAATCACAGATCAGCCTTTTCTTACCATTACATTTGTCATGATGGGTAAAAAGCTGAATGCTGTGCCTATTCCGCTCAACATTCAAACCCATTTTACCTCAGTGATACTGAACTGCATGCACTCTCAAGGCCAGAATGAAAAGAATAATAAGTAAAGTGTGTGTCTGAAACAACAATATTCAGTAGCCTGCAGATGCAACACGGGCGCCACTATGCTTGCCCTCAATTCCTTCAATGCCAAGAATGAGAGCGCACTGTCTATGAAATAAAACTTGACCTGGTGTCGAAGGACAGCTGCAGAAACATCATTGCCTGCATTAATCCAGCAAATGTCAACAGCTTGTATATTTTTGCTGAATTAACACCAGTATGCATCCAGAGAGCTGTGGCCAGCCAGGAAGAAGGGAAAAAACATTTAACACACCAAGCCCCCTTCTGTGATCACACTAATGCAGGTGCTTCCTCATGGCAACACTAGCGCAGTGCGTGTTGGTGGAGAGTTGTGGAATGTAGGACTTGCAGACTTTGTCTTTGGGATGACTGACTAGCATTGCTAGGTTTGCAGATGAACGGTGACAAAGGCTGCGAAAGAATACAACATGTTGTTGATCTGTTTGGAAACTTGGGCAGTGAAAAGATTGATGAAGTTTACTCAGGAAAACTGTGAGGGTGATGCATTTTGTGGGGCCAAATGCAAGAGGAAACTACAGTAAAAGGCAGGACCCTTAGGACCTTTGATATGCAGTGGTGTTTTTTTTACTAAGTCAAATCAAGTCAAGTTTATGGTCATTTAACTGTGTGCATGTATACCGTCAAATGAGACAATGTTTCTCTAGACCAGGGTGTAAAGCACCATAGTATAGGTACCACGCATACCACACAATCATTTGTGACAGAAGGGATAAAATCTACAGATGAAACACATAAATAACAAACTTAAAGTGCAAAAATTAAATATTGTAAGGTGCTGAACAGATTAACCAGTGATACTTTGAATGCAGTGCAGCTGGGAATTCAGAAGCCTAATGGCCTGAGGGAAGAAACTGTTTCCTACCCTGACCGTTCTTGTTTTTATGCCTCGGAGTCTCCTTCCTGATGGTAGAAAGTCAAAGAGGGTGCTGGTTGGGTGGGTGGGATCCTTAATGATACTAAATCATGTGCAACACACCTGATAAATGTCCCCGACGGATGGTAGGGAGATCCCTGCAATCCTCTCAGACATTCTCTCACAGTTCTGGGATACATGTCCGATCCTTACAGAGCATCACCCCCGCAGTGCTCTGTCTGTGCAGTGACTGTACTGGAGAAGAGGCATTTACTCACCACTTTGTAGTCTGTAGGTTTGCAAAGAGGGTGTGGAGAAAGATTGAAGGGCCTGGGTCATGGTTCATCCCAAGTAGTTGCGTGACAGAGGACTCTGTGACCTAAGGGTTGTTCCCAGGGAGACACACAGATGAATATCGAGGGCTGCTGGCAGATCATCAACTTGGTGAAAGGTGCCCTTTTGGTCTGTTGGAAGTGGTTAGTCTGCCAGCACATTGAGATGTCCGTGGAGGTACAGTACACTGCCGATTGACACATTCCAGTCTGCGGGAGTACGTACTGAGGGACACACTGAAGCTTGGTGCAGTGCAAGGGTTCTGTGGGGAAGGACCACAGTGTCGGGTTCTTCAGCTACTGCAGGGCAAGGGGCTGGATTGGGGGAGGAAGCCCCTCAATTATTGTAGTAGTATAGCACCCCAGGGAGCCACATGAATGGCAGCAGTACTATTGATTGATCTGTAGGAATGTAATACAAGTGTACTGAAAATATTGACTTTGAATGTAAAGAATGAAAATTTTTTGCACAGTTTATTCTTGTATATTTTTTATTATGAATAAAGTTTTTTTTTAAAAAATGTGGTGTAGGGGTACCACAGTGGTGTAGCATTCAGCATGATGCTGTTACAGCCACAGTAGCGCAGGGTGTCAGAGTTAAATTCTGATCCAGTCTATAAGGAGTTCGTACATTCTTCCCTGTGCATGCATGATTCCGTGCTCTGGTTTCCTCGCATAGTCCAAAGATGTACCGGTTAGGAGGTCAATTGGTCATTGTAACTTGTCCTGTGATTAGGCCGGCGTTAAATCAGTTGGTTGCTGAGCAATGTCAGAACAGAGGTGGTGGAACCGGGCTGAGAGCAAGGGGCAAGCCGATACTTGATTGATCTGAGCACTGGGCCAGATTGGAAACGTCGAGTATGGGCTGAATTGAGGCAACGGGTCTAAGGCACAAGATCGCACCCAAGTGTTTTAATATTGTTATGTATTTTGGGGTTTATTGGATTGAAATTCTTAAGCTCTGAAAGTAAACCAGAGGTTTACTGTTTATACTTCTGACCAAAAGAGTTTTCCTTAAGGAACAGTGTTCCAAGAACAAGGAGGTATATCTGTCCTCTAGGAGCCATGCATCTGTTCTGTGTTGTGTGTTTATTATGGCAACTAATCACATTAGTGGGGGGGGGGGGGAGCGTAGTAAGAGTGAAGGGAATAAGTTGCCTATTCTTGCTTTATGGCAGTTTGGGACCTGCAGAGGTCCTATCTTTGCTAACCATGTAATATCACTTCAAGATTGTATGTTTGCTAATTGTTAATAAAGGACCAAATAAAGGGTTCAACTGTTGGAGCAATCATTGGAGCTGTGCGTGTGTCACACAAGTATAACAAGTCCATACGGTTGCAGGCAGGCGGCAATTATTTTGCCGCTGCATGTGCTTTACGGTTTATCTCAGTATTACACAATTGTGTTTATATAGTCATTTGGGATATCCCTAAAAGATTTAATATTGTTGAAAGACTTTCGAAGTTTATGTACTGAACAGTAGATAATGTGCCAGCCAACTTGCACACAGCAAGCTCTCAAAAGCAGCAGTGTGATAGTTGATGTTTAATATTGAGTGGAGAGAGAAATATTTCCTGAGGAATTTGAAAAAGTCCCCATTAAAAATGATACCGTATGTCGCATCCACCTGGGAGCAGATGGTCTTATGTGTAAGTTAGGATCTTTGCTACAGGTCGACCTTCACTAATCTGGCACCATTGGGACCTATGGAGTGTCGGGTTAGTGAAAATGCCGAATTACAGAAGGATCACATTAAGCAATAGCTAACTGCCTCATTGTACCTTTAAAATATCATGTAAATCAGTACAAATTAGATAATGAAACAGAAATATTAAATGAGTAGCAAGTGAAATTTTAATAAAGTAATATACTGTATAGGCACAGATAAAATAAAGGGTACAAGTAAATGTACAGGAATGAACTTGTACAGAACAGTTGAGCATTCTGCTTCTAATATACCTTCAGGCAAGGTTACATGTTTTCAAGTGTGGGGTTGTCAGGATCATCAAAATCTTCATCTTGAAAAATGAGTGAAGCATCAGGAACTGGTGCTGAAACTGGCACAACAGTTTCTTCAAAAACTGTTATGTTGGTGGCAGCACATCTGGGTGAGCAGAAGCAGAAGTCGGAGAAAGGGGGTCTTCTATACGCCACATTTCACGCTACCGCCAGGTGGCCGTGGATTCGGCGCTGGGCTCTTCCCTCTTCACTCGCAGTTACTGAGGGAATCCTCATTAGTTTCTTTTCCTCCGTTTAGTAATATGCTTAAATTCAGCGGGTCACCACATCTGATCTGAAGTTGTAGGCAGAAGAGAACGGAGCGCTGGCCAGGTGACGCCAGAGGGCAGTGCGTGACTGTCGGCAGGCGGGCAGAAGGCGGACTGACTCGGAGCGCGTCAGTTCCCCCGCCACTGGCGGGTGAGACTGGCAGGTACTGGGTGGCTGCACCTCATGCAAATGATATTAATAAATACAGGAAAGCAAGTAGGAGGCGCCTGTCTGTGCTTACAAGAGCGTGCCAACATGTAAACTGATCTAGTGCAATCAAAACAATGTGCAGCAGGTTGGTACGGTGGCTCAGGAAATTTGAAATTATAGTTGCACGGAAAACTGAAATTAGTGCCGGATTATCGAAGGAACTGGATTACAGGTAGTCGGATTAGTGAAGGTTGATTGTATTGTAGCGTTCCTTAGTATTACTCTGGAATTCCAGCCGAGATTTCTTTTGTGCAGTCTGATGTTAATTCCTTCTCCTTCCATCATTGCTGAATACAGTCCTCCCATTTTTTTGAGTATCCTCTCAAGTGTATGCTTTTGATGCTGTTGAGAGATACTAAGTCTTGTTTTGTGATGATTTTATTAGTTTGTAATGAGCTACTGGATCATTTATATTCCCTACATAATGATTCAGACCAAAAGACATAGAGCAGAATGAGGCCATTCAGCCCATCAGATCTGGCTGTCGTTTGATCATGGCTGATTTATTTTCCCTTTCAAGCCCATTCTCCTACCTTCTCTTTGTAACCTTTGACATCCTTACTAACCGAGAACCTGTCGACCTTTGCTTTAAGTGTACCAATGACTTGGCCTCCAATAGCCATCTGGAGCAATGAATTTCACACATTCACCACCCTCTAGATAAAGAAATTTCTCCTCATCCAGAAGGGACGTTCTTCTATTCTAAGGCTGTGCCCTCTGGTCATAGATTCCCCCACTATAGGAAACATACTCTCCATGTCCACTCTATATAGGCCTTTCAATATTCAGTAGGTTTCAATGAGATCCTTTCATTCTTCTAAACTCCAAGTACAGGTGCAGAGCCATCAAATGCTTCCCTTCTGTTAACCCTTTACTTCCCAGGATCATTCTTGTAAACCACCTCTGGAACCCCTCTAATGCCAGCACCCCTTTCTCCGATAAGGGGTGCAAAACTGCTCACAATACGGTTGCTACTTTAGTGTAGCGGTTAGCATAAAGCTATTACAACTTGGGATGTCAGAGTTTGATTCCAGTGTACCATATAAGAAGTTTCTACGGCTTTCTCGTGACTGCATCGGTTTTCTCCAGGTGCTCTGGATTCCTCCCACAGTCCAATGACGTACCGGTTATTGTATTGTAAATTGTCCTGTCATTAGGCTAGGGTTAAGTAGGTGGGTTGCTAGGTGGTGTGGCTAGTTGGGCAGGAAGGGCCTGTTCTGCACTGTATCTCTTTTTTTAAAAAAAAAACTTCAAATGAGATCTGACCAATGCCTTATAAAGCTTCATATTGACTGAAATTTTCAGGGATAAAATTAACATTGGTGGTATGGTATACTTACCTTTTTCTCAGTGAGTCTGCCTTGCTGTGGTTAGCAGTGCTAATGATCTCCATAAACAGTGTTTTCATTACTGCCAGTCTAATTTGTAGATGTACGCACTTGAGAAAAAAATATCCAGCCGTTTTGTATTTTATAATTTCCACTGGCTTCTGGTTGAGTGAGACTTGTGCTGTGTAATTTGACGGTAAAGAAGTCAGCCTAGGCTACAAACGGGAGAACAAAACGTATTGAGGAGTCCAGGAAGTAAAGTATGGTAGAGCGCACTCTATCTTTTTTTGTTTCTGGTTTTGTAATTGAATAAACTAAATTATAATTAATCTCGTGCAAGAAATGGTAAGACTGAGGTTTGTGTAAGTACTTTAATGCACTTTAAAAATGTTCTATGCATGGGTCGTTTTTTTTTTTGCGGACTTGTAAATTTTGGGTAGATTTTTAGTAGGTAGATTTAGTGTCAGTTTTTGCAACAAGTCTAGTTTGTCATTGGCTAAAATCATCTAGATCTTCATTAATTATGCATATAGTAATTAAAGTCAGAATTGAAAATGGCTCCTATTGCAAACATCTTTACTGGGCCTGATGAGAAGCAAGTCAGTATTGCAACAACACACTCTTTGTCTTTGGGAGACCCAGTGAAAGTTCCCAACCTTCATATTTTTTGGCACAAGAACATTTTGCGTATCTTGGGCAAGGATTTCTGTGCCATTCCTCAATACTTTCATTAAATATAATAAGGCTTTTCATGATATAAAACAGCACCCTTTTACAATTCCAGAATCAGAAGATTACAGGAACATTTTTTTACTGCATTATGAAACCTTCATGCAAATGATGTAGTTTCTGAATCTTTGCCATTATTTGAAGTATATGGTTTTAAAAATAGTAATTTTTTTATTTGGAATGTTGTAGTCCTTAAATATCTTGCATAATTTTAGAATTGAACCTGTAAGATACTTTTTTTTTCAATGGATCAGGCTGTTTGGTATGATTTTCAAAAGAAGGCTTGCACTCTGGGAGGGGGAAAGTTGGTCAGTATTGCAAATTAAATCCTTCTGTGCATATAAAGAAAGATTGAGGGTATCCACTTTAGTTGAGAAGAGCAAATAGTGAGACATATAGTGAAGTGTTACTCAGAGGTATTGAGGTTGTCCTTGTGAATTGAAAGTTTGCGTTGCAGGTGCAGCAGCAGGTAGAAAGAAGGCACATTGACCTTTATTGGACGAGGATTAATTTACAAAGCCAAAGATACCTTTTATGTAAAATATCACTTTGTGGAAAAATAGCTAACTTTTGTGTCTACCTGAGGGGTTAATGTATCCAGAATTTTCCTCATATGAGCTTGCTTCCCACTCCCATTCCTAACAAGGTAAGTGTGATTAGATAGGGAAGTGCCTGAGTCACATACTAATGAAGGTAGGATGGAGCCTCTGTCCCCTTGACCCCTATACTACTCAATTACAGCTGCTAGTAAAAACGGCTTTCCCTGTAGAAGCATGGTAGGATTCTTTTTTAGATATTAGGGCTGCTTATTAGGTTGAATGATGCTACAGTAGAAGTTCAAAATCTGCAGAAGGCATGAGAATCAGCAATGACAAGATTTTTCTTTATTCTGCTGCTCCTAGTTTAAGGGTTTGTGTTAGTATTGCTTTTAAGGGCATTGTATTAAAGGTAAAAATGATTACAAATCACTTGAAGTTGGGCTCCTCCTGATTTCTTATTATCTTTAACTGCAAGTTGAGTTACTATGTAAGTTGAGTTACTAAAATGGTTAATTTACACACTGTATCAGGAGCCCAGGTCAAATTAACAACTGCATCTTCTCATGAGATGTTGCATTTATGTAGTTCATAGGGAAGAGTAGGACTTGCATGTTTTGTAGCTGTAAAACAGAAAAACTAATTGGAAGAAAAACAGGAGAGCTGGGATTGTGAGTCTAAGTTAGGTTTTACTTTAAGCAAGGCATGCACGTATCACGTGACAGCATCATGACATATGCAATTCACTTTACATATAACTGATGAATTATATAAACGAACGAGATGCTTCATCAAACAATATATGTACAAAATTACTACTGTTGAAATATTAAATACACAACAATCCTCCCTGCTTAGCTACTGTAAAAACTCACTCAATGCAGAATGCATCTCAACTGTATACACAATATACTACATAATACAACTACTATGCAGATATCCGCAGCATAGTAAATTTTAAATTGTCCCATTCAGGCCTAAAGATTTAATCACTGTGGCGGCTTTCTTACTCTTGTGGGATAATGTCTTTCCTAGCAAAAGAGGTCACTCTGGCAGGTGAGACTTGCGGCTATGAAACAATCTCAGGTTCTGGGCATCCTCCGTGGTGGTGTAGCTGTTGACTATGAGACTGCAGGAAGTGGTTCCGACAGCTCTGGACATCTTTCTTCTCATCCCTTTTTCAAGTTTGTAAATCTTGATCTTGAGAGTGAACTTAGTTCACTGGAGTATTCTCTTATTATTCCTTCTATTGCTCCCTTTACGATCTGATCTGTCCTCTTGGTTTCCTCATCCACAACATCTGATGAATTATGTTTTCATATCTCCATTGATTTCTTTTTGGCCTTCCATTCATCCAGCTGGACTTTGGTCTTTCCATCTACTTTTACAAGCAGCTTTTTGTCTTCCACTTGAAGTTCAGGCAGTAACCTTCATGCTCACAGAGAAGATTCAGGTTCTTTATACTCACAAAAGCTGAATGCTTACAACTTTCCTGAATCTCCTTGAATCCTCTTCCAGCGTAAACCCAAGCTATATTTCGCAAGTTACTGCTGGATTAGCATATCAGAAGCTTTCTCTGATAAGTTTCCTATAAAAACTATTGTGTCAGACCACTGCTTTTGTTATTTTCGCGATTCCTCCTGAGCAGCATGGCCCTTCTTTGGTCCAGTATACTTTCCAACCAGAGGCACAGAGGTTGGCACCAAATCCTGTTTGCCCTCTGTTGGGCAACTGTTCATGGTGGAGACAATTATGGCATCATACAGTACTTAATCCATTTTCAGTTGACTCTATTACAGGGGATGTGGCATACAAATAGGAGTTGGATCTCTAATCAAGTTGCAGTTGTCTCAGCCAATCGCGCCCCCACAGTGCTGGCCCTCCTGTTTTTACCACTTGCAAGCCGAACGTGGCTTGTCGGTCGATGTGTTTCACCGTTACGAATCACATTCCCACAGGAGTTACCTTTCCTCTAGGATAAGTTCTTGGTTGGATGTCTGCAGGGCTTCAGTTTAGTATCGTAATGCTTTTCAAACTCATTTTGTGGAATGACTGGAACAGCTGAGCCAGTGTCCAATTCCATTTTAATTAATGTGGTGTTCACTTCCAGTGTAAGGCGTTTTGCTTGTCCATTGTTAGTTTTCACACTGTAAATCTCAAGGCTGTTCTTTTTCTTTTACTCGACTTTCTCATTGCACTTTTTTTTAAACACAAGCGTCTCACTCTGCTTCAGCAGGTAGGTAGTCATCTTGGGGATTGTTTTAAAAATACCTCGTTGCCACTATTAATGTTTTGGAGTTACAAAACATAAAACTAATTGGAAGAAAAGCAAGAGAGCTGGAAATGCGAGTCTAAGTTAATTTTTACTTTAAGCGGAGTGCACACATATTACGTGGTAGCGTCATGATATGTGATTTGCTTATATTTAGATTTAACCTGTAATCATTCATTTAAACAAACATGAATGCTTAATCAAAGGGTATTTGCAATATTATTCAAATACAATGGAATTGTTAAATACACAACATACATCAGTGATAATTGGCAGGAAAATTTGTGGATTAAGTGTATTTCTGCACTGTAATAGTTAAGTCATTTATTGTTGTGCAAGGAGCTTGATGAGTCAAGTTAGTAACCTCAATCAACACACAAAATGCTGGAGGAAGTCAGCCAGTCAGACCAACTAACCTATGTGGTACTCCTTTGGACTGTGGGAGGAAACTGGAACAGCTGGGGGAAAACCCATGCCTTCCACAGCGGGACGTACAGAGATTCCTAACAGAACAGCGTCGGAATTGAACTGTGAACTCCGGAATGCCCCAAGCTTTAATAGTGTCGTGCTAGCTGGTACGCTGCCATGGTGCCTACATCTATACCTGCTGATTGAATTACATTTTCTCAGTTTGAAAGGTGTATTCTGATTTTCTTTTTCTTTAAATTGTTAAGCAAATGTATTCATACATGTGATAAGAAAATATGATTTGTTGCATATTATTAGATTCTTGGTTTATGCCCTAGTTTTCAAAAAAAAAAGTGCTGTTGTATTTTTAGTTTAGCAGTACTTTCAACAAATGGTTTGCATCAATTTCCGCAAAGAAGTGACCTTGTTACTGGAAAATATGGTGTGAGGGTGTGAATTTTAAACTTGTGGGTGTGAAAGTTGAAGCCAGATTTTAAACTCCGTTCAAATATTGTAAACTATTTTGAAATGGCTTATGACTTTTTGGTATTAGGAAGCCTGAAATACAGACTGAAATACAATGCCAACTGAGAATTGTACTAATTTAATCATGGGGTAAGCGATGCATCTGAGAATCCTTTAATGTAAAGCTAATCCTGCTGTCCTAAAACCACAAGGCATAGAAGCAGAGTTAGGCTTTTTGCCCTATCAAGTCTCTTCCCCAATTCGATCATGGCTGATTTATTCTCCCACTCAACCTCATTCTCCTGCCCTTTTCCCCAGTACCCTGAGTAATTAAGAACCTGTCAGAGCTCAGCCTGAAATGTCTGAAAACTCTTTATTCCCCCCCCCCATAGATAAATTTCCATGTCCTATATGAAGGTTAATCATGCCTTCTGCATTCATATGCAGAAAAGCAGTGTACGTCACAAAAGAAAGTGTCTCAACACTGATCCCTAGTATGACTATGACTTGTACTGATGTTGGCTCTGATGAACATCGAGTAAACCTCTGAAACTGTTGTAGATGGAACATCCCGATGTCCCACTTGCAACTAGTAATCCTATAGAACCCATTGGTTTTCAATGCCTGCTTCTCTGCTTAAATTGACTAAGGAGGTACTGTACTTTAGTTGATTATTGTACCTGGCTGTGCATTTAGTCTGAGGTGTGATCGGCTGGCATTGAACCTGTTTAGATCCTGTTTGGTTTTTGACCTCGGGCAAATAAAAAGAGTTGCAGAATAGCATGTACAAACTGCTGGAGGAACTCGGCAGTTCAGGCAGCATTAATGGAGAGGAATAAAGAGCTGACGCTTCATCAGGACCTGCTGAAGGGGGTCTCGGCCCAAAGCGTTGGCTCTTCGTAGAGGCTGCCTGACTTGCTGAGTTTCTCCAGCATTTTGTGTGCTACTCTGCATTCCAGTATCTGCAGTCGCTTCTGCTTTGAAAGAATTGCAGGCCGGATGAAGGGGTCTCAATCCAAATGTGCTGCTCAAATGTACCGCAACTTTGCCACGAGAATGAGCTGCGTTTTATTTTAAATATTGCTTTTGGCGGTGAGGTAGCTGGTTGTGCACTTTAAATATGAATGGAAGAAATGATGAGCATCCAAAATATTCAGTTATGCTAAGTTATACCATGAAGCTCTTGATACCTAATATATTTGACCAAACAACATCTTCTGATGGCTTTAGTTCTGTGAAATAGTTCACATTTTATGAAATGTGGATGAGGTGGATAATTTTAGGATCTACATTGTGCTTAGTAAAATAGCACTGAGTGTATGGTCGTTGTCCTTTGCCTCCGTAGCCCATCTACTTCAAGATTCGATGTGTTGCACATTTAGAGGTGCTGTTCTGCACACCACTGTTGTAACGTAGTTATTTGAGCTACTGTCGCCTTCCTGTCAGCTTGAACCAGTCTGGCCGTTCTCTTCTCACCTCTCTCCTTAACAAGGCATTTCTGCCCATAGGACTGCTGCTCACCGGAAGTTCTCTTTTCATTTGTAGCATTCTCTAAACTCCAGGGACTGTTGTGTGTGAAAATCCCAGGAAATCAGCTGTTTCCAAGATGCACAAACCACCCTATCTGGCACCAGCAATCATTCTATGGTCAAAGTCATTTCAAATACACTTCTTCCCCAGTCTCCCTGATGGCCACATCTGCGCCGGGTGCACTGAGATGCAGCTCCTGAGAGACCGTCTTAGGGATCTGGAGATGCGGCTTGATGCCCTACTGCTTATTAGGGAAAGTGAGCAGGAGATAGATATGAGCTACAGGGAGTTGGACAAGTGAATGACTATCAGGAAGGGGAAGGGAAGAGCAGATAGTAGAGAGCAGTTCTGTGGCCAACCCCCTCAGTAATCGTTATCTCGTTTTGGACACTGCTGGGGGGGGGGGTGACCTGACAGAGGATGACCACAGCGATTGGTTCTCTGGCACTGAGCCCAGTTCTGTGGTGCAGAAGGGAGAGAAGATGATGTAGAATACGGTAGTCATGGGGGATTTCATAGTGATGGGAACAGACAGGAGGTTCTATCAGCCAGATGGAGATACCCACATGGTGTGTTGCCTCCAAGGTGCCAGGGTACGGGACGTCTTGGATCAGGTGCAGAGTATTCTGAAAGGAGAGGATGAACAGCCAGAAGTCTTGATGTATGTTAGTACCAGTGACATAGGTAGAAAAAGGGAGGAGGTCCTGAAGAGAGCCAAAGTTAAAGCAAAAGATAGGGCATACAAGGAAGCCAAAGCTAGTGGGAAGATAGACGATTGGGAAGCTTTTTAAAAAAAAAACTTGCAGAAGAAAACTAAGAAGGTCATTAGGAAGGAAAAGATGACGTACGAAAGGAAGCTCGTGAGGGTAAAAGAGAATCAAAGGTAGATATAGGACCTATGCAAATTGACGCTAGAGATATTGTAGTGAGAGACACAGAGATGGCAGAGGAATTAAATGTGTATTTTGCATCAGTTTTCACAGTGGAAGACATCTGCAGTATACTGGGCATTCAGGAGTGTCAGGGAAGTGAAGTATGTGCAGTAAAAATTACAACTGAGAAGGTGCTCGGGGAGGATAAATCTCCTGGACCTGATGGAATGTACCCTCAGGTTTTGAAGAACGTAGCTGGAGAGCTTGTGGAGGCATTAACAATGATCGTTCAAGAATTGATAGATTCTGGCATTGGACTTGATGACTGGAAAATTGCAAATGTTACTCCGCTATTTAAGAAGGGTGGGAGGCAGCAGAAAGGAAACTAAAGACCTGTTAGCCTGACATCAGTGGTTGGGAAGTTGTTGGAATCGATTGTTAGGGATGAGATTACAGAATACCTGGAGGCACATGACAGGATAGGCCAAAACCAGCATGGTTTCCTGAAAGGAAAATCCTGCCTGATTAACCTACTGCAATTTTTCTGAGGAAATTACAAGCAGGGTGGAGAAAGGAGATGTAGTAGATGTGGTGTACTTAGATTTTCAGAAGACCTTTGACAAGGCTACTTAGTAAGATGAGAGTTCATGGAATTACAGGGAAGTTATTAGCATGGCTGGAGCATTGGCTGATCGACAGAAAAGAGAGTGCAAATAAAGGGATCCTATTCTGGCTGGCCGCTGGTTACCAGTGGAGTTCCACAGGGGTTGACGTTGGGACCACTGCTCTTTAAGATGTATGTCAATGATTTGGACTATGGGATTAATGGATTTGTGGCTAAATTTGTCAATGATACAAAGATAGGTGGAGGGGCGGGTAGTGTTGAGGAACAGAGAGCCTGCAGAGACACTTAGATAGTTTAGGGGAATGGGCAGAGAAGTGGCAAATGAAATACAATGTTGGAAAGTGTATGGCCATGCACTTTGGTGGAAGAAATAAATAGGCAGACTATTATTTAGATGGGGAGAGAATTAAAAATGCAGAGATGCAAAGAGACTTGGGAGTCCTTGTGCAGGATATTCTAAAGGTTAACCTCCAGGTTGAGTCAGTGGTGCAGAAGGCATATACAATGTTGATATTCATTTCTACAAGTATAAGAGCAGGGATGTGATGTTGAGGCTCTAAGGCACTCATGAGACCACACTTGGAGTATTGTGTGCAATTTTGGGCTCCTTATTTTAGAAAGGGTATACTGACATTGGAGAGGGTTCAGAGAAGATTCATGAGAATGATTCCAGGAATGAAAGGGTTACCATATGAGGAACGTCCGACAGCTCTTGGGCTGTATTCCCTGGAGTTCAGGAGAATGAGGGAGGATCTTATAGAAACGTTCAGAATGTTAAAAGGCCTGAACAGATTAGATATGGCAAAGTTATTTCCCATGGTAGGCGAGTCTAGGACAAGAAAGCACGGCTTCAGGTTTGAAGGACGTCCATTTAGAAAAGAGATGCGGAGAAATTACTTTAGTCTGAGGGTGGTAAATCTGTGGAATTTGTTGCCACGAGCAGCTGTGGAGGTCAAGTCATTGGGTGTATTTAAGGCAGAGATAGATAGGTTCTTGATTAACCAGGGCAGTAAAGGGTATGGGGAGAAGGCAGGGGAGTGGGGATGACTGGAAGAATTGGATCAGCCCATGATTGAATGGCAGAGCAGACTCAATGGGCCAAATGGCCTGCTTTTGCTCCGACATCTTGTGGTCTTATGTTTGGTTTGAACGACAATTGAATTTCTTGAGCATGATTGGTTGATTAGATGCTTGCTTTAAAGAGCAGGTGTACCTATTAAAGTGACCACTGCGAGTTTTAGTTGTAGGACTTTGAAGGGGGCTACTCAGCAAACCCAGCTGAGAGAGATGTGTAACTAGTTGCATTTCCCTGCATTCTCCTCCAAAGCCCTGCACATTTTCCTTGAGTAAGTATTCCAAATCCTTTCTTAAAGTTACAGTATAGTATAAGGTGAGGTTGATAGAAGAACTTGGGATTCAGAATCATGTTTAATATCATGGGCAGATGTCATGAAATTTATTGAATGTCTGCTTTAAAGCTTCTATACCTTTTTCCTGATTGGTAATAGTGAGAAGAGGGTGTGTCTTGGGTGGTGAGGGTCCTTAATGATGGATGCTGTCTTTCTGAGGCATCATCTTTTGAAACTCCCGAGGCTAGTAAGTACATTTCTGGCCAGTGTAGTCCATGAATTTTAAGTACCTGGATGAACAGGAGAGGCAAGTTGCCATATGTTGTCTCAGATTACTCCTATGAGTCCAAAAATACCTTATGTAAGAGGTCCATTGAATTTGAATTAATACTATTTGACTTTACTGTTTCCATAGGGAGCCAGACCACAGATGTATGACTTATTGAAGTAATGCATTGGATGACTTGATAAGAATTTACTCTATCAAATGTCATTTGTGACCTCTGATTTTACTATTCTGGACAAGGTGAAACAGTGCGACATTATCTAGTTCCATTTTTAGAATCCTAAAAACAGCAATTGTATCACCTCTCAATCTTTCCCCAGTCCGAGCATGTCCATTTTGCAATTAATCCATTCTCACGGATCCTTCCAACATGTTAGAAATAGTAATTCAGATGTTTTAAGTGCCTATTGGTTATATTAAAGCTTGAAGCAGCAATGTTTTAACATGCCTGGAATAAATTGTATACATGAGAGACTTGCTGCTGCAATCATTGCAACTTTTAACATGTTTAAATTTTCCTTTAAGGAGTTTTTTTGTAGCTTCCCTAATTTCAGATTTTTCAGTTATGATATTTTATTATCAAGTTGATTGAGAACATGTAACTGGTGTTGAAAATTAAGGAATGCCAGATTAGAGTGGAGTTCAAAAGGTGATTTTTTTTAAAAAAAGTAAAGCTGAAATGGTTCCTGTAGATATGATCAAACAATAGTGTGCTTCTTTGGTGAGTGGTACTGTACAGTTTGAGTTGGGCTCTAAATTTTGTTATGTTTCTTTTGAAGCTGGCTTCAGATTGTTTATTGAATGATCTTTTGGAGAAGATCATTATTAACTTTTGAAATACCCAAGTCAATTTGCATCACAACAGTTGCTATCTGCACAGAAATCTGAAGTGTAGCAATTCTGACTAATAGTCTGAGCAGAAGTGGTGAAGTAGAACTGGCGAAGAGAACATTTAACTCGCCCTTCAGTTTTAACACATTAGCTAGCTGTTTTTTCTTGCACAAGGGTGGCAGAGCTGGTCGGACTGCTGCCTCAGAGACCCTGAACTCTGCTGTATGTGTGCAGCTTGCACATTCCCCCTGTGACATGGGGAGCGGACTTTCCTCCCAGGTCTCCGGCTCTTTCCCACATCCGCAAAATATGCATGTGGGTAGGTTAAAGTGGTTACTGTAAATTGCAACTAGTTTGCAGATGGGTGATGATATCTTGCGGATGTGACTTATTGGTGGGAGTAAAATTGATATGGTTAGAGTCATTTGAGAAAGGGCACTGAAGTGGTTGGCTGAGGCTCGATGGACTGAAAGGACTATTTCCTTGATGTATCTCACCATGACAAACAAACTAAAATTCAAATGTTTTTCAGGGGTTTTCAGTTTGCCGCCTTTGTTCAAATCTTATCCATTTTGTTTTGGGTTAAATCTCTACCCAAGCGGATTGAGAAATATGTTTACAACATGTGGTAAACATTCTATTTCAACCACATTTTATAATGCTGTTTACATTATAAATACACTGGGACTTACGCACATTTTATTTCATATCTGTACCTTAGCCTCTAACTTTATTTTTATCTACCGTAATTCTTTATATTGTTGAATGTTTTTGCTTTCGTTCCATGTCAAGCCATGAATGACATACCAGAGCAAGTTCTTTATAGGTGTAAATGTGTATGGCAAATCAAGTTGATCCTTGATCCTCTACTAACAAAAAGAATTTTACATGGAAATAAATAAAGAGTCTGTGTTCTGGGCTGAGACTATTCATCAGTCCTGATGAAGTTTCTAGGCCCGAAATGTCAACTCTTTATTCCTCTCCGTAGATGCTGCCTGACCTGCTGATTCCTCCAGCATTTTGTAAGTGTTTCTCTGTGGATTTTCAGCATCTGCAGAATTTCTTGTGTTTAAAATTTTTGCATGTCATATTTGTATTGTTCCTCAGTGCTGACTCTGCAGAACATCTTTTAGCTATGGAATGTGCAGGTATGGTGTAAGTTAAACATATCAGTCAAAGAAAATAACTCCCAATCTGTTTTGTACGAGTGCTCTAAATACTCAATGCCATTAAAAGTCAGCAGGAAGCTTTGAGAAAATATTGTGACATCTTTCGAATAACTTGGCATTTGTTTTCAGAATCACTGTAAAAGTATAGGGTGCTAATTTTACTTGGGCATGATCTTAATTATTCCTTAGTCGTTCTGTTTCTAGTAGGCCAGTAAGCATTTTGATTAAAGCTAATATACTTTGTGGAATGATACGCCACCCTAACATGATATTGAAAAAATGCAAAAGAAAATATTTACATACTTGGTTGATAGAGGCTTCATTCCTCTTTAGGCGATTTCCCAATGTGGATTCCCTTAGGATGTTTAATAAATTGCACTGGTTATGTTTCGTGCTGTACGTTAGCCACTTGGTCTCCATATTTGGTTACTCAGCAACTTAGTCTCATAAATGACTGTCACTTAGCTAAATACAACAATCCATTAGGAGCTGGAAATTACTGCAGTTTTAACATTTAGGTTGCTAAAAGGAAACCCAACTTCATTGTTAACTTCACAAATGCAGCAGTTATTTCAGACCATTTATGCCAACGGATAATGGTTCATTTTAATATCAGAAAGTGTGTATAATATAAAACCTAAAGTTCTTGCACTTTAGAGACATCCGTGAAACTAAAACAAAACCCACAGAATGAATGATAGAAACATCAAAACCCATCCCCTCCCTTTGCACAAGTCTTAATGTTTTTTTCTTTTGGCTCATAAAGCTAAATGTAAAGTAATTTAAAGGCATCTTACAATTTCAACGGTGACCTTCACAGTCCTTTCAGGACATCCCAGTGACTTTTCAGCCAGTGATGTACTTTTGTAGTGTATTCATTTTTGCAGTTTGGGAACCAGCCAAATTGCATTCAGCTATTCCTTATAATGTAGTAATGATCACTTTGTGATGCTGGATGAAGGATAAATATTGGTCAGAACAGCAGGGAAATCTTGTAGCTCCTTAAGGAATTTTATAATAAATTGTATGATTTTACTTTTAAGAATTTTGCCAATAACCATGTAAACCTTGTTTGTTACAGTTCCCTCCTCACCCATAAAAATCCATGATACAATTTGATAGACTATTGTGGTGTCTTTCAAATAATTTAGACTTTGTTTATCTTTAATGTTATCTTAATTATACCTTGGCTGTTCTGATATAGTGAGCATCTTGGTCAAAGTTAGCCTAACTTGTGGAATGGAAGCTTAGTTTCAGAGAAATGACCTACCTATTTAAACCTACATAGTCTTATCTTAAATCAAGCTCTTGTTTCAGGTGCAAAAGTCTAGGGGTACTGGGGACTGTTCCGAGAGGACTTAATAAGCCAGGTTGCTACTAACCATGAGAAAGGGCAAGAACTGGGGATGCAGATTTCTTGTTCAGTAGATTGTAACTATTCTCCCACTCTCATCAATGAACTGACCTCTCCAGAAGCTTTGGTATTGCAAAAAAAAAGGAAATTGGTCAATAATATCTTATTACCTTTCTATCTGTCCATCGTGTTTTTTTTAAAGAGCTCAGTATCCCTGGTAGTCAAAAAGAGCCTGAAACTAGCTTATTGTTGTCCCATGTACCAAGATACAGTGAAAACCCTGACATACATACGTTGTACCAGTCAAATCATTGCACAGTGCATTGAGCGAGAGAACGAAGTAAAAACAATAACAATGCAAAATAAAATGTAAAAATGACAAAAAGTGCAGTGCAGGGAAACGATAAGGTCATCAGGTAAATCGTGAGGCCAAGAGTCATTTCCAGGGTTTCATGTTCATGAGGTCTTGTCCAGGAGTCTGATAGTAGTGGGATAGCAGCTGTCCTTGAGCTTGGTGGTACATGCTTTCAGGTTTTGTCTTCTGCCTAGTGAGAAAGGGGAGAAGAGAAAAAGTCCTGGTGAGGGGTGGTCCTTGATTATGTTGGATGCTTTACTGAGACAGTGAGAAGTTTAGACAGAGTCCACAAAGGGGAGGCTGGTCTTCGTAATGTCTCTGAGCAGTGTTCTCAACTCTGTCACATACAGAACAGTTACTGTATGAAGCCGTTATGTATTCAGGCAGAATGTTTTCTATGGTGCATCGATTTAAAAATTGGCAAAGGTATGCAGTTGTGGCATGGACTAAATGGGCCAAAGGGCCTGTTCCTGCCCTGTACTTTTCTATGACTTTATTGATAGGGAGATGTCAAATTTCTTTAATCTCCTGAAGAAGTAGAGATACTGATGAGTTTTCTTGGCCGTAACATCAGCATAACTTCAAAAATTGATCGAAGCAGATTGATGTGCTTGGAACTGGAAGCATTACTGGCAGACTGAAAGAGGAACTTGGTTAATGCTGCTTTTAGACCTGGGATTGTACTATGGTAAAAGATCATTCTAATTCTAGTTCCGTAGTTCAGTGGGCAAAGAGATAGCATGCCCTTTGGATTTCTTTTCCATGCTTTTCTCATTTACTTGTGCATTATTCTAAATGTGGTTTAAAAACTGGCAAATCTGAATGTTTGTTTCCAGAATTTCTTATTGTATCAGTCACGTCCATAAAGGACCAGAATTAGACCATTAGTCTGTTCCGCTGTTATTACTCTCAACCTCATTCTCCTGCCTTCTCCCTGTAACCTTCGATACCCGTACTAATCAAGAACCTGTCAACCTCTGCTTTAAATATACCCTATAATTTGGCCGCCACAACTGTTTGGAGCAACAAATTCCACAGATTCAGCACCCTCTGGCTGAAGAAATTCCTCCTCGTGTTTTTTTTCTCCCTCAATTTCTGTCAAATACAGAAAGAAAACAGTACTTTGAACAGTTCCTTGAACTACGCACGACCTTCACACCCACACCACAGACACCCAAATGAATTTTTAATCAGCAACGTCTGGTCTTCCCATTCATTGTGATTCATGGCTTTTAGGAGCCTGTTATCCAGAGCTGTGTTTTAAATTAAATCTACTGTCCATATTCAGATTTGAAGATTGGTGGCTGAAGTTAGTTGCTGCATCTGTTAACCCCAAAAAATGCCCGAGCAGTAGGCTTTTTTTAGTCGTGAGTGCATGGACCACCTTGCCAGGGGTGGTGATAGAGGCATTTAAGAAGCTCTTGGATAGGCACATGGATGATAACAAAATGGGGATTATGTAGGAAGGAAGGGTGAGATTTATTTTAGAGCAGTTTAAAAGGTTGACACAACATCATGAGTTGAAGGGCGTGTACAGTGCTGAAATGTTCTATGACATTTGTGTTGTGTAACCTCTGGGTATGGTTGTGTTAACGCAGCTTAGAAAAAAGTTAGCTTTTTAATATTTCAAAATGCTGTTGCTTGGTACATCAAAGATGCTATGGTTTAGGAGTAGAATATGAATTGAGCTAAATTTCAGCTTAAGTGCTTGCTGGTAACTAGAAATCCAAGTTTATCAAGGAGCTGTGCACTGCTAGGTTTGTAACCAAATGGCATTTTGCTGTTTACATCACGGGTACTTCTTAGAGTTTCTCAGAAGAATGTCATTTAGAGATCAATAGAAACATGTTTATGGAGTATCAACACAGAATGATGGAGATACTCACCAGTCCAGATTGCTATGGAAAGATAAAGCAGGCCCAGACCAATGATGTTTCACTTGATGCATTGGCCTTTCCCCACTGCTGTATTTAACATATTACTTTGTAATTTCAACCCCATTGCATAATTTCTTGATTTCTCTTTTTGTAAGACATCCAGTCTTTCTTTACCATGTTCTTTATTCGCCACGGTCTTTCTTCTCACACAGGGCTTCCCAACCTTTTTTTTACACCATGGAGCCTTATAATTAGCCAAGGAGTCCGTGGACCCCAGCCTGGCTACCCCTGCATAGTTCCCAGTTTCAGCTGCAAGGTAATTTAATGGTGTTCCCTATCACTGCTGGATTTTCTCAATCCAGTTGCTAATTGCTCCACAATATCTGAATATTCACTTAAGGTTTCCCTTTTCACTTGCCATGTTGTGTGTAGTAGATATCCAGTCTGTAGCTTGGCTGTAATTTGAATTACAAGACAAAATCTCCGGTATCTTTCTATCCTGCCTTGCCTGCTAAATGGGGAATTATCAAGGATCAATTTTATTTGCCATATATGTGTTCATGTGTTAGCAATTTGCTGTGGTGTATTGATGTATCATGCAACAAATAAAGTGACAACATTCAACAAGGTTCAAGGTTGATTTTATTGTCGAAGTATGCATCTACAGTACAACTCCAGTATTTGTCTTCTCCAGATAGCCATGAAATACACAAGAAAAAGTAAAAGAAGCAAAACTCACAGGCCCCAGAATCCCCCACACCCTCCCTGCAGAAAAAGAACAGCAATAATAACAATACCTGACCCCCTCACTCACCAAAAATAAACAGCGACAGTAGCAACACGTACCCAACACCTCCCCCGCAGAAAAAATCAGCAACCAGCCCCCTCACTTGCAAATATATCAGCGACAGTGCCATCACATACACGCACGTGCACACTGTACAGATCAGCCGTCCAATTTGCCACAGGAAAGAAAACACTGAAAAACTGAGGGAATCCAATGTCGAGTCCAGTTGCATAAATCGCAGAATATCAAACAGTTCTTCTGTGACACAGAACTCACGCATGGTCCAAACGGTGGCCTCTGTTGGGAGTGAACACTGGCCTCTGTTGAGAGCAATTGCTGACCGGGTCCAAATACCTTCACCTTGACACTTCAATTTTCCTCGCTGCTTGGAGATGAAGACATTTATGACCAATTATACAGATTAAAGAATTATATAAATAAGACAAAATTGCAGTCAGCAGGGTGAGTATCGGTGCATTAGGGGTACAGACTCAAAAAGGGTAGCAGCTACATCAACGTGTTATATCTCAATACACAGAGTATAAGAAATAAAGAGGATGATCTTGGTGCACTTTTACAGATTGTCGGGTGTGATGTTTTGGCTATCTCCAATCATGGCTGAAGGATGGTTGTAGTTGGGGGCTGAATGCCCAAGGTTACACATTGTATCGGAGGGATAGGTAGGTAGGCAGAGGTGGTGGCCTGGCTCTGCTGGTAAAGCATGGCATCAAATCAGTAGAAGGATGTGACATAGGATCGGAAGATGTTGAATTCTTGTGGGTTGAGTTAAGAAACTGCAAGGGTAAAAGGCAGTTGGCAGTTATATACAGGCTTCGATCAGTAGCTTGGATGTGGACTACATATTACAATGGGGAAATGGAAAAGGTGTGTCAAAAAGACAATGTTATGATAGTCATGGGAGATTTTAACATATATGTAGATTGGGAAAATCAGATTGATAATTGATCTCAATAGAGTAAATTTGATGAATACCTGCGAGATGGCTTTTTAGAACAGTTTGACATTGAGCCTACTAAGGGATCAGCTATATTGTATTGGGCGTTGTGTAATGAACCGAAGGCAATTAGAGAGCTTAAGGTAAAGGAACCCTTAGGAGTAATGATCACAGTATGATTGCATTCAACTTGAAATTTGATAGGGAGAATGTAAAGTCTGATGTAGCAGACTTTCAGTGGAGTAAAGAAAATTACAGTGGTATGAGAGAGGAGTTGGTCAAAGTAAATTGGAAGAGATGCTGGCAGGGATGTCAGCAAAGCAGCAATGGCTTGAGTTTCTTGAAGAAATGAAGATGCAGAACAGCTGTATTTCAAAAACAGATATTTAAATGGCAAAATAATACAGCTGTGGCTGACAAGGGATATCAAGGCTAATGTAATAGCAAGGGCATACAACAAAGCAAAAATTAGTGAGGAGATAGAGGATTGGAAAGCTTTTTAAAAGCCTATAGAAAGCAACTAAATGAGTCATTAGGATGGAAAAGATGAAATATAAAAGTTTGCTCGGAAATAATATCAAGGTAGATAGAAAAGTGTGTGTGTGAGATATGAGAGTGAATATAGGAAATAATGGGGGCAAGGAGATGGCAGATGAACTAAATGAGTATTCTGCATCAGTCTTCACTGTGGAAGTCACCAGCAGCGTGCCAGATGTTGAAGGGTGTGAGGAAAGAGAAATGAGTGTAGTTACTATTATAAGGGAGAAGGTGCTCAGAAAGCTGAAAGACGTAAGGGTACATAAGTCACTCAGGCCAGATGAACTACACCCTAGGATTCTGAAAGAGGTAGCGGTAGAATTGTGGAGGGATTAGTAATAATCTTTCAAGAATCATTGAACTCTGGCATGGTTGCAGAGGATTGGAAAATTGCAAATGTCACTACACTCTTTAAGAAAGAAGGGAGGCAACAAAGGAAATTATAGTCCGGTTAGTCTGACCTCAGTGGTTGGGATGATGTTGGAGTCAATTGTTAGGGATGAAGTTATGGAGTACTTGTTAACACAGGACAAGATAGGGCAGAGTCAGCATGGTTTCCTTAAGGGAAAATCTTGCCTGATGAACCTGTTGGATTTTTTTGAGATTTCAAGTAGGATAGATAAAAGGGATCCAGTGAATGTTGTATTTTTGGATTTTCAGAAGGGCTTTGACAAGGTGCCACACGTGAGGCTGCTTACCAAGTTAAGACCACATGGTATTACAGGAAAGTTACTAGCATGATTAGAGCATCAGTTGATTGGTAGGAGGCAGTGAGTGGGAATAAAAGGATCTTTTTCTGGTTGGCTGCCAATGACTGGTGGTGTTAGGACCGCTTTTTATGCTGTATATAAATTATGTAGATGATGGAATAGATGGCTTTGTTGCCAAGTTTTAGATGATATGAAGATTGGTGGAGGGGCAAGTAGTGTTGAAGAAACAGGAAGGCTGCAGAATGTCTTGGATTAGGAGAATGGGCAAGAGAGGGGCAAATGATATACAACGTTGGAAGATACATGGACATCCACAGCAATAGAAGAAACAGATGTGCAGATTATTTTCTAAAGGGGAAGAAAATCCAAAAATCTGCGATGCAAAGGGACTTGGGATTCATTGTGCAGAGCACCCTATAGGATAACAGGTTGAGTTGGTGGTGAGGAAGGCAAATGCAATGTTAGTATTAATTTCAAATGGTCTAAAATACAAGAGCTGGGATGTGATGCTGAGGCTTTATCAGGCACTGGTGAGGCCTCCTCTTGAATACTGTGAACAGTTTTGGGCTCTTTACCTAGAAAATATGTGCTGGCATTGGAGCGGGTTCAGAGGAGGTTCACATGGATGATTCAGGGAATGAAAGAGTTATCATATGAGAAATGTCTGATGGCTCCGGGTCTGCTCGCTAGAATTTAGAAGGATGAATTATTGAAACTTTTCGAATGTTGAAAGGCCTAGACCATATATGTCAAACTCAAGGCCCGTGGGCCAAATCCGGCCCGCGGTGGAATTATCTTTGGCCCGCGAGATAATATCTAATTACTATTAAAGCTGGCCCCAGTAATCGAAGCGCCTATGGCGTATGATATGGCTAATGCTGAGTTTATTCAGGTACCAGGTTTTCAGGGTTTTTAGTGTTTATTCGGCAGTCTTGCTCGGCAGTCTTCTTCATAAGAAACGGAATTTGTAAAGTGAAACACTTTGTAGTTATAGCAGAGACTGAGACACATGAGAGCAGGCTGAAAAAACGGAGGCAACGAAAGCTGCGTTCGCACGCGTCCGACTGATCCGGCCCGCATGAAGCTGCATTTTGCTCAATCCGGCCCGTGACCTAAAATGAGTTTGACACCCCTGGCCTGGACAGAATGAATGTGGAACAGATTTTTCCCATAGTGGGGGAGTCTAGGACAAGAGGGCACAGTCTCGGGATAGAGGGGCATCCATTCAAAACAGATGCAGAGAAATTTCTGTAGCCAAAGGGCATTGAATTTGTGGAATTTGTTGCCACATGCATCTGTGGAAGCCTGGTCACTGGGTGCATTTAAGGCAGAGATTGATAGGTTCTTTATTGGCCATGGCATCAAAGTTTACGGAAAGAAGGCCAGGGAGTGGGACTGAGGAGAGGGAGAAAAGATTCAGCCGGAAATGAATGGTGGAGCAGTCTCAATGGGTCAAATTCAGATTCAGTTTATTGTCATTTAGAAACCCCAAATGCAATGCAGTTTAAAAAATGAGACAACGTTGTTCCAGAATGATATCACAAAAGCACATGACAAAACAGACTACACCAGAAAATCCACATAACGTTTGGCAATCCCCAATCCAGAGTCCGGAGAGGCTGCTGCGTATTAATATCGTGCTACCGTCTTAGCGCGTTCCCTGAAAAGGAGCTCCAAATCCACCAGACAAACAAGACCAAAAACTAAAGCTACAAGACCTGCACAAAACCACATAGTTACAACATATAGTTACAACAGTGCAAACAATAGCATAATTGATTTTTAAAAAACAGACCATGGGCACAGTAAAAATAGTCCAAAGATGTTAAAAGACTATAAGTTCGAAAGAAACCACCACACAGTTTCCACAAGTCCTCAGGGTCCCGATAGACTTGTCATCCCACGCAAGCAGTAGAAGGGAATACCTCTGCTATGGACTTGCACGGCGCTGACAGACTCAACCTCGCCGACGCAGCACACAATGAAAGCTTCGTCGAACCCAGCCTCACAGATGCAGCACACAGAGAAAGCGCTCCGACCACAGCGGACTCCGAGTCCTTCGAACTTCTGAGCCTCCAACCATCAAAATGGCTTAATTCTGCCCGCATATCTTATCGTCTTATCGTCTTATAAAATAGTTAGAATTACTGATATGGAATAAAATGTGCATAAATGCATAAATACCAGCATGTATTTACAATGTAAACAGCTTTAAAGAGTTTATAGTTTAGTGACTGATGTAGTAGAGGGGGTTGGGTTGATCAGATTAATTGCTTGGAGGAAGAAACTTTGAAGATGGTGTGGTTTTGGTTTCAGTAGCATTAGTGTTCTCCTGAAGGGAGCTTTTGGAAAAGGCAGTTTGCTGGGAGGGTAATTTCCTGAATGATTTCCCTGCCTGCTTCTTTGACATGGACTCGTGCAAGTCCTGCAGTGATGTTAGACTGCAGCTTGTGACTTTACTGCTGTGCTGACAGTTTGCTGTGGTTTTGTATATTGTGAGAGAATGCTGCACCAGTCAGTGGTGCTTGATGTTGAGGATGTACTGTATATGGCAGTATAGAATTGCACCAGTATCTTCTGGGCAAGATGGAGTTTTACCAACTGCAGCAAGAAATACATCCTCTGGTGAGCCATTTAGTTAGCAGAGGTGTGGTTCTCCCACATGAGGTCCTGTGAGTTAATGATACTCAGGAACCCCAACGTTGAAATGGAGCTAACTGAAGAGCTGTTAATGATAAGTAGGTGGAGAGAAGACACATTTCTCCTAAAGTCAATACACATCTTTTGCTTTTTTTTTGTTCTTGGATGCGCAGTACCTCTTGTAGTTATGTAGTTTGGATTTGTGTCATGTTTATAAATAAGTGCATATAAATATATTATGATTCAGAGTATAAGCTGGCAATTCTGTACAATTCTGGAGTGCTGCAATACTGAAGATTGAAGTAACTTTAAGGTGAGTTTCAGGCTGTTTTTGCAGATGTACAAGATTCCGTAGTGTTAGTTTAAAAAGTAACCTGGATACCCAGGAACTTAAAAATAACCTTCTCATTTGGTCTTTATTTGCCAACCAGTAATTGGCATCTAATTTACACAAAATGATTTCACTTCCAAGTACCATGAAAAGATTTGACACTAGCCAAAAAAATAACCCTACTGGACCAAGTGGAAAGCTATTTGCCTCACACATTGTATTTCATTTAAATACATAATTAGTTACACAATTAAACGGTAAGTTGACTTTTTTAATATACCTCTTTTAGCTATTTCCATGAAACTTGGGCTAATGGTGAGACTGCTTAATTGGGTTCAAATGTACTTGTCCGATGTATCGCAATTGACTGGAGCCATTGTATTTATAAAATGCTTTTGAGATATGCTGCGGCCAAGATGTAGGCTGGAGCCTCCCAAGTTTTCCTTTCACAAGAACTGGTATTAACCTATTGTATGGCTTGGATTGCCTTGAATATAACTGGGCTTAGTTGAAGCTACGATAGTTTTGTTAGCCAGGATCGCACTGGGTTCTTAGATTCCCATTTCACAGGAAGTATTACTCCTTATCCTTTTCATTTGTTGGGCATGCAAGGGAGAAAAATGTTCCACTCATGTTTGGTGTGTTGTACTTTCAGTATCAAAGGCACTGGAGTTACTTGCGGAGAAAAAAAAATCCTGCAGAGGGACAAACCCATCAGGGTCATGACCTTGAGATTTCACAGATCTTGTCTGATTTAGCACAAATTCAGAGAAGTGCATTTTGCTCTTCCTTTGTTGTAAATGAAATACATGTTCCACGTTTATCTTGCAAATTATTTCCTCCTCTAATCCAACTCAAAATGCAGTTAAGAAATTGATGTAGTTTTCTTTATTTTAGTTATTAGCCTGGTATAGCGTGAAATGTTACTGGTATAAGTTACAAAATATGTTTTGTTATCTGGTGCCTCACTTGCAGTAACAGTGTTTAGTTTTCTTAACTACCTGCTTTAACAAAAATTCCTTGCTCGAGTCAGTCCCTTTTTTTTGTTATATTTGTAGCCATTTAAAATTTTCTAAGCCAATGAAATTTATAGCGATTTAAGAGTTAAGAGCTTCCTGTTTCTGTTATGCTTTAGATGAAGCTTGTGTAAACTGCAGAAACAATTGTGTTGCACAGAGAGCTGGTTGAATTTCTACGCCGATCTAATGGTGCAATAAAGGGCTAGTCTATCAGCAATTTGTTATTAAAGGTAGCAATAATGTGGTGACCGCTGTTAATCTGGTGTTTCTGTGTGCACAAGATTATTAAAATAAAGCTGAAGTGTAAATACTGTTCCTTTCCTCATAGATGCCATCTTACTGGCTGACTATTTACATTGTGTGTTCTTTCATTAGCCACTTATGACTGTTGAAAAGCTTTGTCTAAGAAATTTAACTTTGTGGATCTCTTTCAAGGCTATCTTGCCACAGATTAACAAATTGTATGAAGAATGGCATATATGTTCATCTCCACCTTTTCATCAAATCATTTTGTTCTTTTGTACTCTATATTTTAAATGCTTTTCTGTCCATCTGATCTTTTGTTCCAATAAATTTTTGTTTGTAATCTCTCATAGCGTGAATATACTCCTAGCATTAGTTTTCAATGATTTATGTAGTTTGGCTGCATATAGCTTTCTTGGATGTCTGGCAGAAACAAGATAGAAGATAGTTCAATGTAAATTTATTATCAAAGAATGCTTGTTACCATATACTACCCTGAGATTAATTTTCTTGCAGGTATTTACAGGGAATAACAGAAGTACAATAGAATTTTATATAGAAAAATTATATGAACAAAGACTGACACATAACCAATATGTAAAACAAGACAAGCTGTGCAAATTTTAAAAAAAAGCTGAGAGCACCAGTTGTAAAGAGTCCTTGAAAATGAGTCTGTAGTCTGTAGATTGTAGATTCAGTTCAGAGCGGTGATGAGTGAAGTTATCCACCCAGTTGGGGAGCTTGATGATTTAGGGTAATAACTGTTCCTGAATCTGGTGGAGTGGGACCTGAGGCTTCTGTACCTTCTACCGATTGTAGTCGTGAGAAAAGGAATAGGTCTAGATGGTGGGGTCTTCAATGGGCGCTACTTTCTTGTGTCAACACTTCCATGTAAGTATACTCTGCAGTGGGAACGCTTTGCCTGTATCCAAGATATAAATATCCAATGCACAACTTGAAGTGTAAATTCAGATCAAATTTATCCTTCAACATTTGCAACAAAGAAATCTCTGTCTTATTGTGCTTGCTGGATCTTGGTACACTAAAGATACCAGTGATTACTCTTCAAAAATGTGTCTTAGAGGTGTTGCAAGGCACCTTTAATTATACTTCCAATGAAAGTATAATTTAATTCTTTCCAGGTATGCAGATTATCTTTGAAGGTGTTTCTGACAAATGTCAATAAAGAAAACCACCTCACCACTGAAAGCAGTTCTGTGTGACATAACTTTTACCCTGATACGCAATGCTGTGATGGATCAACAGTGCAGGCAGTCTGCCGTTTAAACAGGGTCCACTAAGTGTAGAGAAGTAAGAGACTCCAGATGTGGGAAGCAGATGTTGAGGGTGCTTGGATGCTAAATATTACACTGCTGCCAAGCTATTCTGCCTTTTCTGAAAGGAGATCTATGTGATCATTGTATTTTCTATGCTCATGATTTTGTACCCAACTCTTCTAGGTTTCATTCTGATAGTACTTGCTGGAAGTGGAATTTTAAAAAAATTTTTTGGAAAAAAAAATGTTCTAATCTAAACCAAAACGGTACTAGTGTCAGGCAGTACCTGTGGTGTAGGAGAGACAGAAATGATACTTCATTTGATCTTTTAAGTAGTAGTGGAATGTAGAACAATCCAGAAGAGGAATGGGCTCTCTGGCCTGTGATGCCAGTCTAAATCAATCCCATCTGCCTGCTGCTGGTTCATATCTCTCTCTTTCCTTTTGGTATAATTGTCTGTCTAAGTACAACGTTGACATTACTATTGTATCTGTTTCTATCACTTCCCTGTCAGTGCATTCCTGGTATTGACCACTCTCATTAGGGAACAAAATGCAGACAAACTTGCCTTGTAAGTCTCCATTGAACTTTCACCTTAAACCTATGCCCTTCAGTGTGTAACAAGTCTATCTTGGCGGGAGGTGGGAAAATTGCTATCTGCCCTATCTAACTGTGCCTCTTATAATTTTGTTGTTCTTATAATCAGATTGCCTTCAGCCTCTGACACTCTGGAGAAGACAGTCTAAATTAGTCCAACCTCTCCTTGTAATCAATATTGTCCAATCCAAACAACATCCAAACAATCCAGACAGTCACTCCTTGCCTGCTCTCCATCTCCCTCTGGTGCTCCCCTCCCCCTTTCTGTCTCCCTAGGCCTCCCATCCCCTGATCCTCCCCCTCCTGTCTTCTCCTATCATTTCAGATCTCCCCCTCCCCCTCCCACTTTCAAATCTCTTACTATCTCTCCTTTCAGTCAGTCCTGACGAAGGGTCTCGGCCTGAAACGTTGACTGTACTTCTTCCTACAGATGCTGCCTAGCCTGCTGCATTCCACCAGCATTTTGTGTGTGTTGCTTGTAACATCCTGGTAAATCTCTTCTGCATCCTGCACAAAGCCTCCACATCCATCTTGTAATTCAGAGATCAGGACTGCACACAATACTCCAAATGGGACCTGACCCAAGTTTATTGCAACTGTCACAGAACTTGCCGGTGGCGCAGTGGCATCAGCGCCGGACTCCGGAGCGAAGGCTCCCGAGTTTGAATCCAAGTCGGGCCACCCCCGAGCACACTTTCCATCCATGCCGGGTTGAGCGTCAAGCTAGCCACTCGGCCTCATTAAGAAAAACAAGGGTCGAGTCAGGAACGTTCATATCGTGACCCAGTTAATCCGAAAGGAGACTAATCCTGACACCATGCGCCAGACAAGAATGGCTGACTGTCTGGTGCGACACACTTTAAAAAAAACATAACTTGCTAGGTCTGTGAAGACAAGCCTGCTCTACAATCACTGTATCCACTTGTGCTGCCACCTTCAGGGTACTGTGGACTTGGACACGAAGATCCATTGATCCCAAAGTTCCTGCCATTTATTCCATAAAAGTCACCTCTTTCATTGATTAACACTTTCTCTTTTCAGTCCTTGCCCTTTAAGTGTGGTGGTTTTTTTTTAAAAAAAATTCTTATGGGGACATTTTAACACTTTGGGATAATCCAGATACAATGTAGAGCATCTTAAGATCAAGACCTTATTTTTCGATTGAACTACACTGGATTGCACTCTTAATATTTAAATATAGTCATAGCTCTCCTGCCAGAAGTTCTACGAAAATGGAGAAGAAAATTGAATGCACTGATTCCCAGAACAGACACTAGATAAAAATAAATTTCTTCAAAACTTGGGCAGAAAGTTTGTGAATAATCACCTGCTAAACAAGAAGCACGTTAAAGCTGGGCTTTGTCTATGCCATATTTGGTTGGGCCTTTGAGTATAAGAGTAAGGAAGTGATGCAGCCATAATAAAACTTTGGTCACTTTTGGTGTTGAGTGCAATTCTGATTGCCCTTCACGAGAAGGATGTTGGAGGCTTTGGAAAGGGTACAGAAGAGCTTTGACATGCTGCCCAGGTTAGAGCGAGTGAGCTATAAAGAGAGGTTGCACAAACTTGGGTTGTTTTCTCCAGAGCAGAGGGTTCCCACCTTTTTTTATGCAGTAGACCAATACCCATGTTGGGAACCACTGCTCGAGAGTGTCAGAGACTGAGGGGAAAGCTGATAGAAGCTTATAAAATAATGAGAGGCATACATAGCCTAGAGAGTCAGCATTTTTTTTAACCTAGGCTAGGAATTTTCAAACACATGCATTTAAGGTTGAGAGGGGGTATATTTAAGGAAATGTGTTTTTTTTTAAAATTTTACAGATTAGTAGGTGCCTGCAACGGGTTGCCAAAGGTAGTGATGGAAGCAGATACAATAGTGGCTGTTGGATAGATATGTGAATGAACATTTGGAGAATAGAGGGATATGGGTCATGTACAGGTACAAATGGATTTGTTAAATTTGGCATTGTGTTTGGCACAATGGGCTGATGGGCCTGTTCCTGTGCTGTATGTTCTAAAACGGGCTTTATTTCAGTGGCCTTTTTTAAACAACAGTTTATTGCAAATTGCAGTCTTCTGCTATGTTCATGCAGTTCCACACAAAGAAAAACTAGGAAATTTAGCAAACTGCACTAGTGTTCTTATATAATGAAATTGGGATTGGATACGATGTAAAGGTGCACTTTAACCATTTTCAGTCCTGCCTTGTTTTGTCAATGAGTGCAGTCAGGAAAGTGAAAACTATTGGGATCAGGGATCACAACCATGAGGAAAATCTGTAGATGCTGGAAATCCAAAGCAACACACACAAAAGTACTGGAGGAACTCAGTAGGTCCGGCAGCATCTATGGAAATGAATAAGCAGTCAATGTTTTGGGCCAAGACCATTCGTCAGGACGGGATCAAGGATCAACTTTATTTACCATATACACTTGGGTGTTTCAGGAGTTTGTTGTGGTGTATTGATCAACTAGAAACAAATAACATTCAACAGTGATAAAGAATTAAAAGAAAGAGGATAAAATATGGATATTTTCTCCTTTTACACCCCTTATTTAATGTAACTTTCTAAAAAGTATATGTATATATTTCCTGTAATTTACAGTTTTTATTATACTGTATTGCGATGTACTGCTGCTGCATAACAAATTTTGTGGCCTATGATATTCTGATTCTGGAATAAAATGTGCACAAATACATAAATAGCAGCATATCTTAATAAAGTAAACAGCATTGTAAAAAGAGGTTTACAGCACAGTGATGGCAGACTGGAGTGCAGAGTAGTCCTGAATGAGCACAAGTCCTGCAGTGATGGTAGAGTGCAGCCAAAGACCTTTCTTCTGATCAGACAGTTCACTGTAGTTTTTGTAAATTGTGAGATGGTGATACACCAAACCAGACAGTAATAACTAATATCAGGATGCTCTTAATGATGGTACTGTTGATTCGTACCAGAATGTTCTGTGAAAGATGGAATTTTGCCAAATGCTGCAAAATCTTGGGGATATTTTTGTTGCACTTGATCAAGGGCTTTCGATCTGAAACTTTTTTGGCAGGTACTGCTTGATCTAGTCTTCAAGACCATTTTCTGTTACATATTAACAGAGTTATTGTATGCAGGTGGCCCCCGTTTTTTGAACGTTCGCTCTACGACAGCTCGCTGTTATGAAAGACCTACATTAGTACCTGTTTTTGCTAACCAAAGAGGATTTACGCTTTTATGAAAAAAAAAGACGCCCGCTTTGTTTACCCCGAGAAAAACTACCATGACCGTGAAGCCCTGTGCGGGCAGTTGTGTGGGTAGGTGTGTATGTGCAGATTTTTTTTTTTTGATTTTTTTTTTTTCCCTTTCTCTCCAGATCGATTTTGGCTCACTGTCTTCCCGATTTTGATATGTGAAACTACACTGTAAATTACAATATTTCTACTTTATATATAGGCTGTATATTTATCATATCATTCCTGCTTTTACTATATGTTAATGTTATTTTAGGTTTTATGTGTTACTTAGTATGATTTGGTCAGTTTTTTTTTAAAAGTCTGGGAACGCTCAAAAAATTTTCCCATATAAATAAACGGTAATTGCTTCTTCGCTTTACAACATTTCGGCTTACAAACGGTTTCATAGGAACGCTCTACCTTCGGATTGTGGGGGAAAACCTGTACACGTATGCACCTAACAGATTCAATTGTTGAATTTAGTTCTGTGGAAAGTTGTGAAAATTTAGTTTGTGGAAGTTTAACTGTAGGAAGACCATAAGACATAGTAGCAGGATTAAGCAATTCGGCCCATCGAGTCTGTTCCACCATCCCATCAAGGCTGATTTATTATCTCTTGTCACCTCATTCTTCTTTCATCTTCCTGTAACCTATCAACCTTATCAATCAAGAACTTCTCAACCTCTGCTTTAAATATACCCAATATCTAGTCAGCTCCATCTTGGGTACTAGCCTACAAAGTACCCAGGACACCTTCAGGGAGTGTTGTCTCAGAAAGTCAGCGTCTATTATTAAGGACCTCCAGCACCCAGGGCATGCCCTTTTCTCACTGTTACCATCAGGTAGGAGGTGCAGAAGCCTGAAGGCACACACTCAGTGATTCAGGAACAGCTTCTTCCCCTCTGCCATCCAATTCCTATATCGACATTGAATCTTTGGCCACTACCTCACTTTTTCTTTAATATACAGTACTAATGTTTTTGCATGTTTTTTAAACCTATTCAATATACCTAATTGATTTACTTGTTTGTTTTTTTATTTTTTTAAATTTTATTTTGTTTATTATTTTTTATTTTATTTGTTATTGTTATTTTTTCTCTCTCTACTAGATCATGTATTGTATTGAACTGCTGCTGCTAGGTTAACAAATTTCACGTCACATGCCAGTGATAATAAACCTGATTCTGATTCTGAACTTGGCCTCCACAGCCATCTGTGGCAACTAATCTCGATCAATGTCCTGATTTGGGCTGAAGAAGCCAGATGTAACGTTTCTGGTAATTTGAACAGAAAAGCAAGTCTAAAATTCTTAAATCATTCAAAAAATCTTTAAGCTTTGCTAAATTCTATAAATAGTCATTTTCACTGAAAGGATAAGTTTCACATTATTCCCTCTGGTAATCTTGTTGTGGGTGTAGTTTCATCCAAATTCAGATGATCTACATTCCATTCCATATTTTAACCTTGTTTACTTGGAACCAAAAGAATGCCGCCTGATTTTAAAAAGTTCTCCAGCTGCTCTCTGCAAGTGTTGCTTTAAAATATTTTGGCGTTCCTTTGGGGTCAAGTGTCACTTGCTTCTTACTCTGGTTCTTTGGGTTGTGAGGAGGCTGAAGAATCGATAGATCCTGCCACGGGCGATGCAGGTAGGTGGGTTTGGGGCAGAGCTTCTGTGTGCTCTGTCGTGGAGCCTTAAAGCATTCTGCACTCTGAAGCTTCTTTCCCATTCTGAGCATGCAGAGCTGGGGTTCGATCAGTTGATGATGCATTTCTTTTCAAGAAGAATTTTGGGGCGGCGCAATAACAGAACGGTTAGTGTGATGCTATTACAGCTCAGGGCGGGAGAGTTCAATCCCAGTATCCTCTGTTAGGGATTTGTTGTCCTCCCCATGGAATGTGCGGGTTTCCTCCAGGTGCTCTGGTTTCCTCCCACAGCCTGAAGGCATGCTGGTTAGTAGGTTAAAGGGCCATAGTGAGTTGTCCCATGATTAGGTTGGGGTTAAGTCAGGGGTTGCTGGTGACATGGCTTAAAGGGCTGGAAGGGCCTGTTGTGTGCTGTATCTCTAAATAAATAAATATTTCTGAGGTATTTGCTCTGGCCTGGAGCTCCCAGCTAAGCATTTGCTTCAGGAGTCAGGAATCGGGTTGATAGTTGATGTGGCAGATGCTGCAGAGTTGATTTACTGTGCAGGGGATATGAGCTTTGAAAAGGGCACCGACTTTGGCTTGCTTCCCTCCAGTAACCCTACAGATTCATTTATTTATCACATGCTGTATTACATTGAAACACGCAGTGAAATATGTCGCACAACATGCTCAAAATGCTGGAGGAACTCAACAGGTCATGCAGCATGTATGGAAAAGAGTAAGCAGTCGACATTTCAGGCCGAGGCCCTTCTTCAGGCCTCAAATATCGACTGTTCACTCTTTTCCATAGGTGCTGCCTGTCTTGCTGAGTTCCTGCAGCATTTTGTGTGGGCTTGGATTTCCAGCATCTGCAGGTTTTCTCTTGTTTGTAAGTGAAATGCATCATTTGCATTAACAGCCAACATAATCTAACTCACCTCAGCACTGAACTGATTCTACATCCTATGGATTCACTTTCAAGGACTCTACAACTTCAAGTTTTCAATATTATTATTTATTATATTTATATTTGTGCAATTTGTCTTTTGCCAATCTTTGTGTAGTGTTTCATTGATTCTATTGTATTTCTTTATTCCTCTGAATGCCTGTAAAAATCCCAGGGTACAATATGGTGGCATACATGCTCTAGTAATAAATTTACTTAGAACTCTGAAATTTGAACCTGTGGATATGCTGGGGACAGTCCGCAAGTGTCACCACACATTCTGGGGGCAGCATTGCATGCCCACAATGTTTGGTAGAAAAGCACAAGCAATAACTAAAACTACAGCAAAAGCTAACCTTGTTACCGTCACCATAGCACTGCAAAACTCTCCAACAGCTAGTCCCCTGAACGCTAAGCATAATTCAGACAAATGGGAAGAGAAGCAAGTTAAAACCATTAATCTGAATATAACAACCCCTTCCTCCTAAGCCAGTTCCCCAAATAATGAAGTTTTATCTGCTCTTAAACAACAGCTTTTTAAATACAGTCGGCCCTCCTTATCCGCAGGGGATTGGTTCCAGGCCCCCCCCCCCCCCCGCAGATACCCAAAACGCGGATGCTCAAGTCCCTTATTTAACCTGTCTCAGTGTGGTGGACTTTAGGACCCAGCGGAGTTCCGGACATTATTTAACCTGTCTCAGTGCAGTGGACTTTAGGACCTGGCGGAGCTCGGGACCCACTGCCCGCAGTGTTTCTGTTCCATTGACGGAAAATGATCACAATTGAAAATAAAGTGGTCAGAAAGAGGTGAAACACCATTGGTCATTGGAAAAGCGTTGGCTACAGTCGGTCCATGATCAGAACAATTTTAAAGGATAATGGATAAAGTGAGAATAATGGAGCATGTGAAATACCCTGCCCCGATGAAAGCTACAGTTATAACGCAGTGGTTTAATTATTGAAATACATATGTTAAGTGTTTATATACCGGTACATAGAAAGGTAAAATATATACTATATACTAAGACAAATGTTTGACTAACTGACGCTAAATAATACTGGATGTACCTGTTCCGACTTACTTATAATACCTAATACAAAGTAAATGCTATGTAAATCGTTGTTATACTTTATTGTTTAGGGAATAATGACAAGAAAAAAGTCTGTACATGCTCAAACAACGAGTGCTGGAGTGAGAACTTTGGGTTTTCCTGATCAGCGGTTGGTTGAATCCGCGCATGCAGAACCCGCGGATAAGGAGAGCCAACTTTATATGTATATAGTCCAGACCCTGAGTACATTGTTGTCCTGAGTGAGCACTTAGGGGAGGGAGCAGGCAGCATCAACTAGAGAAAAAGAGTTTTGCACTTTTATGTAGATTGACTAGTATTAAATTTGCTGCATTTTTCCCCAATTCAAATGACATGAAGTTAATGAAAGTCCAGCAGAAGTAAGTTTTCATTCTTTTGAGTTTATTCTGCTTCTGAAAAGGGAGCAGTATATGGGTCTCAGCCCGAAAAGTCAACTGTCTATTCCCCTGTATTGATGCTGCCTGCCTTGCTGGGTTCCTCCGGTATTTTGTGCATGGTGCATGCTAGCATCTGTAGAATCTCTTTTGTCTTTGCGGTATTCTCCTTGTAAATCTGGTTTCTTCTGAGACTGTCTTATAAATAACGAATGAAGACATATCAACTTTATCATTTTAAGGGAAGTATCCTCTAAATCTAAAGTCATAGAATTAAAGTTTAAGAAGCATTTAGATAGGCATGGATAGGAAAAGCATAGAGGGATACAGGCCTATTCTAGGCAAATAGGTCAGCATCTTTGTTGGTATGGATAAGGTGGGTGAAAATAACCCATTGTTGTGCTGAACATTCCTAAGATTCTATGACTTGGGGAGAATTTTAAAAAATAAACAATTGGATTAATATAAATGGGTAGATTGTGGCAGCATAGACTTAGTGGGCCAAGTTGTTTATTTCTGCACTGTCAACAAATAAGCCATACAGAGGGACAGATATAGCATTTTAGTATTTTGGTACAAGTGCTTGGCTTTTATAGAACTTGGATACCTTGAGGATGTAGGTAAGTACTCGCCAGAATGAAAGGTTCGGATAAGAAGGCACTCAGCCAATCTATTGACTTGATTTCTTACTTCATAGAATCTACCCAGTTTGCTGGTTATTGTCAGCAGTGATTTTATTTAGTTTTTTTCTACCACCCATAGTATTTTGCTCTGATGTTCTATTTGTAACTAATGTGACACCATGTGTGTATATATATATATATATACCACCAGCGTATATGGCATCCTTGTATAATTTATTTCTGGGCCTTCAGCAATTTAGTAACTCCAGCTTAATTTGGAACCTGGCATAATCAGGGAATAAACTAATGTGTTGTCAGTCTGTTGTAAAGGGATATTTTTTAAATTGTATGGAGTCGTGGGTTAGGGTTGCATGAATACAACAAAATATTAATTTCCTTTTACTGAACTTGCTTTGCTTTGAAAATATTGCTACTGTCCATCGAGTAGCTGTTTTATAGCAAAAAAGTCTTGGAAAACTTCAGGTTTCATTGATGTACAGAAGTTTTGAAGAATGCTTTATATAATTGACTTTAGAAAATGGCATCATGCTATGAAGTTCAACTGCTCGTAGTTGGTATTCGTGCTTTACAATGCTGCTGGGCCAATGTCGGCTGCCGATAGCCATAAACTTAAACTACCAAACCCATCCCAAATTCTGGCATTCTTCTCCTAAATATCCCCATGTTTTCTAAAATGCACCTTAAACCCCAACAACTAGTCAAAGATTTTGAGCACTGCTCAAGCTATCTTGGGTGGCTTCATATTACTCCTGTAGAGCAGCAACTATTTGACCTCATACAAGTTGTGCAAGTTTTTAGTCAAAATAGTGAAGCCTAGGCATGACTTAATCTCAGAAATGGTGTGCATCATATGCATAGAAGCGATTAAGTGAAGAGATTTGCCAGATCATTTCCAGTCTTAATTCACAAAGAGTTTCAAAAATTGGCTCCGAGAAGGATTAGAATGGAGCAGGGCAACCTAGTCTAAAGTAACAAAGATTATAAATTGGTTTAATGAATGAAATACTAATGTAGGGACTGTTAATAGAAGTGGAGGGAGGTTTATGGTGGGATATGTAGTTCAGTGCTCAACTTGGGATTAATCAGACTGCTCTGAAATAGAACTAGTCTTCACATTTATCAGGGAAAGGGATGAGTTGGTGGTGAGGGAGAGGAGTTTGAGGCTTTGGCCTTCCCAATATACTGCTGAGCTTGATTCTGCTCAATCAGTACCAAATGTTGGACAAATTTTAGGGGCATTTAAGAGACATTAAATAGGCACATAGATGACAGAAAAGTAAAGATCTATGTAGGAGGGAGGAGCTAGATTGATCTAAAGTGGGTTAAAAGTTGGTACAACATTGTGGGCCAAAGGGCCTGTATTGTGCTATAGTGTTCTGTTTTGTATTAAACTCTTGGTAGTTTAAAGACTATTAGAGGCATTAAGTGGCTTGGCAGTGAGGTAAAGCTGGGTGTCATCTGCTTGCATATGGAATTTGATGCAATGTACTAAGTTGACAAGGATTAACTTAAGGGAGAATAGAGTGAGACATGAATTTACCTGTGGGAACATCAGACTCTATTAGTACAAGACTACTGTGTGTTGTTGGAATGAACCTAGTAATAATCTGATACAGATAAACATGAAATGAATTCCCATCCAAACAACTATTATGCAAGTGGTGGTAATTAGTCACAAATATGTCTTAGGACGTGAATTAACCAGTCAAAATATGTGGGTAATAAAAAGGTTTGAATATGTGACTCTGGTGTACAAATAAAATAACTATTTTTGCTCATATGCATATAATTTTAAAGTCAATTTTTGTAAAGCAGCTTTTTATGTTGCTATTAATGTAATAGTGACACCATGAATGGTAGTTCTTCACACTGTATTTTTGTTTCTATTTGCTATTCCTGGGCTATGATTAAATCGACACTCTGAAGTCTGGTTTGTCTATTATAGAAACTCCGTGTAGGAGGTTCCCACAACTGGCAGTGTGTGGCCCAGTCATAACTAGAATTGCCCACCATTTTGTATTTAAACATTGAATGGTTATCATGTCCTATCTGTCCCTAAAATAATGAAATGCTTTAAAATTGGAATAGTATGTTACTGAATTGCAGATGGTAGTGTTCAAGGAGTGCTGAGCAGCTGTGATATACTGTAACTTACTTTGCAAGGAAGAGCAAAAGTAGAAGATTCAGATCTTCATGAAGGGTCCTGCATCTTAACTGTTACTACTTTCTCTCTCCACTGATGCTGCCCGATCTGCTGAGTGTTGATAGCATTTTCTCTTTTTGAATCAAACTGGGAAGCAGTCATGTACCAAAATCTCGCAATTTTAGAGAGCATTTAGTTAGTGTAGGACATTCAAGTCTGAAAGGGAGTTGATCTGGAACTTGGCTGGAGGGGGAGGACAAAAAAGATCTAGCAAAGCCAGTTTCCGAACATGGATGAACTGTAATTGCCAGAATGTGCATTTTTATTTTAAAGAACACTCTGCTGCTCAGAGGCCCATTTTTTTCCCCAGAGTCATTAGTTTGATGCTTCATTTGCATGACCACTGGCAGTTCAGCATTTGCTTGGTAATCATTAACTTATTGAAATAAAAAAAAAAGTGACACAGTAGATAAAGTAGCTTTTATAGAGCATATACATAACGATCCACTTGGAGAAGTTTGAAAGTTGAGCAGTTAAACGGTCAGGAGGTTATGTTGCAGCTTCTGGCAGCATTGGAGTGTTGCATACTGTTCTGGTTGCCCAATTTTAGGAAAGATGTTGAGGGTTTGGAGAGGGTGCAGGAGAGGTTTACCAGGATGTTGCTTGGATTATGGGCAAAAGATTGGACAAACTTGGGTTGTTTTCTCTGGAGCGGCAAAGGCTGAGGGAAGATCTGATAGAGGTTTATAAGATTATGGGAGACATAAGTAATGTAGGCAGGACAGTATCTTACTTGGAGTTTAAAAATGCCTAATAGCAGAGGGCATGCATTTAAGATAAGATGGGGTAATTTCTATGGACAGACAGACAGACATACTTTATTGATCCTGAGGGAAATTGGGTTTCGTTACAGTCGCACCAACCAAGAATAGTGTAGAAATACAACAATATAAAGCCATAAATAATTAAATAATAAGAAGTAAATTATACCAAGTGGAAATAAGTCCAGGACCAGCCTATTGGCTCAGGGTGTCTGACACTCTGAGGGAGGAGTTGTAAAGTTTGAGGGCTGCAGGCAGGAATGACTTCCTATGACGCTCAGTGTTGCATGTTGGTGGAACGAGTCTCTGGCTGAATGTACTCCTGTGCCTAACCAGTACATTATGGAATGGATGGGAGACATTGTCCAAGATGGCATGCAACTTGGATAGCATCCTCTTTTCAGACACCACCGTCAGTCCAGTTCCAGTTCCACTCCCACAACATCACTGGCCTTACGAATGAGTTTGTTGATTCTGTTGGTGTCTGCTACCCTCAGCCTGCTGCCCCAGCACACAACAGCAAACATGATAGCACTGGCCACCACAGACTCGTAGAACATCCTCAGCATCGTCTGGCAGATGTTAAATGACCTCCGTCTCCTCAGGAAGTAGAGACGGCTCTGACCCTTCTTGTAGACAGCCTCAGTGTTCTTTGACCAGTCCAGTTTATTGTCAACTGTGATGTGAGATGTGAGAGGCAAGTTTTATTACATAGAGTGGTGAATATCTGGAATTCACTGCCTGGGGTGGTGGTAGAGACAGATGTAGTAAGGACTTTTAAGAGTTGTTTATATAGGCACATGAATGTGAGGAAAATGGAAGGATATGGACATTGTGTCGACAGAGGAGATTAGTTGACCATTTGGTTACTGGTTTAATTGGTTTGACACAACATTGTGGGCTGAAGGGCCTGTTCCTGTGCTGTACTGTGTTCTAAACTGAGGAGCATTGGGAACTAATGCATTGTGGTCCAGGAGGCGAAAACAGCCAACCGAAGCAATAGAAGTCGTAATGGTATTGAAATGTTTGCTTTTCCACAGTGGGTGGGTCATGTGGGAAATGGCAAACAGTATTGGAGTTGCTTTTGTTTCCCTTTTCAAATACATTTTAGCGCATTAGAGATGGATGATGCGATAATCTTCTGAAGCATGATTCAGTGTTACATTACAACACTGCTTGTCTTGTTCCTTAAATCCACTTTACCTCCCAATCTCCAAATCCCTTAAATCCCTGAACATACAAAGATCTTCATTCTGGCCTTGAATGCACACAAGCAGATGCCCACAGCCAATCACGGCACAGAATTCAAGCAACACCCCCAACCTTCCCTCTGCTTTCCGAGCAACTCAGCACCCAAAGGGTCAACAGTTCCTCTGGAAACAGTCCTACTGTTCTGTCTCTGGGGGAATAGTCGTTTTATCATCTTTCTTGTCACTCGATTCTCCCTTATGGGAACTGGGTCTCACTGGCAAGATGACCGTTTGTTGTCCAACCATAATTGAACTTAAGTAGTGAATACTGCACATTTTTGGATATTGGGTAGGCGGTTCTGGCAGTTAAACTCAGTATTGAGGAAGTAGCTGTGCCTAAAGCAGCATAGTGAATATTTTCAGAAATAAAAATCTACAGTTCGGGTATTTCCATTTATTTGCTGCCATTGTCTGGGGTTTGGCCGATGCAGTTGAAGAGATCTTCCTAGGTTGGCCGCAAGTGCATTTTGAAGATGACACACTTCAATCAAGTGTAAGGAGTCCAAGTATCTTAAAAGTTGGTCTGAACATCACTCATCAATGCCAGGGGGAGAATCATCCATATTTCACTTGTGATCAGTAGATGAAAAGCTTTTGGGAAATCTGAGGTACTTGTTTGCTGCAGGGAACCCAGCCTCTGATCTTTTGTGTGACAGTATTTGTGTGCCTGGTCTGGCTGTTGCCTTGGTTAAAGTGACCCTGAACCCCGCCTCTGGAAAGTCAGTAGTTGAGAACTCGGTGACAGTAATCCTGTTGATTGTCAGGAGTAGAGGGTTAAGCTTTTGTTTGAATCATGTCCTGTCTTGTCAATCTACTCGCCTCTTGCCCTTAAATTCCAATAGGTTGACTTACCTTCAGAATCAGAATAAGGTTTATCATCACTGACATGTGTCACAGTACATTGAAATACATAAAATACTTTATAAATTACATTAAGAAACAATATATATTTTTTAAAAAGCAGTGCAAAAAGGAAGCTTAAATTGTGAGTTAGTTCATATGACTGTTCAGAAATCTGGTGGAGGTGAAGGAGCTGCTCTTGAGACATTGAATGTGTGTCTTCAGGCTCTTGTACCTCCTTCCTGTCACTATTAATTGAAAGAGGGCAAATCCTGAGTGGTTGGGGTCTTTGATAGTGGATGTGGTCTTTTTTGAGGCATCACTTTATCCTCGATGGTGGGTAGTCTAGTACTCATGATGGAGATGACCTTCTGCAGCCTTTTCTGATCCTGTGCTATAGCCTCCTCTCTACCAGACGGTGATAGAACAATGAAGTTCCTCATAGGATGACCCTGCTCTTGCAAGGAATTAGGCTAGTGGATCAACAGTGCACTGACTTTACAACAAGTATGGTCTTTGTAAATATGGGAAGTGAAACAGCATAAAGTAATCTGGATGTCTTAAGCAAATCTGCATAGTGTTGCAGTAATGGGCCATGCTCAGTTCAGCATGGACAAGTGAGGGGAGTTATAGGTAGTTGATTCTCATTTCATATCAGACAGTACATTTTGCTAGGAGCAAATAATGAAAATATCACCCTAATTATATGATTCATTTGTCTAGCAATTAAGTTGCAAATATGACAAGCAGGTAGTTTGTTTATTATCTGGTGAGATACAGTAAAAACCTTTGTTTTGCATGTCATCCAAAAAGATAATTCTAAACATGATAGTACAAAGGGAAAATCAATAACGGAAAGCAGAATATAGTGCTACAGTTAGAGAGTGCAGCGCAGTTACAAATGAGGTGCAAGGGCCATGATGAGTTAGATTGGATCAGAGTTCATCTTGATTGTATAAGTGGTCTGGTCAAGACTCTTGTAAACAGTGGGATAGAACTTGTCCTTGAGCCTTGGTGGTATGGCCTTTCAGGCTTTTGTATCTTCTGCCCAATGGAAGGGGGGGAGAAGAGAAGTGTCCTGGGTGGGAGGAGGCCTTGATGATGTTGGCTGCTTTCCCAAGTAGCAGAAAATGTTAATGGAGTCATTGGGGGAGAGGCCAGCTGGACTGGGCTGACAACAGAAGACTCTGCACTTTCTTGCTGTCTGGGGCCGAGCAGTTGCCGTATTAAGCTGTGCTGCATCCAAACAGAATGCTCTCTCTAAAAACTGGTGAGTGTCATGGGGGCAATACCAAATTTTGTTAGTTTTAAGGAAGCAGAGATGCTGGTATGCTTTCTTGGCTGTAGCTTCTACATGCTACTGGATTTGTAAATTCTATGCACAAGGCAAACAATACTATGGAAGCAAGGAAGTGTTTAACTGTAGTGTGACTGAGCATCTCACTGTAGGAAGGATATTAGAGCCATGGACAGGATGTAGAAAAGATTCCCAAGAATGATAAGGTATTAAAGATAAGTACTTACTTTTTTAAAAGCTGAAATAGGGAAAGTAAATGGAGAAATCAAAGCACAAGGAAAGCAAAACATGAAAACTTGTTTCTGCTGATTGGTTAATTAATAAGGGAACATTAACAGTTTCTAGATTTTTTTGGGAAGGGCAGAATTGCATTGCTTCCTGTTTCACAACCCTATTTAGAAATAAGAATTGTGTTGACCAGATCTAGGAAGCCATAATTGTTTGCAGACTGGTAAGGATATACAGTATCTTTGTGTCTGTACATTTGTGAACTTTTTGTAAGCTAACTTAGGGAGAGGGGGTGGGGTCTCATTTGTTTAAATGGGTGATATGTTTTTATTTAGCATTCTGGGGTCATCGTACTTCTGGCCAATTTTGTGTTTTGATTCCCTGGCAACCCTGCAAGTGTTAAATATGATCAGTCAAACGTATCTATTAATGGGAAAAGTAAATTGGACGTCCATGTGCATTTCCTTCTCTTGTATCTGCTGACGTGCATAAGTGTTTTCAGCAGGCATCCTTGACTGATTTTTGTTTTAAAGCCATTATTGCCATGGTTGTAGAAATCATTTGTGGTATACTTAACACTAGCCTGTTAGAACTAGTAAACTCAGCACATATTTGAAACACGAGATTCTGTAGACACTTGTAAATTTCTACAGTGTCTTTGGTGAAATATCAAATCTCCTCAAACTCCAAGCTGATATTTATGCCCATCTATACTAATCCCATTTGGCCTCTCCAGTATATACCTTGCTTGAATGCTTCTCAAAATGTTTTCTAAACGTAATGAATGTATCTAACATCTCTACCTTCTCTGGCAGTGAGTTCCAATGATCAACCACTGTGGGAGAAAGCTTTCCTATAAAATCCTCTTTACACCTCCTTCCTTCCCTTACTTCAAACCTATGCCCTGTTTTATCATATTCTTACTATGGAGAAAAGATTCTGACTATTAGTCCTGTTCTATGCATCTTACAATATACTTATATCAGTGCCTCCTTCACTCCATAGAAACCACATAAGCCTTTCAGTCTCTTCCTTGAAGTCCTTCACTTCATGCCTTCATCAATCTTAGCTACCTCAATCAGATTACTGAGGTGTTTTTTTTTCTTCCACAAAGCCATGCAGAGTATCACTGATCAGCCTTGTCTTTCCAAATGTACGTCAATCCCAATCCCTCAGTTTTCCACTGAAGTAGGGTTGTTGACTTACTGTGGCCTGGCTATTCCTGCTGCCTTTAGATAAAGGATCAACATTCATCCCAGGGCTGAAATGGTTGCCACAAGAGGACACAGGTTTAAGGTGCCGGGGAGTAGGTACAGAGGAGATGTCAGGCGTAAGTTTTTTACTCTGAGAGCGGTGAGTGTGTGGAATGGGCTGCCGGCAACAGTGGTGGAGGCGGATACAATAGGGTCTTTTAAGAGACTTTTGGATAGGTACATGGAGCTTAGTAAAATAGAGGGCTATGGGTAAACCTAGTAATTTCTAAGGTAGGGAGATGTTTGGCACAACTTTGTGGGCCAAAAGGCCTGTATTGTGCTGTAGGTTTTCTGTGTTTCTATTAGCTATCGTCCAGTCTCCTGGCACCTCTCCTGTGGCTAACAATAGATGGAAAAATGCTGTCATCTTACTTGCAATCTATCCTGCCCTTTGAACTTGTCAACCCTTATGTGTCCCTTCTCATCTTTCTCTTAAAACTGATCTGCTCCTGATTTACCATGTGTCTGTCCCTCCCTGAGCTCATTATCTCCATCCTCCTCAAGTGTATATACTATAGCCACTTTATTAGGTACACTTGTAAACCTGGTTAATGCAGATATCATCTAATCAGCCAGTCACGTGGCAGCCACTCGGTGCATAAAAGCATGCAAACACATTCAAGAGGTTCAGTTGTTGTTCAGGCCAAAAATCCTAATGGGGAAGAAAAGTGACTTTGACTGAGGAATGATTGTTGGTGCTAGGTAGGGTGTTTTGAGAATCTCAGAAACTGCTGATCTCCTGGGATTTTCATACACAAGGGTCTCCAGAGTAGGGGTTCACAACCCTTAATGGCATTTGGAATGGTATTAATAGTAATGGTATTAAGTTCCCAAATTATTAGTATTGGTCCATGGCATTAACATAAAAGGTTGGGAGCCCCTGCTCAGGAATTTACAGAGAATGGTGCAAAAAATATACAGAGTGGTAGTTCTGTGGGTGGCAACATCTCGTTAATGAGAAAGGTCAGAGGAGAAAGGCTAGACTGGTTCAAGCTGATGGGAAGGTGACAGTACTACAAATAACCACGTGTTACTGTAGTGGTATGCGGAAGAAACATCTCTGAACACAACACGTTGAACCTTGAAATGGATGGGCTACAGCAGCAGAAGCCCACACTGGCTCCACTCCTGTACCTAATAAAGTGGCCTCTGAGTGTGTATGTGAAGTATGAGATTCTTGGAATCTTTTCAGGACATCCATTGGTTTTAGGAATCTGGTTATAAAAACCATTGAGTTTTTGGGTTGGATGCCTGACCCTTGATTTGTATTTGGAGAAATCTCAGCAGGCCAGCTGAAGGTGTCACCAACCATAAGGAAAATGTCAAAGATTCAAGATTCAAAGTACATTGATTATCAAGGTGTGTATACAGAGTACAATTCTGAAATCAGTCTTCCCCCAGGCAGCCACGAAACAGGGAGTCACCATGGTGACTCTATTGAAGAAAGTTCTATTGAAGGAGTTCTATTGAAGAAACCATCAAACACCCAAAGCGCAAAAATAGAACAAATTGCGCAAACGGCAAAGAGCGTGTGCCCAACGCACAGAATGTCAAACTTCAGACCAGTAGTTATATAGTTACTATGTTGAAGGTATAATTTCTTTCTGTATTCCCTTGCCTCATTTCCTGCTCCCACAAAAGGGGGACATACTTTGAGCAGTAGATGAATCACCTTCCAGGCCTGCTGAGTTTATTTTCACTTTGAACAACATCTCTTTAATTCCACTTAATGCCTTCAAATAAGACAAGTTTCTGTGGATTCCAGTTACAAATGTCTCAGTTGTTCTGCAGCTTTCCCTCCCTGCCCCTCCCCCCTTACTCCTTGCCTTGGGTTTCAGTACCTCCTTTATTTTGAGTTGTATTTGCTGATGGTGCTTTTGCTGGCGATAGTGGAGAAGATTTACAGGGAAAATAAACCAATCAATCTTGCTGTATTTGTGGTGCAAAGCTTTCATCTGCAGCATAAGCTGACTGTATCCATGAGCTTGTTTCAATTCATTTATTGTCATTTAACTATATACATGTCAAATGAGACAACATTACACCCTGGTCTGGAGAAAAGTATGTAAGCACACAATAACTTAGGGAGGATAAAATCTACAGATGAATTATGCATAAATAAACAAAGTAAAGTGCAAGAGCTAAATCTTGTAAGGTGCAGAGCAGATTAACTTTGAATGCAATGCAGTAGGGAGTTCTGAAGCCTGCTGGCCTGAGGGAAGTCACTGTTTCCCATCCTGACTGTCCTTGTTTTAACACATTGGAGTCACCTGGCTCTTCCTCCCAAATATCAAATCTTCTTACCTGGCACAACCTCCCAGAACGTAAAGCCATATCTTTGGTCTCCAATGCAAAAAAAGAAAATAGGTGTGAAAGAGCTAAATTTCCCCAGAGTACATTTGAAATTCTTAGACTTGCACACTGCAAAATGGAACACGAGTTCTGCAGATAGGCTCACTTTTCCCTCTTGACCAAGTTTCTGTTACATATAGTACTGTGCAAAAGTCTTGGGCACCCAAGCTATATACGGTAGGGAGCTATATATATATAAAAAGTATGTGCCTCAGACTTTTTGCACAGTACCGTATAATGTTTAAAGGTTAAACTGTGCATAAAGATTGCTGTTAAATGCTGACAAAGAGTCATATCTTTAGAACAGACAGATGTTTAGAATAAGAATTTTGCATGCTGTAGCCAATCAAAGTCTAAACTCAGTTAAACAAGTTTTAGAATGCCCAGGAGAAGGAATAGATATTGCCTACACTTGCATACAGTATAGATTAATTAAGGTAGTAATCTGCATGTAATCATTATCACTGCAACAAAATCGCAACTCAGGATAAGCCAAGGGGTTTTCAACATCAGTATGGGAAATGCCTTAGGGTCTCACAAATAGTTTTACTGTATTAATTAATGGCTTGGGTTAACTAACGCAAGACCTGCTGACTCGGAATCAAAAGTAGTATCTCTCATAACTATCAATTCAAAGCAGGGGTTTCCAGCCTGGGGTTCATTGACCCCGTATTGGTCCATGGGATAACACAGAATGGGAAGCCCTGAAGGGGACAGGAAGCAAGCCACCTCTTGTAGCAAAAGCAGGACAACTTCTGCATTCTCTATCAGTCATCCGTCTCAGCCCGGTGACTAAGTGTTTGTAAGTACTTTGCTTCTTCCCTAACCCCTTCAGAGTTGATAATTGACCGTGCTTTGGACAAATTTGTTTACATTTTAACCAATTTCCTTATCACTCTGATGTTTATCTTTCCAATAGCAAGCCTTTGGATCCTCATTCAGGCAGGCAGCGTCTGTGAAGAGACAATAAACATTTCTGTGTGACCTTTTCTGTTCAGGGATCGTGGATCTGTCGCTGCCTCGCTCTCCCTCTTCTATGTTCCCTACCGCTGATGCTTATGAGTAATTCCAGTCCACAGTATTTTGCTTTTGTCCATTTTTCTGTCCTTTAGTCACTTCAGATAGAGTACTTGAATGTATTTTATAGCATGTTTTTGAAATAAGCTGTTTTTAGCCAGTTCACTGTCAGCGGCAAAGGAAAGGTATTACACACACTTTGCAATAAAAATAGTTTGCACAGTGTGATAAATTGAACTGAAAATAAGTGCATGCATATGGGATATAGTGATACTGAAGATTTATCAGAATACTTTGTTCTTTCAAGCATCATTATGAAATGGTTCTCAAAATGCACTTCATGTCCAAAAATATTAACTTCCTATTTTGGTAGATATTTTGGTAACTTCTTTTTGCAAATACCTCCTTATGCGTTTCAAGAAGCTTTCACAGTTTTTGATTAAAATTTGGGATCCCAGCCTACAAGGTTTGTGTACTGTAGATTTTGTTTTAAGATCTATAGCGAGGTTGACTTGTATAATAGAATGTGTTGAGTTTGTTTAAAAACCTAAAATGTATTTAATACAATTTGAATACAATATGATATATTCTGTTTGGGGGGGGGGGGGGTTGTGATCTTGGGAGAGCCAGAATTAGTAAGTTATTTGGTAAGTTGGGTAATGAAGAGTTTTGGCCTGAAGCATCGACTAATTATTCTCAATCATATATGCTACCTGACTTGCTGAATTCTTCCAGCATTTTGTGTGTGTGTAAACTATTTATCTGTATTTTCTGTGTCCCTGTTAGCTGGCCAATCTTTTAGCTACACCAATGTCACCAAGAGCTTTTAGTTTCTGATCCTTCTGAGTATTTGCAACACAAGTTGCTTTTAATTTCAAATTTTCAGTACCTGTGCACTTTTATCATTCTGGTTACCATGCAATACAAGCTTGTAGAGCATGTTTGTTATGTGCACAAGATTTAAAAGTTGCTGTCTTTAGGGACTCGGCCTATTCATCCATTCTAAATAATCTTCTAACTTGAGGAAAGAACCTTTTATAAATCTTCTGACATTTTGCTGTGTTAACCAGGGAATATATCTGGGATTGAGCAAAGCCATTAAATTAAGAGCAACTATCCTCAGTGTTCAGGTAGCATTTGACAAGGTGTGGTATCAAAGAGCCCTAATAACATTGAAGTTAGTGAAACTCCAAGGGTAAACAGCCCTGGGGCAGGAGTTCCATCAAGATCAAATAATAGCTCTGGTAATTTGAGGCCACTCATCTAATTTCCAGATATCACTAAAAAGTTCTAGTTCCAGTCTTTTATGACGGCTTCAGTGACCTTCCATCGTCAAAGGTTGTATATAAAGATGCGTGTTGCTGCTGATTGTGGGGTGTTCAATTTCATTTGCATCCTCTTCTGATGAATCATTCTGAGTCCCTGTGTAGCAAGGTTTGGAATGCATTCAGAATTGGAAGGATGGGTTTGATGACATCGAAGATGAGACAGCTCATGTATTGTACTACATCCAACACCCGAAAATTCATTTCTTCCACTGTTGCTGCAAGGTGCAGTGTGTGTCTCCAACAGGGGTTCCCAACCTTTTTTTAATGTCATGTACCCCTGCCATTAACTGAGGGGTCCATGAACCCCAGGTTGAGAACCTCAGGTCTACAAGAACATTCAAAGCACACAGATACAGAAAATCTGAAATTAAAAGCAACTAATGCCCAAAAGGATCAAAAACCTTGTTGGTGTCACCTCCCATTCCTGTTACATCCATCACCAAGGGGGAAACAAGGACACTTTTTTTCTTTTGGAAGCCCTCCACCTGCAGGTGACGTTTCTACACGACTTGGAAATTTAATTCTGTTCTTTCAGAGTCACTGGGTTGTGGAGGTATTGGATAAGGACACAGAGAATGAAATTGACTGAGAGCAAAGCAGATAATGGAGGAGATTCAAGTGGAGCATTCTTGTCTGTGAAGGTTGGATTGATTGAGCAGTTTCTATTAATGACCTGTTGAGATGGATATCAGTCTGACACAAACTCTTATGGATAAAAACAGCTATGTCAATTTGACATTACTGTCAGCATGACACTGTAATAGAAACACATTCCTTCGTGAGATAAATAGCGGAGCATTCTCCTGACAAAAATGACAGAAAAGTTGAGATGATGTATAGCTTTGTTATTGGTACAAGGTTTGCCTGCCTGTCAGAATGCCACAACATCTCTGAATTAATCTGTAAAGATGTTGGTTTAAATATGCAGGTATTACTTGTGGTCATTTAGAATAGCGCAGCTGGGTGAAGTCTTATCCTGGACTCTTGTATTATTGATATCCTTTTCTCTCTAGTAGGGAAATGGTTGTGGGTATTTATCATTTTGTTATAACACTGTTCGCTCTTGATATGAGTGCTTTGTCATTTAAGGGACAGCTGTCAGGAAGTTTTATTTCTTGTTTTTAGCAGTGATCTGTCATTCAGCATGGTTGCATATGCTCTTAAATGAACAGCGTTTCCTGCTGGGATCTTCTAGGAAGCCGTGTTCTTGTAAAAAGCTTTCAATGTTTGTCTGTTCAATACAATTATAATGCGGCTTAAAAAAAGTTTCCACACCCACATTTTTTTTGTTATCTGGAATCAGTCACCAGTTCATTCCTTTGCATTGTACACGTATCTGTACTAGAAATAATAACTGAAGTGCCATGCTTTAGTCTAGTGTACTTGACAATTTGAAATTGCTGCATGCACAAGGTCAGTTTGCATGGTACAAAGATCCTTTTAGACGAGAATTCCTAACACCTTTGTGCACCTGCAAGAAAGAAAAATTGCAATGTGGTCGATGTTTTAGAAATATTATTATTTATAGTTCTGCATTTGGAGGCCCCCATGTGCTACCTCGGCATTAAGGGCTCAGACGACGAGACGACAAGTTCTGCATTTGCAATTTTAGCCAGAAAATAAGTAATGGATGGAGTGAGATTTTCAGGGGGAGGGGTTGGTTTATTAATGTCATGTGTACTGAGATACAGTGAAAAGCTTGTCTTGCATATGGTTTATATAGGTCAAATCATTACAGTGTATTAAGCTAGAATAAAGCAAAACAATAATGCAGAGTAAAGTGTAAAAGTGCAGTGCAGGTAAATGATAAAGTGCAAGATCACAACAAAGTGGTCTCTGAGGACAAGAGTCTATCTTACATACAAGAAGTCAATTTGAGGGTCTAAATACAGTGGGATTGAAGCTATCCTTGAGCTTGGTGGCATGCTTTTGGCTTTTGTACCTTCTGCCCAATGGGAGGGGTGGGAAGAAGAGAGAATGTCTGGAGAGCGCAGGAAATTTTCTTATGCTGGCTGCTTTACGGAGACAATGCGTATAAACAGATTCTGCAGAGGGAGGCTTGTTACTGTGATGTGCTGAGCTGCGTCCACAACTCTGCAGTTTCTTGCAGTCACGTGCAGAACACTTAGCATATGAAACCGTCACAGAGTGCTTTCTGATAGATGAGCAGGTGGAGCTCGGTGATGGAGGGAGAGGGGTGGAAAAGTTGTGCAAAGGAATGGGAGACCAGGGATGATTAGTAGTGTAGTTGCCAGTCTCCTGTTTCCTTTTCAGCTGCTTATTTCTGGATGAATGGAGTTTCTGAAGCTATGGCATGCTTAACCTTGTGTAGCTTCAGTACTCAAATTTCTACTGCAACTGTTTCTAGTACAACTCTGTCAATTGCACCAACTTATTGGGCTCTTGGAATCTGATACTGGAGTCCATTCATGAAATTGCCAACCAGCACTTCTCAGGATTTTTGGGACTTGCTGCATTCTTGTACACAGAACTGTCAGAATTTCCCAATGGCATCTGACCCACTAATTAGGTCGTTACTTTCCAGGGTTAATGTCCTCTGTTTGGATAGCCAGGCACTGCAGTGGAGGCTATATTCAAGAAGTGGGAGTAAAGCATTCTTGATTTATGCCGCATTATCTGACATTAGTTGGTGCCTAAGACTATAAAATAAATAAATCCTGCCAGACTGCAGTGATCCTCAATTGCTTGGCTATTTAATTTCCAAACTTTATTGTGCAAAATGTTGTTAATGCTTTGCAATTATTGTGTTGAAATGGCCATCCAAATTCTTTGTCCATGAATGCATCTTCACAAGCTGGGGGAGTCTAGCATTTGGTTTGATCTGCACAATTTCTATTTTTGGAGATAAGTATTTGGCATTTTAATTGCAAAAGAGTATCCAGGCAATAGAAATGAGATGCTACAGAAGGCTCCTCGCATCTCCTACACAAACAGTAACTCAGTGAAGTTTGAAGAATCATCACCCGGCACATAAGACACTATGGAGATCTACTGTCCACAGTGAAGAAGAGGAAACTGAGATGGCATGGCCACATAACAAGATCAAGCGGACTCTCAGACCATTTTTCAGGGAGCGGCGTAGGGGAAAAGGAAAAAAGGCAGACAGAGGAAAAACTGGACAGGCAACATTGCAGAGTGGACCAGAGAGAGCTTTGCTGTAACCCAGGCACTCCATGAGAGATGGAGGCAACTGGTGCAGTGATCATCTGTACAGTGCCTTTATGACCCAGGCGGGCAGTGGGATCCGCAACTACAGTTTGGCATTTCCACAACCTAGAGACTCGCTTTCAAAGACTCTACAGCTTATTTTCTCAGTATTCTTTTATTTGCACAGTTTATCTTCTGTACAATGTTTGTTTGTTAATCTTTATGTATAATTTTTTAAAAATTCTGTTGTATTTCTTTATTTTCCTGTAAATACCCACAAGAAAATGAATCTCAAGGTAACATATGTGCTTTGATAATAAATTTCCTTTGACTTTGATCAAAGCAAAGGAAAGATGCGTTTTATAACAAAACAGTGCACCAACCATAGGATTTTAAAATATTGATTGCCTGTTGTGACAGTTGAGTTTAATGACAGTCAGTAACCACTAGCAAATAGTTTAGCCTCCTGTTTGGATCAGTTTGAATGCAGCTCTTCATGGAACATCTTCTATTATCTGACTTTAACCTTATTTATGTTGGGGAAGCAAAGGATAAGAATTTTAAATCACCATAATATTTGTGTAAAAGTGATTTAGTAGATTCAGGATCTAATAATTTACATGTGTTCACTAGTGTGGCAATAGCAGCTGTAAGCTGTTTAAACTGGCAGGACAAATTTAATAGCTATTTCTGATCTAGGAAAATTATTGGTGACCTTTTGCCCGAACTGCTAACAAAAGGACTTGGTCTGGATAATACTTAATGATTAAGTCATTGAGCAGGCAGTCAGTTGTCTGAGGACTTACCAGCACTCTGAAGAAAACCGTTCCTGGCTTGCTGGCATAGCGTCGAAATTTGTGTTGTGTAAATGCCCAACTTCCATAAATGGCTGTTCTTGTCATTTTCCTTCTGCCTGGACGACAACGTAAAAAACGTTTTACTGCTGGAATTAAAGTGTTTTGGCATGAACACATAGTGGACCATATAAACCTGAATATAACACTTCTGAAGAGAGCTGGACTATGCAGTCGTGTTTCTGCAGAAGCACAGTAGAGAGCATCTTAATGTGCTGCATCATTGCACAGTATGGAAACAGTACTGTGGTGTAGAGCCTTCCTTTCCAACAGGTGATCTTCCACAACGACATGAGCGCCCTTGTTCCGTCAAGTGGGGAGACTTCAATGCCATTCAGTATTTCAAGCAAGGGTGCATACAGGTGCCAGTATTGTTTAATCTGTTCCTCACGTGCATACTACACCACGCATTTGGCATCATTCAACTTGGGATATACATTTGGTATGGGGTGGACAGATCGCTTTTTGACTTGCATCACTTGAGGGCCCATACGAAAACGATCAGAAACCCTATACGTTGATGATTGTACCCTTATGGCCCACACAGAAGCCCATCCTCAGCTGCTTGTGGATCAGTTTGCAGAAGCCACTTGTCTGTTCGGCACCATCGGTCTACAAAAGACGCAAGTCCTGTCCCAACCCGGTCCAATGTCTACTCCCCCCCCCGCCCCATCCACCTGCATCAAAGGTTACACAATGGAGGAATTCAAATACCTCGGAAGTATTAAAAACATAGAAAACCTACAGCACAATACAGGCCCTTCGGCCCACAAAGCTGTGCTGAACATGTCCTTACCTTAGAACTACCTAGGCTTTACCCATAGCCCTTTATTTTTCTGAGCTCCATGTACCTATCCAGGCGTCTCTTAAAAAAACCCTATTGTTTCTGCCATCACGGCTGCCGCTAGCAGCCCATTCCACGCACTCACCACTCTGTGCGTTTATTTAAAAAAAATCTTACCCCTGACATCTCGTCTGTACCTAAACCATCTGGGGACTGTTATTTCTAGTGTGGGCTTCCGAGACAAAAGAACTCAGTGCTAGGATTTGCAAGGCCAGTCAAACCCTTGGGAGCTTTGCATTCACGTGTACTGAACCAGCAGAACATCCGAAAAGCCACGAAGTTCAAGTTGTACAAAGCAGTTCTCCTCAGCAGTCTATTATGCGGCTGAGACACCTGGACCGTGTACAGAAGGCACCTTAAAATGCTGGAGCTCTTCCATACGTGTAGCCTGAGATTGATTCCAGGCAATCACTGGCAGGACCTGGAAGTCCTCGAAAGAGCAGAGGGCACAAGGGATGATCCTGCAAGCCCAGCTTCACTACACATAGAAGATTCCAGAATACCCAAACAATTGCTGTTTGGAGAGATGTCACAAGGACGACGAAGGGACAGGGGGTGATCCTGTAAGAGGTTTAAGGACTGTATGGAAGCTGTGCATGCTGAAATTGCACCTAAGTAGCTTGAGCCGAGTGCTCAGGACCAGAATTGTTGACCTGCCCTGGTCAGGCAAGACTCCCAAACGACTTTCAGAATAGTCGCTATGCAGAGGTGGTCACTGCTCGAGAGAGAGGACAAAAATGGCCAACAGCGGCCGGACAGTTTAGCTGCCCTTACTGTGAACATTTCGTGCCTTTCTAGAATCGGGACTGCAGAGTCACTTCAGAACCTACAACTGATGAACTGCACAAACAAGTGTCATCGCCGGAAACCACAGACAGCCAACACAACAGGTAGTTAAAACTGCATCATTGGCACCAACCTACTCACCATTAAGGACATGCTATATACAGAAAGGTAGCAGAAAAGGGCCAGTACCCTGCTCGTCCTACCCTGCTCATAGACTTATCAGTTCCCAACCTTTTTTATGCTGTGGACCAGTACCATTAAGCAAGGGGTCTGTGGACCCGAGGTTGGGAACCACTGGTTTATCCCATTCCCATCAGGGATGAAACTATATAGCACCTATGCCAGGTCCACCAGACATGAAACAGTTACTTTTCCCAAGCTGTAAGGCTGATCAACAACCCATTCACTAACTCACCCTTCCACACCCCAACCACCACTTTATCACTTCCTGTCTGAATCACCTTATTTACAGATACTTCTCTGCCTAACATCACTGAATGGACATACAATCACTGGATACAAGTTATCCTATATTTATTGTGCTTATATTATCTTATTTTTCTCATTGTTTTGTGTTGCATCATATCTGGAGTAACAATATTTTCATTCTCCTTTGCAGTTATTTACTGGAAATGATGTTAAAACAATTTTGAATCAGGAATTCTCGTGTGCTATGAGATAAGTGACCCTTTCGGTGCTAGAGTTCCTCTTAACTAGAACAACCTTGTGGTGCATTGTTAAAGTTAAATTCTGTCCCGAGCCTTATAGGCTCATCAGGCTGGTCGGTGCTTATGCAGGTTTCCGTGGTGTGAAGTGACTGAGAGTGCGAGACTGCCCCCCCAGCCCAGATAGGACACCATCTATCGCGGGAGTAACCCCCAGCATTTTGCCGGTACCCATTTTCAGCTGGACTGAAGCAATGTGTGGTTAAGTGCCTTGCTGAAGGACAGAACACGCTACCTCAGCTGGGGCTCGAACTCGCGACCTTCAGATCGCTAGTCCAGCGTCTTAACCACTTGGCCACATTTGGCAGCATTTTATTTTGCCATTTCTGTACCATTTGACTGTTTGTTTACGAAGCTGAGTTGCTAGCTTAATGCTTAACCCAGCATGGATGGAAAGCGGGCAACGCGCCGGCCAGGTTCGAGCTCGGGACCGTTCGCCTCGATGTCTGATGCTCATGCTTACTACACTGCTGGCCGGCAGTTTGTTTGGCGGTGAAAAGGGCTCTTTCTGTCAGATCCTTGCGAAGGGCAAGAGACTATCAGTAATTTCCTTCTGGATGTGAGTTTGCCAGAAAGGTTTGGAAAGGGAAACGGGCCTTTGTGAAGGTTCACCTTATATAGCTGCACAGCATGGTTCTTGGTTCCCAGGCGCACACACTGAGAAAAATGGTACTGGAAGCGCTGTGATAGATGTGCCTTGGTTGCTTGAAATCTTCTGGCTTCTCAGTTCAAGTAGTTGTCCACACCAGCTGATATGTTCAAAGGTCCAGAGCTTTGAGCTGAGTGATGTGGTGAAGTGGTGCAGCTGCTACAGAAGTTCTATGGGGAAAGGTCGCAGTAGATGGCCCTCCTGCTGCTGCACTTGGAGTGGCTGTATCCGGTCTTATTGGTTGAGAATGTGCCTGAGAAGAAAATATTCTGCTGGTATGATTCTGCATGAAATTAAAGGAACAGTTTATACTGTGACTTATTTGCAATCTTTACCCTTCCAGAGATGTTCGTAAGGTCATGAATTTACAATATTATGTCTAAACTTTTCCATGAGACGTGCTCTGAAGCAGATCACAAACCACACCAACCCTTTCACCCAATCTTGTGGAATGAAGTCAAAAGTTTACTTGGTCTTCCACAAAATTTACATCTGAGGCATTATCATGTTGACTCTTTGTTCCATTTTCTCTTGGCTCAGCATTCCTTTCCTAGGACGAGTTATTTATAATAAAACACACAACTCCACATTGTCTTAATGCTTTATGTACCCACGGTGCTATGTATATCTTTTATGTTCTACGTTTTAGGGACCAGCCACATATGCATAACTATTATTTGAACATTCTTTCCTCATTGTAGTCATCAGGGCTTTGCTTATGCAGAGCATCACTGCCACTTTCCATCATTAAGCCTCAGGGTCTTCGACGTGAAGCATTCTCTCTATTCCCTTTCTTGTACTGTCTTCTCACCTCTCCTACTGGATTCCCCCTTCTCCAGCCCTTTGTCTCTTTCACCAACATCAACATCCCAGCTCTTTGTTTTCACCCCTCCCCCTCTCCTGGTTTCACCTCTCATCTACCACCTCGTACTACTTCCTCCCCTCGTTGACTTCCTTTGTCTGATTCCTTCCTCCTCCTCTCCAGTTCTGATGAAGGCTCTCAGCCTGAAATGACGACTGTTGTCTCTTTCCCATAGATGTTGCCTAGTCTGCTGAGTTCCACCAGCAGTTGTATTGCTTTGCATTTCCAGCATCTGCAGATTTTCTCATTTATGATGCACTCCATTTTTTTCTTTCCAGAGATGCTGCCTGATATGAGTGTTTCTAGTTTTTTTTTGAATTTCAAACTTCTTTAGTTTTTTAATTAAACGTCAAGGTTTTATTTACTTCATTCGTGCTGCTGAGCACTTTGGTTCTTCTGAGTTTTGTAGAGAGTTTGGCTCTTTTATGTTGGTAGTCATTTGAGTGGGTATGCTCTGTCAGAGTAAGATGCCTGAGGAAACCATTAGAGAGCAGCTTCTAATGAATTAACCAGGATGTTCCTACACTTCGAGCAGCATGCAACGAGCTGGAGGAACTCCAGTGTGTCAGTCAGCATCTGTGGAGGGAGAGGGAGAGTTGACATTTCAGATCAAGATCCTTCATCTGGTGCTTTGCTTGGACTTGCACCAATGTGCAGCTGCATTTGGTGTCATTCTGGGGTCTAATCTGCTGTTCCTAAGCCACGTTTAAACATGGATATTAAAAGTTGCAGTATTTTGAGCTTGTGATTTGCATGAGATCTCTGATAGGGTTCACTGTGGGGCTTGAAAGAGGGTGTGCCCGCATCACTCAAAACGTCATTCTGTTGAGTAGAACATTGCGTCATTGATCTTGCCACCTCAGAATATTTACTGGAAAAAATATCACTGTCGAATCATTATCCTGTGGGCCCGGTCTGTAATACTCATTAATATGACAAGTTCTGGTACTGTATTCCGTCATGGGGATTTACAGGTGTCAAAGTCACCAAAGGAAGCCAAGGATTAGGTTGAGGGGGTTTTCATGTGTGTTGGATAGATGTGCCTTCAATAAGCAGACTGGGAGAATGGACAGCAGCTCCTGGGTGGAATTCCTGCTGCACGTTGCCAGAAAGCAAAACTCCAGTGGAAAACTATCTCGCATCTTGTTCAGAGTAACAAAGGCATGAATGATGGGATTGGGTGAAGTTGACTCTAATCTTGAGGTTAAAGTAGCCTCAACCAATTAAAAAAACTAGGATTCTTATCTGCACACGAGTGAATCTGCAGATGCTGGAAATAAATAAAAACACAAAATGCTGGCAGAACTCAGCAGGCCAGACAGCATCTATGGGAGGCAGTAGTGACGACGTTTCAGGCCGAAAGTTATGCCAGCATTTTGCGTTTTTATTTAGGATTCTTATCTTATCACCCTTTCTGAATCTGCACTAAGCACCATATTTTCCACTTTTTGAACTACTTAACCTAGTGCCCTCCTCTTTCTCCATTAACACTTGCCATTTCTTTAGCTGTCTTGGTTTCTTCTTATTGATGACCCTTCTCTGCACTCATCAGCTGTCCTTTTTGAAGCTTCCTTGTCTCTCTTCCTTTACCTTTTTAAATAGTCTTACTATGATTAGGTGCAGCAAGAATGACCTGAGATTGGCATAATTTAAGCAAAATATTTATGAAATGGAATTATGTAACGTTTAACATGCAAGTTGCAATGCTTAAAGACCCATGCTTAAGTTTACCGTTAGAATGAGATCCATTTTGAGACAATGGCTGTCTGTGTGTGTTTTTGCCTTTGATCCTATTTATTGGTGGTGTTGAAAAGTTAAATCATTCCACCTTGGTGGCACTTTTGAAACTGTGCTTAATGCATGTGGCTGACATTTTCATAGTTCTGAGTATTGATGACTGCAGATGTCATGTTTTGGATGAAATGTCAAACCTTCAGCTATTTCTGGATATGACAGAATTTGTGTAGAGTTATAGAATGAGGCTCTTTGGCCCATCTAGTTCATGCCAGCTTGGCCTTCTGCCTATTCTCATCTACCTGCACCCGGTGAGTTAGGGTCTACCAAGGCTCTCTTTTCCCAACCTGAGGATCTAGATTTCAGGTTCCTGATTCCTAGAACCCAGAATTCCTAATCCTATATATCCTGTTCACGGAAGTCTTGTTATTGCTGCCTGGCCCCCTGAATAGCTGATCCTAAGCTTCCAATCCCAAATTCCTGACAATTGGCTCAAACCCTGAATTCCCAATCCCACTTTCCCGCACCAGAGTTCTCGGTCTCCACCCTAGGTCCTGAATTCCCAATGCCCTGAAATGCCAGTGCCCACCCCAGACCTGTGCCCATGATCACTATCAATTACTTCAAGGACCCATCAGTGTAAAGTGGAAACTAGATAATGTGAACCAAGGCAGTTGATATCCCTTTACCCTCTGGAGAAGGTAAATCCACTTCCAGCCTTTGGGTGCGGGTCTGCTTCCAGAGCACAGGCCAAGGACGAGGCTTCTGAAAATGGGAAGAAATGGAGAGGGGGTGGTGGGAAGAATGATTTGTTTATTTATACAGTGTAGAATAGGCCTTCCTGGCCCTTCAAGCTGCACCTCCCAGCAACTTCCGATGTAATCCTAGCTTAGTCACGAGACAATTTACGACGGCCAATTAACCTATCAACCGGTACGTCTTTGGACTGTAGGGAGGAACTGAATGAAACCCACACAGTCATGGAAAGAATGTACAAAGTCCTTACAGGCAGTGGCGGGAATGGAACCTGCGTCTCCAGTACTGTAAAGAGTGTACACAGGGTGCTACCATGATTCCCTGGGATGGTAGTAGAGTCGTATATGAAACCATGAGGCTCTTTGCTGGGCTCTGGTTTCCACAAGGATAGAAAGGGAAAGAGGCACCAGAGTCCAAAAATAACTTTGCGAATTGGATACCAGGATTGAAAGATTATAACCATTCTGATTAAATTGAGGTTAATTGACGATTCTCCCAAATTATGAAAAACATTTGAAGAGAAGAATTCCCCACTTACAGGAAGAGTAGACTTTGCAGATCTACTTAAGAGATCACTAGTGGTGAATATGAGTGGAACTTCCTTTAATCAGTGTTTAAAACTTGAAACTTGCCATCAGACAGACTTTCTGGGGATGAAAGGAAAAGATACTCAGAGGAATTTGAGAGTTTTGTGACTGGTAAAGGGATAGAAAGAGAAGTTGGCTGGCAAAGATTGCATAACATCGGAAGATATACCTGAGAATATTAGCACAGCGTAGAGCTCTTGGGTTAAGTATTTTTTCTGTGCTTTCAATTCAGCATAATTCTGTATTTATTCTTAACCACCATTACTCACCCCAGCATGTATTCCATGCCGTTTGTGGGACTTTTCTGAAAGCCGGTTGTTTGGTGTTTCCTACACTGTAAACAGTGATTACATTTCAAAACCGACTTCCTTGTTTCTAAAATGTTACCAAGAATCCTGAGAGGCACAACATGAATGCAGTTCCTTTTCTTTTCCCTTCCAAACCTAAACGGTGCAGAGACTTTAATTTTATGAACTGGAATTGATAGACTTTTAAGTAAGGTCGTTGAAGTGAGGTGTTAGATGGTTTGCATCTCAGCTCCATCGTTTAAATCAACCAATGAGTGATGAGTCAGCTGTTTTAAGGGCTTGAATGATTATTGTTGTGGCCCGCAGTTGTTTTGGGTTTAAGTTAAGGTTATGTGCTAATTAGAGCTGGAATCTCGAGAGCAGTCAACAAAACAAACATGAAAAGTGTACAGATTTTTAACCTTTGGAAATCAGAATCAAGTTTATTATCACCAGCATGTGACATGACATTTGTTAACTTAGCAGCAGCAGTTCAATGCAATACATAATCTAGAAGAGAGAAAAAATAATAAATAAAATAAAAATAATAATAATAATAAATAAGTAAATCAATTGTGTGTATTGAATAGATTTTTAAAAAGTGCAGAACAGAAATACTGTTTTTTTTAAAAGTGAGGTAGTGTCCAAGGGTTCAATGTCCATTTAGGAATCGGATGGCAGAGGGGAAGAAGCTGTTCCTGAATCACTGAGTGTGTGCCTTCAGGCTTCTGTATCTCCTACCTGATGGTAACAGTGAGAAAAGGACATGCCTTGGCTGCTGGAGGTCCTTAATAATGGACACTGCCTTTCTGAGACACCGCTCCCTAAAGATGTCCTGGGTATTTTGTAGGCTAGTGCCGAAGATGGAGGTGACTAGATTTACAACCTTCTGCAGCTTCTTTCAGTCCTGTGCAGTAGCCCCTCCATACCAGACAGTGATGCAGCCTGTCAGAATGCTCTCCATGGTATAACTATAGATGTTTTTGAGTGTATTTGTTGACACACCAAATCTCTTCAAATTCGTAATGAAGTATAGCTGCTGTCTTATCTTCTTTATAACTACATGGATATGTTGGGACCAGGTTAGATCCTCGGAGATCTTGACACCCAGGAACTTGAAGCTGCTCACTCTCTCCACCTCTGATCCCTCAATGGTATGTGTTCCTTCGTCTTACCCTTCCTGAAGTCCACAATCAGCTCTTTCGTCTTACTGACGTTGAGTGCCAGGTTGTTGCTGCAGCACCACTCCACCAGTTGGCATGTCTCACTCCTGTATGCCCTCTTGTCACCATCTGAGGTTCTACCAACAATGGTTGTATCAGCAGCAAATTTGTAGATGGTATTTAAGCTATGCCTAGCCACACAGTCATGTGTATATAGAGTCCTTTACAGTAAAATATTGCGTCCTTTACAGTGATGCAGGGAAATGTACCACTCTGAAGCAATTTAATTAAGAGCCCATAAGGCAAGGGCCATGCTAAATAATTATGGCCGAAGTCTCTTGGGAATTTCAGCCTATGACCTTAAGATTCAGATCGTGATGAAGCAGTCATTCCGGTATCTCATTAAATGTTCAAAGAAATCTGTATTTAAGAAAAACAATTGAAGGTCTTTTTTCAATTTAATCCCCTTGCCTTCCTGTTTGCTCACAATTATTACTGCCCACTAAGCTCAGAAATGAAGGTCCTCCATCTCTGGCAGTGTTTAGGCCTTCCTTTATCGTGCCAGTAGCTTTGTCTTGGTTTACATTCCTGTCAGCCATGCAAGTCCCAGATGGAGTCTCAGGAATACCATCGCACACTGATATAGAAGGATTCTTCATCGCTGTTTCCATAACAATTTATTTTTGACTGGTCGGGGTTGTTAGCCCTGAGCTGAACCCCTGAACTTGGTGGACCAGTGGATCACTGGCCTCTACCTTCTGACCTGCCTGGCATGGTGACCCTACCAAGAGCCAAAGCATGAAGCTCTGACTCCAGCCAACATAGCTCTCCGGGTCATTGAGGCGTGCAAGCCTCCAAACCGTAACAAGGTTGTGGTCCTGTGAAGGTGCTCATAATACTGTCACAAAATTAGTTCAGGGAGCCGAAATACTGTACGGGAGGGTGGTTAAACACTTGTTGTTGTACCGGATGGTATGCAAGTGAGAGAGAGACTGTTCCAACAGCATTGCCAGAGAACGTCAGGGACAGAAAATAGTGGAAGAGGCCAAACACATTTAGGTTGAAGAAAAGGTTGTGTGATTAAGTGTCTGCTGTCTTGTGTCTGTCTACTTTAATCTGCAAATACAGACTGGCACACAAGAGCCAGCACACTCATGCTTACATGGATATGTTCAACTGGGCAAACTAATTTAATCCTAATTTAGTCACATTTAGTTCACTAAAATGTGAAAGTGCACCATTTGTATTGGTGACATTTAAAGAAAACTATCCTGCTCTCCTCTTCAGATCCATAAAAGGCAGTTTTGTACAGCTTGATTGCAGTAATAAGTAATGATCCAGTGTAAATACAAATTACACCCTGTAATGATTATCTTGGTGAATTGTTCTACAAGGCATTTAAAAGTTGCATTGCCAACAATGTCCATGCTCAGTGGATTTCTAAAGAGAATGGCATGATTGCTTCTAGTTTGCAGTAATGTACAGCATATTTCTGCACTCTGGCAACAGGCATATTTCAGATGTTTTTGTTCTGCTTTTTTTTTGCTGATGCATCTTATCAAACTAAAAAGAACTGTGATAACTTAGAAGCAAATATTCAACTACTTGAACATTTAAGTTCTCAGTACTGCATTAGTGGGGAATGTGGAAGCCATATTTTTTTCTCAAAGCTAAACCCACATTGTAAACGGTAGCAGTGGCGGAGAGCATTTTATTATAAGACAAAGTATTCTTCTGGAAAAGAGACACAACTCAATTGCACCAGATCCTCCTCCTCCTCCTCTGGTGAATGATTTCCTTTTAAGGAATGCTGGTTAAGGCAGGAAGTGACTACATTGCTAGTGGTCAAACTAATCAAAATGCCAGCGAATCAGTTCCTGTGGAGGCATTCCAAGTGTACTGCTCATTCAGGGAGTAAAGAGCGGACAGACGATGCTATGGAATGTGTAATGGGGAAAGCGATTACCTATCATCCAGCTGGGAGTGTACATGTTTTTGATGCATAACAAAATTACTGCTGTTTACTTAAGTGTTTGGTATTTAGTAACTTCTAAAACTGCTTCCTGCACAGTGCACGGTCAAGACATATATCTTGGGATTCTCCCGCATTACATAAGGGTTTTAAACTGTTGGAAGGTTGAAAATATATTGAAGGTGGCATGCTGTAAAAGTTTATACCATCTTGTAGCTCTTTGCCTGTGGCAAACTAATGAGATGGGGTGGGATCACTTTTAGTGCAGACATTCACAAGGGAACATAATTTCTGCATTGCAGCAGTGACTGGCCTTCACAAGTAATTTTCTTTAAATGCTTTGAAAGCCACAATACAAATATGAGCAGTTGATTGCTGTCAGAATAACCAGCTTGTAGACTGGAGTTTAAAAGCCGTTTAAAGATGACCGAGAGTCTCGACCCGAAACATCGACTGTACTTCTTCCTATAGATGCTGCCTGGCCTGCTGCACTCCACCAGCATTTTGTGCGTGTTGCTTAAACATATTTAATGCCTTTGGAGATGCAAGAGTATGTTGGTGGCTTTTATTTTTGAGCCTAATAATATGCAGAAACACTAGATCTAAGATAACACCGTGTTCTTAAAAACCTTCTAAATTACGTTGCTAATTTAATGCACTGTTCAGTCCATCTTTGTTATGGAGTCAGAATACCGGACCAGCTGATCTGTGATACTGAATGAGTGGGCCAAGGGTGTGGATTTTGCATTGTAATGCATCTGACATTACATCTCGGGCTGAACAGGAAGGGCAGAAGAGAGCTCTTCAGTTTTAGCAAGTACCCACATTAACAAATATCAACACAGGATAATGGTTCTTGTATTTCCTCTGGGTGGCCTCCAACCTGATGGCCTGCTTGAGTTCCCATCCTCCCTTTCTTTCATAGAGCACTGTCCTTTCCTTATTAGGCTCCTCCTCCTTCAGCCCTCGAAATCTTACAACTATCACCTCTCAGTTTCTATCTTCATTGCCCCGCCCCCACCCACCCACCGTTCCCCTACCATCTGCCAGCTATACTCCTCCCCTTCCTCCAGCTTATTATACTGCCTTCTGCCCTCTTCCTTTCCAGTCCTGATGAAGGGTCTCGGCCTGAAATGGTGACAGTTTATTTCCCCTCCATGGATGCTGCCTGACCTGCTGAGTTCCTCCAGTATTTTGTGTGTGTGTTGCTCAAAATTTCCAAAATCTTGTTTATGATGTTTCTGAAAAATCTTAATTTCAGATGAATACTTACAGTAGAATTGGGTAGCAAGCATTGGTTTCGAACTGCAATAAACTATTTTGAAGCTGGGCGTGAAACATTTTTGTTTTTTTGTACTGCTAGAGGGTTTCTAGGCCTCCATAAAGTAAATGGTGCTCGTCTCTGAGTTGATGGTTTTCGAGGGTGGTGAAGCTTGTATTCACTATTATTATTACTGAATCTCCCTGATTATATTGTGGAATGCATCATCTGGACAGCAGGGGGAAGAAAGTTTCCAATTCAAGTGTTCAACAAAAAGAAATTAAGAAATATTGTCAGAACATTGGGAAGAGAGTTGAAAGGATGGCAGTGATTTTGTATCCATCACTTCTTTGGGGCGGGTGGAGGTTTGGGCAAAGTCATCCAGTGTTGAAAAGCCAATAACGGCACCTTGAGGGAAATCTGAAATAAAGATTGAAAATCAGGGATTGCTCAGCAACTCGTCTGCATCTGTAGAGGGAGAAACAAGTCAAGAATATGGAGCTGGAGCTTGGAGCTGATCACTTGCAGCGTTTTCTGTAGCATTTCAGCAGTTTGCAGCACTGTGGGGGGGGGGGGGGCAGTGTAGCGTAGCCATTAGTTTGAAATTATTACAGTATCAGCAACCCGAGTTCAGTTCCACCGCTCTCTATAAGCAGTTGGTACGTGACCCTGTGGTTTCCTCCGGGTGCTCTGGTTTCCTGCCACAGTCCAAAGACGTATGGGCTAGTTGGTTAATTGGTCATGTGGCTATAGCTTGGGTGCTGTAGGTTCCTTGGACTGGAATGGCCTGTTACTGTGCTGTATCTCAAAATAAAATAAAATGTTATCTTTTTATATAGCTGTGCATTGTGTTGATTGGCTGTCTTTGTACAGCATCAATAAATGGAATCATTTTCTACAAGTTATGCAGGGTGGTTACTAACATATAATAATAGCATGTTGTCAGAAACGGAAGTGAGTCTCACATGGGTTCTGAGCCTCGTTCACTCGAGCTGCAATTTGATCTTAGTATCCTCGAATTTGCTAACCCCCATTTGCAACATGCATTAAGGAGCACAGGGCACTCAAACCCAAATTGAGTTTATTGCCGTGTGCATAAACGCTTGACTGTATAGGTGCAATGGGAAGCTGCTTTGCAGCAACATCGTAGGCACAGAGCACCAGAGATGCAGCATTCACCAGAAAAACATCACTTGAGCATAAATTCTCTATGAAAAATGCTGAAAACCTTAAAAAGGTGTACATTCTTGGAAGGGAACACACACAGAAAGCTGGTGGAACGCAGCAGGCCAGGCAGCATCCATAGGAAGAAATATAGTTGAGACCCTTTGTCAGGACTCAGCCCAAAACGACGACTGTACTTCTCCCTATAGATGCTGCCTGACCTGCTGCGTTCCACCAGCATTCTGTGTGTGTTGCTTGAATTTCCAGCATCTGCAGATTTCCT